>NC_092500.1:43633409-44276624 GCF_047511675.1 Marmota flaviventris | reverse complement strand
ATCCAAGGAGGTCTGATACTTAGTTCTCATTTTCTGGTTGATTTCTTCTCCCATGACTTTCTGCCATGATGTTCTGCTTCACCTTGTCCCCAGAGCAATGGAGTCAGCTAAACAGGAACTGAGACCCTTGAAAGCATGAGGAAAATGAGTCTTTTCTTCCTTTAATTTGTTATTGTTGGGTATTTTGGTCACAGTGATGAAAAGTTGACAAGTGTGTATATGTATGTATGTTTGTGTTTGTGTGTATAGAGAGAAAGAGAGAGAGTTGTGTGTGTGTGTGTGTGCGTGAGAAAGAGAAAGAGGACAGAGACAGCATTATAATTATATACTGATGATCCTCAACTTATGACAGTGCTTCATCAGAAAAAAAATACATTGAAAATACCATAAATCAGAAATGCATGTAATATATTTAAACTACTGAACATCAAAGTCTAGCAACATATAAATTGTAGAGATAGGTGGTTATTCTGATGATCCTGTGGCTGACAGGGAGTTGAGTTTGTATGCTGTTGTTTGTCATCGTGGAAGAGTTTTTAGTGACTGCCTACTGTGAACCCAGGAAAAGATCCAAATTCAAAATTTAAAATATTGTTTGTGCTAAATGCATATCACTCTTTCATGATGGGAAAGTTGAAAATTATATAGTGATCCATAGTAAATCAGGGATTATCTGTATATATAATTTCAAAATATATAGCCATATCTACAATTTTAAAATATGCAGACACATAGTTATATAACTATAAATCTGTCTAAAAAGGCAAAAGCCAAAGTGTAATATTAAGTTTTTACTACAGTAATGCTCTATAACCAGCACAAAGCTCAGAGGTTTACCCTAGTAAACACTAGTTTCTTAGCTATAGTTGTGTTTGTTTGTTTGTTTTTTTTTTTGGGGGAGTTTGTGAGGATTTGGCTCAGTTGGGCCTGCCTGTGGTCTTTAACATTCAGATCTCTTTCATGTATCTTTTCATTTAAGTACCCAGATTGAAGATGCAAGCACATTTGAATTGTTCTGTGGGCAGAGGGCAAGTGTTCAAAAGCAAATGAAAAACTGCAACACCTTTTAAATTTCAGCTCAGAACTCCATACTTATATCTTTTTAATGTTTATAGGTAAAAATGGTATAGTAAGCCTATAATGGTTTGAATAATAGATGTTCCCTCACCAAAAATGCTCTTGTGTTAATGCAGTAGGTAAAATAACTGGATCATAAGATGGTAACCTACTCAGTGGATTAATCTACTTGATGGATTAATAATTTGAATGGACTAACTCCATGGTAACTCTAGGCAGGTGGGGCATGGAAGAAGAAAATAAGTCTCTAGGGCATGCCTTTGGGGATGCTCTTGTCCTCCTGGTCCCTCCCTCTATCTTTCTCTGTGTTTTCTAGCAGCTAAAAGCTAAAGAGTTTTTCTCTATGATGCCCTTTGATCTTCTGTCTAAACTTTGGCTCAGAGTAATGGAGTCAGCAGATCATGGACTGAACTTACAAAACTGTGAACCAAAATAAACCTTTTCTCTTCTGAGTTGTTCTTGTTAAATATTTTGGTCATATCAATGAAAAGCTATTAAGTCAATGGAGATTGAGATATATTCCTTACTTCCTCTAAATCATGTGAAAATACATGGAAATAAAGATTGGAAGCAATAATTCAATATATCACACCAGAGAAGAATTTTTTAAAAGCTCAGACAGCATTTAAAGAAGACATGATAAATTGCCAAATGGATGCACTGATCATTTTGTATTTTAATCAGTCTCTTTTACTAACCACTGTATCCAACATAACATGAAATTATGATGCTAGAACTGAATAAATTATACATAACTAAAATTATGCATCTTTTGTTTGGATGTCTAGGACTGTAAGTATGAATTAAATAAAGTGAATGAAGGGACTATTTCAAGTATCTTGTAATTGAAATTTTAATCCCCAACATTTCAATTTTCAATCTATCCTACACTTCATTCTCAGAATGCTTTTCCTTAAAATTTAAATTTGTCTTTTTTTTTTTAAACTCTGCACCATTTTCTTTTAAGGCAAGTACATACTAGTTCATTTCTGATACAAAGCAAAATTAAGAATTTTTATCTCTCACAGCCCCTCAACAGTATCTTCCTTGACAAAGTAATGTTCTATTCATTGTATTTTCACTCATACAGTGTTTTGGTAGATAATGCAATTGTATATTTATACATTTTTCTTTCACTCATTCTGGATATATGCTGATACATTCTCCCTTATATTTCACCATTGACTTATAACCCTTGATAACTAAGAAAGATTTAATTCCCCTTGTCTCTCAAAGAGTTACTAAAATTTAATTTTCAAGTATTCCACGTTTTTATTTATCTATGAATTAGACCCTGAAGATTTTTCCTCCTCTTTCATACCATAAATATAAACTTTCCTTATCTCCTTTAGCATCACTCTTTTTAAATTGTTTTCCTTACCAGAAAAAAAAAAAAGTCTTCCTTCTGAAAATACCATTTCACCTAAAAAGTGTTCAACTGAAGAAAGGGGAGAGGGGGTTGTTGTTGTTTGTTCATTTTTGTTTTTATTTTAGTGTAAACTACAACATTTATAGGTAAGAGGCAGAGCCGACAACTTTCCAGGCTCCATTAGGAAATTACAACCATTAGAAATAATTTTTCTTTTTCAAAAGAAAAGGAAGAGAAAGGACAGGATAGGGTAAGAAAGGGAAGAAAATGGAAGGAGGTAGAAAGGGGTGGGGGAGGAAGAGAAGGGAAGGCAAAGTGAGGCAGACCATATAAGGATCAAGTTACTAAACTATACCAATATCTCACTCTCTTCAGCATCGTCATCTTTGAGATTTCTACTCCATGACCATCAGTCCTCAAAGATTTTAGTATTGTGTTTATATGCTTCTGTTTGCATCATGTCCTAACTTCATGCAGATTGACATCCATGTTCATATGCACCATGTGTCCAGTTCTAGAGCTCCTCAGTTCTTATGAGCTTGTCTCCTCACTTGTCACTCACTCCCATGCTCAAATTTTAATTCTATGCATAACCTGATCAATCTTCAAATACTCTTAGTTCAGAAATTATACATTACTGCCAATATCTACTATTTTAGGGCTTATTCAACTTTTTATAATTTGTTTTAGTTTATTAGTATTTCCATTTACTTGAAGTTTCAACTTTCTACAATTTTATTAGATATCTACTTCATTTTTTTTCCTCTTCAGCTGTATTGGTTTAATGATGTATTTGTCCAAGAATTTATATGCTCCATACAAATTTCCTTTACCTTTCTGAAGTTTAGTCAAGGTCATATTGCAAAATTAGATCTTCTTCGAAGCAAATAATCTTTTCCTGGTAATGACCCAGATCATTCAATTACTGCATGGGATTTTCACTTAATAGAACAGATTTTTCCCAGTATAAATTCTTAACCTCCAGCGTTTATCAGGATCCTCCAGCATTGTTCTGCACTCCTACTACATTTCCCATCAACTCACTGCCTCTCTCCACAATGTATTTTTCAACTTTTTCCTACTCTTCTCAAATACATTCAACTTCCAACTTCTCACTTTCTGTAAAGGTGACCATGGTCAAAACAAAACATTTTTGTGCTTCATTATTTATTTTCAGTTTCTAAATGTTAGTTTGTGTTATTAGTCATCTATTGTGATTTTCATTGGCTCCCTTTTTCTCCTTTCAAATACTTTTTAAAATTTTTTTCTAATTAGTTTTACTTGAGAGCAGAATGCATTTCATTTCATTGTACACAAGTGGAGCACAATTTTTCATATCTCTGTACATGATGTAGAGTCACACCATTGGTGCAATCATGCATGTACTTAGGGTAATGATGTCCATCTCATTCCACCATTTTACCTACCCTCATTCCCTTTCCTCTTCCCTCATTCCACTTCCCCTCCACTCCTTTGCCCAATCCAAAGTTTCCTCATTCTTCCTATGCCCCCTCTCCCCATTATGAATCAGCATCCACTTATCAGAGAGAACATTTGGTCTTTGATGTTTGGGGGTTGACTTACTTTGCTTAACATGATATTCTCCAACTTCATCCATTTACCTTCAAATGCCATGATTTTATTTTCTTTCAATGCTGAGTAATATTCAATTGTGTATATGTAACACAGTTTCTTCATCCATTCATCTATAGGGCATTAGGTTGCTTCCACAGTTTAGCTATTGTGAATTGAGCTGCTATGAAGATTGATATGGCTTTCTCACTATAGTATGCTAATTTTAAGTCCTTTGGGTATAGACCAAGGAATATAATAGCTGGTCAAATGATGGTTCAATTCCAAGTTTTCTCAGGAATCTCCATACTGCTTTCCAGAGTGTTTTCACCAATTTGCTGTCCTACCAGCAATGTATGAATAAATCTTTTCCCCACATCATCGCCAACATTTATTGTTGCTTGTAATTGTTCTTGATACTTATTGTTCTTGATAATTGCCATTCTGACTGGAGTGAGATGAAATCTTAAAGTACTTTTTATTTGAATTTCTCTAATCGTAAGAATTTCATATATTTGTTGATCGATTGTATATCTTCTTCTGAGAAGTATCTGTTCAGTTCCTTAGCCCATTTAATGATCGGGTTATATGTGCGGGGTTTTTTTTGTGTGTGTTAAATTGTTTGACTTCTTTATAGATTCTGGAAATTAGTGTTCTATCTGATGTGCATGTAGTAAAGATGTTCTTCCACTCTGTGGGCTCTCTCTTCATGTTATTATTTCCTTTGCTGAGAAGAAGCTTTTTAGTTTGAATCCATGCCACTTATTGATTCTTGATTTTATTACTTATGCTTTAGGAATCTGATTAAGGAAGTCAGGATCTAATCCAAAATGATGAAGATTTGGGCCTACTCTTTCTTCTATTAGAAGTATAATAAAATCCTTTCTCTTAATTAAAGAAAATCAAACTCTAGTTTGAATCTCATCTGTTTTCTCATTACAAAATCTTTTTACTTATCCTTGTCCATATTTTTCCCTAAATAGCAGGATCTCATTCTCATCTGGGCAACTCAAGTATAGCCTATTAAATTTGGAAAAGAAAAATAAAACAAAAATCTTATTTGGCCACCTATATTTCTTCAGACTCAGCTTTATTTTTTTACTCTGCAAAAAGTTCTGAAAAGACTTTGTAGATATTCTGTTTTTCTTCCTCCTTTTCTTCTTTCTTCCCTCTAATTATTATTATATTTTAATCTTCCACTCACTGAACCACCAATCTTTTAGCTCCCCAAATTGTTACAAGGTAATCATTGATTTGCAAGTCACTAAATTTTTATTGCTGAGAACTTCCTACTTTATTAAACAGTTTTCTTGTATTTTATTTTTATAATTCTCCAGATTTTACTCACAATCCACAATAAAATGTTAGATTTTCTCAAGACTCAATCTCAGCATTCCAATTTATCTAAAAGTAGATTGTTTAGCTATGCAATTTTTACCTTATTTATGATTTTCAACTAGATTTGTCAAAAATAACGTATCTTAACAGAATTGTCTTTTAATATCAGATTAATATGAATATTTACCTAATTAGCATCAATTATTATCCAAAAAGTCTATTATACAATTATGACTCTCCAAATTTCTATTAAACAATAAAGATTAAAACAAACTTGATATTTGGCTATATACTTAGTCTTTTCCACTTTTTTGTTTTTCCTCAGAAACAGCACCATTATCCATCAGGCATGTAAGCTGGGAACTATGTATAATGTTGGACTTGCCCTTACTTGCTATTCCAATAACTAGAAAATTCTATTAGTATAATCTACTAAAAAAAAAATCTCACAAGCTCAAACATTTCTCATAGTCCTACTGAGTTTAAATTATCATCACTTCTTCCCTCATCTAACAACTTTGGTGTTTATCTTTTATGATTTCTCTATAAAGTATAACATTTTAAGTGAGCAAATAAGACCATATCACACTGATATATAAAGCAGTTCAATGGCTTCTCATTGCTGTTAGGGACAAAATAGCATAAATCAACACTGTTTAAAAGCTGTACCCTGTGTGGCACCCATCTAAATAATCCAGACTCATATACACTCTCCTCTATTTATCTGTAGCAACCCTAGTTCCCCTTTGGGTACTCTTGTCTTCTCTCAAAATTTTCTATAGGCTTTTCACAGTGCCTGGTTATGAGTCCCTCCTCCTTTCCATCAGCTTGTCTGATTCTTCTTTCTATGGAATCATGTCTTTAAATGATGTGCTTCTTCAAATATTGAATATTAATTAATTGATTGATTACTAATAATGTGACATATTATGTTTCTATAGCTTCAGTTTTTTCATCTTTTCAGCATATTAATTTATTTACACACTAATAATAATAAAGCAAGGGACATGTGTTTATAGTTCTTAGATCTCTGTTTTGTCCTTTGCATTTGTTCTAGCATGAGGCCTATAAATCAAGTGTTTTATAAATATTAGTGGGATAATTCAAGGAAAATTGAACAGAATGGCTCATTCAGAGATGATTTCCAATAAATTTTTATTGGGAATGAAAAAGATCAATCATGGCACTAAGTTGGTGTTTGATAAATGTCAGCCTAAAATATATGAAAAGGAATTTTAGACGTTGTATTCTGTCCTATGTGTAAATAAGGATATTTATTCAAATGGACTTTGACCATTAGGTAAAATGGTGACTTGGAAGCACTGTTCCTTGTCAAGTATGTAATCCCCCATATTTCCAAGATTTATATTGGCAAAAGTATCTTGCCATCAGTGATGGCAAGAATGGGATATACAAATGTTTTTAACTTAATAAATAATGGCATGTTTTCTTTTTTCTATATTATTTTGTCTTCAGACTAGTCAGGAATATGTTATTGTTTTTCTTTATTTCCCTTTTTTTTCAGTAGCAGAATTTTTCAGTAATTAGTTGTATCTTTTACCAAACTACATTTAAAATAGAATTCCTAATTTCCTGACCAGAAATTATCTGAAAAATATTTTTATATATGTTTGAAGACAATCTTCATTTGAAGCCCACCATAATATTGAATAGAAAATATCTGATAATTATTTTCTAGTTAAAATTCACATGACTTCATTGACTACAACACTAACATACCAGTAAGATCGGAATTGTTTTTGTAATGGTAAAAACCTGTGGCACACCACAATTCTATTAGCTATAGTTGTCTCTTTCGGGATGCTGAAACGTTATTAAATAAGTCTTTACTACTTATTTTGGGAAAACAAGAAAAATAAGGTACAATTTGTTAGGAAATATCTTTTCCTGTATTGTTGTAAATCTGTTCCAGTGATCATGCCTGATAGAATCACAGGGGAAAAAAAGTAATTTTTTTTTGTAATAAAATTATCTTAATGGGGAGTTACATTTTTTCTTTTCTCAGTTTTGTGAAAAAAATTAACATTTCAGTATTAAAATTTACTACATATAAATGAGCATTTCATTGAGTCTGAAAATGAGAATAAGATTAAATATTATAGGTAACATAGAGTGAATTATATGTTTTTAACCTTTGTAGAATAGATTTTCATATTTAAGAAAGTATTATTTTCAAAACCCTGTTGTTTAATTTATAAGCCAACATAGCGGAAAAAAGATCCATTTTTATTATTTTTATTGCAACACTATATCAAATAGAATGTTTAGTTTTGTTATGCTTTTTAAAGTATTATGATAGGATGATAACTATAATAGCAGTTTCTGAACTATTCTCTACTCTTAACCCAAGTATACTGCAACACAAATGAACTGTTTCTATGCAAATGGCACTTAACGTTTCTAAGATTCAAATGCCCAGATGATAGCAATCCTTTGAAAACTCATTCCATCACTTTATTTATTCATATTTATATAATTTTTTTCCTGCAAAAATACTTTTGGTGGCTACTACAAAAATAAATTATGATTTTCTATTTGTAAATGATTTAAAGTTATGGATCAGTTATTAAAAATTAAAATAGAGGCAGAAATAATTTCATAAAACATGCTATTAAGTTCTGGGCAATTTTAGGAATTAAGAAGGAAATATGGCACTGAGCTGTTAGAAGCTTAGATAATTTCATAGCAATATTTCAATATTGAATTCACATTGTGTGAATTCAAGACTTACTGCATTTGTAACACCATTTTTTAAAAGTTTTATCTTTTGTTTAACTTAACCCTTATAATACAGTCTTCTCATATGTCCTTTTAAAGGGCATAACTTGATTTACTGCACAGAATACTAAAATATCCTGAAAATGGAAAATGGCAATAATGAATTTAATAGGAGCCCTTTTTTTAAAAAAAAAAAAAATTAGTTCCATTTTGCAAGGGGATTGTATGTTTTTCTATCAAAATTCATATAATCAGTTATGGAAGGGATACTACTGTGTGGTTTAAATATTCTATTCTATAATAATATACCTTCATTAATTAAGAAAATTCAGAATATAAATGAAAAGTTCAAGAGACTACATTGAAATCAGTCTTCTGTGACTGTTAGCTATTCAAATGGAGCTTTTGATAGAGTTATGCTTCCTTTTATTCTGTAGCATAAAGCTAGATTGCACATATTTTAGGTTGCTGATTAAGAACATATTTGTATGGTGTTTTTAGAAGACATCAACACTATTTTCTTCATGTAAGCCCTAATTTTTGGTATAAAGGATACAGAAGAATTTCAAATATATGAGTAAGATTTCCTCACGTTCTAGGGGTAGCTTGGGCTTCATGCTGAACGTTCACTTCGGGCAATGATGGGATAGAGGTCATTGAGACAGAATGTTAAGTTGATATGGGAAAATGTGTATCTGTACCCAAGAAAAAGAAAACAAAAATCCAAATCATCTTGTCTCCAAAATCCGAATCATCCTATAAATCCTCTGAATATGATCCTGTAAATGATGACCAGCAAATCTACCCCCAAAAGATATCAAAGTAACTTATTGTCTAACAATTAATAGCCTTATTTTTTTCACAGAATGATTTAAACAAAACATAACTATTACTATGTACGACCTAAATACTACAGACTACTTATGGAGATAATATTATCACTAGAAATCCATACATGATACTATCACTAGAAATCCTTTCATTTTTATAACCTGGATTTCTCAGTCTCTTAGCATAGGGCCATCTACCAGCAATAACTAGTTTGCTTAGAGAGATGGGTTGCAATGTTCCAAGAAGAACATGTGTATGGACATAGAAATTGCTGGGGACACCAACTATGAAGTCCTCCTGGAGATGATGCCTAGAGTCAGGACTTCATCCATCTACTGAGCAGTGGAATTCTTTAAAATTCAGTGTAATCTCCTTCAAAATCAATTTAATGTTCTATTAATCAATTTAATGAGGAAATCCTAAAACAGCAAATAGTTTTCTCTATTTTAATTATTTTTTCTCTCATTACTAACTAGTTTTAGTTTTCCACCCAAAAGTTCCTGAAAATGTTAGTTTGGTAATCTCCTCAGATATAATTTCTTAAGAATATTCTTCACTCAAACATCTTATAAAAAAGGTATCTATATAACTTGTTGATTGTGTCTATAAAATACATCTCAGCTCCATTTATTAATCTCCATCTCCACTGAAATGAGTCTAGTTCATTGACTCTTTTTTTAGACTATTGGTGCTATTCACAAACTCTATGCTTCTACTCTCCAAAAATCACAGAAAATCCATCCTCACAGGAAATCCAGCTTAAGGGCTGGGATGTAGACCAGGGGTGAAGCGTTTGCCTTGCATTCGCAAAGCCCTGGATTCCATCCCTAGTTACCAAACAAACAAACAAACAAACAAACAAACAAAAATAAACCCACAAAAAATCCAGCTTAAATACTATGCTTTCTAAATTATATTCCTTTCTTGTCTAACATCTATGTATACCTCTCTATTAAACATAGAATAAAACCTAATTATTTTAACATGGCCTGTGAGACCTCATATGATTTACCCTTTGTCAATATCTCCAGACTTTTAAAACTTTAACTACTCTTGTTTTTTCTCGGTTTAACTTGAATTCTGTGAGTTCCTTGAAAACACCAAGGCTTTTCTAATTTCTAGACCAGGGCCTATCCTACATATAGGTTTTTCAGCCTCATTCTCTTTACATAGTAATATGTAGAGATAATCTAGAAATTTGTACATAGCATTGGTTCACACACCTGTTTAGAGATGCTCAATTAGTGCAATGTTCAAAATGTACATGGTAGTGGCAAAGTTTTCCTTTATCTTGGCTAGACATGATAAGAAAGCCTATGCACCTGGTTTACTGCTAACATCTATCTTATGTTTTCAGCAACAGCCTTGAAAAAAAAATTATAATAATTGGATGACACAATGGAGCACTAAAAGGAAACTGGATGTTTGGTAATCATACTAAGCTTTTAGGTCAAACACTGACTCTAGATTTTTTAGGTTTTCAGCTAACAAATCCTTATTATTTAATTCAAGTATAGTTGAGTTTTCATTTTTATGAAATCAGTTTATATTGTTACAAAAACAATGTAAGAGTTTATTATATAAGGGAGACAGCAATACTGTGACTCTGTGGAAGACTGCTTACAATTGATTAGCATCCTCTACCATCATATTTTTTGGACTGATTACATGCTATGGAAAAGTTACTTTGACTAACCTGGACTCACTTTTCCCAGCTATAAAACGGAAAATCGAATTACCTAAATAAATTATTATGAGGATGAGACATAATGCATGCTATAATCTTGCACAGTGCCTAACACATAGTAAACCTCAATAAAGTAAAGGTATTGGCTACCAGAATTACAAAGCCAGGCTTAATATTGCAGAAGAAGTTACATGAGTGAGAAAAAGCATTTAGTTAATTATTCTCTTTCTCCATTATTCTCCAGTGTAAACAACTTAATTGACCACTTTCTTGACCACTTTCTTGGAGCTGAAGATGTTTTTTCCTTAAGTCAGCCGTCTCTGATACAATAAATAAATGTATACAAATCCAGATGCTGAAAATATATTCCCAAGATTGGTTTTCCTGCAACCACATAATTACCACTGTCAATTCTTGTTTCTCCAGTGTTAAGTGCAAGCTCACTGGTAATGACCCCAACTGCTGAGTAATTAACTCCCTCTGATCTAGATGTCAGAATATCTGGATGGTGTGTGCTAATGTGAAATTCACTACTACAAAAGAATATAGCAAAAGCAACATCAAAAACACAAACAGACACTTCAGAGAACAAAATCCCAGCAGGTTCAAGTTTTAAAATAATCTACCTGCTGGCACATCCAATAAACCTGCTGATTATTGGCCACTCTCTCTAAGCCCTGCTGTGTCTTACCTACTCAACTGAAGAGGCTGCTGTTCTAAGTGATTGCTAATAGTACATAGCAAGGAGAAATAAGTTGTGGCCTATTATTGTTATCAGGAAAATGATAACAGTTACTATTAGCCAAGAAACAAAATGAAGAAGTAGAATATGTTGTTAAATGTAATTCTACTACATGATCATTTGCAAGAAGAATCCTAAACTGTATAAATACATGCTTATTTGATTCTATTGTGTAGTAGACTTTTTTCTTTTTCATCAATACTTTAATATAAGACATTATTTGTAAAGCAACCTTTTCTAAAAAATCTTTTTTGGAAGTGGATCAATGAAACCAATATCTTTTAGACTGCATTATTGACAAATGGGCTAATTGTTAACAGTTTTGGGGGTAAAGTGTTGCATGATATATTCTTGTCAACAAAACTGTTGAAGATGCAGAAACAGGTATAGATTGATGCAAACTTTTAATGCCTGATACTATGATGTGTTTTTCAGATACTTCTTTTTTCTGTCAGGAAAATAGACCACAGGAATACATATTTATTTCTGTGAGTCTTTTTAGTAATTTGCTGAGAAGTGGCATTGTGGTTCTATATTTGAAATTTTTGTTGCAAGAAGACCATCTTCCTATAGTTTCTTTAAAGGTATTCAAGGTCTGCACCCTAATCACACTTTTTAAATAAGTGTCATATATATGTTCATGAAATTCAGAAATTACACACAACACTGACAGCGAATTTCTGAATGGAGATGCTAGAATGTTCCCTAAAATATAAGGCATGACTTGAAATCATGATATAAGCACTTCAGTTCTGCAGTTCTCTGTGCAGTGTAGCACCAGGCAGGTACTCTCTGGTTGGCTTGTATAAAGTGGTTACATATTTTGCCAGCTTCTCATAGGACTAGTGAGATCACCTAAATAATTTCTCTGCCTTGATAGGTGTGCCTGGCAATAATGTTCAGAGGTCCCAGGATTCACCTTCAGATGTTCTACAAAATCACACCTTGGTGTTAAACTGCCTAGGTACAACCTACAGTTCTGCCCTTCATATTCATTCATATTTCAATTTTTTAAGTGTTAATTTCCTAATTCAGGATGTTGTTCTAGTGATAAAAGAAAAGAATACAGGTCATTCTCTTACATAGTTTGTGCAATAAATGTTAATAAGCCTGTAATCTCAGTGGCTCAGGATGCTGAGGCAGGAGGATTGTGAATTCAAACTCAGCCTCGGCAATTTAGTAAGGCCCTAAGCAACTCAGCAAGACCCTGTCTCTAAATAAAATATTTAAGGGCTGGAGATGTGGCTTAGTCGTCAATGACCCCTGGGTTTAATCCTGGTATGAAAAAAAAATGTTGATGCTACTTTTACTATTAATAAACCATTATGAAGACAGTTATCATCAATTTATCTGTGACCTCTATAACCTAAATATATATACATATATCAACTTCATATTTTTTTGAATTTTATTCACTACCACAGGGGTAGGACATGCTAGCTGGTCTATAAGCTTATAAGCATGATTCTCAGAGAACATCTCAGCAACCAGTCTTTGTTTTAGTACTGAAAACAGAGTTAGGGAATATGTTTGCTCTAATTATAATAGGGATAAGGAAGATGAACTTTGGATGAGAAGGAAAATCAAGCCTAAGGGGAGGTACACCTGATTCAGGTGAAGTGTATCTAGTATGTCTCCAGCTAAGGCTCAATTCTAAATTATCCCATCTTTATGCATAGACCAGGGCTTAGAAGACAAGTGAAGCATCTCAGATTTCTGAAAAGGCCCTCCCTCAGTTAAACTTTATCATTGACAGTTGTGTGTTTTCTGATGAGCCTTATAATGGTAAATGTCTGTACCTTGATGGCTTCTTCACTTTGAAATAAGAAACTTTGTTTTGTCAACTTAAACATGCTCATGTCTGGTATTTGCAACTATTTGTATTTATTAATAACATATATCAAGACAAAAGATATAACAATGCAGCAAACATTAATCAATCATCGATCAATGATTTTTGAAAACTGATCAACAGAAATGTTTTAAAAATTGGTTTGTTCCTGTTTTCCAGGAATGGCCAGCCTGGAACATGACTAATGTTCTTTAATGCTGCTGGGCATCACTGGTACCTGAAAATTTATTGATCAGATTCTTTCTGTCTCTAGATAAAGAGCTCATGTAGATCTCAGCACTTCATTTCTAGAAAGGAATAATGCCTGTTGAAAGTAAAAAGCCGGTAACCAGAATGAGAGAGGAGACCAAGGTCAACCCAACTCTGACAAATAACTTTTAAAATACCAGCAATAGCCTTGGTTTTGTTATTGTGTGGTGACGTCAGACACTTATTTGGAGCATTTATCCTTTTATTTAAAAAATTATATTCAATTATGTGAGATGCAATATTTAATAATTATCTTTTTTTTCCTTTAAGAAGAAAAAGCTGAGGTTTCCTTCTATGTCTGATGCAAAGTTAGAGTCCATAAATTACCTTAAAATAGCAGTAATAGTAGTAAACACTTGAATGGTACCTATTATATGCCAGGTACTATTCTACACAGTTTATACATACAACTTTATTAGTTAATGACCTCACAAGAACATTATGAGGTAGTTCATTAAAATGCCTGTTTTAGATAGGTGAATGAGGCACAAAGGTAATTAAATTACCAAAATTTATAGATTTAATGGATTTTAGAACCAGAATTCAAACCTACAGAGTTGAGGACCAATTCTAGGTTGTTAAGCAAGATGCCACTCTAACTAAAAAGGCAAACCACAAACAAACCAACAAACAAAAAATTCTAATTTACTGATTGAGTAAATTTTAATACATGTCTATACATTTTTTCCAAATTGTTTTAAATCTCATTTTTAGCTTTCAAATATCACCACATGAAAATCAGTCCAATTTAGAGAAATATTGTTGAAGATATACCTACATCTATTATGCCTAAGTTCTAGGTTTGGCTTCTGAGCTGTTGATTGCTATTATCTCACACTGAACCTAGATCAGATATCAAAATGTTGTGTGCTCTGTACCTGAGGAGCTTTAAGAACTCTTACTGTTGCTATTATTTATATTTATTATATTTTATTGATTGGACCTGCAGAATACTCTTACCAAACTACCCCATTTCCAGAATGTGCCTTTTCATCATATGCAGTGTGTGATTCTGTGTTATATTAATTGTGGAAATCAGACAAAAATAAGCCACAATCAGATTTTGCAAGCCTGAGATTCCTTAGTAATGTAGCTTAGTACTTGTAATAACTTTGCCTCCAGAGATTCCAGTGCTACTCCCATAAAATGTTTCTTTCTCCCTCTC
The DNA here is from genome assembly GCF_047511675.1 of Marmota flaviventris. Taxonomy (NCBI): domain Eukaryota; kingdom Metazoa; phylum Chordata; class Mammalia; order Rodentia; family Sciuridae; genus Marmota; species Marmota flaviventris. The sequence goes on along the minus strand of NC_092500.1, from coordinate 44,262,003 downwards.
CTTTGCTTTCATACTTTGTAATTTATTGTTTTTTAATCTAACACAAATGTGTAGAATACTACTTATTTACCATAAAAGTTGTACCTGGGAAATTAACTTTTGTTATCCCAACACTTGATATTGCCCATCTAGGAACTTCATCATAAAAAGTATCAAGTATATATTTATTTTTTGGTTTTAATATAAATAATATGCAGAAATGTCAGCATTTAACAGAGATAAATTTGTGATTATATATCTAAGCTTAACATTGATCTAAGATAGCTTTATATCATGTTAGGGAGCAATATTATACATGATGTTAAGTCATTCATCAAGTACTGTAGCCAGGTGCTATGGCACACACCGGTAATCCCAGCAATTCAGTAGGCAGAGTTTGAGACCAACCTCAACATATTAGTGAGACATTCAGCAACTTAGCAAGACTCTGTCACAAAATAAAAATTAAAAGGACAGGGAATATAATTCAGTGGTAAAGTGTCTCTGAGTTCAATCCTCAGTACCAAAAATCAAATAAAAATAAATAAATAAATAAATTGGACAATCTACTATTTGTCCTTCTACCTGTTCTGCAATGATACCTATGTTATCTGTGTGTCTCCCATTATAGGATTAGTACCCTGAAGGCCTGGGTCCTTCTGCTTCATTAGACTTACTTTAAATTACTTAGGGAAGTCTAAATGAATCTGCTTTTCTTTTGTCCAACACAACATCCAGCACCCTTGGGAATAGGTTTAGTCTTGTGCACACCCACAGAGTTCTGAGCCTTAGCTTCATCATTAACCCCTGACAGTGAGCTGTCTATTTGTCTAACAACCATCGTGCCGCTGTGGAGTCTATTTGCCCCTCCGGAACTCTTTTAGAAATTACTCTAATTGCATATCCTCAAGGGCTCACATTCATTTTGTTAAAGTTTTCTTAAGTTGAATTTTTTTTTTAAAGTTTGGTTATATTTATTGAGTATGGTCTTTACTATGTAACAGAAAATATGCAGTTTGGGAATTTGTTTTTTCCTCTCACATTGGTTGATGTGAGAGCTCTCAATGCCTGTGAAGATCAGGCTGTCAGAGTTTGTTGGGCAGTGGAAAATTGATGAGAAATGAAAGATATGGAAAGTTTTTTTTTTTAGTAGGCTAAAGGCAATTAGCTAAGGTAATTTTTTATGGCTAATTTACCCTGTCAAGGAGTTGGGGGAGAAAAGAATTCAGAAATATATGCTGAGACTGCCATCCTCATTCTCTTACCTCTTGAACAGAAAATTCTCTAAACACCAGACAGGGTCCTGCCTAAGTCATATTTTCTTCTGATTTCAAGTGATTTCTTTATCAAATTGGAGGTTTGCACCTTATACTTCTTCTATTACCTCAAGATTTGGTGATTAGTAGGCACTCCCCTTATTAATGTTACTCAAAGTACTTGTGGACTAGGTGTCATGTTCTTATCAAGTTTCCTACAATATACATAATCTTCATGTAGCCATGGAAACAAAATTTAATTTGCATAGTGTTTCCCATCTTACTCATTTATAATGACTTTTTAAAATAGAAGATACTATACTTTGGTACAATTACCTTAGACAACTAAATTATTTGGTGATAACAAATAAGTCAGTAGATTGTAGCAAAGTTTGCAGAAAAGATTCTTATTGAAATTTTCTGGCTTGACTTCCAACTTTATAATTGTTCTTATTATCAGTTATACAAAATAAAACATATAGGTGACATAAATTTATGACTAACTCTAAAGTACAAAAATTCTTTTGGTTTAATATGAGTAAAAAATGAACTTATCTCTTCTCTATCAATAGTACAAATAAAGGAATTTTCAAAAACAATACTCAAAAGGCCAAGGACAACAGAAGAAAAGATTGCAACAGAAATGTCCACTTTATAGACATCTAGATTTAATATTCCTAGTAAAATGAGAAACAAGTGTATACATGAAACAGTAAGAAATTTTATAAAAATGAACTTTCAGGCAATAAAAACATGTTTTTAGAAGTTAAAGAAGATTCAGAAATAAAAAAGAAAAACTTTGTAGAAATTACAATAAGATGATGACATCAAAGAAGAAGGAAGAAAGCAGAGAAAAAAAAGCACACTCAAATGTAAGAGATAAACCTAAGGTAATGCTGTGTATCTGAGATCCCTTCTTTTTTGGAGATTGAGATAAGAGGATGCTAAATTCAGGGCCAACCTGGACAATTTTTGGAGACCATCTGTCAAAAATAATAAATAAAGGCTGGGGATGCTACTTTGTAGTAAAGTCTTTGCCTAGCTTGTGCAAGGCACTGGATTCAATGCCCAGCTCCACCAAAAAAAAAAAAAAAAAAAAAGGAATATGTAACATAACATCACATCGAGTTATTAGTAATTACAAAATGAAAAAAATGGTTAGATAATTCAAAAGTATCATAACAAAGACAATAGAGGACAAGTAATGATGAAAAAAAATAATTCTAGAACTTTCCCTAGAACTAAGTACAAACTTACAGATTGAAAATATTCCTTGGTTAGCAGTGTGTGGTGGCACAGACCTGGTTTAATATAACTCAGGTGTGCTATTCAGGAGGCTGAGATGGGAGGAGTTTGAGGTCAACCTTGGCAATTTAGAAAGATCCTGTCTCAAACCAAAATAAAAGGGTAGGGATGTAGCTGAGTGATAGAACACTGACTTGGCATACATGAGGCCTTGGGTTCAGGCTCCAGTCTGAATATATCCCTTAAGGAGTCTAGAAGGATGAATTTTAGAATCTGAAGATAAATAATCCAAAAGTGTTTGAAAGAGAATAAAAATTATAAAGTGAATAAAGAAAAGAAAAAAAAGATGAGTATCAGAACATTATGGCTTCATCAAGAGCAAAGTTAAGATGCAGAAGAATTACTCTAGAATGAATGTCTTAGAGAAATGGTTTCCAATTTAGAACTCTAGAACAAATTAGATCTTTTCCCTCAATCAACTTTTTTTTTTTTTTTATCCAAAATTGGTCTCTTATCATGGTCATACCAGAGAACATGCTCCTGCATGATGATTATTGAGGGGTGTAAAGGAAGGATGAGATAATAGGATTTATAAAACAGGGACTCCACAGAGGAAAGAAAAATGGAAATTTCCATTCAGAAGAAGAATGTCCCTTCTGCAACAGTGATCCACTAGCTCAAACTGAAGGAGAAAGAGGGAAGGCTCTAGTAGGGATGCCTGAAATTTTAAAAAACAAACAAAAAACAATTAATTGTGATTGACTAGACCAAAGACAGTATTAAAATTGGGGAAAGACTTAATAGGCACAGAAAACAAATATAATTATTTATCTCAGATAATATAAACATTTAATACTCTTAAATTACATAATTTTTAGACCCAACAGAGATCGGATATGACCAGTATTTACTATGATCATGACAACGTAAACCATAGTATTTGTTTAACAAATAACTGTGATTAAACTTTATTGATAAAATGTGGTAAGGGTAAATATTTTTTGTTTGATGAAGCATGAGTGGTCTAAATATTCATCTTCTATAATTAATGGAAAACATTCATAATTAAAACAACAAGAATTATCAGAATAATTGCACATTTAGGAATAGAGTTTCAGATAGAAAAAACATCGAATATTTATGAAGATATCTGAAAGTATTTTCATGTTCTATTGTCAAATATTTACATATGTATATGTATATAACACAAATACATAAATCTAGGTATAGATATGTATATACATACTTATAAACATAGAACTTCCCTTCAGTATTTGATCCCTCTTTCTATCTCCTCAACCCTATCTTCTCAGGTAACCTAAACATACAAGATAATTCCAGGTTGAAATAATGACTTTATCATTTTGCTGGAGAAGAATCCACATTTTGATATTTCTAGAAAGCTTTTTTATGAGAATTTAATAAATGACTGTCACAGAGGAGAGCATATTCACTCTAAGGTCATACAACCTAAGTTAATCTTCTGGTTCTCTTATTTACTAGATATTTTCTTCAGGCAAATTGAACTCTTTGGGCTTTGTTTTCTTCGTACATAAACTAATCTAAAAATAGCAACTATTTTTTAAAACACTCTGAGGAAAATTAACAAATACACAGCTATTATTATAGTTCCTGGCTCAAAGCAAGCACTTTACAAATAATAATTGTCTTTGTAACTACCCAAGGTATTTTTAAAGCCAGCAATATAATGATAATTTAATTTGCATTTTAGTCCATTTCTTTAGGGGAGGCTGCTATGTACTTTATTAAGGCAGAAATATGTATGCAGTTTAAATTAAATCATTTCAAATTTTGTGTAACCCTAGAAAAAATTCTTCTGGTATGCCATTTAAATAATGGGTGCTGGAGGGTTTTGTTGTTGTTAAATTGGATTCTTTGAAAGCATTTTTGATTTTTGATCAAGAAAAAAAAATCTGTGCCCTGTTTTACTTCTATTGTTTATTTCCTCTAGCTTATTCTTGTTTTATGTTGGTTTGCTTTTGTGCTCAAGTTGCAAAACTTACATAAGTTATATTCTTTCGTGTGATACAGAACAAAGCAGAATTGAAATATGATTTTCTAGCATAACTTCTTTCACTATTATTATTTCCTCTACTTAACTACTTACCTATCTACCTTCGGATTCATCCACAGGAATGGAGCCATTGCAAATACTACAGATATTGCAGGGGTCAGACCTCAACAATGTGGTACAGTCAGTGGAAGAGTATGTACCTGGATGTTGTCTCTTTTTATTTAGCCAAATTTGCTGTAGGTCAGCCAGTCCAGTAAAGGGTAAGGAAAACTGATTGTGGATAAGAACGTGAGCAGATTGGCATCTGTGAAGATAACTAGAATGAATAGGGGAAAACACATACATGCATCTGTCTCTCACCACTTTCAATCTACTGGAGTAGTCAATGACCTTCATTCCAGGGTTACACAGGCGCCAGGACAAGGACTCAAAGCTGAATGAAAAGTTTGGCAGGATCTAGGGGACGTGGTGCTGCTCCATACCAACAAGGTTTACCTGTAAACCAACAATAACATGCACAAACAGCAGGAGCCTGGGGTCCTGTACCAAACTCCAGAGGGGAAGAATATGGCCGAAAAACTTCAATTTTACAAGAACATTCATTATGAAACAATGAGAATGTGGGAAAGATTCACTCCCACATAGGGAAATGCCGAGGACCCCTCATTTCTCTTGGAGTCGTTCTCCAAGGGAAAAGTATTCTTATAAATGTTTCAGCTTAGCTAAATCGTACCAGTTCAAATGCACATTCAATCCTTTGTCAACTTAGCTTGCATTGCCATCTCTTTAAACCAAGGTAAATCCTAAATAAGGATTTTTTTTAAAAAAATTATAAATAAATAGAAGCAAGAACAGTGTAATATAGAGGAAAGGAACAGGGAGGGAGGAGGGGAAAGAGAGGGGACATACTAGGACTGAAAGGGAGCAAATCATGATCTCTGTATGATTATGTCAAAATGAACCCTAATAATATGTATAACTGTAATACACTAATAATAAAGATAATAACATTATTTTTTCTGCCTAATAGATGGGATACACAGTTGTAAATATGCTAAGCCCCTCATTAACAGAACATACAAAAATTTGAATCCATCTTTGAATAATATTAATTCCTATTTTAAACTGTGTCAGATTCCCCTTTTGATATTTTATATCTTATATTATGAACATATTAAATTTTAGGGGAACGGGAGATGGAAAGGAAATTAAATTGCTTAAAAACAATACATATAAAGCTTTATAAGTTAAAGGGAAAGCAAATTCTTATTGTTCACATTTTGTAAATGAACATGTAATCATAGATGGTATTTGTATCTAGTTCTCTACACTACTGTTAAGGACAGAATGCTTGTGTCCCCCCCAATTTATATGTTGAAATCCTGAATCCCAATGTGATGGTATTAGGAAGTAGGCCTTTGAGAAGTAATTAGGTTGAGGGTGGAGCTCTCATGAATGGGATTGGAGCCTTTATAGAAGAGAACCCATAATGATATAACTGTTATTATATTTATTTAGAATTAATTCTGGTTTAAAAGAGTGAGAATGCATGCTAAGTGGACAATGGATAGAATGTGTCTTTGTATTATGGCAACTTAGCTATGAGGAAACATTTCTCAAATTCCTACATGGGAATGAATCTTTTCCACATTGCAATCAAGCACTCTTTTCATGATATGGGGATATGATGAGAAAATGGAGGTCTACCACCTGGAAGAGAGCTCTCACCCAAACTCAATCATACTGGCATGTTTATAGTGGATTTCCAACTTCCAGAACTGTGGAAATACATTTATATTGTTTATAAACCATACAATCTGTAATACCTTGTCAAAGCAACATGAACTGCCTAAACAGCCATTCTGTTTTCTTATTCTTTCACAGTTCTTTCTGTGGTAGAGACTGCCCAAACCTTTAAACCCAAAGAGAATTTTCTTAGGTGATAATTAAGCAAAAGTGAGCAGATAGTGCAAGATAAGTATACTCAGGCATTCCAGTATATTTGAAACTTTGGACACTTTTCTCTACAATATAACAAATACTTTTTAGGCATTATGACATCATTTAGTTATTCTCTCACCCTTAGAATGCCAAGTTCCTCTCTAAACTAATGAAGCAGGAAATTCTTGAGTATTAGTGCTTCCATAGGGTCATGCTTTGAACCTTGTCTTCTAAGGCTTGCTAGGGTGGGATTCTAGTAGAAGTCTAGTAGCAAAGACAGGGATGAAGACAGAACTTATGAAGAATCAGGAATACATTACAAGCTACTTGTCTGGGTGCAAGACTATTTAACTTCTCAGGTAAAGGGAGATTCACCTCCTCCAATAAGGTAGAGGGCTGCTTCTAGTTCTAAGGTAGGTTCAACAGAAATTTAGCATTAAATTTCCTTAATTACATGAGACTGCCAATATGTCTCCTATCTCAAATTTTATCTTCTCTCACCTTCCTGATGAGTGTCCTGACTATCAAAAGAGATGCTTGGAGGTTAGGATTTACATTTTGCACTAAAATTCAGCCATATGCAAAACATTTGACTTTTAGTTTGCTTTTCAGAAATCTCAGTCCTGAATCATAGAAAATGTGGTCCTTTTAGGACAGTCATAGAAACTTCTAGGTTAGTCATTTGGACTTCAAGCTGGGAATGAAAAGCCTTGAATTCATAATTTTTTTCCTTCAATTTCTTTGATGTACTTAGAAGTAACCCCTTAGGCTTTCCACACTAATAGATCACTTTTGCTAGGTATTTCATATGCTCATTCAAAGACTCATCTTCTATAGACACTGGATTGGAAATGGCAACAGGTGATAATTTGAATAGCTATTATTCTACTACTTTATCACGAGTTACCAATGTATGGTAACTTTGCCAATGCAAGCAGAGTCATTTCTAATTGAAGTTATTTAAAGTGGATTCAAGAATAATTTTTCCTCTTGTACTCCTGCTTCCAAATTTATAAGAGCAATAGGATCCATGACATCATATATACACATGATAAGGAGATTCTTTTATATGATCAATACTATAATGAAATGGTTAGCAGAGTTTTAATCAGTAGCATCCAATGGTTAATTCACTGAAACGTTCAAACACGTTGTGTATTTATTCATGTTCCTTTGAGAAAGTCCTTCAACTTTTAGCATCCAACCTTTGACACTTCCCTTTAAATTAAGTTATTCAAGCATGTGTTGAACACCCTGGTCACAATTGTCTTCTTGGTTTTGTTTTTAGCCTTTTTTGGTAGCCAATACACAGGGTTCTGTTCATGTGGGAGGCCGCGACGTCATGTGACCAGCATTTTCCTTTCCTGATTGGTGAGGCTCTGTCGGTAACGTCCTGTGATCTGGCCACATCAAAGTGGCTGTAGAAGGTGGTCTCTATCTTGAGAGTCGTAAAAATGTTGCCAAATGGGTCTTCATTCGTGGGCATGCCTTTCTACAGCTCAGGGGTCAAGTTACCTTACCTGTCCTTGTAAACTCACCCCTCTTGACTGTCTCTCTCTCTCTCTCTCTCTCTCTCTCTCTCTCTCTCTCTCTCTCTCTCTCTCTCTGTCCCTCCTCTCTCTTGCCAGCCTGTCTTCCTTGTCTCTCATATGGAGGGCTTGAGGCCTAAGGCAGAGGAGCCATCCTGGAGCTTAAATTAAAGGTAAATTGTGTGTCTGTGTTTTATTTGATACCTTAGGAAATTCACTAGAGCAACCTTTAGTTTAGCTGCCCACGCTGGTCGGGCAGTCAAATGCTGTTCCTATCCCATTTTTCTGTATTACTTAATATGACTTTATTAACCTGCACATCTACCATACCAGCAACTTCTACATATATTGGCACCAACTTCTGAGTTTCACTTCATTTTAACTGACCATTCATTCACTATGTTCCTTCTCATTAGGTCTAAATTAAATTTATCTATTCATTTTTGCCAACAAATTATAATTTCATGAGTGGGAGGTAGTTTTATCACAAACTACTATTTATAATTTTGTAGAAATAGAATGTCTAATGTGCTGGTTCACTGCAGAAGAATGTCTACTTACTGTAAAAATATCTGTATTTTACCAAAATTGCTTCTACCTGCTAAACTTGAGGGAGTAATTTGTTTTCAATAATGATGATAATATAGGAAACTAATAGTAAAAATCCTGTCAATGAGGAAAACTTGTACCCATTGGTAGTGGCCATCTCCTAAGGAAGTATAAACTTGTCTTATCTGAACCAAAGATTCTTACGTTTTGGAGCAGGAAGTTGTACTAAAGACCATATCTTTTATCCTCCACCTTTATCAGACTCCTGCTGTATTTAAACAATATCTTGATACACAAAGTAATCTACTATTAAAATATTATTTCCTCAATATGAAATTCCAACAAAGAAATCTGCTTAACAAATATTGCTAATTATTAATATTAAAAACTAGCTTCTATTTGTTTGCATCATACATCAGCAAACCTGAACTTTTAAGATCTATAATTATAGTGAATAAAGAGACTTTAAATTAAGTAAATATGTACATATTGTATATATACATACATACATGTACACAAACATGATCTCTTTTGATTTTTAAAAATAGTTTGTTTGATAAATTTATAAATTTGCATGCAGTTATAAGAGAGACCCTGTTAACAACCCTTCACCCAACTTCTCCCAATGGTAAAATCTCACATAGCTTTAATATATCAAAATCAGTAAATTGGCATCAGTACAATCCATTTAAGTAATTCAGGTTTGAGGTTTTATATGCACTCATTTGTAGATGTGCATGTGTTTATACTATGTTTGCATATTTAACTCTATCCTGTTTATCACATGTGTAGATTCATGTGATAACCACCACCCACCAGAGTCAAATGCAGAACAGTTGGATCAAACATGAATCAATAATGTTTCATACTTTCTTCTTCTTCTCCTTTTCTTCTTCTTCTTCTTCTTCTTCTTCTTCTTCTTCTTCTTCTTCTTCTTCTTCTTCTTCTTCTTCTTCTTCTTCTTCTTCTTCTCCTTCTTCTCCTTCTTCTCCTCCTCCTCCTCCTCCTCCTCCTCCTCCTCCTCCTCCTCCTCCTCCTCCTCCTCCTCCTCCTCCTCCTCCTCCTCCTCCTCCTCCTTCTCTCCTTCTCCTCCTCCTCCTCCTTCTCCTCCTCCTCCTCCTCCTTATTCTCTCTCTCTCTCTCTCTCTCGACAGGGTCTCACCATGTTTCTCAGGTTGACTTCAAACTGATGATCTTTAGCTTTGTACATAGCTGGGTCATGCTGCCCCTTACTCGATTCCCATCTCCAACAAACTCTATCAATCAATAATTGGTTATCTCAAAAATTTAGGTCAAAAAATGCAAATTTTTGAAGTTAGCATTTTACGTTCAACATAAGTTCCCTGGGATTCATTCAAATGATAATGTATATTAATAATCTCTTCCTTTTAATTGCTGGATATTCCATTGTCTAAAAGTACTGTAATATAATGTTTTTTGTTATTCATTCACTTACTTAAAGATATTTGGCTTATCCCTAGTTTGGGGCTATTATGAATAAAGATGCTTTGAATATATCTTTATAGTTTTTTTGAGAAAATATATATTTGCCCTAGAGGGAAGTTGCTAGGTTGTGTGGCAGAAACATGTATAGTTTTGTAAGAAAGGCACATATTCTTTTTCTAAGTGTCTGTGCTACTTTTTATTCCCACCAACAATGTATAATTGATCCAATGTTTCCTCCTTCTTTCCAGCATTTATGCTATCACTCTTTACTTTAGCCATTCTGATATCTCATGGAGGTCTGAGCTGTACGTCCTGAATGATGTTGTATATTTTTCATGTACCCAGTTGCAATCTGAATATTCTCTTCAGTGAAATGTATGTTCATTTCTTGTGCCTATTTTCTAAATTGATCAGTTATTTTACTGCTGAAGTTTTTTATAAACTCTAGATAAAATTCTTCATTGAATATGTGGTTTTCAACTATTTCCCCCCAGCCTATATCTTGTCTTTTTATCTTTTTTACAGGATCTTTGGAAGGTAAACATTTTAATTTTTAATGAGGTACAATTTATCTTACCATTTTTGACTCAAGCTTTTAGTGTTACATTTAACAACTCTTTGCTTAATCCTAGATCTTGAACATTTTCTCCTGTTTTCTAATCACGGTTCATATGTAAGTTCATGATTAATTTGAGTCTATTTTTGTAAAATGTAGTTTTAGTGTTTTATCTATGTATTATGGTTATTATTTTATTGTTATTATTAATGTTACATAGATGTCCATTTTTCAGAACTAGTAGTTGAAATCTGTGATTATAAGTAATTCATTGCCAAGTAAAACTAAATTCAAAGGCACATCATGAATCAATGTTATTTTTCTTACATTTAAATAAAATGTAGATATTTAAAAACTATTCTAGTAATTTCAGTGTTAACTCATCCACATCTTTGAAAATGCATGTAGTAATTTGAAATATTCATTAGACATAATTTCTCTTTTTCATTTTGAAACATATAATCATGAAGAATTATGTTGCTTGGATAATTTTATTTCCCGTTGATTGTATTCAAATGTACAGACATTGCCTTCCACCATTATACTTTAACTTTAGTTTTAGTTTTTAACCTTTCTTGCAGATTGGCAACATATTATCAAAATCTTTTTATTTGTGCTTCTATACTTTTAACAAAATAGTAAGTGAAGAAGAAAAAATAAGAACAATGAACAATTCCTGTGAAGCATTCTATTTTATAACAGTCCTTTCACTCACTATCCTAGTATTCAGATCAGGAGTTCATTTACTTTTACTAAGATGATACACCAGGTCTTCTTGTATTCTCCCTCTCTCTTCTTCCTCCTCCTCCTTTGTCTGTCTCCCTTTATTTATCCAAACTATATGTTTCAGTAATCTGTTCAAGACCAACCTTGATTCATCTTGATGTCAATATAATTTTGGCAGAAAAATTTTGGAGGTTAGGAATCAAGTAATTTTTGAAGGTTGATTCATGAAATTTCTTTTATCAATAGCAGACTTTGAAAATTAAACAACTACAATGATTATCATATTTTGTTTTGTATTGTTTTACGCATAGCAAATTGTTTGTGTTGAACCATTATATTCTATTTAAGAAAACATTAAATAATACAGGTGATTGTCATATGTTATGATTTAGATACGAGGTGTCTCCTAAATCCTCATGTGAGACAATGCAAAAATTTTCAGAGATAAATGATTAGATTATGAGCGTTTTTTTTTTTTTTAACCTGATCAATAGCTTACTCCCTTAATAGGGATTCACTGGTTGGTAACTAAAAGTAGGTAGATGTGTGGCTGGAATAATAATTTACTGAGGGCATAACTTTGGGGTTTACATTTTATCTACAGTGAGCAGAGTTCTTTCTCTCTACTTCCTGGCTGTCTTGAGCTGCTTGTCTCTGCCACGCTCATCCACCATAATGTTCTGCCTCATGTTAGCCCAGAGCTATGGAGTCCACTAACCATGAACTGAATCTCTGAAACTGTGAATCACAATAAACTTTTCCCCCTTTAATTACTCATCATGGGTCTTCTGGTCACAGTGATTCAAAGCTAACTAAAACATCATATATGTAACAATTTTCATATAAAAGATGGTATTACAGTTTTAATTATTTATTTACAGATACTTGTAGATCAAAAAATTAATTTGAAGTCTAGTTTAAAACTTTTTCTGTTTTCTAACTCCATGTTTTTGACATAAAATCTAAGAACTCTTGTAAATAAACTAAATGTGAATGAGGATTTTATCCGTTAGAGTGTATCCAAGAGACAAACTTTGAAAAATGCACTGTCATCTCAGCAAAAAACTTGTTAATGATTTTCTGCCCTGTTATCACTTTCTGAATAAATGAAGCAACCTATAGAGCTGAAATGTTCCTACCAGATGCCTACAGTCTCTTATTGAGTCACTGGAATAAAGCATTCTGTACCTATTTAGATTAATTATGATTAAATTTAAAAGCTGAGTTGGTTGAATTGCTTCATCATTTAATTAAGATGGAGACAAATTAATTGTTTTTATGTGCCTCCTTTTTGAAAGCCTGTGAGTTTCTGATTATTAGCTAAGTTTAGGAGTACTTAAGTTTTAGAATTTGAACTTCACTTTGAATAGAAAATTTAACTGCTTCATAATACAGAGAACATGTCTTTAATGAAAAGACTCTTCACACATTTTTATATATTAAAAATAGTCCCAAAGATGATACATCTTACTTCTCAGAGTCAAAAAATTATTAATGTGGAAGTATTCATAGCCCCCTTATCCCCCAAACACACATACATACACAGGTATACACACTTATCCTATGGAAGGTCACTTGTGTGTTCTACTCTTTTGTTGACCAATTGTATAATGAGTCATGAAAAAAATATATTGAAAGCTGGAAAGAGTGGTTGTAATCTCAGCTACTTGGGAGGTTAAGGTTGGAAGGTTTTGATTTCATGCCCATCCAGGCCACATAGTGAAACCCTGACTCAAAAAAGAAAAAAAAAATATATATATATATTATATATGCATTCATACTATATGCACATATATAGCATATATGGAGGGGGCAAGAATGCGAGAATTTAAAGAAACAAAAGTCTGAAATGAGGAGGTAGAAATTTAATGAGGAACAATATGAGAGAAGTGCTTATAAATACCCTAGGACTTGGGAGATGTGGAGAGAGAACACTCACAATCAGGAAAGGGGATTGGTTTGAGAAGCTTGCTAAGAAAGGCCTTGTCAAGTGGGAGACTGAAAATCCTATTCAAATATTTAATTGAAATTCTGTGCTGTTGTAAATGTTTAAATAAAAGCAAAAAGGTCATTGAATTTTAACTTACAGAGGGTATTGTGCCCATGTCCATTTTTCTTTTAAAAGCAGTGTCAGTAAATATTCCATTGGTTTTAGTTCTTTCCAGAAAAAAAAAAAAAAAAAAAAAAAAGATTGGCACCAACTAGTAATAGGAGTGAGCCTTTCTTCAGTTCTAAGTTCCTTTCTTTCCCACCCTATTTCTTCAAGTTTATAGGCTTTTTCACTATAGAATAAAATTATTCCATCCAAATCCTCAAATTGCTATCACTGAGTAAAGGACAGTCTTAATGATCCCCTCTGCGATGATGAACCCTACACTGTGTTTGTGTCTTTCTGGAAAACTACTCCCAGTATCTCAAACTCAACGTCTTCAACATTAGGTCCACCTGAGATAGTATAGAAAAAATAATGAAACAGAGAGAAAGGAAGAACAGGGAAATGTGATTTTAATTTAAAGCTCTCATATTTTCCAGTCCTGACACTCCCCAAGTTAATTCTTCTCCCAGGCTTTTTAATCACAGATTTCTGGGTGATCTGTAAATCTTAGAATTATAAAATCATTCACTTATGATTACTTTGTACACTGTGAATTAGCCCACCAGTTAATATGAAGCAAAGAGATATAATATTTAACAAATCTATAATTTAGGAGATTTTTTTACCTAATCTATTGATCAGACAATAGACACCATATTAGCCTAAAGATCCTGAGAAGAATTAGACCACTGTAAACTGTCTTATAATCACCAGATTGATGTCATCTGTATAGACCTTCCCATGCCCAACACTTACTAAGTTTCCTTTAAAAGAGGAGTCAGAAACTACAAAAGTGCATCACTCACTCTGGAGATGACCAACATGTGTCTTCCTTGCTTTCTTGAATGTGTCTTCCTTGCTTTCTTGAATGTGTCTTCCTTGCTTTTTAAAACTGATCTCTGTGCCTCTACTGACATGTGCTGAAAACTATTTTTCACATACTATCCCACGGGATCTGAGTCAAGTTTACCTTTCTCTGGGAATTCCTTAGCACACTCTTATAGTGTGACATCTCTTTTCTGATGACACACTCAGTCAAGGTTATCCTTTACTCTTCCTTATCACACAGTCCCAGATGTAATTTATTTCATCTGTTATCATTTCTATATCTAGCTCTTGCATTTTCTTTGATTCTAAGATCATATTCCACATCACCACTATCAGTTACCTGTACTAGCTTATTAGCTTTCTCAGTATTTTGGCCACTCTGGCACATTTCACATCTATCAGTCAGAATGCTTTTGTCAAATTCTCTGTCAAATAACCTCACTCCACTGCTTAACAGTTCTCTAGACGCCCCTTCCCCCATTAAGATGAAATGCACACCCTTCACCCTGTCATATAAGGCCCTGTATAATCTCTCTGGCCAAACTTTCCAATGTGTCTCCCACCATTCTCTGACTTTCTTATTATGTTTCAGTCACAAAGTGCTTTTTAACAAATTTCTCTCAATTTTTAAATTCAGAATCAGGGGCTGGGGAGGTGGCTCAAGCGGTAGCGCGCTCGCCTGGCATGTGTGCAGCCCGGGTTCGATCCTCAGCACCACATACAAACAAAGATGTTGTGTCTGACAAAAACTAAAAATAAATAAATAAATAAATATTAAAATTCTCTCTCTCTCTCTCTCTCTTAAAAAAAAAAATTCAGAATCATATTTGATATTTTTTCAAAATCTGAGCACTTGCTTTAACCCCTACTTGGGAGCCACTGTCCTAAAATACCAACATTACTGCATTTTTCTTTTTTGTTTGCCTTCAAGTCAACTACCTTTCCCTTAGACAGTGATCTTTTGGTTACTACAACTCAGCCAGATTTCCAGGTCCCCGATGACTCCATAGACAATTTATTCATACACATTTATTGTGTTTTCCAATTCTCAACTACATGGCAGTATGTAATTTTGAATGAAATAGTATTTCAATGTTGGCTAATCTGAGATGGAAAGGATCTGTAAATTGTAATATTTTGATAGAACTCTTCCACATCATCATAAACATCTCTTTACCTATACCTATATCCACATTTAAATCTCTATCTTTAAATCTTTTTTTTTGCCAATATTCCAGCAAAATGAAACTGTTTACTATTTTCAGTAAACATCTAAAGCTTTTATGTACTTTCAAAGTTAGAATCTCAAGAACCAGGTCTGATTCCTAATCCATAATAGCATTTTTTTGGTTTTGTTTTATTTATTATTTATTGAGGTACTAAGGATCAAACCCAGAGCCTCTTGAATTCAAGGCCAAATACTATAGCACTGAGCTATATTCCAGTCCATTTTTATTTTATTTTGAGACAGGATCTCACTGTTTCACACAGGTTGGTTTTAAACTTGTGATTCTCCTATGTTAGCCTCCTGAAGAGCTGGGATTTCAGGTCTGTGCCACTATGCTGAGCTCCTTAATATTATTTATAAGAAATGCATTTTATTTCTTCTGTTAGGTGGCTGAAATAATTATCTAGATAATGTGAATATTCTGGTAACATATGCTACTCATTTTTGCTGTCATTAAATTAGAATAATTTTAAAAGATATTGCTTTAAAAGGTGTTAAAGGAAGACGGAATCTTTTTCCTTTGTACAGATGAATAGCTACCTTTTAGAGTGATGGAAGTTTACAAATTATATATGCATTTTTATTATGAATCCATTGGTGGACAAAATTTCCCTTTTTCTTCTAGCAACAAGTAATATGTGAGTGAAAAACTTATGTTCTACATTCATTGCAGACCTCTATTATAGAAAGAAATAGAAATTTCATACGTTCTTTTAGTGAGTGATGTTTATTTCACATGCAATAAATACTTGCCTTACATTTACCAATGACTACATATTTTAAGCATTAAATGGGAATAGGGAAAAGAAGGGGAAAAAGCTATCATGCATTTTTTTCATGTAAAATATGCCAGACTTTGGACCATATAATTCATGTAAGTAAATCACTTATTTCTCCAAGAACTGAATAAAATAAGGATTGATTGGTTATTCTCCAACTCTTTGGTCATTTGGGAAAACAGCTGGGTACAAATTTTTAAAAAATCAAACAGATCTAAATTGGAATTCTGTTTCTATCCTTTGTAAGTTGTACAACTGTATAGATTCTATCAGTGTAAATTTTTTAAAAATCCATTTTATGAGAATGACTCTTAACTTGAAGGACTGCTGTTCTTTGCAAGGAGACTCTTTGGAAGAGTTGAATACATCCAGTTTCTCCTATTCTTCTTTTCCCATTTTTTTTTTCTCCTGGATCTTATAATCTGGCTTTGCATCTACCACTCCTAGGTTGCTGTAAATTGTTCCAGTATATCAGTGACCTCCACATTGTTCTATCCAATCATTAATTCACAGTTCTCACTTTAATTAATCTACTAGACTCTTTAAACAGGTGCTCAAATCTTCTTCTCTCTCATGAAATATTTTCTTCACTTGCCCTCCAAGATATCATTATCTATTACTTGTTCTTCCACTTCACAGGCATCCTTTTTGTAATATATTGATTCTTTTACCTAATACTCCTAATTTCTAATTTGTGGGATAAATCAAGGTTCTGAGTTTTGTTCTTTTCTTCTTGAACTAGCCTCCCCTGTTGGTCATTTCATACAGTTTCATGATTTTAAATACCACCTACATGCCAATGATCTACAATTTATAATTTTAGCCTGATCTTCCTTTGGAACTTCAAATTTGCTTACCCACTACTTACTCAATATCTTTATTTGATGTCTATTTTTACATAACCCAAATTCAAAAGTTCATCCTATGGAAAAATACACACATAATTCTGGATGGTCTCAAAGCTGCCTTAGAGGCAGTAGAAATTATGAAGAGAAAAATGTTTCCAATTCTAAACCACAGTATATTTTCCAAAACCAACCAATGTTTACCACATTTCCATAATGTAGAACTATTACTTTCCATAAAACTGTGTGTTGATCTATAAAAGTAAGTAGTATCTATTTTCTTAACTCCATTAAAAATTTATTAGTGCCCTTTACTCTTCTTTTTACCTTCTCCTCTTCTTCTTAGCCCCAACTTTTGCTTGGTGGATTAACATTTTTATATTTTCAAGCTAGATACTGAATTGGGGATTTTTGTGTGGTTTCCAGATTATTGACGTAAGCACAAAACATGTAGATAATATTTGCATGGAATATTTGCAGGGAATAATGAGAAGCAGCAAATTTAGCCCATCAAATATAACTCCCCATGTTACTTTCAGCCTATTCAGGGACCCTATCTGTATCCTGGCTATATGGGATTAGCTGCCTACCACCCCCCACAAAAGATAGGCAAACAGTGGAAAAAAGAAAATGAATTTTATGTGGTTTTGATCAAACTGGGAGAAGTAACTAGATTACTTTCTGCCTTTCCCAAAGAAGTGGTTACAAATTATGAAGATAGCAGCCAGGTTTTACATATGTATATTTAGTTAGCCTATGACTCATAGGCTGTGGCAAGGGGTATTGTCCATTTTCAGCCTCCTTGGCATATCCCAGACCAGACTCAGGGATGCCTTCAACCTTTACTCTCAGCATGAGGAATTTTCCTCAGTTTCAGAGGAACCCTTAATCTCAGTCTGTTTTACCCTTTTGCTTACGTAAATTACAGATTCATCAGAAGAATGTTGATTAATTAAAGATATTTTATAGGCATTCAAAGTGCTGTAATGTTTCCCTGCTCCAGGGCACTTTTTCCATAGTCATATATGTAGCAGTCAGGAAGAGAGAAACTTTTAAGGCAATTTAAATATCTCCAAGAAGGTAAAGCTGAAGTTTCAGTCCCCATAGGACATACTTGATGTGGTACAGAAATTATAGACTTGCCAATGTTACCTTTACAGCAGGGTGTGAGAGTTGTTGTAAGAAAATACTGAGTCCCATAAGCACGAAGACATAGGCAAAAATAGGTATTAATTGTCCATCTGAATGTCCACCCGACATTCAAAAACTATTGGGTCCACTGACTTGATCTACATGGAATGGCAGTGAAAGAAGAAGGAGCAATGGCCATCAACTTGGCAGAGCAAATATTAATGAAAAGTGGAAATCACTCCTTCCAAATAAGTTCAGTATAGTTTTCCATGAAGAGGTGGTCTATCATGACACAGTGAGCCTTTGATTCTGCCTTGACAGTAAGTAGTCAACAGCCAAGAGAAACCCTAATACCTAATACCTAATTCCCTCCCCTGATTATGAAAAGGTCAGAAGTTGTGTAGTGAGTAATGCAGGTGGAATGCATAGGGAAAGTGGCACAATCATGAAAAGACAGATCAGATCTCCTTTTCTCATTTGTGTTTCCTACTTCCAAACTTCAGATAAGACCTGAACTGCTGAGAAGGGAGTGGTACTGATCTAAATGTGAAAATATAAATATGTCATCTTTGCAACACCTTCCAGGATGTGTGAACTTGATACATTCCACTTGAGCTCATCCCTTAAGAAAATCATATCTACTTTCTGAATAAGAATGAATATAATTTTCTAAGACATTGTTTTATTTTATGATTCTATTTTTTTTTTCTCTTTTTATTTTTTTGGTATGCGGAATTGAACCCAGGGGATCTTAACCACTGAGCCACATCCCCAGACCTTTTTATTTTATTTCATTTTAAATTTTGAGACAAGGGTCTTGCTATGTTACTTAGGGCCTTACTAAATTGCTGAGGCTAGCTTTAAATTTGCAATCCTCCTGCCTCAGCCTCCTGAGTCAACAAGATTACAGTTGTGCACCATGGTGACTGGCCTGATTTGTTTTTAATGTGTGGTTTTCTAGTTCTTTATACAAAACACACACACACACATATGAACATAGAAATGTATTATATAAAAGCCACTAAATACTTCTGACTGAAAAAACAAACCAGCAAAAAAAAAAAAAAAAAAAATCCTCCTTTCTGGTTTCAAATGCTCTTAGTTTTTGTGAGTTCTTTCCCATTTATGGGTCCTCGTAACAGAGGAAAGAAGGTTCAGTTCAGAGATACTCTGAACACGAAGAACTGGAAGTCATTAAAGTTTGTATACATGTTTTCCTTTTCAAGTGAACAGCTTAACCTTTAAATATTTAAATAACACTGTTTGTGTCTTATCAGAAGCTTCCCGAATTTTTTTTTCTATTTTTCATCCTTTAACTCAGAAAATTAAGAATATAATCTAATGCTATATAAAACTTAGAGTAACACAAATAAGAGACAAAATGTAGGAAAACTTAGGTGTTTGTCATCTTTTCATTGCTATGACCAAAATGCCTTAAAAAATGACTTAGAAGAGGAACAATTTACTTTGGTTAATGTTTTCAGAGATTTAAATCCATCATCAGATGGCTCCATTGCTTTGGGTCTGAGGTGAGGCAGAACATCATGGTGGAAGCTCCTGGTGTGGAAAACAGCACAGTTCATGGCAGTCAAGAATCAGAGAGAGATAAAGAAGCCAGGGACAAGATACAGTCCCCAAGGTCATACCTCAAATGATCTAGCTTCTCTAACCATGTCTCACGAACCTGTAGTTTCTACCACCTCAAGTTGTCTATTTGGCAATCAGTGAATCATGATGAAATGAGAAACTCATGATCCAATATGTCCATCCAAGTCCCACCTCTGAACATTGCTACCTTGGTGGGGGAGGACCAATCCTTCAGCACATGAGCTTTTGGGAGGATATTCCAGTTCCAAACCAAAACAGAAATGAAAGCTTTGAGAAGCTGAGTTGTTTCCTGAAATTTGCTGTTGGCAATGAGTGGAGTTGGAAATCACATCTAGTTCTTTTTTATCCTTATTCTGAATCTTTTCCCATTATTTTATACTATTAATACTTTTCCTAGGATAGCACAGTTAATGATAGCAATGACTCATTTGAGGACAATATACCAGTGCCTTTTATGAATGTACTGAAAACATCCCTATGAGTGAATTTTCGAATGATATGAAAAATATATTAGACTTCCCAAATAAGAATGTAACAGATTTTTCTTCCTTTCTTCCTTCCTTCCTTTCTTTCTTCCTACCCCCCTTTCTTTCTTTTAGGTGTTCACTTTTACAACTTTTATGCCTATTTTTTTTATAAATGCTATATTCCTGAGTCCTAGAAATCATATACTCTAATTCTATCTTATGAAGTTTGAAATAAGCAGTATATGCCTGATAGTAATTCATAAATTCAAAATAAAATTGAGGCAACTTGTGTGTGTGTGTGATGTGTTTTTGTGTCAAATCATATATGAATATATAACAAAATAAAATGATATAGTGAAGAAAATAATAACCCAGCTATCTCTAAGATTTATGTAATATCTAGATACACAGATGTCTTATAGATCTTAGATCAGTCTAAAATTTTTTGTTTTGATATGAAATCATAAAACAACTGCAAAAATTCTATTTCAGTGATTTAGTCAAATTTTTAACAAAATAATGAAATATATTAAAATTATCGCAGCAGCTTTATTTTGTAGAAAAATAATTTGCATCATATACTGTACATAAAAGTCATATTTGTTGATATGACTATTGACAATAATTTTGGTAAAATAAAAAAAACTATTTTAATGTATCATTAATCTTTTCCTTTATGGTAGTATCATTTAATTGCAGGTAACTGTCTTTTGTCCATCTTTACCAACAATAGGGGTTTCATTCCATTCTCTTTGTCACTAATGTAATCCATCTTTATGACAATTGTCACAAATATTTCATATTTTTGAATGGCAATGTGGTATTCTCCTTGATGACTTGTACACCATAGAGAAGTTGAGACTTTATAAGCGTACTACCCTGAGAAGATTTGTTTAAAAATGTTCTTTGCAATGCCACCCCTGTGAATTTCCCTTGTATTTTATTTCTAAGCGCATGCCGTTGTCTGGCAAAGCTAATTCATGTTTTAAACCAACAACTTTACTTCCCAAGGCCAAATCTATAGGTTCAGGGTAAGCATGCTTTCCCTGATACCAGAAGGATTGCCTAGATTGTTGGCCTTTTCTTTAGAGAGGATGCTTCAGCTGTAGTAGCAGGGGCCAGGAAGAAGTTGGTTTTTTGTTGTTTTTTGTTTTTTAAAGGATCATAGATATTGTCAGCTCAATTGTGCTAATTAGCATCAAAGAGAAAATGCTTTCTCTTGATGTTTTTCCTAAAACAAACAAACAAACAAAAAACCACACATAAAATTATGTTAGAAAAAAAAGAATTATTCAGTTTGATTTAGGAAAAAATTGAAGGTCATAGGGATAAATAATTCTTGGACACTTGAAGTTTATGATTCTTTTAATTTAACTGAAGTGCAGACGACTGGAGTTTCAGGCTGATAATCATTGCTAAAGTGCTTGTTTGTGTTATTGAAACCTTAGACCAGAAGCTCCAATCTGAGGGTCCCCAACAAATGAGGTCCAATCACTTGTCCCAAAATCCAAACTGAAAAAGTAATGGTAAAAGGCAGGAAAGGAGCTTAATTCAGTGTGGCCATACCAGAAGGAGAAGGGTACCAACATGTCCAGCCCTCCCTGACAAGAGTTCCCAGATTATTATATAGACAAGGGCCACCAGAAGTATGTACAGTCAAACAATCTTTATCAAACTGTGGTCTGGCTGACCATTATCTTAGGATCAGTGAGGCGGTTCTTGTGATAAAGAAAAAAATAGTGCTGTGGGGTAGTTTTGACTCATTATAGGAGTTTATTCTTGTGACCTGTTGTTCTTGGAATCCTGGTGATTCACAACAAAGGAGACAGATGCAAAACAGAAGTAGAGATGCCAGGTCTTTTTATTCTGATTTTCATTGTCCATTATATATACGCTGGTCCAAATGAAGTGTCAATATTTTCAGCAAAAGCAGCTTCCAATTACAATTGGACCAAAAGAATTGTACTTCCCTAGTGTAGTCATCTGTTATCAATTTATTTATTTCATAAGTATTCTAATAAAAAATTTAGAAATGAAAATCATTTTCACTACATACAATGAGTAGCTAACATATTGGAACTGGAAGAAAGCAGACCTAAATTCTAAACTTCTAATAGGCTTTTGGGTGATCATCTATGGTACTGCTTGAAGGGGTAGCTTACAGAACTGCAGGATCAATCTTACTTGATTGCCACAGCCCAGCTGGCTGGGCAAAATAACCGGGGGGGGGGGGGGGGGGGGGGGGGGGGGGGTGACGAACAACTTGTATACGTTGATACAGCAGGAGTAGGAGCCATTTATTGCAGGACAGGAGCAGTATTTATACATTCCACACAGCTTATCTAATTAGCATAAACTAGATACATCAGTCAACCAATAAGAAATCTCCACACTTAATGGCTCTCTGGTGTTACTTCACAAACCACTCCCTCTGGCATTTTGCCAGGCGCCATCCACTCTTGTTTACAGACTCTAACATTTCTCTGGCAAAATGCCAGGCGCCATCCTGACTTGTTTACTGACTCTAACAATTCCCCCTTTTGTTTAATTTAAATAACGACCATAGTGGTTTTTACATAAATACCACAAATAATCTGCTAGAGCAGAAGGGGAGGATACAAAATGCCACAATACCAAGCCAATTGATGGCTCCAGGCAAGAAGCCCTTGGAAAAATTATACCAGCAATGACACCGTTAGCAAAGATACCGAGTTACACTTTGTTGTAGATTACAGTTTGTTGTCTCAGTCCAGGTAAAGTAGTGTCTCAATAGATTAACTCATAGTCCAGGTAAGTTCTGCAGGCAGCTAGCTTAAGTTGTAGCAGCAGAAACAGCAACAGCTCCGAAGTTTCGTCCATTTCTCAGGCCGAAGTCTCCTCCAGTTCTCAGCAACACTGGAAATTCTTCCACTTTCGTTTTCACTGGCACTGGGATGAAGGCAGGAACTCTGGATGGCTAAAGAAAATCCTGTAGTATTCCACTAAGAAAACAACCTTCTGAACAATTTAGTACATTATCTCAAGGTTTTTTACATTTGAAATAGGCCTTAATGGCGCTCATTACTCATTAGCTTCCAGGTGTGGGAGAACCATTGTAGCTTAGTTATTGGCATTGAAAATGACCAAACATCAGGGACACCAGTAGCATCTTCTGCTGGCTGTAGTGCCTGGGCAGCCCCAGATGGCCCTGGGGAGTGTCCCGGACTCAAACTGCTACTGGGAACAGGGGGCAAGAGCCTGCGAGACTGTGCCTCCAGGTCAGGTCTAGATTTGGGCTCGCGGCAGTGGAAGAGCCAGCTCCCCGGCCAGGAGGCGGGGAAGGGCCAGTCGCTGCGCCTCTTGGAAAATCCTTGCTGCGCTGTGACCTGCTTGTGCACGTGGCAGCCGCCGCCCTGCCAATTCACGCACCCTCCAGTGATGAAAAGTATTTAGTAATAGCCTTTTGCTGCAACTTTTTTCCTGATAATCTTTCTTCTTCTGAACTTTCTTTTTCTTTCTGACTAGAGTTCCTGGGCTCTTATCAACACATGCCCTAACTATTCTTGGTTCCACTGGGGTGCCTCTTTCCCTTATCAATTTACTTAACACCCCCTCCATATTTTCGTCACAAAGACAATACAATACACTGAGACAAAACAAGACACAAACATACTGTATCAATCTTCTCCATTTTCTCAAAATGGTCATTTTTCCTCTCGCCCTATCTGCCTAGGGACGAGCAGATTTGCTCCCGTCCTATCTATGGACGGGCAGCTTTTTTTTTCATCACTTACCCCGAGTGTCCCGGGGTTCCCCGTAATGGGCCACCATCTGCTGCAGTACGGCTGCAGTAGAATAACGGGGGGGGGGGGGGGGGGGGGTGACGAATGACTTGTGTACATTACGTTGATACAGCAGGAGTAGGAGCCATTTATTGCAGGACAGGAGCAGTATTTATACATTCCACACAGCTTATCTAATTAGCATAAACTAGATACATCAGTCAACCAATAAGGAATCTCCACACTTAATGGCTCTCTGGTGTTCCTTCACAAACCACTCCCTCTGGCATTTTGCCAGGCGCCATCCAGACTTGTTTACAGACTCTAACATTTCTCTGGCAAAATGCCAGGTGCCATCCTGACTTGTTTACAGACTCTAACACTTGATAGTTTTCTAGAAGTATAGATTCTCTGGTCTACTCCAGACCTAAGATTCTGAATCTCTGGGGGGAAATTGGTGTTTTTAATAGCCTGCTAGCTAATTCTTATGCTAGAACTGACTTAATAGAAGAAATATTCAAGATCAAGATTTGATTTATAACCGGGGAGCTGTTAAAAGCCAGGAACAATATAATGACAGAGAAGAAAAGAGTAGAACTCAAATCGGAAGTAAATAACTATATGGATCAATAAAATTAAATTAAAACCCAGCCACACACAATATGGACCCATGAGAAACATTCCTTGCCATTGCTGAAGTTTTCAGTAATTGTTACCTGTGTCAAATGTCTAGGCTGCCCACTGCCTGAAGACCAATATTTGGGAAGCAAATGTTGGTAGGAAGAAATCAGGTTTATTCAAAGCTTGCCCTGAAGAAGATAAAGGGGCTCATTCTTTAAAGTTTCATCATCCCTGTCTCAGTAGTTCCAAGGACCTTTTTCAGTAGGTAGGCAGTAGTTAGGCTTCAGGCTGGGCAGAGTCTTCCTAATGGAGGAGTGCCTCTCCAGAATGTTTCATTTCATTTCTACCTCCTCCAGCTAGTTTGTAAGGAAAGCTGTTACAAAGTCATCTGGGATTGGTGAATCTAGGGAAAGTATCAGAAATTGACATTTAAGTGAGATTTCTCTTTAGCCAAAGGATTAGAAAAGGGTGTAATAGGGTGAGGATAAAAAGGAATGGGAACCCTAGTTACATTACTATAGGGACTCTGCTATAAGTTTTAGTTGGAGCTAACTAGTCTTCAAATTAGTCCACATACTTATCTTACATAAATTTACCAAATGTCTCTAATATGTACTTTGTTGGGATTTATTTTAATTTAATACTATGTTTTCATCAGTTTACAGGAAGGGTAGTGACAGGCATATTTGTTATGTTATTTATTTATTATAGATTTTTTAAAGTTTAGTTCTTTCTTCAATCAACAATGGGGACACTTTGTCATGTATTCTTATTTTTTTTAAATTATGAGAATAGAGAGACAGAATACTTGATAATAGAAATGATAAACTGTCAAGTATTGACAGTGAAGCACTTGCTTGATTTGCACTGACCAGTTTAAAGTAACAGCACCTGGATATTGCAATAAACCATTTTTCTAGATAAAATAGTCTTTATCACATTTTTCTTAAGTTTCAGTTTAGTTCCAGGATATTAAATTTTAAAATAATCTTTAAAAAGTTTATTAAATGTAATTAAGGAAAGAGAAGACTTTTTAAAATGTCTTTATTTTTAAAATGTCTTTTAAATTGTCTAATTTCAAGGAAACAAGATTTTTAAGGTTGAATATATAAATTGAGTTCTCCTATGTTAAAGACTAGAGAACTGAAACCCAGATATATCAAGTGTCTTACACAAGACCATGTACAAATCAGCAGCAGAATAAAATGTCTAACCTAACAGTGCTATTTTTCCTCCTGCAAATTCCTAGTATTTTTCATGATTCTTTCAAATCTAAAATTAGTGCAGCTATGATCTTACCTATTCATTTACATTAATAGGAACACAGATAGGTGAAGTAAAACTATAGTTATTAGCAAATCAAGGAAATGTTCCTTTGTAATGATGAAACTATATGTCAAGTAGGAGGACTCCAATAAAACCCTTAATTTGACTTCATACTTATTGTTGACTCATTGGTCCTAGTATTAGATGGTCCTGTTGCTCATTCCCATTCCTCTCCTACTTCTTAGACCAGAAGCCTGGCAACTTTGTGGGGACAGGTGCTGCTAGGAGAGAGCTTTCAGGATCTACGACTTTCCTTGCCATACCAGGTTGAGCTAAATATATAACAAAAAATCCTATTTAAATTTTTAGCAAATCCATGCCTTATTTTATGCATTTCAGGTAAAAATCCACTTTATATTAATTGTCTTTACTTAATGTTATCTGCTGAAAACATGATAAGAATGTGCCTAAAATTTACCCTACTTCCATTGAAATTATAACTTGAAGAATGCCACCCTAATCTTAACTATTATTAATTTTGTAAGGAATATTTGAATATATCTTTGTTGTTTCAAGATGCAGATATCAATAGATTTGATAGACAATAACACAATATTTCTAATGTATGAAATATATGTATACACACATATATGTATATATACTCATTTCATGATATAAATAAAGTTATAGTTCTCTTTTAAAACCAATCCTCCTTTTTAGTTTAAGAATGATTTCAGGAGTCAATTTTGATCTACTAAGAAACATATTTTTGTTTAGAGATGCTATAAAGTTGATGCAATGTGTACATGAGAAAAAAATAGTTATTTTAAATAAATTGATAGAGAGATGGTAATTATGAAGAACATAGGGATGGTGTCCGACATCCTTGTGATTTGCTTCATTTATGCAAAAATTCCTTAAGTCACGTAGTTTTCTATTTGCTTTTGTCTCATGTAAAGATCTTAACCTTGACATTTCTTCTTAAAAAGTGGTAACCATAGTTATTTTGTGCCCTCACTTTCATGGTGATGAACATAAAAAAAGTCATCAATGCCAGTGGATAAAATGAGGGTCAAGATAATGGAAACAAAGTTCTGTTGTTCCCTTGGATTACTCCCATCTCAACAAATGACATCACATGCTATTATGTTTAGGTTAGAAATTCGGAAATCTCCCTTATTTCTTGGTTTTTCTCACCACTGCTACCAGTGTTCACCACTAGTCAGTCCTTCAGCCAATCCTATTTATTTTACTGCAAGCTCTAGTATGCCTTTGTTATCCATTCCTATTACAAGAAAAGACCATGTTTTCTTCAGGACTATTGCAGAAATTTCCCCAAATTTCTTCTCATTTCTATGCTTGCTACATTCCAATCCATGGTCTACAAAGATCACCTCTAGTTAATTCTTGCCTGAAACCTTTCAGTGACTTCACTTACAGTCAAATTACCATACAAATTTGTGCTAATGATTTGCCAAGCTAGCATAAATTACCAGCCTATGTTTCCAAATTAATTTCCCATCAATTCCACCATTTGTTCACTTTACTACTTCTCCAGCATGTCAACGTTTTCTACTTTAATGCTTCTCTGCAGATTTCTTCCTAGTCTTTGTAAAGTTGCCTCCCACATTTCAGAGCTTGGCTGGTTATTTTCTTGAAAATATATCACTCTTGATTTTGTGTATGTCTAATATATGAAAGCATAGAGAGAAATGAAAGAGAAGCTTAACATGAAATTTGAGAGGAAAATAGAGTCAACCATAAAGTCAGTTTTATGACTGCACTTTCCTTGAATGTTGGGAGATGATTCATGGCTTCCTTATTGGCATTTGTAAGAATACACTTTCCTGTCAGGAAGAGTTAGTGTGATGCCTAATAAAGGGTAAGATCATCTTTAAATTAATTACCCAGAAGAGAAGTGACTGGGAAGAAGATTGAGAGCTTGGTGATGGACAATTACTAAGTATACACTTGTCCTATTGATGGAACTGAGATCTGGGGTCCAGAAATAGTGGAAATAAAAACAGATCCAGAGAAATTCAAACACAAGCAGGAATTTATCGGGGCTTCTGCTCAAGCGAGACGGGAGATGCAGCTCTGACAGAGAGTGTTTGTCTAGCCCCTTGAACAAAGAAGCAGGCCAGTTTTTATTAATATATAGGGGTTGCAGTGGTAGGGTAGGTCTAAGAATTTTCATTGGTTTGGGGCAGATTTTCAAAAGGCATCTTCTTTTCCTATTCAAATAGTGTGGCCTTGAGGAATGGAGAATCAATTTGGAGGCCAGGAACTCTCACATCCCTCCTATTGGTGCCTCATCCTATATCAATATTCTTGTAATAAGGATGTACACTGCAGCAGTTAAGTGACTTCAGGGGTGAAGGCAATGGTAGAAAACACAAATCATCTGAGTAACAAGTTAAAGGGCCCTGGGAGTCCGCCCTTGGTCCTTTGTAGAATTCTCCCAGTAGTTTCTTCCTTTTATATCTAGTTTATAATTGGAAATGTTATGGCAAAGTGTTCTGGCTTTAATAATACATATACCTTTTGAAGTTGATAAGATTGTTGAGAGAATAAGGGTGTAGGGAAGAACACATACCATATTTTTAATGGGTAACAGGCCCTAAGTTAAGGTGAAAGAACAGGAAAAAGCACATACCCTATTTTTTTATGGTTGACAAGCTATGAGTTAAGGTCCAGAGAGTACATTGGAATTTTTTCACGGTGTACCCTGACAGTTTCAGTCCCATCCATCAGTGTGTATAGAAAATTGATTCCAGGACCCCTATAGATACCAAAACTCACAGTGATGATACCCCTTATATAAGGTATATATTAGTCAGGATTCTCTAGAGGGACAGAGCCAACTAGAAGTAGATTATAAAAGTGGGATTTATTAGATTGGCTTACAGGACCAAACGCTAGGTAGTCCACAATGGATGCCTGCAGGTTGGAGAGCTGGAGGAACTGGAGGAACCAGGAGCTGTGCAGTCCAAGGTGCTGAAGCCTCAGAACAAGAGGGAAAACAGTGCTACCCTAGTCTGGGACCAGAGGCTTCTATAAACTCCCTGGAGAATCACTGGCCGAGTTTTCTTTGGAAAAGTGAAGAAGTGGGAGTCCAATATCCTCAAAGGATCAGAGCAACAATCAAGAACCCATTTAAGAAGAATCCAGCTTGCATCTGCTGTTGCATCCTTGTTCTTCCAATTTTTATTCCACCCAAGCCTCCAACCTATTGGAAGATGCTACCATGATATGGGAGGGTCTCCACTTTGGTTCACTATCCCACATGCCAATCATTCCTAGATACACCCTCACTGACACACCCAGAAGCTTCTTAATCACCAGCATTTGTTAATTAAATCAAGTTGACAATTCAAATGAACCATTATAAGGTAACAGTTATAGTCTGTATGTAACTTATACACATCCTCTTGTATACTTCAAATCATTTCCAGATCATTTACTCTACCTAATGCAATGTGAATGCTATGTAAAGAATTGTAACACTATTATTCTATATTATTTAATGAAAAAGAAGAAAAATATCTGTTACCTGTTCAGTACATATGCAATATTTTCTCCCAAATATTTAAATCTATGATTGATTGAATCTGCAGATGGGAAAGTTCTATGTATGGCCTAGACATATAGAAGACTGAGATAGAAATGTTTAAGGGATATAATTACATTTAGAAAGACTATGTTACATGATATTGTCATGTGGGAGAGAATTAGGAACTATAAAAAGGATCTTTTTATTATCATTTTATTGAAACAAATACTGCCTCAGAAACTGCTTCAAATACTGCCAATGCAATAAGATTAACTTTTGAGTATCTTACCAAAATTATTCTCATGAAATATAGTATATCGTATATTAAGTGCCAAGCATTGAATTAACTCTTAGATGTTTACATTGATTTCTGAAAGTGTCTATGTGAAGTAACATGGCAGTTTTATAGTTAAGAAAATTGAGGCTCAATTCCATTGAAATATGACCAAGACCACATACTAATTAAATATCAAAATTTGGATTTGACTGCAAATCCCATATTTTTTTAAAGTAATGTTTTCTTCCTTTGAAATATAACAATAAGCAATATTTGTTCTTTTTATATTTTAGTTAATCATTTTCCATGAAAGCTTTTTGTTTTCTTTTCTGGGCAACATTTTGAAAGTCTACCTATTGTAGTCATTGTGCTGGAAAGCAGTGAATGGAACAGCAAGATAATCGCTATGTGTCTGAAATGTTATGCAGAACAAAGACAAATACACATTCATAATCCACTTGCTTTCTTCCTTTCTTGATTTCTTATCTTCTCATGCTGTTATGCTAATCTTATGGTAGCCCAGAAATTCAGTAACACTGTTTCATGCACTATTAGGGGAATCATTTATTGGTGTTTTGATGCTGAGCTTACATGTTTTTCTGCATACCAATACCTAGATGCCTATATTTGTTAATCTCCCTGGCAACTTTTGTCTCTCTTTTTATTTAAATCCCAGTCAATTCTTATATCTCGTTTATAGAATTTCAACTGTATAGTTAGTTGCCTATTGTAATAACATCTGGGCTCAAATGGAAAGTCACAGTTTCCTTTTTTTCTTGAATGCATACTTGAAGTTGGATGGGTAATACTTAGGGTTCTCTAATAGGAACAGACCCAACAGGAGGTATGATTATAAAAGGGGGATTTATTAGATTGACTTACACAACCAGAAGCTGGATAGTCCACAATGGCTGTATGGAGGCTGGAGAGCTGGAGAAACCAGTAGCTGAGCAGTCCAATATACTGAAGCCTCAGAACAAGAGGGATTAACAATGCTACCTCCATCTGGGACCAAAGGCTTCTGAAAATTTTCTGGAGAATGACTGGCAGAGTTCTCTTGGAATAAAGAGGAGCAAGCTTTTGATGTCCTCAGGCAATCACAGAAGAAATCTAGAACCCTTTGGAGAGGAATCAGTTTGTATCTGTTACTGCTTCCTTGTTCTTCCAACTTTAATTCCACACAAGCCTACAATCTATTGGAACGTGCTGCCCACAATTAGGGAAGTTCTCCACTTTAGTTCACTATCTCACATGCTAATCATTCCTAGACATACCCTCATTGACACACCCAGAAGCTTCTTAATCAGCATCTGTTAATCCAATCAGGTTGACAAATTCAAATTAACCATTACAAATGGCAATATACTGCTACATTAATGTACTTTTTTAAAATTTATTTTTCTTTATAATCCTTATTACACATATAGAGAACTATTTTTCATATCTCTGTACACTATTTTTCATATCTCTGTATATACAGTATGTTCACACCAACTTAATGTACTCTTTTTTTGCATTACAATTCTTAATACACATATATACCACAATTTTTCATATCTCTGTTTGTATATAAGATATTAACAAGGATCGTGGAATGTGATGGTCATCCTTATACAAAATACATGTATGAAGATTTGAATTTGGGGCCAACATACTTTATATACATTGATGTACTTTTTAGATACTAAAATTATTTATGAATTTTTTAATGAATACTTTTATTCTGTCCAGTGTACCTACTAAATAATGCTTACTCTTGTGTGCATTCTGAATAATTTTAACAAAAATCTTTTTATGCACATAATTCTATAGGATATAGATGAAGGGAACTATAAAACTATTTAAAAAAATTAGTCCACTAACATTGTATGAGTGAGTGAAGGTACTGCACTTTATATAGTTTTATCTTTTTTTTTTCTTTTTAACAATTTTGCTTTTTAACAATTTGATTTCTAGCAAAATCCTCAAATGAATTTGAGGGCCTTTTCTTATCCTTATCAGCTAGTTGTGCATATCATTTTAAAACATAACCCTGATAATTTTTCTCCCATTTATTTTAACTCATTTATATTCTACGACTCCACTTCTTTTGTTGAATACGTATAAGTCTTCTCACTATTGGATTTGTTGGTACTCTGATGGTTTTTAATTTCATATGGTAAAATTTATGAACATTTTTCTTTATCAGTGAGATTTTTGTGTATCAATTAATTCTTAAGTACCACAAAATCATGAACATATTTTCCTGCAGTCTAGAAATCTACAATCTAGAAACTTTACTCATGTAAGCATATAAGAATTTATGATATTTTGGCTATTATACTTAGATTTGCAGTGTACTTGGCATTGTTAAGTTTGGTCTCAAGCTGCCACTGTATAAATTTTAATATTGTCCTTAAGGTTTCTCTGTGCATAGTGAACCATAACCTAACTTGAGAAGCCAAAGACTGTAACCTACTCTTGAAACATATAGCTCACTCTCAGCCAATCAAAAGCAGCCAAATGTTTAAACCATGTTCAAATAAGACAGACATGAAATATTACTAATCTGGCTGTCTCTGTACTTCATTGCTATACATGTCACTCCCTTTTCTCTGGTTATAAATATAACCTGCCTATGTGAAGGAGCAGGGCATTTTGAATAAGTTTTGGTTCACACTCCTGCCTGATTCCAGAATTGCAAATTAAGACAAACTCTACAAAATTGGTTTAGTTGTAATTTTGGTTTTTTATAACATTTATATTTATATATGGTGTGTGTTTATATATTTGTTTCATATTTTCTATACAGATAATTCTCTGAGCTCCTTTTATTAAAACATTGCATTTTAGCTCAGATTAAAAATATTTATCATTTTCATAAATGACTTGACCTCTTTAAACTTTCTGCATTTTTATATAAATTTGAAATTCAAAACTTTAATTTAAATACACACAAGCCTATTGGAATTGCATTAAATATAAAAATCAGTATCAGGAGAAATGGTATCTGAAATATCTTGAATACAAAAAATGCCTTGAATTATTTATATCTTATCAAATGCCTCCTAAAACTGTGTGAAGTTTTCTTTAAATTTATGATAATAGCTTTATTTCTCATTATGTTTGTGTTGCCATAGTATCATTTTAAATTTAATTTTCTGACCTTTGTCTATAAAAATAAAATTAAATTTAGAATACTGAATTCTTGTCTAGAAAAGAAAATCTCTGATAACCAAAAACATAGACTGCATTGCAAATATTACTATCTAAAGTCATCTAATAAATAATATTACAAATAATCCAATGTTCATTCCCAAGTAAATGGAATTATTTTTTATTTTTATGCTGCTTTTTTCTACTTATCTAATCATTTTTATATTAATTTTACAGAAGATTGAGAACGCATTCATACGATTGCAATTCTTTAAAATTTCTTGTGATTTCTTTCATGGCTCAACAAATAGTCTTTTTTAAAAAAAATATTTATGTTTTAGTTTTAAGTGGATACAATATCTTTATTTTATTTTTATGTGTTGCTAAGGATAGAACCCTGTGCATCACACGTGCTAGGCGAGCACTCTACCGCTTGAACCACAACTCCAGCCCCCACATAGTCAATTTTTATAAATGCACTTTTTAAAATATGAATTTTGCTGTTAGGTGCAGCAGTCTATATATATTAAGTGAACTTTCTTAATAATATTTTTTGAACCTCCGTCCCTACTGTGCTGCATTGTCTGTTGTCAATCCTCGATTACCATTATCCTCTTCTAAGGCTCTTGCTGTCTCATACAGGAGGTACCAAAAGCTCTGCTTCCCTGAATTTTCAATAATAGGCATGTCAATGAGCTGTTGTTTCTCATGAATTTCAATGATACTTTGATCACTTACCTGCATGTGTCTTGCTGAATGTTGATAATCATATATGGTGTATTACAAATATTATTTGAGGCTGCAATATTATAATTATTAAGAATAGCTGCAGAGCAGCTGGCCTAGAACTTTACATTCTCTATCAGTCACTTAATCATGAATCATAATATTTCATGACTCATCTCTGCAAAGTCCACTACCTAGATCTAAACTTAACCTTGCAATTTAGCTCTTCAGAAGCCCTAAATAATGTGCATAAGACCTCTTCTGCAAGGATTCTCCTCCTTGATAAACCCTGTACTCCAAAATTGATTTTCTTCATTCTTCAGGGTTTTAACCTTGTAGATAATCTTTTCCAGAATCATATGTTCTTATTTCAAAGCAGCTCCAAACCTGAATTCATTTCCTGGATTTTCTTCTCATATCTTAGCCCTATATATTTGTAGAATCTTGTTAGTTTTTCAGTGCTTCCTAGCAAATTTGTTTTTGAATTTTAACTACTTTTTCCAGTTATTGACAGCACGACAGAGTCTGTATTTACTAAACCTGCCATTACCTAAAATGGGTGCATTCTTTTTCAGAATGTTTTTTGAGCACATCAATTATTTATTTATCACTGTGGAAAATAAAATACATGTTTTATGAGTACATGGACTATGTCACCATTAGTGATAGCTGTAGACACAAGGCATAGCTTAATAATTGTGTTTAGTAAATATATCTTGAAAAATAAAAGAATACTTCATTGTTTAATTTTCATCTTAACAGATATACATTCAAATTCCTTAATCAGAATTGAGTTAGTAGTAAATACTTACAATTTTTATTCTTTACAATAAACAGAACACTGTAATCATTTTCCTGACTTATCTCATCCTTTAAATACTAATAATATAATTGCTGTCAAGTTAGTCACACATGTGGAAAAGCACAACTGAGATAGATAGATATATATATATATATATATATATATATATATATATATATATATATCTCCAAGTATTATAAATTCTGCTAATGAAACTTTTCCAGGCATAAGAATATGTCATGTCACTTCAATTTAATGGGTTAAAAATAAGGTTAAATGATCTTCTTTCTGAGTTTTCTTGAAAAATAGATTTCATTTCTCAAAAAAAAAATAGTCTTTTTGCTGTCTCCACTATACTACTTTTGAAAAATTGAATGCATCGCATAAATTGAATCCCATAGTCAGGAGAAATGGAAACATTTTAACTTATTTTATAAGAACAGATTTTATCCTAAGTTTGTTATCTCAAGTAAAAACAAATTTTACTATATAAACCAACAAAAAATTTAAAGAGTCAAAATAAATTTCCCAGATGAAAATGTGTTCAAGAATTTACAAGCCTTTCTTTTTCCCCCTGTGTGAGACAAACACCTAGACTTTGCATTAGAAAAGAAACAAGCTCATAAATTTCTTCAAGAATTTTTTGGTGCCTGTCATTGTCCAACTGAATACTACATGTATCCTCACATTTCACAAAATAACAAGAAATAAGAGCAAAATGGTTGTCATTCACTAGAAGTTTGCTCCTGAGAGGATTGCATTGAGATATTAGTAGATACAAAACAATGATTCCTTCCTTCAGTCAGGGAAAATTTTATTTAAATCATACTATTTTCTCATTCACCAAGAAATACATTTTTATACATGGAAATCACACTGTTATGGATTTTCTCAATGTTTATTTAAAAACATGCTTAAAATCTCATCCCTGCCACTTGTCCTCTTTTAGTTTGTTCCATCTGCTTTTACCACCTTGCCTCTCCTTCAGCCAAACATGCTCTTTCTTCAGAGAAGCGGCATTTTCCAATTTCTTTTCCTGAAAGACTCATTGCTCAGAAATACAGATGGTTCCCTTCATTATTATATTTGAGTTTCTGTTCATATTTCACTTAATTTGAAAGGTCTTTGTCATTTACCTCATCTAATTTAATGTTCCTTTCCCCTTACCTGGCTTTATTTTTCTTCTTGATTGTTATCACTCCCTGACATGATATGTTTGTGTATTATCCATGACCTTACACAGGAGTGCAGGTTTTGTGAAAGCAAGTCTTCTGTTTTTATGTTTATTTGTTTGTTTTGTTTCATGGCAATATCCTAGCATTTTAGGAGGGCCTGGTTCAGAGCAAGCCTTGAATATATGTTTGTTGAATGAGGAGTGAATGAGGTACTGCTCCATGGCCAAGTCAATGACCAGGACATGTTTTCCTGTCACATTTCTGCTAGTCCTATTCTTGTAATTCCTTATCATTATCAGATAGACTGTCTTAAACTTTTACAACAGATTTTTTTCCTTCCAAAAACAGTTTTAACCTGGACCCGTAGATCACAATCTACAAATGCTTTATTCTTAGAATTTAGACTAAATGAGTACCAAGTCAGGCATGGTTTTTCTGGTCCAACCTTTGAGTCTACTACAGTCCTCTTACATGCTATATCTTATACATGAGCAACCAGCTTTCTCCTGGAGGCTAACGTCTGCATATGATTACTACAATCAAATATCAAATTTAGTTCTGAGGTTGTTGACTAAGGGTGAGGGGATTACACAATCATTATTTTATGACAAAAAAAACTCATATTCTATATTTTTAGAAAATAAAGAGAGACTGGCTGGGGTTGTGGCTCAATGCTAGAGTGCTTACATAGCATGTGTGAGGTTCTGGGTTCAATCTTCAGGACCACATAAAGATATTGTGTCCATCTACAACTAAAAAAAAAAAAAAGAATGTTAAAACAAATAAAAATAAAAAGAGACTTTAAACTACATAAAGAAAATCCTTTTTATGGAAAGTAAAAATAAAAACAAGTGTTCTTTAAATGATTGCTCTTTATTTCTCCTAACTTGAAAACACTTAAAGATTTTTCTTCAAATTTAGTTGTGAAATATGCTGGAGCCTTAATGAGGTAAAATTCACTGAAGTGGTTAGACAAGGCAGGAAGATGATATGTGAATTATGCCCTTAGCTGTACACATATCTATCTATGCATCTTCCATACAGGTGCCTGCATGTGTGTATGTTTCATTCCTGGGAAAGGCATAGACTCAAAAATGATTGATATTGTTCTGCATATATTATCAAATGCATTTTTCTTAGTAAGTTGAATGATGTGAGACTAAGCCAGGGAGGATGGGGAAAGAGAAGGAAAGGTGGTGTTTTGTCTGTTTCATGATGTGAAGGGCCTTGAATGCCAGCAAATTTATGTATTAAGATTTGTAATAGCACAAGAACCCTCAAGCAAAGAAAATTACAGTGCTCTCTAAGATGAAATCATGATAAAAATTAAATTGTATGAAACAACATTAAATGATGGCTTCCTACCAAATACATTTTTTCTTAAATTGAAGGTAAATGACATCATTTTAAAAATTGCAAATTAGGAAAAGCCCTTATTATTTTGTAAGTTCTACTCCTTATTTGGTTTAGAATATGTATTTAACAAAAAACTAGCTATAGTTGAGCATAACATATTTCTACCATTCAATAATTTTCAGTTATTGTTATGTTATTCGAACCCATGACGAGTGTTTTATTCTTTTTTTTTAGATTTTTAAAATTTTAGTTGTTGATAAAACTTTGTATTACTCATTTATTTATATGCAATGCTGAGAATCAAACCCAGTGCCTCACACATGCACTTTACCACTGACCCGCAACCCAAGCCCATATATTTTATTCTACCCCTTATTAGAAAACTTTTCACTCTTTCCCTTGTGTTATCCTTGTGAATGAGTAAAACAAAGCAGAATTTAAGTAAATTTATTATTATATACACATACATATAAATTGGTAGATATATCTTGATCTAAGTCTAAAATAATAAGCAAGACCTTTGAAGAATATAGTTCAGTGCTTCTTTGTAATTGATTTATATTAAATATTAAAAATTTTATTAGAAAAAAATAGCCCTAGCATTTTTTCTTCCAATATAAATTCAGCTTCTCATGGATTCTGAGAATTACTTTGCAAAATGTTAAGTTGGACATGAGTGAAAAGAAAGAAATGAGATTTCTGTTTCATGAGGGCAAAAACAATGTCTTATTTACTCTCTAACACCAGGTCACAAGTATATATTCTTTGAAGTAGTGTGAATATTCTGTTGTTCTTTGAAAACATGTCAACATTTGTTAGGGACTGAATATCTGTGTGTGCTCAAAAATAATATTATAGCCTTAACCCCTAATATGCTGGTATTTGGAGATAAGGTCTTTGGGAGGTAAATAGGGTCAGATGAGGCTATGAGGGGGGCTCTGGTACTATGGAATTAGTGCCCTTATAGAAGAGACATCAGAGAACCTACCCCGCCACCGGTCCCTGCAAGAACAGACAGAAGTAGGTAGTAAGGCTGATCTTTAAGGCTCCACAAAAGTGAGAAATAAAATTTTAAACTTTTAAGCCATTGAATCTATTTTCTAATTGCAGCCTAAGATGATTATTACAATATTCTAAGTTAACTTTGAGCTGTAAAAGGGCATCATTACTCAACAATACAGAATCTAGAAGTTGTGAACTAAAATTTTTTAAAATTATGTTAAAGTTTCTGCAAACCGCTTAACCTTGATTGACCAGAACATTGTAATTGTGGAGACATGGAATGCTGTAAGTGAAGAGCCAGAATTATTTAGGGCTGTCTTAGGCCCTTTAATATCAATTTATCTTAACCTTTTTATCTGGCCTGACATTCTCCTATTATGTAAGCTTTTCTGAAACATTAAGCCTAGCAGACCTCTAGCCTCCCCCAGCCTTAAACCTAAGAATGCTGTAGGATCACAGCTCAAACCTGTGGAAGAGATTTCCCTACCTTGCTGTAGCTTACCTGCATGATGCTTCCACCAATGGGAGGATCACTCTTTTTTTTTTCCTCTGTGAGTATAAAAATTGATGTAACCTCTTCAAGGCTGCAACGTGCCATTGAGGATAACTTGAATCCATGTTTTTGGTCCATGGTCACTCATATCTGCTTGAGAATAAGCTCTTTTCTTTGAAGCAGAATTGTTATTTTATGTCAACAAAGTGCAAATTTAAATTGGGATATTGCATAAATCTTTCAACAAAACTGAAATGGTGACTGAAATTTAGAACTGTTTGTTTAAGAGTACCTCATGATAGCTTTTAAATTTCCTGTCAGAATTTCCACAGCCTAGTGTGTGAGCTAGGAATTTCCACATATAAAATAAGCTATGTTGTTATTATAATGTTAAATGCTTTATGGAAAGACTGAGTGTACCTGTGGGAAACATTTTATGAGAATATGCTTCCAACCTCAGCAATAGAATAGAAAAATATAATTAAAGTGATTGTTAGATGCTGAAATAGTTTATCACTTTTATGTCCGTGTTTTTAAGTGTTTTTTCCCAGTGAGGCCGTGTTTTTGTTATGTATTTCATAAATAAGCTGTTTCTTATTTTTCTTTGGAATCTAAGTATACTTCTAATTTCAGATGCATTCATTACACTTAATAAAACAATTAATGCACTACAATATTGAGAAGATTAATATTGTGTGGAAGGAAAACTGGTATGGGGGAATGGAAAGGGATAGTTTTGTTCTCTGTTATGAAGGTGAAAAACGTGTGTGTGTATGTGTGTGTATTTTTGGCAAGCCACAGTTTTGCTTTTTCTCTTATAAACTATCATTAAAGGATAATAAAGTATTGAATTGAATATCATTGAAGGGATAAAACAGAAGGACTTTTTTTTCCAGACTATATGGGATTACTTTGGTACAAATGCGTTTTCTGGAATAAGCCAATGGTACCATGTCTTTGGGTATAGGTACTCATCTTGGTTATATATAATAATTTATTTGGTCATGAGTTCTGTTTCTATAAAATTATAATGAAGTAGCATTCATTCATAAATTAATTGTAATGGTAAATGAAATAATTTGGAAAAATCTTTAAGGAAAGAAACTCATGACTGATCTCCAGCTATGGAAGCAGAAAGAAGTTAGCAAATCCTCTGCTGGGAAAGGAAGCATAAAACTATAATAATATTATTGAAATATAATAATCTTAGGACTATGAAATTGACCACAGGCAAAAACAGAGAAGTATTGATTTGTGAAAAACTTCTAAAACTTCAATTTTAAAAAGTGAGGTGATCTAAGCACAGTGGTGCATGACTAATTCCGGCGGCATGGGGTCGCTGTGGCAGGAGGAGCGTAAGTTCAAAGCAACTCAGTGAGAAGCAACTCAGTGAGAACCTGTTTCTAAATAAAATACAAAATAGGGCTGAGGATGTGTCTCAGTGGTTGAGTGCCCCTGAGTTCAATCCTTAGTATCCCTCGCTGCCGTCCCCCAAAAAGTGAGGTGGCTGCTATTCACACCATTGACCCTCCCAACCCTATAGGTAGTACATTGTAACCTGGATGTGGCTGCTGAAAATGTGATTTGGATCAGAAAAAAAATAAAATAAAAAGCCAACAACAACCAAAAAGAGACACACCCTGTGGGACAGTCAGTAAAAGTATCAAATTAGGAAACCAAGATGGAAATCCAAAGCTCTGATAGACTGAGTTTGTGGATTTATTGAGGAAGGTGGCCGACACAGCAGATATTTAAAAGGGAGAGTCTAGAATTGAAAGTGCCCTATAAACTCCCCCATATGCCCAGCTGATTAAAGAACATTGGGCATGCAAGGTATGTGAGCTGGATTAGAGGAAAGCAAAAGCTAAGGCAGGATAGATTTTTTTCCAGTGTTGCATTTCCAAGTAAGTGTATTTTTATCCGGGTATCCGTCTTTGATAAGTGCCACTCCTAAATACTCTATGGTATTTCTTATGGGAGTGGAAGATACTCTTTAAATGATGGTCTTTGCTTCAGTCTTCTTCAAGCAGATAGGTTTCTGTCACAGTGTCACTACACAAGTCCGAAGAGGTCTCCAGGAACAGAGGCGATCTATAATCAGATCTTTCAGGTTCTTTATCACAGAAAATCATTTAAAAATGCATCAGGTGTAAGTAGCAGAGCAAGAGATTTATTACAAAGGGAGAATGCATACTCAAGAACAAGAGTGTGAGCAATCAGAGCAATCACACACACACACGGAGAATGAGTTTTGTTGATTTAACTGGGTTTCCCTATTTATACAGTATTTAGGGGGCTAGACTTAGAAGTAGAGTTGGGACAGGATTACCTAATTTCATAGCAGTTTTCTATGTGTTTCTACATTACCCTATTATGTTTTAAGTATGTTACTGCTACATTCCATGTTTCATTAGTGTCTTAAATCTCCACCTACGGGTGGGTGTGTCTTAATATTGTGTGTGTGTGTGCGTCTTACTATTGTGTGTGTGTGTGCGTGTGTTTGTGTGTGTGTGTGTGTGTGCGTCTTACTATTTTAATAAGGCTAGGGTCATTTCTTGATCACCAAACTCTTAAATGTGCATACTTCCCAAAGGATCATTTCATCCAGATGCTGTCTTTCTATCTAGGAGTTTTGTTGCTTTTTCAGCCAATCGGGGAAAAGGATACAGGCAAAAGGAGGTGGGGTGGACTCGGGGGACACATAGGCTGGGCTGCCAACACATTGCTTCTTTTGCATTCCAGTGGTTCATGAGCATTTCTCTGTTGAGACTCAGCTTTCCTATCTCAACAGCTTCATAGGTAATGTGGCAGAATACACAACCAAATGGGCTCTTCTTGTCCAAGAATTAAGAGATGTCAGACACTCTCCTACGGAGAGAAAAGAAAACTAAATGAGGTTTTAGATAGAAGCAGTGTGACTTGAAGTGACACAATGGCAGGACATTTTTTCCAGACTATATGGAAGCCTCTTGAGAAGGGAAAAGAAGTAGCGGTCATTGGGTCTGAATTCAGTAGAAAATGGAAATCTGATTCATAGTAGTACTGAAGGAAAACAGCCACCAAGGTTTTAAAGACAAATGATTAGAGGCTATAGACACTAATGTTCAAAACTCAACAGAGATTTCTATGCATAAAGAATTTCACCCAAATGCCTGAGAGCCACCACAGCTAAAGGAACATATATATGAGTCATTTGGTGATCCGTGTAGATCAATAAATAAAAATTAGTGACACCCTTGCTCCTGGACCCTAAATCACTTAGGGCTTTGGAACCAGGACAAAAGAGAAGGAGAACATAATCACTGAGCTTAAATACAATGTCAGCCTAATAAAATAAAATATAAGAACAATAAAGTTAAATAAATGACTAAATGGTATTTCACTGAGGAAAGAGCTTATGAAGAGATTTATATCAGTTACACGTATTTTTTTTTAGATTACAGGTCTGTTTATTTAAGCTATATTTTAGCAGGTGATCAATCTTTTTTTTTTCCTTTTTTAAAAGTGTTGCATGTATTTTTCAAGTTCCAATTTGATCATTGACCAATCATTAAATTATTTTATTAAATTAAAAAATATAAACTTCACATAGTTTTTTCAGTCTTGGGGATTATACCTAGACTGAAAATATCACCTCCTTTGTCCTCAGTTTATTTAGATGTAGGATCTCACTAAGTTGCCCAGACAGACTTCAAACTTGTAATCTTACTTTCTCAGTCTCCCAAATAACTGGGATTACAGGTATTTGCCACCACACTTGATTCCACTTCACAAATTAAATGTAACCACCTAATAAATATTTAATAGGTTAAGTATATACTTATTCTTCCTTCTTCCTATGGCACTGGAATTGATCAATTGTTGCCATTTAAAAATAATAACAGTAACTTGAAAGCACTAAAACCAAAGGGTTAAAGTCCTATATTTTGAACCTTGTCATTAGGTTATTTCAATGACAAATTAAAATCTGATAAAATATATAAATAGCCTTTCCTCAGAGGGTTCCACTTAGCAAAACAAGAAAATAAAAGAGACAAAAGAACAATTTAGATATGATCAAATATATGCACATTCTGAATATTTGGACAGATGGAGAAAAATTAACATGAAAAGACTGGATACTTCTAGGATAAAAATGCTTTCAACTGAGCATAAATTCATAAGCCTCTAAAAATTTGAAGATGAATTCACTTCATTACTCTCATCAAATAATTAGAAATATACAGTGCTCTTTAGGGGAGAACTAATTTAAAAAAAGGAAGACAATCAGGTACAATAGTTTCAATTCATACAAATTATTTTATAAGAGAAAATTGTGTACTAAGCCACCAAAGCTTATTTACCATGGGTATGCAGCTGTCTTCTGGCAGTAACAAATAAATTTCAGGGGCCACACTACTACTACCATGTATGCTCAGACCTTGTGCTCACAGAAACTGTGTTGATAGTCTTCTGACTCCTTACATCTTCGTTTTGTTTTCTAAAAAGAAAGACACCCTTTATCCAACTGTCAGAATAAGAAGCCAATCATTATGTCCCTGCCCTGCATGAAAACTCCCCACTAACTATAAAATAAAGGACATAGTTTCTAGTTTTATGTTCAAGAATTACTAATTTAATCAGTGTGAGCACGATTTACTATAAAGCACTATAAAATAAAGTTTTAAGTCTTGTTAACCTTACTAATGCTATAATAATGCATCATAATAAATTCTTGAAGACAAGTGCTATAATGAAACCATGTTACACAGAGGTAAAAAGCATGGATAACTTAATAAAACACACAAGAATGTGAATCTGAACCTTACAGAAACTAGCTAAGTGGCATTCAGCCATGTGCTGGTAAATCAACTCTCTGAAGGGAAAAAAAAAAAAAAAAGAAGAAGAAGAAGAAAAAGCCTTGTCTTGTCGAATTTGCCAATTTCTGGGGGTGGAAATACTCCCATCATGGTCATTTAGAAGCTACCAATGGTTTAACAACCTCCTCACAAAATTTAACAATTGGCTCTGACAAGTCAACATACGCTCACTCAAACACATAACCAATCTGGTGACTATTCATAAAAAAAAAAAAAAATGGTCGAATTTCTTACTCTTTCTAATATATAATTTTCTTATTTATAAAATTGGATCAATAATCTCTATATTGCATATTATTAAATGACATAATAAGATATTAAGAATATTTTTCTATATTATTATCTCAAAATACTCACTAATGGTATTCATTTTATTATATTGCCAAAAATTATTAAGTTCCTTGGATAATGGTGATATAGAAATTGATAATATGTAATAGCTAAACTTAGCATAATGAAATTGTCTAGTATAATATAAATATGCAGTGTTTGAATCACTTGATCATCAAGGCAGAGACCAAAAAAGAGGAATCATACATTTGTGATTAAATAATTGGACTTGTAAACAGTAAGTTAGTTTATAAAATTTATGTTTCATTAAAAGAATCACAATTTCTTACATTTCCAGACTTATTCGGAGGTATTCATGATCACTCTATCTCCAGAAATTATTTGAATATTGCAATTGGTATCATGAGAATAATTGAAAAGAGTTTGCTTTGAGCATAGGTTAGAGATTAAACAATGAAAGTGCTTAAATTTTTGCCTACTCTTTCTATAAATCTATGATTATTTATATATTTTCCTATTCTACCAACTTGTAACAGAAGAAAGGACCTTCCCTGCCATATTTAAAGACATCATTCAGAAATGGTCTTAGACTTGCATTTTAATTCTTCTGATTTAACCTCGTATAACTTTCTCTTTGCTTTTTAACTTTGAGAATTCCATTCACCTTCTTGTATTCTAATAACAATTTGATTTCAGATATTTGTGGTCAGTTTTTTAAAAATTTAAACATTTTCTTAGCTATGTAAATTCCTGGATGAGGCCTTTCATCGCTATCATTTGAATATGGTTCAAGTGTGTCTCCTAAAGCTCTATGTGTTGAAAATTGCTATTATGAAGTAGTCAGAGGATATAAACTTAATCTACCATGTTTAGAGGTGGTACTTTGGCAAGTTGATTAGGATTACCTTTGTCATCAGAGTGGAAGCCACCATGATTTCATACTGGTACCTCTAATATAAGAGGGAGAGAAAGATGGTGGTCTCATTTGCATCAGCCTGCCATAGCAAGTTATTGGGTCAGTCCAAATTGATGCTGAGTAAGATAA
Source organism: Marmota flaviventris (assembly GCF_047511675.1). NCBI lineage: Eukaryota > Metazoa > Chordata > Mammalia > Rodentia > Sciuridae > Marmota > Marmota flaviventris. Next base: position 44,217,398 of record NC_092500.1, on the reverse strand, counting down.
GAGATCAAGAGAAGTTCTATTGCTTTGTGTTGCTTAATGGAAGTTTCAGACAATACCTATGTTTTTAATCTTGAATAATTTTCCAAGTATGTACACAATAATATCAGTCATTTTTACTAGAAAGAAGAATATTATGGGAATATCAGACATATTTGATTGAAAACATTTGGGGAGATGAGATTGTGGTGTCATCATCCTTTTTTTTTTTTCTTTAAACGTTTCACTTTATCATTATAACCTACCAGAAAAATATTATCAATCTGCTATATATTTGAATAATTTCTCTTAGATAAAATGGCACATCAATTTAAAATATTTAAAATAACTATATGAATTAAAATTTTATTATGAAGAATTGATATTTTTCATTAGGTTTTGAAATTCCAAACTTTTCATAGTTCACTTTCTTTGTCTTAGGTACCCTTTCTTCCTCTGAGAGGAATCAATGAAGCCATTATGGTGCTTACCATTCTTCTGCAGTTTACACAAAAACAAGATACATTTTAAATCACATTTAGTATGAATATACACAGCTTGCATTTTTCCCAAGATTATATCTTTGTAGTTTATCCATGTTGAACTATAAGTCCTAATTCCTTCTTTTTTACTAGTGAAAAAATATTTAATCTTTAGTTGTCTGCTCCAACATAAATAGCCATTATCTTGTAAATGGAGGTAGTTTTAACACATTGCCATTACAATATCCTAGTGAATATTCTTTTATATGTCTTCTTATAAATAAATTCATTAACAGCTAATGTTATAATTTTGGGAGAAAGTAACTGGGTAAGAGTTTATGAAAACTTTTACCTTTACTTTGTCAAATTGGTTTGCAAAGTTGTATTGCCAAAGTCTACAAAATGGTGTTGCCTCTGGCATTGTCTAAGCGTTTCTGTTGCTTCATGTCCTTCCCAGCCTGTAGGAATGTCAGTTTTCTTTATTTCCCTTCCTTTTCTTTTTAAAATAGGTTCCTTTCTGTATTTCTTTGGTTTTTCCCTCCCTACCTCCTTTTCCTCACCCTCCCTCTCTTCCTTTCTCCCTCCATCTCACCCTCCTTCTCTTCCTTCTCCCTCACTCCTTTCTTATAGTATGTTGTAGACATGAAATCTTATTATGTTATCATGTGCATTTATGCTACCAAGATGATATGTAAGTCAAATTTTTATTGTCCTTTTTTTTCTCTGAATAGATTGCCAATATTCTTTCAATTACTTTTTTTTCTGTTTGACCTATACATAAGTTTTATTTATTTTTTTAATAGTCCATATAATTCCGGTAGATTTTTACTTACCAAGAAGGTGATATAAAAAGACTGGCTATAACCAATCACATGATCATTTAGTGAGTCTATAAGTTGACTATTTTACCCTGCACTTAATAGGAGTATATTCATGTGTCTACAAACAATGTTTCTTTCACTCTCCCATTACCCTAATATCTGCTAGATATATTAATAACAATGAACCTGTGGTTTATTATGTGTGTTACAAATCCTCAAAGAGGAACAAAATACAGAGAAATGAGCTTAAATAATTATCCTGAAAAAATACTTCTAGTAAATAAGAGAGCCTGTAGAAAAATTCTTATCATGCCATTGAGTAAATGTATCAATAAGTAAATTTAAAGCAGAAAATGAATATATATTATTTTTCCATTTGAACTACTTAGAAGATGAGTTTTTTTAAATGTGAGTTTTTAAATCATTCAATGGTAATGCATAATTGTATTAAAACAAGTAACATATATCTTTAAGTATTTTGCTCAAATTCAGAATTTATCAGTATCTTAAAATGGTGCTTGAGTTTATAGAATGACCAAAAGCTACATTACAAAATAGAAATTTCAATCAACTAATTATTCTTTCAATGATCTAAATCTATTTTAGTGAATATTTAATTAAAAGATTAGATTAGCTTTACCAATAACCTCAGGTTATATGATAATTATGTTTAGGTTCTGTGATAGTTTATTCTATGCCTGATTTAACAGTCATAAATTATGTATACAACTTTTATAGACATTTAGTTCCTTTTACAAAGATTATTTTCTCTGTGGTCTACACATTACTTTTGATGAGCAAATTTATAATTTAGCATTTAGATTAGAATCTTCACTCTGGAACAAGTATATTGGTTAGAAAATCACAAATCTGTATTTGAGTTTCAGTAGAATTAAAATCATTAAAATAATCAAACTTTAGGCAGTTAGTATATATCTCTAAGTCACTTAGGCAGAATACCATGAAATTGCATTTCTGCTATTTTGAAATCCAAGAGACCTTTAAATCTGATGTAAACAATATAAAAAGAAAAAAAAGTCCAATTAACTCATTTCTGACATTAGCTTACTCAGTATTTAGAGATATTGCTTATTCTGATAAAAAAGAAAAACTTTGTTATAATGAAACATTCTGCTATAATAATCAAAAATACAATCAATTCCCAGGGTTGTGCCATTTAAAACCATGTGATTTTTTTGGACTATGATTATGATATAAAATATGACTGATATCTAAATGCATTGGGTAGGCTACTTTCAATTTATACACCATCTCAACTTGTCAGAGGTGGCTAAGACTTTATAGATTATGCAATACCTCACTTTTCAAATGATAAAAATATTACAGGATCAGATATTCATAGATACCTATTCAAAATTCACTCTATCTCTCTCACTAATCTAACACAATTGTATTTGGACGCTCGTATTCCTCATTAAAATGTTCATGTACTCATACTATCCTATTGATAGAGGTTATCAGAATTACAGCTAATAGAGCAGACATCTACTGAACAGGACTTCATAGATTGTACCATAATAAAAAGAGTAGGGTTGAATGATTCACATTTTACCTTTGCCTTCACCACCTTCTCCCTAAAGGGCATACATGATAACAGGAGTTAGAGCTGCTAGCACTCAGAAGGGTAGAATGCACGGTGCCAGGGACATTGCACTACAAAGCTGCTTAGTAACTCCTTGAGTGCCGCAGTCCGGCTGCAGCAAAATAACCGGGGGGTGAAGAGCAACTTGTGTAGATTGATACAGCAGGAGTGGGAGCCGTTTATTGTAGGACAGGAGGGGTATATATACATTCCACACAGCTTATCTTAATTAACATAAACTAGATAGAGCAGTCAACCAATAAGGAACCTCCACACTTAATGGCTCGCTGGCTTTACTTCACAAACCACTCCCTCTGGCAAAATGCCAGGCGCCATCCTGACTTGTTTACAGACCCTAACACTTCAGCAGGTCAAGTCTCTATATCAATTTTAATTTTTTTTTTTAGTTGTAGATGGACACAATACCTTTATTTTATTTATTTGGTGCTGAACCCAGGGCCTCACACATTCGAGACAGAGCTCTACCGCTGAGCCATAGCCCCAGCCCCGGTACATCACCTTCTTTTAATAATAATAATATAATATTGTTTTAACTGGTAACATCACAACTAGTACACTGGCCCTGACAGAAATGAGTACTATTAAGTCAATAGAACATTATTTTCACCAACCATATAGTCTGTGAGCATTTATATTTCCATGGTCACACAGTTAAATATCATAGAGGGTAAAAACCAAAAGCACGAATGTATAAATCTGTATAAAGCAAAATCAATTATCATTATAACTCAGTTGTTTTATAAACATTTTGAAGTAAAGAAAAGAAAAAATAAAGTTTTACAAAGATCCTTTTGTGAAGGATGGTGCAAATTCTTGCAACTCTGAGTAAGCAGTCATAATTTTGCTGGCCAATGTTTTTTTTTTCCTTCCCAGTCTCCCCTTTTCCAAGATTGAGAACACCAGATCTTTCCTTTGTCTTTATTTATCCATGAACTGCGTTATCTTTCAACCTTCTTATGTATTCTCCATAGTTTTTCCTTTCTTGCTTCTTTTCTTTTCTTTTCTCTATTGTGGTATTGGAGATTGAATCTAGAGGTACTCTACTACTGAGCTGCATCCCCACCCATTTTAGGTTAAGTTATGTTATTTCATTTTGAAACAGAGTCTCCCTAAATTGCCCAGGCTGGGCTCTAACTCTCAATCCTTCTGCCTCAGCCTCCATAGTCACTGGGATCAGTCACACAGTGCCCAAGCTCTCTCAGAAATTTTGAAATGTATGCTATCCTCATTCACCAAGCTGGATCAGGCCTCTGCTGCTCACAAAGCAGATCAGATCAACGTGATCTTGTTTCTGCTTTCCCTGCTTACATCAATTTTCCTGAGCTAGTCTAGTCTGTGACATGCTACCAAATAAAAACAATTCTTAAGGCTAATCCTGATTGTGTAGGTATATCCACTTACCCACATTCAATCTCACACACACACAGATTTGAAATTGAAATCTAGTATGTTTGATTTCATAGAACTTACTTCTTAAACATTATAGAGGTAATTACCATTACTGATTTTTCTTTAACCATTACTCCTTTTTATCTACCCTATTAGCCAATCAAAGTAGACTCCTCTTTAACCTCTGCTTAAAGATTTGGATTTTCTATGTTTTTTTTTTTTTCAGGTTTATTCAATTCTTTAACATGATTGGCTTTTTACTTTATCCACATATGTTCAAATTGCACACATGTGTCAAAAATAGGACTCAAATGAAACCTCCCTCAAAAGCATTTCCTCACTTTATAATATTCTGATTACAAATAAAATATTCTTTCAATAATTCTTATTAGTTTTTTTCATATTCTGTTTTTACAATTTATTTTGTGCCTTGCTTTACCTTATTTATGAAACTCGTATTTTCCAGCTTCTCTAAGGAGCACTGGATAATTCATGATTCTACAAGTTTTAGAAACAAGATTTACAATTTATTTACATATCACAAAAATGTATCAACAATAAGAGCTGTTTATCATATACTAAAGAATACATGAACTACAGCCTGGACTCTGAACATCTTTACCTTAGCACAGAGCTGTTCTCACTCTGTTTGAAATTCAGTCGCTCTTGGGTCTCAGGAGTATGTGGAAGGCAAAGGGGATTTTCATGTGTGAAGTACCTTGTTTGGCTCTGCTACAGAGAAGCTCAGATCACCTTGCCTAACAGTCAGGTATTTTCCATTGTCTTTTTGGAAAAACATGGTGAGACCCCTGAGGATCACAAGGTAGCAGGAGGAAGGAAGGCGACTCATCTTCCTGGAGGGCTGCCCTGGAGAGAGAACTTTTCTCAGCCCACCTTTCTTTCCCCCTCTATTTATGTGGAACTGAATGCTTTATGTTTATCTTTAAGATGGGAATAAAAATATGAAGACAACATTTTCAGAAATGGGGGAAGAAACTCTCATTGAGGACTGGCATCTCTCCTCTGTGCTTCATGATGTCTTGTGTTCACGGCTGCATTTCTCCAGCTCACTGCCTCATTGCTACCATATTTCATCAACTCTTAGTAACATTTTTTTTCATATTTCTCTAATTGCATTTTGAAATGTGTCCTATAAACATAATTCGAAAAAGGCTGTTTTCATCACACCAAATGAGGAAATCTACGATGGTATTATCATTGACTTCACCTGATTTAACTAACTCATCCCTGGTAGAAGGTTCTACTCACCTATCACCTCACTTGAGCTATTTTCAGCTATAGCACCAAATAAGGTCTATTGCTAATTTTTGTTTGAATTCTTTCTTGTGCCACAAAATATTTTTTAAGGATTACTAATATCAGATGTTCAAATTGTATCGTCTGCTTAAAATATAGGCTGGTTGTTAGAAAATGCAACTGTTGTAAAGTGTATGCCAATTTTCTTTAAATCAAATATTCAAACTTAACTCTCCTGACTTAAGGATAACCAATTCATGTATCAAAAAGGAATGCCATTCAAACAGTGAAAATTTAACTGTCTCAAGTAAGATGAACATTTTTGAAAGACACTGCTTACTTAAGCTCATATGTAAATACAACTACAGTTTTATCAAAATAAGAAATGCAATAAAAAGGGCTAAACATTCTATAAATTCCAAAAGTTTAAAAGAAATCAAGAAAAATAATTCTATTAACATTAGAGTATAATAATGATGCCATGAATTCTGTCAAAAAACAAAGGAATTCAAAAAGTTAGATTCTAAACGTGCAGAAATCTTAGGCTTAAATTTTTATTTAAATGGAGAAAGGAGTCTATAATTGCATAAATAAGTGAATGGTTTTTTTCAGTTTATTCTCTATATCTAACCTGACTTAAATACTGAATTTTCAACTAGTTAGAATTAGTTATTTAGCTGGATTTAATGTACCTGAGGAGAGTGATTGTGTCTTATTCATTTATTCGTGTGTGTGTGTGTGTGTGTGTGTGTGTGTCTAGGCCCATTATAAATCTTGGTGCATGAAATATGAAAAATAAATGCATTTTGGGTGAGTACTAATGTAGGAGAAAAGCAGAAAATTGTATTGGGAAAAAAATTATAATTGATCCAACCTAACAATCTTTTCCTTTCTTCTCTGTTTCTCTTGACAGGTGGTTTCCCATTAAAGCACTTGTTTGTTATCACCTTCTCCATTTTGTGCTTATTTTCTCAGGCATTTACTCAGTAAATTATTTGTATTTGTGTTATATAAAGCCAATTTTTCTTAGACTTACCATACTTTTACCCTCTCTTGTGTTTTTTATTCTTTTCTTCATTACTGAAAATTCAGTTGGGACACAATTTCTTCTGTCACAAAAACTTTTGTTAGTAGTTCCTTTAGTGTAAGTAGGCTATTTATATATTATAATTGTTTCTTAATTTTAATTAAGTCTCAGGGGTAAGTCAATTTTAAGTCCAAATCAAATTATCCATTTGCATTAATTCTTTCAAAGTATTTTAAATACATTAGGTACTACTATCTGCTATTTTTCATCATTTCTGTTTAAAAAATCAAATGTCACTTTTATAGCTATTCTTTTGAAGGTAATTTGTGCCTATTTTTCTATGATTGCTTTTAACAGTTTGTATTTGTTTAAACAACAGCAATTTTAGTATAATTTGACTAAATTTGAATCTTTTAGTATCAACCCTTTTTGATATTGTTTCAGTAGCTTTGTATGATTTTTTAAAAAAATCTATTTTAGAATATCCTTCATAGTAATTCTTCAAAGGGCGCTCACCGCCTTATTTTTTTCTTCTTTTTTCTAGGCTTCCAATTGAAAGTCTAAAGTTATCCTTCATTTTGTCCTATGCATACTTTACATTATTTCCTATATTTCTATTCATGTTTACTTCTGTATCAATCCATATAATTGTGCCGACTTTCTTTCCAAAGTACTAACACTTTATTCAGCTGTGTCTAGCAGTCATACCTTATATGTCAAAGTTAAAGTCCTGGGGTATTTTCCAGGGCTCTTCCTCTTACTCAAGGCCTGAAGAAAAAAACATTCTTCTCACCTGCTCAACAGTATGAGCCCAATCTCCGATTTATTTAACATATTAGTTCTTCATTTCAGCTTATTGCCCAATCTCTCATGTCTTGTATTTTTAATATTAAGAAATTCTACAGAGGCAAAGGCTAAGAGTCACATAATATAACATCCACATATCTGGTATGCTCTGAAATCTTATTCTTTGAATTCCAAACTTTATGGTCATCTTGAACAACAATTTCTGCCTCCATAGTTCTGCATCACTTCAAAGATCTCTGGGTGTCTATTTTTTATTTATTGTATGTGTGTTGTGTTGGCAAATGCTGCAGAAGATAAGTGGCAGACAGCACAGGAGTTCCTCCATTGGGTTTTTCTGCTCTTGGGAATTTGGGGCCCTGAAATCCTGACTGCCTAAGCTATTTTCCAATATCTTCAAACAGCAGTTTTCATTTTTACTCCAGGATTTATATTTACTAATTTTTGAGAGATATTGTCTGATACAAGCTTTTGTACCACAAGCAGAAAATGAAATCCCTGGAAGTTAGTTAGTTTTAAATCCTTTTTTTTTTAATGATTGGGGATAATCAACAATGACACTTAATTTAAGAAAAACATTTTAACATTAGGTATATAAAACAAATTTTTCAGAGTTTCAGAAAAAACTAGAACAAAACTTTTACCACACATGCCATTTTTGTAATTAACAGTAAGGTTCATGTTCTGCTGTATAGGTAAAATCATTATGATGTGTAATGAGGAAAAGATACACTTCACCTGCATACATCAATAGTTTCTGAATTTCTAAATCTATTTAATAGTTCAATACTTTCAGTGACCTAAGTTTATCATTAAGTTAATTATCATTTTGATGTGATCAAATAAGATATTTTAAGAAAGCCATCGAATACGGATATTTGCATGTCATCTTTCATTAATTATGTTATGGCTTTTTGTTTTTTCATAATAAATGACTAGGTCTTTGTATTTCAGAGTCATTCTCCCCCATGAAATGCTTAAGCCTCCTTCAGCTAAAATCAGACTATGGCATAGCTTGCTCATTCTGCATGGATTTATGAAAGTTTCTGCCTTTGAATTTCAACCTCCACTTTGCATTTTACTCATGAACTTCATGCTGAAGGACAGCACTGTGTTTGTATTTCTTTATTCTGCAGAGATGCACATTATATAAAAGTGGATAGGGTTCAAGGATCAAGTTTTATTTTATTGTTCGTATCCTGGCAAAACTTACCTTACCTTCAACTTCCAAGAAATGTCAGCTTGAGGGCTATATTATGAGGCTCATTTCCTTTAGGTATGGCACAATCTAAAACAACGATTGCTAGATTCTTTTAGCAAATGCAAATTGAGTGCTGAATATATATATATATATATATATATATATATATATATATATATATGAAAATAGAATTCACATTCCTTAATTTCTTTTACTTGAGTGATGTGACCCATGTAAAATTGTTCCCTGTAAAAATAATGCATATTTGGTGAGCTTTTATTTATTTTGTAAGTTTTCTCAGTAGGAAATTTTTAAATCTATTTAAACTAAAAATGTTTTAATTCAGGTGTTAGATCCATGTGGTTAAAAATTCAAAGTATGCCAAAAGAAGGTTTAAAGTGATGGAAGCTGGAAAATTAAGAATGAGTTTGTAATGTCTCTTGAATTTCAATCATAAAGAGGATACAAATAATCATTTAATCAAATATAAAAAAACTGAATTATATTTGAAAAATATAAAAATTAGTTAGAGGATCAAATATGGACAGTGCATGAATATTCTATGAAATTGTGAAATTTCTGTCAAAACCCTTTACTTTGATAATGTATTTTCTGTTGTTCACATCAGGGAAGAAAAATGAATTTCCTCTCATATATTCCAGGAAAACATACTTTGATAGAAGTTATACTGGATAAAATTTTGAAAAGTGGATCTTCAAGAAATAAGTTTTTGCTATTTAGAATACTAATATTCCTTATCACAATGAAACTAATTTCAAATAATACTAATGACTTGTATTTTTTTTTACGTTTTCAAACTGATAGAAGTGTTCCATGTACATTATTTCATTTTACCCCTATGGCAATCATATACTATATTTAATTCTCCATTTTATAGGTCACTTTTATTGCCTAGCATAACATGGGAAATAGAGAACATATTCTAGGCTTAAATCCATGTAATTCTACTTAATATTCAGCTTAGTTTGAACTTCACCACAAATAAAGCTAATACAGAAGAATATTAAAAAGACAAATTTTGAATTGACTTGGAAGGATATGTGCATGTGATTTTTAAATTTTATGTATAAGATTATAGAGCAGTCATGGACAGTTTTCTTCATCTTTGAAAACTCATACAACCTTTTTAAATGATCATTTTTATATATTTTATCTCCTATAGTTGATTCTGTTCTGAAGGGGAGGAAAGAATAGAAGCAACTAACTTAGAGAATCAACATGTTTCTAAGCACCTGTTTACATATTCATTCTCCCCTCCACTTGCTTTTTTATGCATGATTTTATTAGATAAAAATATAAAACTATTTATTTTATATTAAGAGATAAGGCAAATATTCAGGGATGCTGAAACCATTTTATCTATCTTGCTGACTGTATAGAAATAACTCATTAACTCTTTACTTAAAATATTGTTCCAAATGTCTATTAATAAGATTTACTGCATAACTTAAAGGCCCTGGAAAATGACAAATCAGGGGTTTTCCTTCCATTTATTCTCCTGTTCCTTTGATCATTATGCTCCCTTTTGTATGACACATCCAACTGCTAATCATGTCATGTGTCTTCTTTGAACCACCTTATTACCCACACCACCTTCTCTGACCTACTTTTTAGAGAGTTTATATATATATATATATATATATATATATATATATATATATATATGTAAGTAATACTTATCACCTATTATGACACATATCACATTTTCAATTGTACCTGCCTTGGGATCAGAAATAATTGCCCTTATACATTTGTGTAATTCTGACAGTTGTGGATTTATTGGCTCTCACCTCCAAATTCTAAATTTTTCTTTGCTCTGTAAAAATGAATCTATACCCTTTAAATATTTCTGGTTTACCAGTTGGTGTGGTTTTCAGCTTTATCAACAGAGAATGCAGGAGGAAAGGGTTTTGTTTCTTGATTCCTGTTTCTGCAGATTCCTTCAGAGTATACATTTTCTTTAGCACCTGTTCCTCCACTGATCTCAGCTTTTCCAGTCCCAAGTCCTGCAGTGTATAGAATCTAGCAGCACGCCTGGGCCAGTAGCGTTCACCATACAACCTCTCCCCGGATGGTTTTGTAGTAGAATATTTTCAGTGAGATGCCTCCTAGTCAATAACTTTTCCCAGTGCTCTAGCATGGGACTATCTGGCTATTTCCAGAGGACAGATAGATGCAGCAAGTTTCATTTGCATTGCACCCCAGCAGCTTCCTTTCCATTCCCTTAGCAAGGGATTGTCCTCTTAAATGCAGTCCCTTCTCCTTGGATGCTCTATATCAAAAGGCAATGAGACTTCCATATATCTGCTCTACTTACATATTTTAGTGTTTCTTTGTTTCTTACAAGAATGTGCCTCATCTCTACAATTCTTTGATCTAGCTAATATTGCTTCCCATTAGACTTTCCTTGCTCATGTCACTGTGTGGTTTCTCTGTTCTGGTAGAACTCAGACTGAAGTGGTCCCTTAACCATCAACATTCTAATGATACTTGCTGGTTGAACGAATTTCAGAGAACTCACAATGCAATATAAATGACTCATCTCCAGGATCTTAGAGTTCATTTAGGAGAGAGTGAGAAAAGTAAAATCACTTGGTATTTTCCCTTGTGACAGGGGAGAGCCAGGTCATGAGCAATAGAATGTGCATGACACAACTGATGATTGACACTAAAATAACAAATTCAATAATATTTACTTTGATAGTTCTTTCAAATTCCATTATTTTTACTTGTGACCACAAGTGGGAAATTTCTGTTTTTTTTAGTTGAATATTTACTTCTCATTCAGGTATTATATAATTTCTGACCATTGAATGTATTTATAAGGTAGGAGTTTGATCAGCAGAAAAGCTGCACTTATGTATGTGTGTATACATATATATATGTGTGTGTGTGTATGTATGTATATACACACATTTATACTCCAAATCAATGAACTTTTCAGTAAAGATTTTATTTAATTTTTCATAGATTCTTTTTGTATTAATTATTAATTATTAATAGTAATTATTAATTTTTAATCCTGGCTAAATGTATCATAATTTATATAGAAAGAATTACTTGGAGACATAAAAATGCATTAAAGAACAGCTGTTGTATTGCTGGAAGTGAAACATTAGGGCATGCATGTGGTTGTATGAGCACAGATCTGATTAATTGTACATCCTTGTTACAATAATTTTTTGATAATGTCTCTCAATTCAAGAACAGACTGTTGAATTTCCTTTATGCAATAAACCTTATAAAATAAGCAATAATAACAGATACATTGGTTATTGCAGTTTAGGGAACCTCACATGCAATATAAATGACTCATCTCCAGGATCTCAGATTGTAACAATACATTACTTACCAATATCAGTAAAAGGACTATATATAAACTCTCATGAGATAGGTTATGTGAAATTTATGATTTTCATAAGTTATAACTTATACATTATGTTATTCATAGATTATATGAAATACCTGAAATTTTAAATCATTCTATTTTTAAAGTTGTATTGTAGCTATATGCCTATTTTATTACATGTAACAGTTAATTATCATCTTGCTCATTGCATTTCTTTCATGAGTGGCTCATACACTGTCACTACTGCTAAGATAATGATGAGCTATGTGAATCATTGAATCACTAATGAAGCTGGAGGTAGTCCTATGAAATGTTCTTGACTGTCTTGTATTTATTGGATGATAAATTTAAAACTTGTGAAGAAATTAAAGAACATAAAAACTCATGACAACAAAGTAACATGGAAAAAATGTTCTTGCTGTTACTTAAAATTTAACAAAAAGGTATTTGTTTCTTTATTCCAGGCACCATGCTAGAATTATGTGGCAATAAAAATCTACTGTTACCAAACTCAAATAATTTTAGGTCAAAATATTAAAATGTACAAACATTTGTCACTCTTGAATTTATTGGAGATGTTTTTATTAAAATCTTCAATTTGATTACCAAGTTACTACTAAATTAATATTTAAGTAACATTTAGTTTAACTATATTAGATACTTTCCATAGATATTTTCAAAATATAATTCCACTTATCTAGCCAAAGTGTATTGAAAGAGAGGTATATTCTAATTACCTGTTAAAATGATAATTACATTTGTCAAGGTAAATTATTCCTGGTAGAAAACTCATGCATTAAATGTCAGAGTAAGTTCATATGGATCCAGATCAATTGAGTCCTTTTTATATATTAGAACTGTTCAAATTAAAATTTCAAACAATACTTCTTTCAAGTTCAATGAACCATTCATAGGTACCTTATGAAGGTAGTTTTAGTTTGCTCTACATAATCTTCTATTTCTGTAAATGCTCTTTAACTTTTTAAAACTGGCCTTTATCTCTGTTCTGTTTAGGCATGATTCCTTCAACTTTTTCTCTCTCAGTGTAATGTAATTGCTGCAAATTATGAAATAGTAAGTAAAATTTTGAGTTTTTGTTTACCTTGTAGAAGCTCTCACCCAAACACAGTGCAAGTTTGTTGTAATTGTTAAAGAGGGCTTGAGCAAAGCCCCAAATATTAATAAATATTTGTGAATAAAAAAAGTAAGAAAAAACACAATTCTAAAAATAATGAACCAAATAATAATATGATCCTTGAACATTTAAATTTCTGTAAGAAAAAGTTTTAGTTTAATTTTTATTTTTGTATTTTGTGCTGCTAAGGATTGAACACAGGTCTTTGTGTGTATTCAAGCAAAAGCTCTATCTCTGAGCTACAACCCAGTCCGAATTTTTACTAGCCTTTTATTTACTATCCACATCTAGTTCTAAAAACTATACTCTCTCTAGCTCTCTTTTTTTTTTCTTTTTTTTTAAGTGTGTAAAGACAGGAGAATTTTTTGGGGGGGACTCTGATTATTAGTTTTAAATGTCAATTTGACTGGATACAGGATTCCCAAATAGCTGGTAAAGCATTATTTCTGGGTATGTCTCTGACAGTATTTTCTAAGAGTTTGGCATGTGAATAAGTTGATCGAGAAAGAAAAATCTAACTTTCTGTAATGCAGGCAGCCACCAACTACTTGAGGGTCTGAAAAGAACAAAAAGTCGGAGGAAAGATAAATTCTGTCCCTTTTGGAGCTCGAACCTGGGACATCTATCTTCTACTGTCCTTGGGTATTAGCACTATAAGTTTTCTGGGCTGTGGATTCCAGAATTTATACCAGCAATCCCCCCAGGTTCTCAGACCTTCAGTCTTGGACTGAAAGTTACACCATCAGTTCCTCTGATCCTTAGGCTTTTGGACTTTGACCAAGCTATTCCACCAGATTCCTGGTTTTCCTTCCAATTTATAGACTGCATACTCTCAGGCTTCTCAGCCTTCTTCATTTTGCTAGCCAATTTTCATAATAAATATTCACTCAGGTATCTCCTTCTCTCCTCCAGCCCTTTATCTATTTGTTCTATTGGTTCTGCTTCTCTGAAGAATCCTATTATAAATTTTGACACAAGGAAAGGATGCTAACAAATATCTGAAATAGTGGAAGTGGCTTAAGAACTGGGTAATGTGTAGAAGCTCAAATAGTTTTGAAAATGCAAAATAGAAGAATCCTATTATGAACAGAGTCCTAAGGACAATGCTGGGTAGAGTGCATAGAAAAAGAGTGATATAGAGAAATCATAGTCTCCTTAGGGATTACTTAATTGGACATGATCAGAATATATGTAGAAATATGGACATTGGAGTTTATACTGATAATGTCACATACAGAAATGAAAAACATGTTTTGAAAACTATGGGAAAGGCAATTATTATAATGTAGAAAGACCTTGGATAAATTTTATTTATGTTCTAGTGGAAAGAGGAACTTGTGAGCAATAAAATAGGAAATTTGATAGAAGAAATCCCCCAAATGTAGTGTTAGGGTGGTGTGTACCTTCTATTAGCTTGCTTAAATATGACAAGAGAGAAATTATTTCAATGTGACATCAGTCAGGGGGTCTGTATGATTCTTAGAACCCTGGGAACACCAATGCCCATACCATGGCTAAATTACCTTTGCCCATCAACTTGGGATAGGGCCATAAGTGTCCACTTTGAACATACAGAAGGCCAAAATACATATTTACATGACTAGGATTTGATGTATTCCATATGTGTGTGCAAGATCAAGGCTCCTCCTCTGCAGAGGGTAAAGTACTGGAACTGGAACTCACTGCACAATATATGCTTCTTATATGACAAAGGCTCCAGTTGAAGCAGATGAGAAGCTATTCCTCCAGTGAAGCATGAATGATGGAGAGACCATCAGGGAAATTTTCAGTATTTGAAAGATCTTACATGCAAGAAACTTCACATAAGCAAATAGAAATCAAAGAATTTATACATACCATATTTTAAATAGGAGTGAAATATCAATTTTATATACAAAGATATATTAAAATGGACAATATGGAGATATTAGAATTGAGAAATATAACCATTAAAGTAAAAATTTTAAAACTTTCAAAAGTAGTGCTAAAGAGTGAACTTAATTTTATTAAGGAAAAATGAATGAATTAAAGCCAGAAGAAAATGCAAGATTTAACACCAGGGGTCATATAACCAAATTGATTTGGTTTGAATATTTAATCTCCCTATTATCTTCTGATTCATTATCTCTAAAATGGAAATTATCAATTTTTTTTTTTTTTTTGCATTTTGGTAGTGGTCTGAAGAAAAGGAACAAAGTGTTAAATATAGTACCAGGTATTGAATAGGTATTATATTTATATTGATTTATTCTGTCACTATAATCTCATACCTAGGCAGATAATGAGACACAGACTGAAAAATAAAAACAATTGAGGCATAAGAGATCAAATGCAAATCTTCAACATCTATCTTGTGGGAATTCCAGAAAGATAAAAAGAGGGGGTAAAAAAGAATAGGCTGAGTTCAAATAGATTTTTTAAACAGGCTTTTTTAAATGATGAAAAATATATAAGGATAAATTATTTATTATGTATCAAGAATTATATTGACTAAATAATGTGTCTGGCATTTACCAGTGAAATTAATTCAAGGGAATATCAAAACAAGTATTGTGTTAAAGAAAGTAGGTTAAATTTTGGAATAAATTTGACCAATCTTTCTAGTTTTTTGTCAACAATTTGGAGTGAACTTTGATTTTCTGATCTGAATCTTTCATATTTTTTCCACAAATAGGAAGTTTGACCAAAAAAATCTCCCCAG
This sequence comes from Marmota flaviventris, assembly GCF_047511675.1. Taxonomy (NCBI): domain Eukaryota; kingdom Metazoa; phylum Chordata; class Mammalia; order Rodentia; family Sciuridae; genus Marmota; species Marmota flaviventris. Next base: position 44,201,611 of record NC_092500.1, on the reverse strand, counting down.
TGCAACCTCAAATGTTCAAATCCTGCTTGTAGTACTTTATGACTCTGAGATGTTGCCACTGTACCTAAGTTTCCTCCTGCCATCAAGGGTTTTATTAATGTGACACTGATAATTTCAATGATATTATACATGTAAAAAATTTATATTAAGATGCTACCCATATAAGTGCACAATAAACTTCAAATTTTAGGTTTTACTTATAGTAATATAATAGAACACAATTATCCATATACATAATTTTGTATACACATAGCTCATGAGTTCAACAACGGAATGTGAAGTAAGTTTGACCACTGAATTGAAAATCATTAAAGAATATAAGCAGAAGATATTTCTATTTTTTTATACTACTTCCCATGGATTTTGAAATCTCGTTTCCCACTGTGTTGTTGATTACTATAACAGCTTCTAATTTGAGTCTATGAATTTCAATCACTTTAATGTCTTCAATCACATGGTTGATTCAAATCCTTTTGCTTCTCAAATTCACACCAGTCATGTAGTTCCTTTCACCAGCTTGAGTGGGGTGGAGGTAGATTTGCTCTTCCTCTGGACTCTTCTTTTACTTATTTCTCTAGTTGAAAAAAATGTACAGGAAGTAGAGATAAAAATGGTAACTTTAATGGCACATTATATTTTGTGGGATTCCACTAATTCCCCAGCTAATAGTGCTTGGCTTTGTTTTACCTTTCTATAGCAGCTACTCAAATGCCAGCTCTCTTAGGAGAAAGATATGTGGTTATTCACAGAGGACCATATGGCTTTTCTCCTGCATGGGACATCCACTGAAGCTATTCTTACTATCTACACTCCTCACCTCTACCTACTATTATTATGAGGGTTTTTTAGGCTTAAATGCTTAAATGCACATAAACCTTCGAAGTCATGAATGTTTAGTATAATTATGCTTGATGTGCATTGAGGGATGGAGTGGTTACTATGGTAGTCCACAATAACCTTCCTGGTGAGATTGTAGAGCAATTACAGTAAACTAGATTAGCAAAACTAAAAAAACAAATTGTTGGGGGGTCAATTTTTTTGTCTGTTTGTTTGTTGTCCCTTGAACTCTAAATTCAGGAAACACCTCATTTGAAAATAAAAATAAGACAATTGAAGCTGCATATATCAAATAAGGTGTTCCTTAATCAATGGAAAACTCATGCACTCATGCACTGTTTTCCTTACAGAGTGAATGTGCCTTTGCATTCAGATTTTTAGCCTTTTCTCTAAGCCCTTATGACCTCATGCTATTTGTGCAGTTTCTCCAGTATTAGGTATTTCATTTTCCTAGAGTGTATTGCATTTTGGACAGTTAGAATTTCATCTCATTGACATTGGGCAGATCACTTAAGATTTTCTGTGCCTTAGTTTCTTTATATGTGATATGCATATCAGGATAGTTAATTTATGGAATTTTAATGAGATTCGGTTGAGAGTGGGAAAGTGTTGTAGGTCACAGTGAATATGTAAAGAGTGATTTAGATACAAATGCACACATTTACAATCTACTCTACAGATGTCTTTCAAGGGCTTTATAATTAAGCTTACTGCAATCATATCAATATGGATAAAGGTAAAGTATAAAGGGAAGAATTGACCTTCCAACAATTTGTTTTTTAGTTTTGCTAATCCAGTTTACTGTAATTGCTCTACAATCTCACCAGGAAGGCAAATGAATGTACAGGAAGGAGAGGACATGACTATTAATTTTCTTTCATTTTGCCACAACAAATTACCAAATTTTGAAGCTTAAAATGACACACATTTATTACCTCACAGTTTCTGTAGGTTAGATCTGACATGGATCTCAACTGTACTAAAATCAAGGTGTTGGCAAACCTGCATTCTTTACTGAAGGCTCCGGATGAAATTAAATTCCAGAGTTCTCCAGACAGAATGCAGTTCCAAGAGGCTGCAGAACTGAGAACACCATTCCTTTTCAGGCTGTTAATATAACTTTGCTTCTAGCTAGCCACCTTCCTCCTCCCAGGCCTTCCAAGTGGCCTCCTTCTGCCAACTATTGGTTTTGTCTGTCACAGAAGTCAAACCTCTTCTTCCTGTTCTTTTCTATCTCTGTGACTCATTCTTGTGTCTTCCTCTTCTGCTTTTACTGGCTTATGTGATTAAACTGAGCACCCCTGAATAATCTAGAACAATCTTCCTGTTGTAGGATCCTATGATTTGTAGCCTCAGTTCTATCAGCAAAATTCCTTCTTAGCTATATTCTTCCAGGTAAACAGTGTCTCTCAGGACTTGAACCCCTTTTAATTCAGGAAGGGAGAATTTGCATGATCTTTTTCTGATGTCTCTCAGCTCAAAACAAAAACAAAAACAAAACAGATGAAAGTTTTCTTAATATGAAATGTAAATAGTTTTCCATGCTTCCATGCCCTTAAACTTTGTCCTGTTAATTCTGAGGAACCAGAAACTCCCAATGAGCACTTCTGTTTTTTTTCTGATATCACTGATAGGATGTGATTCTTTCATAGATAACACTCCAGAAACAAACAAATAAAAAACAAAGGTCAACACAGCACATGGGATTATTCTAATCAATCAGAACACCTACTATATCATCTTTCATTTCTTGAGAGTAATGTGAATGATGCTAGAGATATTGTTGATATTTCTCACTATTTTGTTTCAGTAAGTTCGTATTGCTGAGTAGGGAGTATAGGCATTCAATAAATTACATTCCTACTACTGTTCTGGGTGGTCAGCATTTTATTTTGAATTTTTTGCTATACTTATCATAGCACAGGAGACTCCTCAGAGAACTAATAAATTTCGTATAAGCTTGCTTATATTTATTATGTCTGAAACCTGTATTTGCAAAGACCCTCACATATTAACTAGTGCAGGTCCTTCCTTAGGCAGTAGATATTGTTTTCATTTATGGGAAGTCAACTGAGGACCAAAGTGAGATGAGGACCATCCAGCCAGGAAGAGGCAGATGGACGACTAACTCAAAGTTTCTGACCCTCAGTGCAGTATATCCTTTATTTCACAATATTGCTCAAGCATAAACATGCTGAAATTCTTTCCTCTCCTTTTTATGCACACCAAATAATTTAATCACTAAGACAGGTGAAAAATTAAATCAAGTTGTTGTCACCAGGATGCAGGCTATCCTTTCCTTAGAGGAACACCTGTTGTTAAACATTATCCCACTAACGAGAGTCCCACCAGGCTCTACCTGGAAATTACCAAGAGAACATCTTCCTGATATCCTGTGGGAGGTGGACAGTTAGCCAAAACAGATTCAGAAGATTGCCAAAGTGTCATAATTATAAGGCTGTATGTGTCAAACTAGAATAAAGACAGACCCACAAAGCCCTGTATAGATGCTGGGTCATAGTTGGCTGAGGGAAAAAAGAAAGAGTTAAAAGAGGGGGGAAAATCAAAAGGCTACTTGGAGTCTGTTCTTCTGTATGGAAAATGAAATGTTGCCCATTCTGAAGGACAATCTGTTCACTTACTGCCTTTGCATGAGAGCTTCCCAACAGCTGACAGGAGCCCTTCCAATTCCTCAGAAAGACCTAGCACTCAGGCTGTGAGGCCTATACCAATCAGAACCTGGACCAGAATCAAGCTTCCTCATAGGTGCACAGGCTCTTTGCTAAAGATGGGAAGAGTTGGAGTGCAGCCAAAGTGGAGAAACAAACAGAAGTGGTGTGAATGCATTTGTGCTGTTAAATGTGAAGTGGTCAGACATATTAAAAATTATATAAAATTATAGATTGCATAGAGCAGTAGTTTGAAATTAGAGTATCCTTAAATTTTATTTTGTCTGGAAATTTTTTTCTATTTTTAAATTTTTTTGTATTCATATATTATAGTCATACATAATAGTGTGGTTCATGGTGACATATTCATAAATGCATATAGCATAATTTTGCTCCATATAAATCCCCAGTATTTCCCTTTCTCTCCCCTTATCCCTCCACTTAATCCCCTTCCTCTACTTCTACTGGTTTTCCTCCTGTTTATATTTTGTTTTTAAATTGGTGCTTTATGATCACACATAAAAGTGGAATTAATTGTGATGCATTCATATACACACATAACATAATTGGTCAATTTCATTCCACATTTCCTCCCCTTTCCCATTGCTCTCCCCCCCTGCTCGATGCCTTCCTCTACTCCATAGTTCTCCTCCTCCAGTTTTTTTTTTTTTTAATGACATCTCCTTTTTTATTACTTATTTATCTCTAGCTTCCATGAGTGAGAGAAAATATTTAACACTTTACTTTCTGACTCTGGCTTATTTCACTCAACATGATATTCTCCAGCTCAATCCACTTACCAGAAGAAGATATAATTTTATTCTTCTTTATGGCTGAGTAAAATTCCATGGCATATCTGTACATGTGTATATGTGTGTGTGTGCATGTGTGCACTTATGTGTGTGTGCATATATTGTATATGTATATGTATATATATGCATTATGTGTGTGTGTGTGTGTGTGTGTGTATCTCACATCTTCTTTATCCTTTTGTTGACAGACTCCTAGGCTGGTTTCATAACTTAGCTATTGTGAATTTCACTGCTATAAACATTGATATGCATGTATCACAAGTGTGTTGATTTTAGTTCTTCTGGTAAAATTAAAGAGTGGGATAGCTGGATCATATAGTAGTTCCAATACTACTACTTGGGGGATCTCATTCTGCTTTTCAGAGTGGTTATACTAATTTGTATTCCACCAATGATGCATAAGTGTACTTTCCCCCTATATCCTCAACAGCAAATACTGTTATTTGTATTCTTGATGATTGGCATTCCAACTACAATGAGATAAAAATCTCACCATAATTTTGGTTTGCATTTCCATGATCACCAGGAAGATTGAACAGTTTTATTTTATATATTAGTTGTCCATTTATATTTCTTATTTTTTAGAAGGAGTGTCTTTTTAGTTCTTTTGTCCATTTATTAATTAGGTTTCTTGTTTTTTTGTGTTAAATTTTCAAGTTCTTTATATATTCTGGATATTAATCACTTGGAGGAACAGCTGGAAAACTTTTTCTCCAGTTTTTTAGGTTCTCTCTTCACCCTCTTTATTGTTTCCTTTGCAGTGAAGAGTTTTTTTTTTTTCCTAAATTTGAGGCTATTTCACTTATTGATTCTTGGAGGACTTCTAGAGATAATAAACAAATTCAGTGAAGTAGCAAGACACAGGACCACTGCATGGAGATCAATAGCTTTTTTATAATTCAACAATTCTCTGATAAAGAAGTGACGGGAAGGGAGGGGAGGGGAAGGGGGGATAGGAAGGGCAGCAGAATAAAATAGACACTAGTATTGCTGTATGTATATACGTGACTGTATAACCAATGTGATTCTGTAACCTGTACACTCAGAAAAATGAGAAATTATACCCCATTTGATTCAAATGTATGATATATCAAGATCATTGTACTGTCATGTGTAACTAATAAAATAAAATAAAATAAAGTTAAAAAAAAAGAAATCAGGAAAAAACTCCATTCACAATAGCATTTGGTTGGAAAAAAAGGAATACTTTATAAATTAACATAACCAAGAGGTAAAAGATTTCTACATTGAAAATTAGAGAACACCAAAGAAAGAAATTGAAGACGACCTCAGAAGATGGAAAGACCTACCAAGTTTTTGGATAGACATAATTAATATTATAAAAATGACCATATTGTCAAAAACAATCTATAAATTCAATGCATTCTCCATCAAAATATCAGTGACATTCTTCACAGAAATAGAAAAAATGTCATAAAATTTATATGGAAAAACAGAAGACTCAGAATAGCCAAAGCAATCCTGAACAATAAGAGCAATGCTGAATGGATCACAACACTAGATCTCAAATTGTATTACAGAGGTATAATTTTTTAAAAAACTACATGTTATTAGCATAAAAAAGGCTTGAAGACAAATGGCATAGAATAGAAGACACAGAGACAAATCCACATAGTTATCTAATCCTTGAAAAAGGTGCTCAAAACATATGTTGGCAAAAGATAGCCTTTTTAACAAATGGTGCTGAAAAAAATGGATATTCATATATACAAGAATGAAGCTAAATCCCCATCTCTCAACTGGCACAAAAAAACAATTCCAAGTGGATCAAAGATCTAGGAATTTAATCCAAAAACACTAATATCTCTGCGAGAAGAAAATTTAGGGCCAATACTCCAACAAAATGGTGCATGTGCCAAATTTCTTAATGAGACTCCAAACCACTTTTATCAGAAATTTATGTGGAAGATGATGATAGTATGACTTTTTGGCATTTTAATTTAGACTGTAGAGTTAATAATGTATGCTTTTGTGAAAAAAAAAATCCCTACTTATTTCTATGAAACTAAAATATATTTAGATTCAGTTTTTATTTGGCTTTATGTGATAAAAATAGGCTGGGGTTGTGGCTCAGTGGTAGAGCACTTGCCTAGCATATTTGAGACACTGGGTTCAATTCTCAGCACCATATATAAATAAACAAAATAAAGGTCCATTGACTACTGAAAAATATTTTTAAAAAATAAACTATATTTATATACTTTTATTTAACACTCATCATTGGCTGTTTTTTTTTAAACAAGTAATCATGTTAGCTTATTTTGTATTTCTACAGAATGTATCTATGTTTGAAATCTCTTTTCATTTGAAAATCTATAATACTTAAATTAAGAAAATTTGAATACATTGTTATTTTCTCTTTTCTAATCAAGTAAAATCTTGTATAGAAAATAACAATGTATCATAAACAACTTTCCATTTCAAACATGGCACACTTCCTTCTTCCTTATAGCTGCTTGTTAGTTCACTTAGGATAAAAATCATAGTTCAATTTTTCTCTCTTCCATTAGTGGTCCTTGGGTTAATTCTATTATATTTCTGTTTTAGCTTTTGCCTCACTGTGTCCAAAATACCACAAGAACAACTTGGAGGAAGAAGAATTTATTTGAGACTCATGATTTCAGAGGTCTCAGTACATAGATGGCCGACTCCATTGCTATGGGTCCAAGGTGAGTCAGAACAAAATGGCTGAAGGACCCAGCAGAGGAAAACTGTTCAGCTCATAGTAATGTAAGGAAGATGTGATGAGAGAAAGAGAGAGGGCCACAGGGAAGATGCATTCTTCCAGGGCATGCTCCCAATGACCCATATCCTTCAGCCATGCCCCACCTGCCTAGTGTTACCACCCACTCAGTCCAGTCAAACTAGGATGTGATTAGGTTACAGCTTTTACAATTCAATCATTTCACTTCTGAATATTCCTGAGAAAAGACAGGAGCTTGGGGGTGGGGGGAGAGACACAACTCATATCCAAACCATAGCAATTATAATTATAAAAACGCTGTAATATCACCAATGTACACATCATTTAATTTATATCATGTCATAAATATGCAGATAAATCTGCAAGATAGATCTCATATGTGGGACTTATTGGAATAATATTTCACACATCTTAAATTCTGATAGACATTTCCAATTGTGTTTTAAAACTCCCTGCTATTGTATCATTTCCACCAAGCGATGCGCCTGTGTTCCTAACTGAAAGACACTATCCATATTGTATACAAGATGTTGTTTCTTGGTATTTGCTTTCTAAATGAGACTAGAAGTCTATATTTTTCTCGTATCTGCCCTGAACAAAGAATGAATATGAGAGAGATCCAAGAAAATCTGCAATTATACTCTAATTTTATTATGCTGAGAGGTAAACAATTTGGTTAGTAAAAGCTTAAACCACAAGCATGTTTGTCAGCTTTCCATTACTAGAACAAAATGTCTGAGATAATTTTAACTTATAAAGAGGCAGCTCATCATGGCAGGCAGTGTATAGTAGAGAAAAATTGCTCACCTCCTAGTCAAAATAGAGAAGAAACCCAGGTCTTCCTCTGAAGTTATACCTTCAAAGACTAGAAGACTTCCCACTAGGCCTCACCTTTTAAATTCCACTATTTCTCCCAATAGCAGCAGGTACTGGAGATGAAGCCTTGAACACCTGGTCTTTTGGGGGAATATATAAGAATAAAAGATCAAATTATGAAAACAAGAATGGTTTTGTTTTATAATCAACTAAATTGAAATGGAACTTTTAACAGCCACATTGAGCAAAGGAGCAGATATATAAAGAAACAAGTGAATACCAAAGTAAATGATTGAAGAAATTGTTGTTGCAAGTATATGAGTAAAAGGCAAACCTATAAAATATGAGAACTATTTACAGATAGCCTTTGCAGATTTGCTAATAACTAACTACACTTTTTTTTCTCTCTCTTTCTTTTTTTTTCCTTCCTGAATTTATTTTATATTGAAAGGAAAATTAGGGATTTGAAGGTCATAATGTGTTAATGCCACCATATGCCTAATTTGGAAATTATAATCTACACTAGTCAGTTAGACTAACTTGCATACAATGCAAGGTTATGACTCTAACAAAATCCTTAACTGTAATAAATTATTTAAAATAAATAGTGAGCACCTAGTATAAAATATTCTTCTCTAGTTGCTTAACTTCAGAAGATATAATGCAAAACTGAAAATGATTCATATGATGCTTTCAAAGATTTCTACAAAGATTTCTACATAGATTTCTGGGATGATAGAGGCAGAAACAAATATTTGTGGTATAATAGGATGTTAAGGTTGAGATGTTAATTAACTCTGATGTGAAGACAGCTAAGGAAAGAGTTTAGGATAGGGAATTATGGTAAGGTGGGTCTAGGGGAAAAAATAGAGAGGTGGTAGCATATGCCATGAATCTTTGTAAATGGGCAAACTCAGTATTTTATAGATGAGAACTAGAAAGAAGACTTTCTTTCCTTAGAGGAGAGTGGGTTTCTTATATGGGAATATTAGATAGAGATTGTACGGAGTAGACCTTGAAGAGTATCTCAGCAAAGAATGTTTTAGGTGTTGTAAAACATGCGGAAAGGAAAAGTATGAATAAAGAAAAAAAACAGGTGAATCTAGAGAAAGAAAAAAAATGGCTTGTGAAGAGAAGAGTTTATGTAATTAGGGGGTCAGCTTGTCAGCTGGTCAAGGAGGCATCAATAAATGGAGAATTCAGCAAATTGGGCAAGTTAGAAAGGACGAGAAATTATAAAACTGATTCTGCTGTGTTGGAATCAACAATAAAACAGATAAGTGAACATTTCTCTTGCAACTTACCTTTTTAAAAAATGTTTATCCACACTAATACATCCTCCTGCTATGATCAGTTCAGTAGCTTGTTCAAACAAACAAACAAAAATAATATATTCTATTATTTTTAAACCTGGAATATTTAGATTTGAACAGAAGCAAGTTCTTTATAACAAAAGTTTCACTTTCTCTCTCTTTTTTTGGGGGGGAGGGCGGGGGGACTGGGGATTGAACCCAGGACCTTGCATGTGATAGATCAGTGCTCTACCACTAAAGTACATTCCAAAATCTTTGTGAGCCCTTGTCCCAAATAAAATTTTTTAAAAATTTAAAAAATTGTTTTTTAAAAAGGTCTCACAAAGTTCCCAAGAATGGCCTCGAATTTCCCATCCTCTTGCCTCAATCTCCTAAGTAATAAAACATTCAACTCCCAAAAGTTAATTTCCAAACAGATATTCAATTCAAATAATTATTATAGTGACTGTGTTATTGCCATAATTTAATGGATCACATTAATGAAGACAAGATATGGTAAGACATAGATTTGCTCTATTTTCAATTAGCTCAAAAATTTATCTTTGATATTTATTTATTCCTTCATTCAACAAGTAACTTTTGCATGTTGATTAAGTTCCAAGGAATCTTCTAGGTTTGGTGAATATGTTGCATTCTTTCCTTACAGGGTTTCCCCTCTATTGATGGTAAAAAGATGAACACATTACCATATAAATAATGCTGGACAATGTTGAGAGTTTAAGAAAAAGAAGCTTTAGGAGATAAGAGAATTGCAGTTTCCTATAGGATGCGTTAGGAAGGATTTGCTAAGGAAATGAAATTTGAACCAAAACAAATCTGGTGAGTCAGCAAAGCATGCAATATCTGTGGAAGAGCCGCCAGACAGAGGGAAGAGTAAAGATTACAGTGTGCTCTAGGAGACTGTCTAGAATGTTTCAGAAGTGATACAAGAACAGAAATGATGAAAGCAGAGCTGGCAGGAAAAAAGCCAGAGAATACACAAAGGAACCAGAACATCTAGCTCATGAAGGGACTTGCAAGCCACTATACAGACTTTGACATTTATTCTGATTTGGATGAGATTCCACCAAAATTAACAGGGAAAATATGATCTATCTATCTTACATGTTGATAGTTTCATTCTAACTGTTGTTGAGAGCACACTGAATGCATGCAAAAAAAGCAGAAAAAAACATTAAAGAGATGACTACAAAAATCCAAGTGTGAATGACATAGCTTGGACTGGAGATACAGCAATGAAGGTAGTAATGGAGGCAGGGAGGAGTAAGCATGTTCTGGATCTCCATGAACAAATCCTGGTAAATGCTGAAGGTCAAACTGACAGAAATTACAGGAAAAAAATGAAAGGCCAATGGAAGCTATAACTTTTATGGACCAAACAACTGGACATACAGAGATACAATTTAAGGAGATCACAACCCCTCTGGCAATCATGATGGTAAATAATATTAGAATCACAATATCTACATGGTATGTGTTTGATCCCTATCAAATATCCCAGGGAGATTTCCACCAAATACATAAGTGCAATATTCTGTTAATCTCCTTATTATTTGAGGCTACCAAAGTTTCTAGCATTTTGATGTATATGTGCTCTTTTTTGTTGTTGTTGTTACTAGAGATGGAACCCAAGGGTGTGTAAACCCCTAAGCCACATCCTCAGTCTTTTTATGTGGGTCTTGTTAAGTTGCTTAGTGCCTTACTAAATTGCTGAGGCTGTTTTCGAACATATGATCCTCCGGCTTGGCCTCCTGAGTCACTGGGATTACATAGGTGTGCCACTACACCTCACTAATGCATATAATTTTACATCAGAATTAAATTTAAAGAAAAAAAGAAAAATTATAACACTTAAGCAAGTGATAGAGTCTAATTCTAATTCATTTTTTCTTTAATACATTTAAGGTAGTTTCTCTTGTTAATATGAAAGTTTTGAAGAATTTACTTTAGGGTGCTAAGCCATTTTCTTTTGTAATCTTATGAGTTACTTTATGTCGTAAGGTATAGGGGAGGGGAAGTGTATATATCAAATGTTATTATTTTATGTATGTCTTAGAACTACTTGCTAAACCTACTTTTTAATTCTAATTTGATAATTTTATATTGCTAATTACATAGAGATAGATAATGAAAACTCCTTACCTATTAATTCTCTTGCCTCTTAATTACTTTATTGACTAACCAGGATCTCTGGTAATAGGTTGAGCAACAGAAAGGCTAGTTGGAAGACTGGTCCAAAATTCTACCCCTTAAAAGCCAACACCCAAGCCTTCACCATTAAATTTCTTAAGAGGGGTTACAATTACGGACGGGAGAATCCAAGTGCTCAAATAAATTTAATTCAATCCCTCAAAGCCTCAATGTCCTCATCTGTAAAATCAAGATAATAATTAGATTAAATTATATAATGCATACAGAGCACTTAGAACAGTTTCTAGACTATAATGTTTAAAATAAATATCGTTATCACTATTCTTTCACTTCCTTTGCATTGCCAAGTCTAATACTCTGTGTACACAACACTGGACCATTTGACCTCTTTTTCCTTGGAACCTTACATGGTACCATGCTCTTTTACTTCTTCTTATTACTCTTATTTCAGTGGCAATTTCTCCCTTAATTAATTTGTGGTAACTTCTCTCATCAATATGCAAATTTTGAATAACTTACTGTCTGAAACTAAACATTTTTTTTTTTTTTTTTACTTTTATAATTTTATTGAAACTGGTATTTGCAAATCTCCACTTCTGCTGGTGCCTGGGGTCTCAATGGTCTTTTCTTTGAGTCATAGGTTTCAACAATCTGTGTAAATTCTAGGACTCTACAGTTAAGAAAGTCTGTTTTAGTGTCAGGAGCTAATCATAGCAGGGGATGTCTGCTGCAGTTAGCTCAGAAGGTCAAACTGTTCTCCATTATTATGGGTGGCTGTGGCGTGTTGCAACGCTTAGTGGCAGGCTCTGCTCCCCAGTTTCTAGCAGACTCCACCAGCTCACCGCCAATTTCTTCTTTCTGGCTTCTTGTCTTACATGTTTGAAGAATGAAATCCACAGTGAGGAGTGTAAAAGAGTAGGATTTATTCCAAGGTGAAGAAAAGAAACAGAACTTTGTGGGCCAGAGGTGAGCCAATAGGGAGTGCCACTTGAATGGGGTAATCTGGGAGTTTACAGAGCCCTTAGGTCAAATTTATGCTAATCAAGTTTTATGAAAGTACCAACACTATTGGTTACCCCTGCAATCTTCATTAGGGTCTTCCCCCATTTCCGTTTTCTCTGGATCAATGGGCCAGCAACAGGTCTTTTCACCCTGGCTCGCCTTCCCCCTGGCTTGCAGCATCTCAGACCTACAGAGGCATGGTGGGCTCTGAGCATCGGTGACCTATGTTCCATGACTGTGCTCCAGCCTACTTGGGCCACCACTCTGCCTCTCCTTTTCCAACACAAGGGCTTGTGTTCTTTATGATGGATTAATTTATGTGGTAAATTGTGGGGAAGAGGGTAGAGTTCTGCTTATGTAATTAAGTCTCAGTCTCTTAGTAGGTCTAAATGCCTCTGGCTGTGATCATTGAATGTGTTTCTTAGGTTATTACTATTATTATTTTTTCCCTTTATCTAAGAGGAGACAGAAAGACTAAAGGAGATGAAGTTAGCTAATAGCCTTTCACTGTTAAGATTATGCTCTTGTTAAGTTGTTCACGTTTAGAACAACAGCCTTTGCTATATAGAAATGCTTTGGATGATTTTTTCTGGATGTGTTTAAAAATGTTTGCCTATTCTCTGTTTTCTGCATACTTATTTTAAAATGAAATATTATTTTACTTATTTACTTATAATACTTATTTTAAAAGGGTTAGGTGATGACTTTTCTAGAATTTTCTCTTTGAGACCTTGGTGTGGGGTTCATATAGACAAACCACAAAAGCAGATTTGGTTTAAAACTGGGCCCTTCATATTTTCCGACTTTGCTTCCAGCAATTTTTTAAAATTACCACTTGTATATCTACAGTTTGTGGGTGGATAGTCCTTCATCTTTTAATTACATATTTTATTCAGTCCAAAAATTCAATATAAAATACTTGTTTTTATTCTTTGTATTCTCTATTTCAATTACTATATGGCATAACTAAGGTTCTATGGGCTTGTCCAAGAACCTAACAACCATTTATAGCATTGTTTCCATGGGGAAATTACTTCTGAGGTCTAAACAACTAATGATACAAAACCTTTTGTAGACAAGCAATTTATAAATGTGATGAAGAAGAGTTCTCCTTTTCATTCTGCTTTCCCCCTCCACTTGAAACACAAAAAAGGAGATGTCAATTAGTCCAGGAGACCAGACACAATTTCTGTTGCTATTAATAATAATTAATTCATTTAATTAATGCCTACTGTGGTCATGTAGTACCCTGTTATAAGTACAATACAGTTATTAACTATTTTTATTTTTCAAAATAATAATAGCATGCAGATATTATTATCACAACTTAACATGTGAAGAAATTTAGGCTTAGGTAGAAAAAGGAAATTTTTCAAAGTAGCAGTGTTTCTAAGAGGCATGAATGAAATTCCAACTTGAATCATTTGAATCATGTAACACTAAATTCACATATGCATCAACTATAAGATGATGCTAATTAATTTCAAGGGCAGCATTGCCATTTCTCATTTCTCCATTAATTTGCATAGTTTAGTTCCTAACATAATATACAATGCTGCCTTACTACCATAAGAACTGCTCCAAGCCTTCTTACTGTTTGCTTAATCACCAATTCAAAGGCGTTATCTAGCTGTATGTCACTTTAGGATAGGTTTCATGAGAGAATACATGAGACTTTTATGCAGAGAGAAAATTATAATATTCTGAAGTGCTGAATCCTGCAAAGGGTGATGGAAATATTTTTTTAAATGATGAAATTTTTACTCTTTAGATAGCAAATAGTCCTAATACATCTTTTTACATTTCAACAATATTTTCATGTATTATTGAAGCATCAATGTGAAATGCAGGTTTCCTTAAACTTAAGTATGTTTTCATGCTAATTACCAAAAAACAAATAAAATCCCTCCCAAATTTTAACATATTCTAAAATATGTCACTATGATGACAACCCTAAAGAAAATATGTTCTAGCATATTTAGCTACAATGTACTCTTTTGTATTTTCCCATATTGATACCATAATATGCTATATGACCTGTGGTGAGCCGCTTCTGCCGTTTCTGCAGACTATGGTCGCCATTACAAGATGGCGCTGGCTCCGCTGTGGTCTGTGACAAACAACTCCTTATTTGGGAGAGTTGGCACATGATTTTTCACCACCCTATGAGAAAGCTCCACGTGGCAGCTTTGCATTGGGGCTTGAGATGCTTTATTAAGGCTGGGAGGGGCATCCGAGGGGGAGAAGAAGAAATATCAAGGACCTGAATAAACTGCTGAAAGAAGATTCCTGAGTTGCGTCTTCCTTGCGGGCAAGGGGTCGCGACAATGACCAATACTTTTCAAAAGTTCAAATAGAGTAAAAGATTTAAATTATTACATGGCACATGGTGTCTAGCCTTTCCTAACTCCAAAACTCCATAAAACAAAATAAGAATAATGCTCTAGTATTAAATAAGTTAATAATAGATAAAACATATTTTTTAACTTCAAACTTTCAAAAACTTATTATCTTTCTCATCTTTGATAATAATTACAAGTAATATGCACTTGTCATATTGTTGTAATGCTACACTCCTATCTTTATATTATCAAAACTGTTAATAACACGTCAGTGACAACTCATTAAAATTTATATTTGTAGGTTGTGCTTTGGTTATGAATGTAGTCTGGTTACCTTAAGCTAATAAAAAAGACTTGATATTCATAACATTTTATAGGCCATTCTCTGTCAATACACATTTTCTCAACTATAATGAGAATGATACCATTGGAAAATAAAATATTGAAATATTCTAAAATAATAGGTTTCATTGTGGCATATTCATACATGCAAATAACATACTTTGCTCATATCAGATCCTATTTTTTATTGACTCTTACATATATTTCTGGAATTGCAGGATGAAAAATAGCTAATTTTTCTTGCTGATGAAGAATTTTTTTCCAACTACCTCTTTAAGAAATGCTACAGGTTTATTAGTTATGCTAGTCAAACCCAACTGTCAAAGGTTTTTACCTATCACCATTATTACTTTTTCGTACATTTTGTTTGATAAAAGTGCTATACTGATTCCCAGAGCCATTTGTATTATCATTCGTATTTTGTTATTCTGTTGTTTTCAATTTATTTTTAAAGGCTTCCTTTCTGATTTTTATTTTCTAAATAAATCGAGACTATTAAGAGGGATGTCAGTTAGCTATATTTTGTTGTAAACTGCCACAGTTTTGTCCTTCACTAGCAGATTGTGTTTTAGGGCCTTCTAATAGATTATCTCCTGATGGGCTCTCCTTCAAGAATGATGATTTGATCACCAAATAAGCCCAAGGAAGGAGTGAAACAGCTGTCCTGCACTCCAATCTCTCCCTCTCCTTACCAGGGAAGTCCCTGGAAAAATAAAAGGAAGTTAAGGTGCCCTAAATACTTTTGTCAACTGGGCGGTTGGATGATTAGGCTAATAATATTTGAAGAGTTCTAAGCTACAGAAAGTTCTTAACAAGATGCCCTTGGCTAATAAAACCAGGATCTATGTATTAATAAAACCAGGATCTATGTATTTATGAGACTCAGAATGTTTTATAACATTCTGAGAGGTAAAATGGAGATATTGCATACTTTTCCCCTCCCAGCTGTGATACTGACCTCACAGAACCTCACTTGGGAAACTTTACTATCAAAAGTACATGGCTATGGGCTGGGATTGTGGCTCAGCGGTAGAGCGCTTACCTAGCACAGGTGGGACCCGGGTTCGATCCTCAGCACCACATAAAAATAAAAGCATTGTGTTGTGTCCATCTACACCTAAAAAAATAAATATTTAAAGAAAAAAAAAGTACATGGCTAGAGCAGAAAAATTAGTGATTCTAGTTATTCCAGACCTCTTTCTATTCATCTGTGCCTCTTGATTGCCTTTAATCCTAAAATATTAAATTACTTGATATTAGTTGATTCTAGGTAATATTAAGATCTTTGATCTATTATTTCACCTCTTTTAGCTCAGAATCTTACCTAAAATAATAGATTTGGTTAACTCTGGAATCCTACAAGACAAGAATTCCTTTGTGTCCTAAATAATATAAGATTTATAAAGCCTGATGAATCCTCATTTTTTAAATTATTTAACTACTAGATGATGTTTTATGTCAAATTTAGACTTCATCTCAATCTCCTTTCCTGGAAATCAATAAAAGTAAGGAAAAATTTAAAGGAAGACTCAGAAAGTTAAAGAAATGAAAGTTTGAGTGTTAGTAAGCATTTATGTTATAAAACAAACATTTAAAACTAACTCGATTTAAGTTATAATAATTAAAATTATAATTATATAAGAATAAAATAAGTTTAAATAATGTAGAAACAAAATTTCTCAAAAGAATGACTTAGGAAAATAAGTCATTAAGGATGAGAAACTGCAGTTCGTTTTTACATATAATTTTAGAGAAACCATTTCCTGAGAGATACTTACATCTTTTGTACATAAAAATCTTGGGATAAATATGTTTGACTAATGATAGAGTTTTCAAAGACCAGTGTTCTTTGCTTTAGTCTGGGGCCAGTGGAGTTGCTCCTTTGCAGTATCATATAATAAGCAAAAGCTCTGTAAGTTCATTGGATGATAACTTTTAAATAAATTTTCATAAGACTACCATTTATGTATTTATGAATGCCAGCAGTTTTTCAGGCTCATGATAAAAGAGTATCTATGTTCAAGGTTGTATCACTGCTCACTGAAAAAAAATTCAGCTTAAACATGGCAGATGTTAAAAAATGCATATATTTTAAGTGTGCACTCATATTATTTTTTTTCTTTAGAAGAAAAGTCACTTTAAATGTTTGCATTAGTCATATTATTTGCTTATTCACATAAAAATATGAAAATTGATTTGATAAACTTAATGATTATTAAAAATATTTCTTTGATTTTCAGATCACAATTGTATGTTGGAAAGGAAAATATTCTATCGCCACCTAAAATTTCTGGCCTGAAATTATTTCTCAGAATAGATCTTTGTGTGTGTGTGTGTTGGGGGGAGACAATAGTGTGCCATCTAAGGTTGCAATATTTAAATAACTTTTAGTCACAGTATTCATTATTCTAAATCACTATGATGTTGTTATAGTTAAGTACTGATGAGGATAATAATGATGCCTATTTTACTCAGAAAATATATCCAAAGAAACTGTTTTTTACAAGCTGAGTAATACTATAAAAGAAAGTTTTTGATTATCTTTAGTTTTGATTTCTAGATTTTTTTTCTTATTTGCATGTGCCAAGCAACTTAATAATCTTGATCCTTACAATTTTTAAAAAAGAGGCAGTAGAAGCCATGTAGAATATAGCTACCAACGTTTTAATTTTTTTTCATTTTTCTTTTTAGATATACATGACAGTAGAATGTATTTTAACATATGATACATACATGGAATATATAGTCCCATTCTTGTGGCTGGTTGTACATGATGTGTATTCATATATGAACACAGGAATGTTTTGTCCAATTCATTGCAGTCTTTCCCATTCCCTTCCTCCTCCTTTCCCTTCATTCCCCTTTGTCTAATCCAATGAACTTCTATTCTACCCTTCCCTGTTATTGTGTGTTAGCATTTGCATATCAGAGAACTTCAGCCTTTGTTTTCTTGATATTGGCTTATTTTTCTTAGCAAGATATTATCCAGTTTCATCCATTTACCAGCAAGAGCCATAATCTCATTCTTTATGTCTAATATTTCATTGTGTATTTATACTGCATTTTCTTTATCCATTCATCTGTTGAAAGGCACCTAGGTTGGTTCCATAGCTCAGCTATTGTGAATTGAACTGCTATAAACATTGATATGACCGCAAAATTATAGTATGCTGATTTTAAGTCCTTTGGATATACACCAAGGAGTGGGATAACTGGGTCAAATGGTGCTTCCATTCCAAGTTTTCTGAGGAATCTGCATACTGTTTTCCAGAGTGGTTGCACCAATTTGTAGTTTTGCCAGACAAATGAGTATAATTTTTCCCATTTATTTTTACATGTATTCTTGAGAATTGCCATTCTGAATGAAGTGAGATAAAATCTCAGGGTAGTTTCAATTTGCATTTCTCTAATTGCTAGGGATGCTGAACATTTTTTTAACCAATAGAATTTATTCTTCTGCAAAGTACTTATTCAGTTCCTTTGCACATTTATTGATTGGATTATTTTTTCTTTGGTATTGAGTTTTTTGAGTTCTTTACATATTCTGGAGATTAATGCTCTAAGATGCAGGTGGCAAAGATTTTCTCCCATTCTATTGGTTCTCTATTCATGTTCTTGATTATTTCCTTTGCTATAAAGAAGTTTTTTAATTTGATACCATCCACTTATTGATTCTTGATTCTACTTCTTGCTTTTTAGGAGTCTCATTGAGGGATTCGGTGCCCAAGCCAACAAAAAACCTACTTTTTGTTCTAGTAGGTTCAGGGTCTCTGATCTAATGCCTTTCTTTATAGAAATAGAAAAAGCAGTCATGATATTCATTTGGAAAATGAGAGGACTAGAATAGCCAAAGCAATCCTGATTCAGAAAAGTGAAACAAGAGGCATCACAATGCCACACCTTAAATTATACTACAGAGCTACAGAAACAAAAAATGGCATGGAATTAGCACAAAACAGACATGAAGACCAATGGTACAGAACAGGGGAAGACACAGAGACAAACCCACATCAACACAGTTATCTCATATTAAACACAGGCACCATATACATACATTGGAGAAAAGATAGTCTCTTCAACAGTTGGTGCTGGGAAAACTGGAAATCCATATGTAGCAAAATGAAATTAAACTCCTATCTCTCACCCTACACAAAATTCAACACAAAGTGGATCAAGGACCTAAGCATTAGACTAGCTACCAATCTTAAGCCAGGAATGTTAAATCATATTCCAACTGTTATTTGATCAGAGTTAACAAAGCAAACATTACTTTCACTTGATTTCCACTGGAGTACAAGAAGGAAACTAGCTTGTTTGAGTGATCCTTGGTGGGAAGTCTGGTTTATATATAAAAATAGGGATGACGTCTCAGCCTTTTCTTTTTCTTTCCTTCTCTGCTCTAAGTTGGAAGCTCTTACTCACCACAATCATGCCATCCATTAGATAGCTTTAATAGTGTATCTTATTATATTCAGAAGGGTGTTCACAGATTTTTATCTCCCTGTATCTCCAATCCACATGATGACTCTTTCCTGAGATTTGAATCATCGTCTTGAAACACATTGTAGGATCCTCTTTCCATCTATTTGTTTTATGTTAGCAATTCTAATCAACCCTTCTTGTTCCGAAATTCTATCTGCACTTTCTATTATTAATATATGATACCAAGTGCTAACATCTATATATCTAGCAGTAGGCTGAAAAGGGGTTATTCCAATGATGTTCATATCCTTTTTAAATTGATAGACATAATTAAGTTAAAGTTTTGAAATGGATATTATTCTGGATTATTTAAATGGATCTAATATTTAATCATAAGCGATTTTATCAGAGGGAGGAAGCTAACATAAACAGAGAAGCAGCTATCATAATGGAAGCAAGAGTAAGGCGAGGAAATGGTCATGAGCCAAAGAATAAAGGCTCAGGTTAAACAGGTGAGGAAACACACAGCCCAGTTCTATCCTCCATAAGGGACGAGCTTAGCCTGCAGGAGACATCAGCCCAAAGAGACTGATCTTTGTTTATTTTTGTGGTACTGGGGATTGAATCAGAGATCTCAGCAAGCAAGTACTATACTACTGAACTACATTCCTAGCCACAGTTTTGGACTTCTGACTTTTAAGAATATGATAATAAGTTGGTGTTATTTTGAATCAATAAATCTGTGTTACTTTATTGCAGCAGAAACAGAAAACTAATGCATCTGTTTACCTATTTTTACAGCTAAAAACATCTAAACTCCAGGGATAGATGAATGTTAATTCAAATAATCAAGCACTTATAAAATGCATGTCAATTATCAGTTGATAGATATTATCTAATGCCAGAAGCAAGATTGCCAATTTTTTTTTCCAGATATTTTTACATTTTCAAAATATCTTCCACATTTTCTTTTTGGTGTTTTGGGAGATACTTGTGATTGGTAGCTGACTTCTTTTTGAACAAGCTCATGACAATTTAAAATTTTGGCATAGTGTAAATTCAACAGTTCTGAATTATAATTCAAACATATCTCCCAGATTCTTTTACTGCTAGCATGAGAAAATGTGACTTTGATTCTACTTGCGTAATCACGTATCAATGCAAGATTTTATTTTAGTTTACTGATGGGACAAAAGAGGCCTGGCCTTGCTCACGGGAAGAACACTTGTCTACCATGCACTAGGCCCTATATTTGAATCCTAACACTGCAAAAAAAGAAAAAGAAAGAAATAGACATAATATGTTATACTCATTTTGGGGTACTGATTGCAATAACACAATATCTAGTCTGATTTCTTATAATTTCTTTATATCACATTTTCTAGCTCTTTTATAAAAAAACTGAATTGAATTATACTAATTAAATCCTAAAATTATTTTCTTCTTTTTCAAATTCAATAAATTTAAAATATATAATCCCAACATAATGCACATGAATTTTTCCTTTGTTTTTTATTGAAAATGCTAATAGCCTGGCCTCAGCAGAGAACTATAAAATTAGAAAATATTTTGAAATGAATCCTAGTACTATTTATTTCTGAACAATGATACCAAGAAATACTGAGATGCTCTGAGAACAGTGATAGAGCAGTTGAAATTTTTACTTTCTTTTATATGTTGTTGCTTGCTGTTTACAATTATATTGTAAATATATTTGCATCCATTAATTTGAACTAATGTTAAAAAAAATCACAGACTAATAGCCATCCTCATGTATGAGAAGAGACCTTAGCATGTATTTTCTCTTTATTCCCCAAAATATTCTTACAATTTTTGTTTAATTTATTCTTCGATTTCAGATTTTTTTAAGTGTCATCATACTCTATTATTGTTTTTGTTCAGGATGAGTTTTTTAGAATATTTTTACATTTATTTTCAGATGTTTTTATACATTATGGGTCTTCTACTTTTAAGATCCTGAATTAAATTCCAAAACCACATTAAGCCGTTATTCAGATTTAACTATAAGCATAGTTGTAATCAAAGAAATACCTTATATATATGTAACAACTTGAACACTCTTATATTTGTAGGGAAAAAAAGCAAAACTACTGATTGATGTTTTGTGTGCCAAATATTTTTTTATATCTCAAGCTGTTTTGGGTGGGTACTGTAAAGTCCTTGCTTAGCATCTGGATGGCTTCTTAAGTGACAGCCGCCATTTTTAGAAAAATTTTGCTTTCCACCCAAGGACCTTTCAGAGAATGACTCACCACTCCCTCAGACCAACCCAACCCTTCACTGCCCACATTAGAACCCACCCAACTCTAATACCTGAGCCTCCCCCATAAATGTCTGGAACCCCAAGCCTGTGTTGCCTCTCTCTGTCTATGGAGAGACAGCCTTTATTTGTTGTGTGTATCTCTGCCTGGTCTCTGTCTTTCATTTCTTGCTCACCCATCTACAGATTCCTTGCTTTCCTTTCAGATACCCTTCGTGTAAACAGTTTTATGGACTTACTGGATCTTGAATAAAATTACTGAATTTCTTTTCAAATTGATTATAACATTTTGTGTTACTTCCAACAAGTATTAAATCACAATAGTAATCATTAATTACTCTCAAATTTGCATGCCTTCCTTGTAATTTCACTAATTATTCTGGCAGAGAGAGTGAAATATTTTTTCTATTAGTCTTTTTCTTTTTGATGTTGGACACTTACCAGAAGTGTATTTTTAAATCATAAAGACAGAAATGTATTTTTAATTGTCAAGTGGCAGACCACTGCTCAAACTCAGTGTGAGCAAAAAGTAAATCTGTACTTCTGACAGAACCCTATTTCTGAAGTGACAAGGTTTTCATAATGTTAATGTGACATTGTCTCTTTCTAAGATTTAAAATGCAAAGAACCAGACAGCTCTTTCCCCCTCATTCATCTAAAACTTCTTATAATTACTGAATTTCACTTATCCTATATTTTGAAGGTTTTTCTCTTCTTTCAGTATCCTTCATTGTGCTGCTGAAGGAGGCGGGGGGCAAAGACAGTCAATATACACAATTAATAATTGGGTCCAATTGGGAAAATGGGAGCTGATATGTGTCTGGGAGAATGCAGGCTGCCTCTGGGGGACTGAAATGATAATACCTCCAGAGCCTTTCCCCCTCCTCCACCCATTACCAAGGTTACCTACCTGTAGGGAAATGTACCTCCCAAAAGGTTATTCATGAAGCACCTCCTGTGCTGCTGTTTGGGCAGATTAGAAGAAAAGAGACAACTCTGGAGACCTTCCTTCTCACATTTTGGTTCATCTTTTGGCCATGGTTAGAATGGGAAGAAGAAAGAGGAAGGAGGGAAAGGAAGGCATAAGAAGAAAGGAATTCTAAAATGTATAAAAGGAGCAGGACACCCTCACTTCTTTGGATATACAGCTCTAGGGCCCCTTCTCTCTGGAGAAGTCTATCTCTGTTCTAACCTTTAAATTATTGCTTTGGTAGAGTTCTGTTATCATCAGCAGTATCACTGCTACAATTTGAATCCTCATAAACCTTTGTCTTTCATTATTCCAACAGGTTCTCTTTTCTCTGACTCTGGCCTCTCCTAGCTCCAATTCATACCTACAACTGCTGACAGTAGTAATTGTCTAAGGCAAAAATGTTATCAGTTTATATATATGGAAAATGAAAAGATAGTGTGGCCTGGGAAAAGGTAGTGAAAAAGAAAACAAACCATACATTGATGGCTTTCATCTCTTTCAAGATAAATCCTTTTCATATACTGGCCACTGGTGGGGAGAAAGTGTTTCATCAAACCTAGGATGGTAGTCTCTAGGAAACATTAATCTCTTCCAAGATAAACCCTCTCCAGGTGCTGACCACCAATCTCCAACTCCAAAACCCAAATTCCTGGGCCCAAACTGACTCACTCTCAGTATAACTTATAAAAGCCCAAACAAACTCCTCCTTTGGTCAGTGGCTCATTTTGCACCAGGAGAGTGGGTCCATTTCTGTAGATATAATTGTTAGGGTAGCTGGTGCAAATACACATGAGAGACACATCTCAGACTTCAAGCAAGGTGTATTGACAGAAAATATCTGCCAGGCTGCCCTTCTACAAAGCACAGCAGCCAGCTTGGAAAAAACTTTGTAACTGTATAGTCAAGTACAATGGAATAGTTACAAAATAAACTGTCTGGTCCTGACATCTTTACTTGAGGTCTTTTCTGTGGTTTCAGTAGTTAGGGATTCTTTCAGGGTGGGCCTAATGGAAAGAGAAGGTCATGTCTGGGTGGGTCGGTGCTGATTTTCAAAATGGAGTTACGTTGGCCTAAGGACCTAAAGAATAGCCCAGAAATGAAGAAATGCAAGGATTATTTAACATCGACATAAAAGAGCATTTGTGCTGAATATACCCTCTGAAAATCAGGATGTAGTCATCTTGTCCATACTCAACCATGATAAATATAACTAACTATAGAAAATAATAATTTTGTCTGTGCAAAATAGGAAATACTGTGGATTATAGCACCAAAAGCATGTAATTCATGTATTCTGTTTAGTCATTTATAATAAAATATTCTCATTGAGGTTGTTCTTTACAGAAGTTATGTTCATCGGTTTGCCTTGATTCAATCTAATATAGATTGCTATGATCCCTTTATTTTTTCAGACCTCTTTCTTGCATTCTATTCCAAGCAAGTGATATGAAATGATATATGGACAGGAAACATATTAAAGTATTGAGAAACACTGGTGAATAAGCTAGAAAAAACTAAAAGAAAAAAAAATACACAGTTGACTGTTATATGTCAATCAGGGAAATTGACAATATTACCATTTTGGAGACTTGGTATTGTACTTGACTCTGAGAAATAAAAGTATTTTTACTAATATGTTAGTTTATAGATAACTTTTCCTCAGTCTCAGTTTTCCAATTTTGGCAATTTTAACTTAATATACTCTCAAATGCGTGATCCACTTCATTCTCCAGAACCATCCTCTGAAACAGGAAGTTGACCTATGAAATGAGAGTAGAAATGCTGCAATAACAAAAAACCCACAAATCTCATTGGTTTAACAGAACAGAGGTTTATTTGTTCATATCATATGTTCATCACATTATGATTACCAAGGAACTTAGGAGAAAAGTCATCATCTCAAATGTTGCTTGGAGTGCAAGAGGAATAATACTAAAGAGTCTTATGCCAGCAATTTAATATTTCATTCTGGGAGTGACACCAGCTATTCCAATTTGTGGATTTGAAATATTATTCTCATATGATGTTGTACTATGGGATAGAAGAATTACATTTTTTTTCTGAGCACACTTGGAATAACATCCAAATACTAGTAGTGAGTAAGAAAGATAATTCTTAAACTGTTTGACAAAGAATATGGTTGAAGTGCTTAGTAGATGAAGCTTGTTTCAGTTGCAACACCTCGGGGAAGAATTAATTTAGCAAAGAAAAAAATAAATGGATTGTACAATGTAAGGAATTTAAGCAGGCAATATTCTTTTGTGATACCAAATTAAACTTGATGTTAAAATCATTTCACAAACCACTGATGAAAAGTGAGGTTGGTAATGGGCTCAACAATTAGCTAAAATATGTCTGTGCTGAAAGCAATTCTGTTATAAAGTATTTCAGTAGAGAAGATCTGAAGAGATAACAAAAAGATACATAATCCCACAATCCTTAATCATGAATATTTCACAGTACAATAGAAAGAACATTAACCCCGGGGGACTAAAGTTTGGCTTTCAGGCCTCTCTTCATCATGAACTAGGAGTCTGGTCAACAGTGAGTAATTTGATGCTCTGGGGTTGGTTTATTCATCTGTATAATACAGTCTGGAATAAGTTAGAATCAAAAAGTAAGGTCCTTGGATCAAACATATCCCATGATCTGCCTCCTTAAAAAAAAAAAAAAAACCTCTCAGACTAAAAATATTAATACTTTTAATAATTTTAAAGTAAATAAGAGAAAAGAAGAAAAAGCAAGGGAAGAGAGAAAGAATAGGCAACAAAACTGTATGTGATTTTAACTACAAATTGCCGCAGTCTGGCTGGGCACAAATCACAAGCCACTCAAGCAGGAACAAACTTTATTTCCAAACTCCACCAGCACACTCTCCGGGAACTCTCCCCGGGCTCCTCCAGGAACACACCACACACCAACTGTTAACTCCCACCACCGGAACTTCACCAACCAATGTGAACTCTTCAGGAATCCCCGAGAGAGCTCAACTGGAACTCAAAAGTCATCATCTTAATGGCTCGCTGGCGTCACCTCTCAACCACTACTTCTGGCAAAAATGCCATGCGTCATCCCAACTCGGCTATGGCCCTCAACACAAACCTAAAATATTAATTTGGTTCTTAGTAAGAAAAGGTTTTCTGAAGGATAGAGTGTCTTATATGTATAGTACATTTCAATTTGGACTGGCCACATTTCAGGTGTCCAATAGCTGCTGTACATTGTTGACAGGGACTGAAGAGCTGAACGGGACGTTTATTACTGGCAAGCACAGTATTTTATAGTTTACAATGGGTTCTCAACCATGGAATGCAACCTTGAGGTTAGGCAGACAAAAATACCAAAATATCTTTTTTAAAACAATGCTATGTTTACATTTATTTATACTAGCAGCTAAGCCTAAACTAACAGGAACATTCCCCAAATAACTCTACCACAAGGAAAAAACAGGAAGCAAGTCCACAGTCTCAAGAGGAATTTATGGCAAGTCTGTCCATGTCAAATGAGCATGTCCTGAGAATAGTCTGCTGTTCTTGCTTGCTCTGGCCTGCCAAGAGCTCTGAGGACGTTAACTCCTTAACATCTGCAGCTCCACCCAGTCCTCATGATCTCAGATAACGCCATCCGTACATAGCATCTTACAGTATTGTACAGTGAACCTCCTAATGATCTCTTGAGCTTTGTTTCTATCTCCATAGATTCATGATACTATGCATGTACGTATTTAATAGACACAAACAACAAGTAATTAGACATAGATATTTTCCCTTGTTACATGGGCCAGAGGATTTTATTATTAGTTGTAACTGAAAATTTTATAGTAATATAGCCTGTTAGTGAACGCTAGCAGGTTTTTCAATTCAGCTATCAGCCGACTGAAGCTTCAAGGAATTACGGCTTGTCATCAGAGGCCTCAGTGTGCTCCTCAGAACCGCTAGGTTCTGTCCTTTTACCACCAGAAAAAGCTGAGCTAGCAAACCTGAGCAATCTCAAAAGGGTCTTTTATTCCCAGTTATATTTCAGAACATAGCATTTGGACCTTTATTCTCTTTCCTACTCAGCCATGTCTTGAACTCAGCCTTTTGCCTTTCTTGACCCTGTTCTTACCTCATGTTCAGTTCAGCTCATTCCTGATCCATGGCTCTAGTCTGAGAGTCATTATGATTTTGCAGAAGTTGTTATTGTTCTCCAAAAGACCATATCCATCAGTATACTTTCCTTAGATGGGCTTTTCCAAATGGTTCTGCACTTAGAATATTCAGGTCTCTTGCAGTTAGAAACCTCCTATTCTTTCACCTGAATAAAGTCTGCATAATGACTGTGAAAAGCAGAAATTCATACCTCAGATTTTAGCATTTTTTACTGAGCAGAACTGTTTTGCCCAGTACTGCTCATTGCATTCATGAAGAATCAGTGCTGAATTAAAAAAAAAAGAAAAAAGAGTTTGTAGAGGCTTTAGAGGCCATATGCAGCAAGAAGTTTTATATTAACATCTTATTACTGCAGTAACAAACTACCATATGCCTAGTAGCTTATAGCCACTCAAGTTTATTATCTTGCTTTCCTACAGGTCCAAAATCCAATCCAGCTCTCATTTAGTTTAAATCAAATTGCTGGCAGGACTGTGGTGCTTTCTAAGAAATCAAGAGATAATTTCTTTTCTTGAATGTTCCAACTCCAAAAACCTTCCCATTTCTTTGCTTACCACCTCTTTCTGCCATTTACAAAAGAAGAAATGGTGCACCTCTTTGACCATTCTCCTATAGTTATATATACCTCTGACTCTAGCTTTAATCTGGATGGATTTTTTAAAATGATTGATTAGATTGGGCCTATGTACACAATCTGGGATAATCTCCATATTCCTAGATTCTTAATATTGCATGTACGAAGTTTCTTTTATATCCACATATTCTATTGATTAGGACTCAGTCATCTTTGGAGGATCATTATTCTTCCTATCACATTTTCAATTAATAGTTTAGAAAATAATTAAATGGAAATGTTTTTAAAACATAGTCTTCTTCAAATACTACCACTAAAACACTAGAGAAAATTTTCCAGATTGAATTTCACTCTATGGTTTCAGTACTTTGTGGATAATGGAATACATTGGTTAAGAATATGTAGCATAATCCCTATGACCACCTTACAAGGTACAATTGTGAACTAATGAACCAATATTAATGCATCATTATTAAGTTCTATAAAGTATTCGCATTTTCTTCTCTTTTCTCCAAATGCCCTTTGTGTGTGTGTGTGTATTCCAGCATCCCAATCAGGTTTCTATAGACCATTTAGTTGCTGTTTTTTTTTTCCCTTATATCTTGGGTTTCATAAACTTTCCTAGTTTTTTTTTTTATAACCTTAAAAGTATTGAAGAGCACTGATCAGACCTCTCATAGGATTCCCCCATATTGAAATTTTTTGATATTTTTTATCATGATTGGAGTAGGACTATAGTTTTTTGGGAGCAAGAACACTTAAGTAAATTGCCATTCTCAAGATGTCAGACCAAGTGCACAGTCTGCATAATCTCCTGTAGGTGGGATAGGCTCTAGTAAAGTCTTTTGTTAAAGAAAACACTGAGAACATTTCACAATGTGTATTTTTTTCCCCTTCCCATTACCAAAACTGAGAGATTTTTCTCAGGAATTTTAGGATGGAAACCTGGTGGGGTTTCTTGAGGTAAAATCCTTGAAAGCATAGGGTTCCTCTAAGCCAGTAGAAGTAGGAGTTTCTTTTTTCTTGTTCTCATGCTATACCACATTTCTGCTTTCAGTAATTTGTCAAAATTACCATGTAAATGACCCTGCCAGTATATGGCTCCTGCAGCTTTTGCTATGTATAAGCAGATCTTTGCAGCCATTCTTTGCATTCAACTGTCTCTCCAGATTTCAGGGTGGCAGTTTGTGCTGCAATCTGTTTTTAATGGTTTGAGAAAAGTTTTCAATTTTCCATTTTCCCAGTTCTGTTTGTGTTGTAAAGGAGAAATGATGTCTTCCAAGCTCTTTATATGTCAGAAGTACTATGTATTCTTCAACCAGTTGTACTCCATGATTAGCACTTACCCCTTAAATACTGCTCCCCCCAAAATGCCACGAAAGCCTCCTAATTGTCCAAAGACATTGGTCATTAATAGTGTCTATATTAGTCAACTTCTCATCACTATAATGAAATACTGGAGAAAATTAACTTAAAAGTCAGGTTTATTTTGGCTCACGGTTTTGGAGATTTTAATCCATAATGGATTAAGTCAATATCACTAGGCCTCTGACAAAACAGCACTATCAGCTTCAAGGCACCTCCAGTGACTTTAGGACCTCCCACTAAGTCTTAGCTTCTAAGGGTTACCCCTCACTTTCCAATAACTCCATCCTGGGGACTAATACTTTAACACATAGATCTTATGGGAACATTTTCCAAACTATAATAGTTTATTAATATCAACTACAGTCTATTGACACTGTCCTAGATTTTAAAAATTTTTGTTGAGGGCCACAACCAAGTCAAGATGGCACCTGGCAGTTTGCCAGGAGGAGTGGTTTGTGAAGTATCCCCAGCGAGCCATTAAGATGATGAGGATTCCTTAATGACTGCTGTATCTAGATGATGTTAATTAAGTTAAGCTGTGTGTAATTAGTTGAGTATATATACCTTTGCTGTCCCGTAATAAAGCGGCTCCTGCTGTTTCAATCTTCACAAGTTGCTTGTCAACCCCGGGTTATTTTGCCCAGCCAGACTGCAGCAAATTTTGATAGTCACTTTCTTACTACAAATTGTTAGAAATTTATATATATATTCTAGATAAAACTCTTAAATCAATAGGTGCTTTGAAATTTGTTCATATTCTCTTAGTGACTTTCAAAGAACAGAAATTAATTGTAATGAAATCCAATTTCCATTTTCCCTAATCCAAGTTCACATAATTTTTAATCGTATGCTTCATAAAATTTTAAAATTTAAGTATAGGACCTAATTTTAAGGATTTTGTTTTGCACATATTACTAGGGCTTTATTTATTTATTTATTTATTGCTGCTGGAGATCTAGTGGTAATTTAAAGTTTATGTTTTTTATATGGTTATGAAAAATTTTCAGCATCATTAGTTAAAAATACTATCCTCTTTCTACTAAATTCCTCTTGCTTCATTTTCAAAATTTAACTTCTCCAATTTTTTCCTTTTTCAAAGTAGTTTTGGGTATTCTAGGCCCCTTGAGTACATAATTTTAGAAACAGCTTGTTGTGAATTTCTACCAAAAAATAAAAAGCATACTAAAAGTTTAATGGGCCTTTCCTGGGAACTATAGATGAGTTAGAGGAAAACTGGCATCATAATACAAAATTTTCCAACCAATGAATAATTTATATTGCTCCATTTATTGAAATCGTCCTTAATTTATCTCAGCATATGTCCTTGAACATAGATATAAACAGCTATTTTTAAATGATTGCTAATTCCAACATCTGAGTCTTCACAAAGTTAGGCTTTTGAACATGTTCATATTTCTTCCAACACCTAGTAATTTGTAACATATCCTAGATATGATTGGTACCTAGTATAGGCTGTTATTCTGTTTCTCTGAAAAATCTTACTTTGTTTTAAAAAGAAAATCAGTTAAATTGACAGAATGCAAATTCCAAAATTTGTCTTCCATGTTTTAGGCAGCAGCACCAGCAGAATTTGTTTACTTTTGTCCTTAACTGGCTTCTTGATATTTTTCCCACATGAATATAGTTTAGAGTCAGTTTGAAACTGGGTAGAGATTTTTCACAAAATTCAGAATTCAAATTTATGGCTTTCTCTTTATGTGATTTCCATCTCTTACATTTAAGCTGAGCTTTTATCTCAATCTGTGTAATCAAGCCTGTAAGATGGGGCTTATTTGGGGGAATAAGTTTTGAAAAAGTGAGTGCATTCATCATTCCTGGTCTTTATTCCAAGTATAGACTGACATTAAGTGTCTACTTATTTTTAAGTACTCCCAGTGCCTTCAAGTAGTTGTTATTTGTATTTTATTCCAAGAGTGTGGTTATTATTTGAGTAATGCTTGGTGCAATAGGAACTATTTTGACATCTTCAGAATTTGGGCACCTGTTCTTGAAACTGATAATGAAGTGGAACATTGTGATTGAGTTTGTAACATGGAAGCATCTTTGAAAAATTAAGCAAATACATTTTATCAAGGATGAAATTCTATTTGAATACCTATAAAATAGATTTGACAGTGGATTAATATTTAGGATATTTTTTGTAAGTGGTCTAAAGTGATATTGGTCCCTAGCATTGTTTTGTAGTGCTCTCCTTAATTGTGGGTCTGGTTTCAGGGTTATTCAATGTATTATCTATAATTTTCCAGCTTTTTTTCTGTGCTTTAGAACTCTGTTCATAAGACCTAATAAGTGTGGTTAAAGTCAAACTTTAAATTCATCTACACTCTGTGCCTATTTGCATAAACATTTAATAATTGCTTTTTCTCTTCTGTGACAATTCATTTATAGATTATCTGTTTCTTCTTCAGTTATTTTGTGTCAATTACTTTTACCTAGAAATTAGTTTTATTCTTAATTAGCTCTTAAAATTAATGTGTATAAAGCAGTACAAACTGTTTTTATGAATATTAATTATTAATTTTGCAATACAGGTGATTGAACACAGGGTCTCATACATGCTAGACAAATCTATCACTGAGCTACATCCCCATCGATTTTTAATTTATTCTGAGACAAATTCTAAATTACCCAGGCAGTCTTTGCATTTGTGATCCTCCTATCTCTGCCTCCTGAGTAGCTGTATAGGCATGTGCTACCATTCCTGCCTTAAATGTTTTCTTTTCTATAATTACATCATTTTTTCTAGGTATTGATAATTACTGTCTTCTATGTATATGTAAAGATAATATTACAATTTTTGTTTTCCTTTCAAAGCAAATAGTTTTTTTATTATTTAATTATAGTTTTCAAATTACTCATTTTTCATTATTTTTATGTCTGGTTTTGATGTATTTACTTTATTTGGCATATTTTTTATGGTTTATTTAGTGATTTGTCTACCATCTTTACATGAAAGCATATTTTTAAAAATTTTTCTTGGTTTCAGATTATTTAGAATTCTTCTCTGTAGGTTTTATATGTGAATAATCCCTTTTTATTTTATGAGGCAATGTGATTTCTGTCTTAATATACTTTATTAACCAAGAAATATTTAGGATTATGACCTCCTAACAAGAGTGTTTGAAGTTTTTAAAATGTTTTTCTTGTTTTTATTAATAGTTTCCTTTTATGTATATTAATATCATTAGTTTGTGCAATGTGTTTGTAAAAATATTTTGGTCTCATAAATACATATTTTCTAGAAGTATCAGCATTTTTAAAAATTAGAAAATTAGTACTGGTAGAAATCAAATTTCTGGGGAACTAGAACTCATCATAAGGACCGAGTTGAACTTTGGATGATCAATGCAACCAGTGACTCACCAAAATTCATAAAAATATCTGAAATGTTTCAATATTGCTTTTAGGTTCTCCAGCTCTTTTACATAATCATGTATTTTCTTCTTTAAATTTTATTATGAAACTTTATGTGGTTTTGCAGACTCAAAATTTTCCCAATTTTCCATGTTTTTGAAACAGAACCACTTTGTCCACAAATATATGTGCTAACAAAAATTATATCTATTCAGGGAATGGAAGTTTTTAGTTTTTGTCAGTTTTTTCAGAAGTTGTTATTAATACTCCTAGGCAAGCAACTTACTAAAGTTAAAATTAATTAAAATTATTAGTTATGCTTTGCATCATTTGTATCATTCAAAGTCTATTAAAATATACCCAAGATTCATAATGTAAATCTTTCTTCCAGCTTGCATAAATCCAAATACACTTTGATGCCCAAAATAGGGAAACTGACAAAAAATAAAGCATTGAACTTCACAGCATTTCATGAAGTAGGGTCATAAAGATGTTCACTTGCTGGATAAGGCAGCTCACGCTTGTAATCAACAGCAGCTCAGGAGGCTGAAACAGGAGGATAGTGAGTCCAAAGCCAGACTCAACAGTGAGTGCTAAGCAACTCAGTGAAATGCTGTCTCTAAATAAAATACAAAATAAGACTGGGGATGTGGCTCTGTGGTTGAGTGCTGCTGAGTTCAATCCCCGGTACAACTGCTTCCCCCCAAAAAAAAATGAGTGTTCAACTTCATCTCTGCTGATCAGTGCTGGCTCTCATAGACAGACTGGATATTGTATCATGACATAAGTATTACATCACATAATTTAGTATAATTACATCATTTTAATTCCTGATGCATCAGAGATAGTTTTCTACAGTTGCACAGTGGTCCATATTCCGTCTATGCCAGCCAAATTTGATATTTTATGTATATTACACATATATGTATATTATATGTATATTACAATCTGTGACAGGCATAAGAAAACTTAAGAAAGTGTGAGGCA
This sequence comes from Marmota flaviventris, assembly GCF_047511675.1. Classification (NCBI taxonomy): domain Eukaryota; kingdom Metazoa; phylum Chordata; class Mammalia; order Rodentia; family Sciuridae; genus Marmota; species Marmota flaviventris. The sequence goes on along the minus strand of NC_092500.1, from coordinate 44,168,471 downwards.
TGTGCACTGATGAACAGCAGTCCTAAGGCAATGAGTTTTCCTAAAGCTTCTTAGAAACATATAGTTCAATCACTCTATGCCTCTGCTTCTATTGTAGCATGATCTGTCTTCTCTTGGCTCTTATAACCAATAAGAATGAGTTTAAATTACTTTTTCTTTGCTGCTTGTCTGCTGGGGTAAAATACATACTCCAATTTACTTTGACTGTTCTATTCATTTCTACTTTAGCAATTTATAAATACAATGGTGAGGGGAAGAGTGAATTCTGGAACTAGTTCGATATGGTTCCCTACTTGGATCTAAGAGGAAAAACCTAGTATTCTGTTGTTCGAATTTGTCTTCATATACTTCAAACCTCCAGGCTGACCATCTTTTTGTTTAACGTAAAATTGTGGTTCAAGAGAAAAAATATGAATCTATTGAAGGACTAGGTATGTTCAAACCAAATAATATGCTATCTGATGATGAGGCAGTTTAGACAGAGACCTAAGGAATGAATGACTAAGATATTAACAACTCTATTAACAGACAAATATATAAATGCATAAACTTAAGGTATTTTAATTTTTAAGTTTAAGAAGTGTTGGATTTGTAAGCATCAATATGAGGAAAATAATATTTACTGGGTACTTTTGATGTTTGAGTTATTGAGCCGAGGTCCTATACATAATATTGTTATTTATTGAAAGGTTAAACTTTGAGGTTAAGAAAATAGAAGGGAAATTGAACTAATGCATATAACTTTCAAAATGTTTTTAGTAATAAAAAAAGAATAAACGCCATTAGGGTTTTGTGGGTTTTCTATTTGTTTTTGTTTTTTTTGTTTTATTTTGCTTAGGTCTTCTTCTCCTATATTTTGCTTGGGATTATACTGGAATGACCTAAAATTTTACAGATAGCTCAGGTGGAGATGATGGTTAGATCACCATCTTTACCCTTACCACCTTTCCTCATCTCATGTGTTCAAGATTGCATTAATTCTTTTCTTGGTTAAAAGGGTTCTGTTGATAAATTGTAACCTTTTGTGTAACTTATTTAGAGAATATAAATATCAACTGTCAAGAAAATACAAGAAATAACTTGTATCTGATTTAATGCTCATAGGAATCCTATGTAGCAGTATTTCATACATAGTCATCGAATCTGGATAGTAAATAAGTTGTCATAATGTCTATATGTAATTAATAACAACTGATAGAATTTACTAACAAAGTCATCTGATCATGTATTTTGTTGGGAGGTTTTTGATTACTTATTCAATCTCTTGATGTAGGTTTGTTGAGATATTCCAATTCATTTTGAGTCTTTTTATCTCCTGTGTTTCTGGAAATATGTTCTTCTCATCTAGGTTATCAAATATGTTGACATAAGATTGTTCATGATATTATAATACATTTTATTTTTGCAAAATTGGTAGTAATGTTCCTACTTTTATTTCTGATCTTACTTATCTGTGTCTTCTTTATATTTCTGGCTAAATATTTGTCAACTTTGTGATCTTTTCAAAGAATCAACTTTTGGATTCACTGATTCTTTTCCATTTTTAGTTTTTATTTTATTTATCTCTAATCTTTACTATTTCCTTTCCTCTGCAAGATTTGAGCTACATTTTTGCTTTTTACCCTGAGTTTTTCAAGATTTGAATTTAGATTACTGATTTGAGAATTTTCTTCTTTTATAATTTGGGAAAATACAGTGAGACATGTCCTTCTGAGCACTGCCTTTACTGTCTTCCATATATTTTATGCTCTTTTGCTTTTGGTTCATTGTTCTGCACTTTTCAATTTCCCTTGTGATTTCTTCTTTGATTCTTCAGTTGTTTAAGAATATTTTGCTTGATTTGTAATTTTTTTGAATTTTCAATTTTCTTCACTATTAACTTTTGCTCCTAACATCTAAGATGTGTTTTCTATGGTCTATCATGGAGAATGTCCCAATTCATGTACTTTAGAAGAATGTGTGTCATGCCATTGTTGGGTGGATTGTTCTACAAGCTTACTAGTTTTAGTTGTTTATATTATTTTTCAGGTCTTCCTTTTATACATTAGTTTTCTATCAAGATATTGTACCATTTATTAGAAGTAGTGTATTAAAGTCTCCTTCAATTGTTGTCCCTTCAGTTCTGTGTATTTCTGTCTTCTATTTTAGGGGCTCTATTGTTTTTTGCCTATGTTTATGCTTCTGTCTTCTGGATGATTTGGCACTTTTATCAATATGTAATATTCTTTGTCTTTTTTAAAAATATTTTTTTAGATGTGTAGACCTTTATTTTATTTATTTATTTATATGTGGTGCTGAGAATCAAACCCAGTGCCTCACACATGCTAGGCAAGCGCTCTACCACTGAGCCACAGCCTCAGCCCCTATCTTTTAAAAACAATTTTCAATTTAAATTCTTTTGTTTGGTATTATTATTTTTTAAATAATTAGACACAATACCTTTATTTTATTTATTATTTTTATGTGATGCTGAGGATGGAACTCAGGGCCTCACATGTGCTAGGCGAGCACTGTACCCCTTAGCCACAACCCCAGCCCTTGTTTGGTATTAATAAAGCTACCCCAACTCTCTTCTGTTCACTCTGTGCACAAATTATCTTTTCCATCCTTTCATGTTCATGAAATGTTGGAGCATGTCTGTTTCTTTATTATATATTTTTGCCCTGTTTTGGAGCATTTAATTTAATCCATTTGCCTTCAGTGTAATTACTGATAATGACAAACTTACTTTTGCTATTATTTGCTTTCTGTATAAGTTTTTGTTTCATACTTTCTTCATTACTGCTTTGTTTGAACTTAATTTCTATATTGAAATTAAGTTCAGTGATTTCCTTCTCCATTTTGTGTGAAGTTTTCATATATTTTCTTTGTGTTGACTATGAGTATAACATTTATCTTAAATTTGAAACAATCTAATGTGAACTGATATTAACTTACCTTTAAAAGTACACACACACTCTGTTCCTACATCCCTCTGTCATTCTTTGTTTATGTTATGGTTGTCATGACAACTATCTTCTTTATGTGCTGTGTACCTAAAAACATAATTTTATAATAATTTCTTATGCCCTTTCTTCTACATCACATAAAAAATAAAAAGTGTTGTTACAAACCAAATATACAATAAAACTTAATTTATATTCATCTATGTATTTGCCACTATCAGAGATCTTTATTTCTTTTTATGACTTTGAGTTATTGTCTAGTGTTCTTTCATTTCAAGCTGAAAATGTACACTTAGCATTTCTTATATGACAGGCTTAGCGGTAATAAATTCTCTGAGCTTTTGTTTATCTGAAGGTATCTTAATTTCTCTTTCATTTTTGAAAGACAGTTTTTCCACATAGAGAATTCTTGGTTAACCGTTTTCCTTTTTTGGTTCACCTGTTTCAATTGGCTATCCTACTGTCTTCTGCCCTTTAGTTTCTGATGATAAATCAATTGTTAATCTTACTGAGGATGACTTGTACCTGATGAGTATGTACTATTTTGCTATTTTTATAATTTTCTTTGTCTTTTGGCCAGTTGATAATAACGTATCTCAGAGTGGGTCTTTTTCAGTTTGTCCTATTTGTAGTTTATTGCCATTTTTGGATTTGTAGGTTCATATTTTTCATGAAATATCAGTGGGAGGATTTAGCCATTATATCTTCAAATAATTTTTCTGCTTTTCCTTTCTCTTTTTTAATCTTTCCTATGTGCAGATTGTAGTAATGGCTTGATGGTGTTCCAGAGGTACCTTAGGCTAGGTTCACTTATTTTTTTCCTTCTTGCTATTGTGGGGATTGAAACTGGGTTTCATTCATGCTAGCCAAGCACTCTACAATGAGTTATATTCCCATCCCTTTACCTTTTTCTTTTTCCCTCGCCGCCCCCCCCCCTTTTAAAAAAAAATTTATTTTTTATTTTGAGACTGGGTCTTGTTAAGTTGCTAAGACTGGCTTTGAACTTGCAGTACTCTGCCTGTGGACTCCCAAGTTGCTGGAATTATAGGTGAATGGCACCAGACCTAGCTCCTATCCCTTTTTATTTTATTTTGATAAAAGGGTCAGCCAAACCAAACTTGGATTTTCCTGCCTCATCCTCCTGCATAACTAAGATTAAAGGATGTGCCATTCCTCTTTGTACTCTGCTCATTTTTAGTCACTTTTCCCCCCTTTTTGCCTTATACTTTAGACTTTCAATTGTTTTGTTTTCATGTTGACTGATTCTTTGTTCTGCCTGTGATAATCTGCTGTTGAAACCCTATAGTGAATTTTTCATTTAAGTTAATTTTCTTTTCAGCTCTATAACTTCTAGTTAATTCTTTGTTATAATTTTTTCCTTATTGTTATTCTCATTTTTTTCACATGTAGTTTTCTTGATTTTTTCAGTTCATTATTTGTCTCCATTTTCCTTTAGCACTTTGAGCATATTTAAGAGAATAACTTTGTCTATTAACTCCTAGATTGTTTTTAACAACTTATTTTGTTCCTTTGAATGAGCCATAAATAATTTTTGTATGTATTATGAATTTTTTGTTGTTGAAAATAGAACACTTGGATATTATAATATGGTAGCTATGTTCATCCTGAGTTGTAAAGTTGACTGTTTGTCCTAGAATTCACAAACTTTATTAGTTAGGAACCATATTTTAATTTTTTCAGCTTTTATCGCCTCCATAATCAAATCTATCTATGTGTGAAATCAGCAAAGTGATTCCGAATATTTTTTTTAAGCATAGCTGGGTAAGTGACCCATTTGTCTTTCAATGATTTACGTGGATAAGTAAATTTGTGTTATTATATAAATTTTTCATGGTAGCCAGCCTCTTCTAAGGGAATCTATTTCAAGTTGCATCACCACAATGGAAATACGTGACGTTGTGACCTTAGCTCTCTTTCCTAACACTAAAACATGAATATATTTGACTTTCCAGAAGTACACCACTTCAAATTGATTTACAATTGAAGATTTTCACTTAGTTTCTGGTTCTTGGGAGCAACATTCATGTACATTTTTTCTTCAAAAGATATTTGTACAACATTTTAGTCTGATAATTCTGGATTAAATATCATATACTCAGACTCTATCAGCCGTGTTACCCACATGTGTTCTGCTGTTTAATGCAAGTGATGTGTTTAATGGGCTTTGAGAACCTTTGTCACCACTACCCCAATATTTTTCCAAGACTTCTCATCCAGCATAACAAAAAAGCAAGAAACCCATTCCCTCACCGCTAACAGAGTTCTACCTATCAGCTTTATCAGATTTCTTTTTGCTCCAGTAGATAGTTTTTGTTTTCTGTTGTAAAACATTTTGAAATTTCATCTAAGATTGTGGGAAATATACAAATCACTTTCATACTATTTTTTGTTGGGAAAGGAATGGAAGGGGAGTTATCCTATTATCCTAACTTTGTGTTATCCTATTTTACTTTGCATCTATCATCCCTCTGCTGCCTATATCTGGTGAATCAAAAACCTTATGTTCTATTATATTGCCCAAGTTAATGCCACACTAGGAGGTGTCCTAAAAGGCAAATTCTATGTTCACATTCTAGATTTGGATAACTTAATGGTTTGGGAACAGTGAAGACCTCATCCCTGGGAGCTGAGTGTTTTTATTCCTATAGTGCATTAACAGTACCATTGCTAAGATATTCTACTGTAGCAAACTGAGTGGGAGAGAGATGGAAGCACATGAACCATCTGGTATATTGTCTTGGGCATTTGAGGGAAGTAGGGCAATAACAACTATAAACACCATTGATTGTTAGGATAGAGAAAATAGGCTACTTCATGTTAATCAGGAAACTAAAGGAATGTATAAGCATTAAAGATCCTCCTACAAAGCTTTAACAGATACCTCAGTTTACAGACAGTAGATAGTAAACAGCTAAATAGACAGACACAGGCAGCCTCAGAATGGGACCAATTTGGTGAGAAGATTCAAATTTCAGAGATTCCCTTAAGGATTAGTGTGAACAGCATTTCCAAATGAGACTAAAATCAAACTTGGCTTTTCTCCCTCTTCTATTCTGCTTCTCTGATGCTTCTGTGAATATTTCCTCAGTAAACACTTGAGCAGTTGGGTAAGATGTTCCCATTTCAGAATCAGTTTCTGGAGAAGCTCACCTAAGATAACATTCAGTAAGGTTTTCTCTTATGGAATCAATCAGTCATCTAATGTTATTTTTCTTCTTTCTTCAAGAAAGAAAAATAACAAAGGAAGAAAAATGACCATCTTGATCTAATTAGATGTTTCATGTCATAAGGTTACCCACTTTTCTGTACATTATGTTAATTTCATTCAATAATACATCATAACTTTTAATAAAATGCTTATCATAAATTTAGCTATTCTATATACATCTTTGCAAGACTATACATTCCCCACCCAAATGAAAAATTTATGAAATACTTTTCTCAATGCCTAGTGATGACTGCCCTTATTTCATATTTAATATGTAGTCCATTTCTCATATTAACCCATAAAGTATCTAGCACAAGTGTCTATAAACATATAAAAAGCTGTGATTTTTGATAAGTAATTCAATAAGAATTCAACAGTGGTAAATATCTAGAAATTAAGGATATAAATATGAAAATAAGATATCATCTTTTATCCTTAAAATTTTACATGAAGCACCTAATTTCTGTCTTATAAAGTCCTTTCCTGTCTCTGATGGTGAATTGAGTAAAAAAAAATCATAAGACATGCATGATTATATTGTACATGTTTAATTTCTAAATTTTTATATTTACATATTAAAATATCCATCCATAAGAAAAGGGTCCCAATTAGAGTAATTTACTTACTGAAAAATCTACCCACAAGAATGGGGTCCTAATTAGAATAAGATATATTTCATGCTTGTATAATTTTATCAAAATGGATTCTACTGTTATATGTCACTAAGAACCAATTAAAAATAAATAAATATAATGAAGTGGAAATAATTTTCCAACAGTAAATTTAATAGTGTTTTATATCCTATTTTATACAATACAATGATGATAAATCTACAACCTAGATATTCAATTATAAATTTTTCAGACTGTATCAAAAAGTCCCAATTGTAAATTTAACAAAAAAAGGCAGTATGCCCTTCTCTCCATTCATAGTTTTGATTCATCATTGATATTTATGGTTGCTTTCATATCTGCCTCAGATTAAAACCACATTCAAAATTGATTCTTCAGCCAGGCAAACTGGCACACAGGCACACACCTATAGTCACAGCAGCTCAAGAGTCTGAGACAGGGGGATCTCAAGTTTAAAGCCAGCTTCAGCAACAGTGAGGTACTAAGCAACTCAGTGAGACCCTATCTCTAAATTAAATACAAAACGGGGCTGGGGATGTGGCTCAGTCATTAACTGTCCCAAGTTCAATCCATGGTGCCCCCCCTACTACCAAAAATTGATTCTTTGGTGATCAGAAGCTGGTATTTAGAGAAGTTAACCTTATTCAGTTCACTATTTAATTTTTCTTTTTTAAAATTTATTTTCATAGTTTTGCACTGAGTTAATATATTCTTCAGTACATTTGTTTTTCTGTTTGAATTTTGTGGATTTGAATTTTATTATTTTTCTTGATAAATATTCTTATACTTTCATTATATTCAGTAGGCCTTTTTTTTCTGTTATCAAGTATTTTGAAAATGGTTATCAAATACCAAAAACACATATGACATGCCAGGTCTTGTTTGTTATGCTGGAATTCTAACATAAAAATAGAGACAAAGTCTTTTCCTTCATAGACCTTTGTATTACTGAGATTGAAATATAATTTTTTAAAAATTAAACATTTATTAAATACATTTATAGATGGTATTAAGTGCCATAATGAAATTAAAGATTAACAGGGAGGTAAACCCATTTTAGATAAATTACCAGGGGTTGCATCGTTGAGGAAGTTACATGTAAGTTATGATTATAAAAAGAAAATAAAATCATTTGTTTCAAAAACGATTAGGAAAATATGAGTACTCTGCTAACCAGTTAAATTATAAAAATACCAAATTAAAATTTATAGACTTTTACATTGATTGAAGTAATAACTATAATGTGTCTTTTCTCACTATAAACAACCAGAAAATTGGAACGAATACACTATATGTATATGTAGATGCATATGTATACATATGTGTGTGTGTGTATGTGTAAAGAGAATGAGAGAGGAAGTGTGTGTGTGTATGCACACGTGCACGTGTGTCTGTATAATACTAGGGATTGAATGCTGGAGTGCTCTATCACTGATTTATACACCACCCACTCCCGTCTTTTTATTTTTTATTTTGAGACAGGGCCTCATCAAGTTGCCCAGGCTGGCTCTGAATTAGAGAACTTCCTTTCTCAATCTCTTGGGTAGCTAAGATTAGGGGCATGTACCACTGTGCTCCAATAATATTTGGTATGTATTATTATATTTCAACACTTTATCAATAATAGATTAAACTGAATATGCCACTGTATATTCAGTTTTGAATATACATTTTATATTGTGTATATACCCCACACACGTATCAATTGTTTTCAAGTATAAGGCAACAACAGGCAGCGCAAGATGACCCATGAGAAAAAAAGATAGGAATAAATGAGCTAATCCCTATAACTGCCATGGCTCACAGGTCTCTCATTGCATGAAATGAGAGACCAAGTAGAGCATTGTATTCTAGCTGTGTTGAATAGAAAGATACTAATATTTATGAAGTGGCAAAGGGGCCAAAATTTGTGGAACATAGTACCAGAAATAACAGAGTTAAGTTGAGAGAAAATAACTTTCAAAATGCTATTGTAAATATTTATAGATATATAATGAATTTTATGTAGTAGGTTACTTTTATGAATATTTGAATATAGATATTTACATATAGAGCCATATATTATAAAAATTTTAAAGAAAATAAATAAAAAAAGTTATGAAAAAGAACCAAATGAACTTCTATTGAAAAAAATACCCTACTTAAAATTGTAAAAATTATTGGAAATGATTAGGGCAGATTAGGTGATTAGATACTTTGGGGGAAAAATAAACAGGAATTTAAGAAAAAGCAATAAAATTTTTTAGAAAATTAGAGCAGTGTAAAAGATTAAAGTAGAAAACAAATATCTGTGCTTTGTGAGACAATATCAAATACATCACATACATTAGGAATTGAGAAAGGAACACCAAGGTGGAAAGAATAAAATATTTGAATAAATAATGTCCAGATTATTTTGAAATTTAATGCAAATTATGAATCCGCAGATCCAAGAAATTCAATAAAACCTAAAAATGATAAATGCAAAGAAAATTATAGTAAGTCACAGCATAATTGAATTGCCTAAATCAGTGAAAAGGAGAAAATTTGTAATAAGCCAGTGGACATAAATGCTTTCCATTCAAAGCAATAATAATGAGGACAATCTGTGAGAAAATATTGAATTGTGAAATCAATAGAGCACCTTCAAAACGCTAGAAGAAAATTAGTGTCAATATTGCTATTGTCAGAAATGTTTATTTTCAAATTAATTGAAATAAAGACTTTCTCAGACAAAAGGCAAGAGAATCTATTGATACTAGACTGGCACTTTCAAAAGAATTTAATGAATTCTTTAGGGAGGAAGAAAATGATACCAGATGGAAAAGTAGATCCACATAAAGGAATGAAGAGTATGAAAAAGAATAAATTAGGGGGAAAAATAAAAGCTATTTTTTCTCTAATTTATACATTTGTTTAAAATACAACTGATTATTCAAAGAAACTATATTAACTATATTAACTCACATCCACAGTCTAGAGGCCAATAAGATAAAAATAAATGTATATCTCTAGTCATAAAAGTAATTTATCTCAGTTTTACTCTCCTGTAAAATATGTCTGGCTATCATAGAGGTAAAAGAAAATGAGGCTTCTAAATTTCAGTATAAAATAATAATTTTCCAAGAAACATAGTTATCCTCAGAAATAGAGTGAGGTTTGGCATAAACACTGAAACCATCTCACAAGTAATTCAAAAGACATAGCTTTAAATACCTCATCAATAATGGATTAAACCATGGCTCATCTTAACACACCAATTAAAACACAGATTTTCTATCTTTCAAAGCAAAACAGAGCAACATACTGTATATAAGAAACCAATTGAAAATATGAAGGGATGGGGATGTAGCTAAGTGGTAAAGTATGTGCTTTGTGAGGCAATGAGCTCCATTCCCAGCAAGCAACACACACACACACACACACACACACACACACACACACACACGGGGGTGGTGGGAGAGCACTTTAAACTAAAAGGATGGAAAGGACATATCATGAAAATATGCCAACTAAAATTGAAAGACATTCTGTGAAATAATTGACCATTACTATTTAAAAGTATCAAGCACAAGAACAATGAGAAGACATTAGGGAATGTCCATGGGTTGGAGAACATTGAGGGGATAAGAAATATAGATTTTTAAAAACGTGATCTGGGAAAAGTAAAAGAATATCAATGAAAAACTGCTGAAGTTCCATAAAGTTGCAGTTCACTTAATACTTTGTAAGGTACAATTTGGTAATTGTACTTTGGTATATATTATTTGCTTTTGAGGAAGACATGAAATGCAAATAGGAACTCTGTACTAAATCATAGTTTAGTAAATCCAAAATCATTAAAAAAAAAAAAAAGCAAAGAAGTTAAATGAGTCCACTGACAGGAAAAAATAATTAATTTTTCATCATCAAGAACTTAACCCTGTTTTATATTTGTTTTACTTTATAGTTCTATCCACAAATAGTACTAAATGTATAGTAAATATAGTTTTGCAATGTAAAAAATTGACATCATTGTCACCTGGAGAATATCTTAAAGTTGTATGTTCCATGATTTCACGAGAGTGCATTAAGAGAGCTCATGTTGAGAGAGTACATGTATTTAAGAATTCCCCAGGTGATCAAATGATTCTCTCTCTGTTTCTCTCAGAACTTCACACATACTTAGCAAGTGCTCTGTCACTTAGTCGCACCCCCGCGTCCACAGGTGATTTCAAAATGATCCTTGTGTGAATATGAGTATCATAAATCACCCTTCAGAAATGGCCCTTTAATTCTAATAACATAGCATCACATAATGCAGTAGAGATTTGGAGTTAGGAAATCATAACATGTATTTCCACAAGCAATGTCCTTGGGAATTTTGTAGACTTCCTAAAACCCCACTTTCATTACATAGAAACACACTCAAATCAGGTAGTAAAATACACCACTCAGGTGTGACTATTAGAACGATGTGAACTGGATGAAATTGTGGTTCCCTTCCAGATTTTCTAAGGAATCTCCATACTGTATTCCAGAGTGGTTACACCAATTTGCAATCTCACAAGTTTGAGTGAACCTTTTCCCCCACATTCTTGATAACCAGTCCCAAGAAACCAAAGGCTAAATGTTCTTGTTTATATGCAGATGCTAACCCACAAACGAGGGAGGATATGGAGGGGAAATATAGAAGTTCATTGGATTAGACAAAGGGAAATTAAGGAAAGGTGAGGGTGGGATTGGAATTGGAAAGACTATAGAAAGAGTCAGACATAATAACTTCCTTATGATCATGTATGAATACACAACCAGTGTAACTCCACATCATGTACAACCACAAGAATAGGATCCTAATTAGAATGGGTTGTAGTCTATGTATGTATAATATGTCAAAATACACTGTACTGTCATGTACATCTAAAAAAAAAAACAAAAAAAAATGAAAAAAGCATCATGTGAACATGATGTTCCTGGCCCTGCAGATGGTGAAATTCTAGTTTTTCATTTAAGCACTCCCCCTGATGATTTATATAAAGCTCCATTAGCATGCTGTGCACTCCCATACTCTAAACCCAGTTAAATACATGATAAGTCTACACATAGGTCAGTCCTTTGGTGAATGGCTATTTAAGATTATTTTTTAATGGATAGGAAAGAGCAAACTAATTTTACAGAGCAAACCCCAGAAGAAGAGAAGGCATGAGTCTAGATCACCCCCTGTGGGAAGTTTGGCCTTTTTACAGTGTGGGAGAGCACCTTTTAAAACATCATGCAATTCATACCATAAATGTAAAATATTGCTTGTATATTTTAAAAAATGAAAATTAAGTCTTGGTATTCAAAATCTTCTATGCTCTAGAGATGCCAAGAAGATGCCATCATCTAAAAAAAGAGTGAATTGGGATACTGTGTTAGAAAGAAAAAAAGAACAGTATTTTTAGGGTTAGAATGAGGTTTGTTTGTTTGTTTTTTAGTTTATGAAAGGAATTGAGAATTCAAAAGTTTGAAAAATATTGTTGAATTAATAGTGCAGACTTGGGGTACTACCACTAATTCATTGTATTTCTTTGAGGAAAAGTTTTGATTTCTGCGGGCCTCAGGTATGTCTTCACTTACATAATAATTAATTACATAATTAAACAAAATATTTAATATATGTATATATGGATATTATATATGAAATATATAGATGCATGTGTTTGCTCTAGTTGGTATTATCAACGTCATTCTGATCTCAAGTGTAATTATTTATACTTATATACTAATTTTTCACTTTTTCAGTTGTAGTCTCACCCATTTGATTATTTAATTGTGTTTAATAGTACCTTTGGTAAAACTGAAGCACAATGAACAAAAGTCTAACTGCTCTCCTTTGGTCATGCATATATGTGTAAAGGATACCAAGAAATCACCTTAATCACAAAAAGACATGCATATGTACACAGAGATGAACTGTGTCTAAATAGGTTGTCTGAGCAGGCACGGGGATTTTAAAGCCTGATGAAGGACTAGAGATGTAGCGAAGTGGTAGAGCACTTGCTTAGCATGTGAGAGGCCCAGAGTTTGATCCTTAGGACTTCAAAAAACAAAAACAAAAAAAAATAAGAAAAAAAAAAAGCTTAATGGATTCAGGAACCCAAGAGGAATAAAGTAATCCTTGAACATCATCATATTAACATATTAACATGGTATCCTTCTAAAGGTTGAGATATCATTTTTTTAAATGATGGGAATGTGAATAAATACATATTTTCAGTAAAGAGAAAAATGTTGGGAATTTCTAAGCTCATAAAAAAAGAAGAGGTTAGGTTTTTCTATTAGTATTAACACAGAGAAAAACATGTACAAAAATTGTTGGACAAAAGTTCTGTTTTATTTTCCATTTTTCTGCATAGCTTTTCTTTCATTTTCCAATTATTTTACTCGGACAAATAGAGATTCATTTTCAAGAAAAATATTGTACATATTTCCTGGAAGTGAGACATTTATGTGATCAGAAAATAGAAATATGATATGAATGCACTCTTATCCTTGTCTTGTTGAAATAGTAAAGGTTAGTGATGGTTTGAAGACTCAAGGAGATGCCATTACATCATGGGAGCTGAACATCTTTTAAAAACAAAATTACATATTAAATTTTAAAAATTTCACTTACTTCTTTACCCGATATATAAGTAAAAAGAAAATAGTAACCAGTTTGAGCGCATTCTACTCTGTATTATAAAAGAAAATTTGTGGGCTATTTCAGTTGTATTTATCAAATCATTAGTTGTATCTATAAAGTAATTATTAATTATATACAGCAAAGCTGTTTTAAACTTCACTATGTTAATGTTGAGCTTGGGTTTTGAAGAACGCTTATCTCCTTTCTGAAATCAAGTGATTTCTCCTGTGTAATAATAAATTCTTTCTAGAAAAGTGTGAATAGTTTTTGTTGGCTAATTAGAATAATATAAATTGGGTTTTGTTTGTAACCTATGATCAACCTAATATTTTTTTCTTAAAAACTATTAAATCCTATTTTTATTTCATGCCATCTATTTAGGTTAAACACACATGTAATGTTCACCTGTTTTATGTTTCCAGTGTCCACTTAAGGTTTATTCAACGCTCACTTCACAAAGTGCACCAATGCACATTTAGAAGAGTCAGCTATGATCTCTAATAATTAAAGTCCAAGGTCTAATTTACTTACCAGTAAAAAATTTACCATGTTTATAAATACATAACAAATGAAACTGAATTCACTGTATTAAAGGATTGCTTAGTAGTGCAAAATGGGAAGGCAGTGTTTTATTATTACCTAGTCCCACAAGACTGGTTTGGGATTTTTAAATAATTTTTTAAAGCATACATTTGAACAATCAGTGTGTTCCAATCACAACACTCAGCACTTTATCTTCATTATCATACTTAAGCTTGAAGCAACTCGAAAATAGTGGAAGTACAATCTCTGTTTTGTAAAGATGAGTAATTAGCTTATCTACAATGTCATAACTAGTAAGTAACTGAAGTGGTTTCCAAACAAGATCACTGGTTCTAAAGCTCATGGGTTTCATAAGTCTGTATAGTGAAAAGAGTCTTGGAAGAGCAGTCACTAGGGAGATAATTGCTTATGATCATTGCAGTATAAAATGGTTTTAAATATCCCACCGCTGAGAACCTATTTGCCCCTTTATACATGCTACAAAGGATATAAAACTATAAACTTCACTTTCCTTTCTAAATGACTGCCAAGCAAATTTAAAGTCTTTTTAAGAAGTCATGAGGAGGAAACGAACTAGCTCAAAATCCTTCATCACCTTCATGGAGAAGGCAAACTCTTTTGTAGAAATGCATCCTGCTATAAAGAAAGAGTTCCATTATTAGCTGATTGCCTTCCAGCAGGTAAAATGTGACACAACAGTAAATTTCTATTCATCATATAACTTCTGATCAAACTATAAATAACATGATACAAAAGACAAAAAGCCAATTATTTTCTAAGTCTTAACAGAATAACAACTGAATAATGAAGTGATCTGGTGTTTATGTCTGATAGTAAAATAAGAGTAATTTAAATCTTGTTTGAAATGTTTATATTCTAAGATTTTAGACCAAGAAAGTACCACTGAGATTAAAAACTGACCCATCTTCCTTAACTTGCAGATGAAAAATTCAGGCTCAGAAAAGTCAAATGGCTTATTCATGGTCATACAGATGAGTATTGATTGACAAATCTGGGAATAGAACTCTAGCAGGAGTCTTTTGTATTGTTGCAATACACTTCATTCTTTTAGGCACTGGTTTAGACATTTAATCAAAATGGAATTATTATTTGTTTCTTCCCAAAGGCACACTAACCAAAATTTTGAGTCTTCTGGGTTTTATTTTTTTTACTGCATGAATCACTTACCTGTACTTAGAAGCATCTCCTTCCTTCTTTTCTTCCCTCCCTCCCTCCCTTTCACTCTCCCTCCCTTCTTCCTTCCTTCCTTCCTTCCTTCCTTCCTTCCTTCCTTCCTTCCTTCCTTCCTTCCTTCTCTCTCTCTCTCTCTCTCTCTCTCTCTCTCTCTCTGTCTCTCCCCCTCTCCCTCTCTCTCTCTTTCATTTTCCTATCTGCTACTGAAAGCTTAAGTGCAAGGTTTTTAAAGGAGGAGTTTGATCTGTCTTTATAATCACTATTTTCTGTAGGGTGACAAGCTACCCTGGTTCGCCTAAGATTTGAGCTTCTCTGTATTTGGGGTTTTCGGTGCCATAACTGGTAATGTCATTAGAAAACTTGAAGAATGGGCTGGGGATGTGGCTCAAGCGGTAGCGTGCTTGCCTGGCATGCATGTGGCCTGGGTTCCATCCTCAGCACCACATACAAACAAAGATGTTGTGTCCGCCGAAAACTAAAGAATAAATATTAAAATTCTTTCTCTCTCTCTCTTTAAACAAAAAAAAAAACTTGAAGAAGCTGGTTCTCATATCAGGATTTCTGCATATAGTTTTATAAGTATTGCATTTCACTTTTCCAAAAAAATACATCATCATCATTATTTAATTATTACCAGCATATTCTGGAAGATGATGGCAATGTGTCCCAATTTGCAAAGAGGTCCCATTTAAACTGAGGTAGTGCTAGTTCCACCCTCATTTCAAAGGACAGTGTATGTTACACTGTAGGTCTTTGTGTGGTTTGGATATGAAATGTCCCCCTAAAAAAGCTCATGTGTGAGAAAATTCAAGCAGGTTTAGAGGAGAAATGATTGAGTCATGAAAGCCTTAACTCAATCAGTGAATTAATCACCTGATGGGATTAATTGAGTGGTGATTGAAGGCAGGTCAGGTGTGGCTGGATCAGGTGGGGCACTGGGGCTATGGCTTTTGGGGTACATATTTGTATTTGAAAGTGGAGCTCTCTCTCTCCTTTCTGATCATCATGTGAGCTTCTTCACTTTACCGCATTCTTACGCCATGATGTTCAGCCTTACCTTGAGCCCCGAGGAAGGGAGTCTGCTATCTGTGAATTGAGACCTCTGAAACTCTGAGCCCCCATATAAACTTTTCCTTCTCTACAATTGTTCTGGTTGGGTCTTTCAGTCACAGCAGGGAAAAAGCTGACTAAAATGGCTTTTAGTTAGCATTGTTGCCTGACACACCTGTGAAAATCATAACAAGAAAGGAATAACATCAAGTTCTGACTTTTGATGAAATATGATGTATCCACACATTATTGCATGGTTTCACCTGTGAACTTTGGGGCTGAATAATGCTTTGTTGGAGGAGAGCTCTCCTATACTTTGTAAGATGCTTAGTATTATATACATGCATATATATATTCACACACACACATGTACACACTACACAGATAAATGCATATATTAACCTACATACTACATGCATGTGTGTATAATAAAACTAAGAATTTATGACCGCCTTTTTGCAATATATCCTCATTGTCTTAAAATGCTACTATTATATTTGATTGGCTCAGAGTTGTTAAATGATATCAGTTAGAAAAATGACACAGAAAGACAGCAAGAGAGTTTCTTGGTCTCCGGAAATAAATAGCAAATCCCTTCACTATAAGAATAGGATTCCTTAAAAACAGCTTTTAGATTAATCTCAACAGAGTGGCCATCACTATAATGAGTGAGGCTTGGCAGAACTGTCTTCAGCTCCATTCCCCTGCTGTGACAAACAACAAACCCTATACTTAGAACCTGCTTGCATTGTTGAAATGAAATTTGTCATGTCACTTCCTATATAGCCTTTGATTGTGTTTATGGTTTGGGACTGCTCCACAAAGTCTTCATAGAATTGCAGTTATCAACTATTCACTGCTATAACAAACCACAAAATACTATGGGGTTTTTGTTTGTTTGTTTGTTTTTGTTGTTTTTTTTGTTGCAATCATCCACTTCCAATAGTTCTTCTCAGACCCTTCAATGACTAGTTTAGGTATGTGGTAATTTTCTTTGGACCCCAACAACCACTTTGTCCACAGCCAGAGTTCTTTATTCATTGTTAGAAGGAATGTCTTTACAAAAGCCTGTTTAATATGTTTTTTTTTTTTTTTTATAACGGCTGTCTTGTGGCTTTGTTAGCCCTCCCTCTTGATCTCTTGTTCAAAATTACGCCTTACAAACTTGTGATGGTGTGTTTAGCTTCCATTTCTCTTGGTCTCTATGCTCCACTATTTAGTTACCACAGTATTGTTGATCCACTTCAACTGCAAACATCAAAAATATCTTTTTGTTCTCCTTCAAAAAAATGGATTTGAGGAAGGCACAAAGTTTTATGTTTATGAAGCTATCTTCAGTATAATTTATAATTTATCATAAACCTCAAATGATAAAAGGAGGAAAATATTTTCTTCAAGAAACAATAAGTTTTCTGACATTACTCAGCATTAAAAGAGAATAAAATAAAGGCATTTGCAGGTAAATGGATGGAGTTGGAAAATATAATGCTGAGAGAAGCAAGCCAATCCTCTAAACCAAAGGCCAAATGTTTTCTTTGATATGAGGATGCTGATCCATAATGGGGATGGTGAAGAGCATGGGAGGAATGGAGAAACTTTAGATAGGGCAAAGGGGGGAGGGAAGGGGAAAGGAGGGGGCAAAGAGGTAGGAATGATGGTGGAATGAGTTAGACATCATTACCCTAAGTACATGTATGAAGACACGAATGGTGTGAAAATACTTTGTGTGCAATCACTGACTTGAAAAATTGTGCTCTATATGTGTAATATGAAATGAACTGCATTCAGCCATCGTGTATAACAAATGAAAATAAATAAATAAGTTAATTAAAAATAGGTTTTCTGACTCAAACTTAGAAAATGCTGAAATTAATTTTCTGTCACTTACTCGTTTGCTATTTGCCTCATATTTTTGGTACATTCTAATCAGATAACTCATATATTAAATTAATATACTCTACATGAAGTCAAATAATTTTCAAATGGCAAAAGTAAACAATATCTGGAGGATAATACAAAATGTAACATTATTTCTGCAGTCTTTCATATTTAATGTCAAATATTTAATCAAAACTTATTCTTCATAAATGTACCATAAATCAAGAGAAAGGAAATAGACAATAGAAACAGATTCTTAGAAAAATTAGATATGAATTGCAAAAAAATTAAAATGAATGTAATATTTTAAGAGATGAAATAATATGAAGAATTCTCAGAGAGAAATTAAATCAATAAACTATAGCACCAACTAGAAATTCTAGCATAAAAAACAATAGAAATTAGGAATAAGAAGTTAAGCACACATACTTAGAAGATTCACAGAAATAGGTAAATTCTGGTTTCTCAGTGAACCTATTCACATATCCCTAACTCAAGTCTAATAGGCCCCATTCTCCAGAAGGACCCTAAATATGGCATAAGAAAATTATTTAGACTTCAAATCTGGCTTTCTTTAGGATTTTGCCACTAGTTAAATAATATTCCTTACCTGACCCTCAACTGTCTATGATGGTGGAATATAGATGAAGGTCTTCAAATGTGACGAGCAAGGACTTACGGATTTTCACTCTCCACTTTAAAATGTTGAATAATACATCTGAACTTGTAATTTTTTTCTCTTCAATGGAATAGCCACTCCAATTCCGTAGTCCTTATAGTATGAATTTTTATGTCAATTGCTCTAACTGGTACCCACAGATGAACTTCAGTGCACCTGCCTCCTATCACTGGTCACCACAGATAAAATTGTGAGCAATCACTATGCCTAGTAATGCTTGGAACCATCACTACTCTATTTAATGATGTCCTTTTTGCCTTCTCACCGGCAATTTATATAGTTCTCAAGTGTCTGCCATTAAATCAGCTTCTTAGGACATCTTTTGTCAGATCCTTAGGGTCTGAGAAAGAGATTTATTTTTAATTGTTTATTTAAGATGATCTCTTGGAATAAAAAAAAAAAACGAAGAAATAGACCAAAACATAAAAATCACACAGTCTATAATGGGAAATAACCTCAACCTTAATCACACTGGGATGATCTCAGGATTATATTGTAAATTGCAGTATCTCCACTTGCTGTAAAGTTTCCAGCTATTGGTAGTAGTTTATCAGTTAATTATTGACTGATTGTTAAAGATGGGGATGAGGGTGGAGTTGGATAGAACTTCCATGGGTCAGTGGTTCTGTTTGTCTGTGACCTATTGAAACAAGCTGTTTAAGTGTATTAGTCAGGATTCTCTGCAGAAACAGAACCAACAGGATTTACATATAATCTCTCTATAGAGATATTTATTAAAAGCAATTTGCTCACATGATTATAGAGGCTGAAAAGTACCAAGATCTAATATAATTCCAGACTAATTCCAAATACCAGAGAACCAGGGGACAAAGGTGTCTACATTCTAGTCCTAGTCCAAAACCTTGAGATACAGGATATCTGATGCTATGATACCAATACAAAAAGGCAACAGACTTGAGACAAAGAAATGTGATGTTTCAGTTTGAGTCAGAAGATAAGAAATCTTTAAGGCAGAAGGAATTTCCTCTTATTCAATCTTTTCATTGTTCAGATGAAGTGTTCCTTATCTGAAATGGTTGGTACAAAAACTGTTTCAGTTTTCATATATTTTGGATTTTTGAGTATTTGCACATTAATAATGAATTGTCATGGGATAGGACCTGTTTATTTCTATTTCGTGTGTGCTTTACATGCATAGCCCAAATATAATATCATACAATATTTTCAGTGTTCCTGTATTTTGACTGCAACCAATCACTTAAGGTAAGAGTGAAATTTTCCACTTTTGGCATTACATTGGTGCTCAAAAAACTTGGATTTTAGATTATTTCAGATTTGGGGTTTTCAGATTAGGGATGCTTAATATGTGTCTGGAATTCAATTGATTGGGTAAGGCCCACTCACATTAAGAAGAAATGTCTGCTTTACTCAGACTATAGGATTGAGTGTTTATCTCATCCAAAAATGTTTATGTACACACTGAGGATAATATTTGACCAATACATGGGTACCTAATGGCTTAGTCAAATTGACTTATGAAATTAATCACCACAGTGTGCCACAAAGCATGTAATACATATATGTAACTGTGCATATGCAAATGAAACAAGGTGACGTTTCAAGTAAAAGGCTATAAATGTATGCAAAATGTAAATCCTTACCAAAAAAATCATAAAATTTAGAAAGCATAAATGTAGTCAATAAAGTCTTAGCATTTTCTTTTTAAAAATATTTTTATTGGTGCATTACAATTATACAGAATAGTGTGATTTCTTGTTACTTTGTTCATGCCCATTATATAACAATATGATTTGGTAAATATCCTTCCAAAGTATTTCCCCTCTCCCCTTCTCCCTCTGGTTCCTTTTGGTCTATCTTGGATTTTCATGAACTGACAAGCATTCCCCATTTCTTTTTCCTCTCTAACTTCCACATTTAAGGGAAAAATTAGTTTGTCTTATTTTGCCTAATAAAGTGCTTTGAAATTCCATCCATTTTTCTAATTCTTTGCATTGTTCAATGAATTCTAAAGTGACAATTTATATTAGACTCAGTATGGCAAGATATTTTAAAATTTTATTTTTAATGTGATTTAATCTTTAAGTTACCCTAAGTAATAGAAATGTATATAATTAACAAGGTAATAAAGATGAAGAAATAAAAATACTATCATAATAATTACAATAATATGTTGGTTAATAGAAATGCCATAAAAGGATGTAAGAAAGAATGTAGAAATATGAGATAATTTGTTTAAAACACATTAATAGTTGCTAAATTTAAACACACACACACACACACACACACACACATATATATATATACATATATATATATATCAGTAATTACATTAAAATTGTAGACTAAATAATTTTAAAATTTAGGATTACATTAAAATATGTACAGTTACAAATAAATTTGTTATAAATTTAAAGTTAAAAAGATGGAAAAACCAGGCACAGTGTTACACACCTATAATCCCAGTTTCTTGAGAGGTTTAGGTGTTAACTCAAAGTTCAAGGCCAGTCTTGGCAACTTATAAATACCTTGTCTCAAATAAAAATTAAATAGGGGGGGATTAACTAAGTGATAGAGAGCTCCTGAGTTCAATCCCCAGTACTGCAAACAACAATTACAAAAAAAAAATGTAAGAAATTATAGTAGGCAAATATTAACCAAATGAAAGCTGAGATAGTTAGAATATTATATAAATAAGTATTTTAAATTAGAAATATATTTATGATAAACAGTGTATTTCCTACTTAAGACTATGTCAATTTTAATCTAAATATTTATTCGCTTATTTGCATGGTCACAAAATACATTCATGAAGAAAAGCTGTACATTAATAAAAAGAGAAATGGACAATTCTCCAATTATAGTAAAGAATTTTAATACAACCTCAGTGAGGTATGGAACAAATAGACCCAAATATTCTTGTTGTGCCTGGTATATTTGCAAAATAAATTTTTCAAACTTTATCAATTGACATTTATGTAACATCACACCCAATGAATATATAGAATTCAACTTCAAGTTGTCTATGAACATGTAAAAAACTGGCTATGTGCTAAACTATAAATCACATCTAATTTTGTTCAAAGAAATACAATATATGAGGTATATATTCTTATCATACTAGTGATAAGATAGTGTTATAGTTTGAATGTGAGGTGTTCCTCTGAAAGTTCATGTGTGAGACTATGCAAGAGAGTTTAGAGGAGAAATAATTTGAGTCATGACAGCCTTAACCGAATCAGTGAATTAATCCTTTGATGATATTAACTGAATGGTAACTGAAGGCTGGTAAGTTGTCCCTGGAAGAGGTGGGTCTTTGGGGGCATGCCTTTGGGTTAGTGCCTTGGGGGCATATATGTTTTGTATATATCTTGTGAGTGGAATATCTCTCTGCTTCTTGATCATCATGTGAGCTGCTTCCCTCCACCATACTCTTCTGCCATGATGTTCAGCCTCACCTTGAGCTTGGAAGAATAGAGCTGGCTGTAAATAGACTGAGATCTCTGAAACCATAAACCCTCAAATAAACTTTTCCTCCTCTAATTATTCTTGTCAGGCATTTTAGTCATAACAGTGAGAAAGCTGAATAAAACAGATAAATATTTATAATAAAAAATAAACAGATTATTCCCCCTAAGTTTATAGACTTGTTTGTTGACAGGCATCTTAGCTGGTTTCTTAGCTTGGCTATTGTGAATTGTGCTGCTATAAATATTGATGTGGGTGTGTTTCTATAGTATCCTGATTTTAGTCCATTTAGATAAACTCCGCAGAGTATGAAAGCTGGTCACATGGTTGTGCCAATAGTAATATTTAGAGAATCTCCATACCACTTTCCAGAGTTGCTTCACTAGTCTGAAGTCCCACCAACAATGTACCAGCATATCTTTTCTGCTGCATCCTCTCTAGCATTTATATTATATTCTTGATCATTGCTACTCGGACTGGAGTGAGTTGAAATCTTAGTGTAGTTTTGATTTGCATTTCTCCGATTGCTAGAGATGTTGGCCATTTGTGGTTCTTCTTTTGAGAATTGTCTGTTTACATTTTTGCCCATTTATTGTTTGGGTTTATTTATTTATTTATATTTTGGTGTTATTTTGAACTATATATATTTCAGATTTTAATCCTCTATCAGAGGAGTAGCTGGCCAAGATCTCCCATTCCGAAGGCTCTCTCTTCAGTCTCTTAGCAGTAGTTTCTTTTGCTGTGCAGAAGCTTTTTATTTTGGGGAGGGGGAGTACTGGGGAATTGAACTCAGGGGCACTCAACCACTGAGCCACATTCTCAGCCCTTTTTTTTTTTTTTTTTGTATTTTATTTACAGACAATATCTTACTGAGTTGCTTAGCATCTCACCATTGCTGAGGCTGGCTTTGAACTCACGATCCTCCTGTCTCAGCCTCCTGATCTGCTGGGATTACAGGTGTGTGCCACCATGCCCAGCTATAGAAGCTTTTTAACTTGATTGCATCCCACTTATTGATTCTTGGTTTTATTTCCTGAGTTTTGGTGGAAAGACCATCTTTCTTTCTCATACAATTGATTAATACTATCAGCTTTTGGAATCAAAAGATACCATCTTTTGGGTTTGGTTTCTTGTGCTCCAGTTTGTGTTTATGTCATCCATCCACTCCATCATGAGCAGCCTTTTGTTCATTGACACTGCTATTGATTATATTATGACATAAATAGGGCAGAATTATTATCCATTCTCTAGATGACAGATATTTGGTTTGTTGCCAGCTTATGGATATTTTAAATAATGCTATATATTTTGGTACTAGTTATAAAAATATCATTTGTTTCAAATCCCCAGGAAAAGTTGGTATTGTCAATCTTTTTAATGCAAGCTTTGAAGTGGGTATGAATGAATATTTAATGGTGGTTTTAATTTGTGATTTCCTGATAACTAATAAAGTTGGTTGAAAGCCATTCCTAATAGTTGACCAGAGATCTATACTCTTGTTGCCTGCTCATGTTTTATTTCATGGAGAAAAATAAGGGAAAAAAATTGGTGAAGACTGGATACCATAAAGACATAGGAGAAATAAATCAAGGGAGATCAAGATGGAGGGAGGAGGGACAGGAAAAAAAAGGAAATGTGGAATGAATTTATCAAAATCACTTTATGTGTATGTATATATAAATACAATGCAGGGGATTTAAACTCTATGTGTGTGTGTCAAGCACCAAGCAAGGATGAATAAATGGATGAGCAATGGGAGGATCAGTGGAATAGAGAGGGATGGGAGAGGGAGGGAGAGGAATGGGGTCTGAAATGGAGTGGATCAGATTCCATGCATGTATGATTTTGTTATGATGAACCCAGGTATAACTATAATGCTCTTTTAAAAAATGGTATTTAGCTCTGTGGAGAAGAGGGGAATGAATAGTGATCAGAAGAAGACACATGGGAACCCTCTAGGATGTAGGTAATATTGCATATCTTGATTAAAATTGTGGTTGCACAATTGTGATCATTTTCAAAAATTCTTCAATCTGAGAGTGATCTATATTTTGTGTCATTAAAATGTGATTTTTACAATTCTGTTATGTTTTAATAGCAGCATTATTTGAAAAGAACACAGCTTGATAATTTCATTATTTGTTGGGCTCCAATTTTCAAAGGTAGCTCAAGAATCTGAAATGTACATAGGCTGTCCAGAAAAGGAATGCGGCCTTGCCTTCTGTTCATGTCAGTGAGTCTCTTACATTTTCTACATTTATCAAATCTTGACTCTCACATATTACTTGAATCTTGTCTCTAATCAGTTGAAAGAGTTCATGAAACTTTTTCTTCTCCCTCTTCATTGTTCTCAGAGCCTTGTCAGTTCCCAGCACCAGTGAAAATCAAGAGCCAAAATTTCTCCAGTTTCCTGTCTGTATGTGCAAACTTAGGCCTCCTTCTTTCTTCTCTCTTACGAATTAATTTTGTAAACTCTCATTATTATTATTCTCCCTTCCTCCATTCTCTCTGGGGCTTTTTATAACAAAGAACATATAAATGAGTATAATCTCTGGACATTCTCTATTTTTAATCCTTCAACCCATAGCTCATTAAAACATTTTGAGCAAAGAAGAGGAGACTAAAATCTGACGATATATTAGAAAAGACCTATTTTTTTCAAGTTGTCTATTAAAGTGAAATGAAGAAAAATTCTAAAATCCTAACAAAATAAAAAATGACATGGGATTGATTATTTGAACTATGACCCAATAATAGTCACATATGAGTCAATTCACCTGCACTGGTTACCGCACAAATAAATTCAATTTTCTGCAGGAACAGACTGAATAACCTTGCATAATGTGAACCTGCTCATCTGCCCCTATTGTTGGAGATCAGATTGTGGAAATCAAATAATCTTTCTCTTGATTTCATGGCTCAACTCTAATAATTCCAGTTCATTCTGGATAGTTGACTTCACTAGATTATAAATTTGGGAGCTGAAGAGTGGATACCCCTAGCCTGACATTTTAAAAAAAAAGAAGAGCAGGATCTATTCTTAAGAGGGGTGAAGATAAAATAGGTTTATAGAAATAAGAAAAAAATAAGCAGGGATATCTTTATTTCTAATCCTTTTCTAAGAGTCACCTATGATTTGAAATGGGTTTGCTCATAAATGCTTTGGAATGCTTATATAAATCCTATATTTTGGTAGACATTAACTTAAAATTGTTTTTCTTTTATGGAATACCAAAGAGTTCCAAACTATATCAACTAATAATAATTATTAGCATTATTGATTCTAATAAAATATAAAAGTAGAAGGCACTTTCCATGGAAGCTACTACAAAGTGGTATCTAAATATCTCACTTTATCTTTAATTTAAAAATGAAATTAAACCCCCATCTCTCACCATGCATAAAATTCAACTTACAGTGGATCAAGGACCTAGGAATTAAATCAGAAATGCTGAGTCTAATAGAAGAAAAAGTAGGCCCAAATCTCCATCATGATTAGGCCCTGACTTCATTAATAAGACTCTTAGAGTGCAATAATTAAAATCAAGAATCAATAAATGGATGGATTCAAATTAAAAAGCTTCTTCTCAGCCAAAGAAACAATCAGTGAGGTGAATAGAGAGCCTGTATCTTGAGAGAAAATTTTTACCCCTCACACATCAGATAAAGCAGCACAATTTACAAGAGCTAAACTGTGGAATCAACCTAGATGCACAGATCTCTAGATATTGACTGAGGAGTGGGATAACTGACTCAAATGGTGGTCTTTTCTAATATACAGTTAGATTTCAGTCTCCTCTTCTTTGCTCAAAATATTTTAGTGAGCTATGGGTTGAATTATTAAAAATAGAGAAAGTCCAGAGATTATACTCATTTATATCTTGTTGAGCAAGTCAATTCCCTCAAAACACTGAACACCAAACAAACAAATAACCCAATCAACAAATGGGGCAAGGAACTGAACAGACACCTCTCAGATGATGATATACAATCAATAAACAAATATCTTAAAGAAAAAGTTCAACATCTCTAGAAATTAGAGAAATGCAAATCAAAACTACTCTTAAGATTTCATCTCACTCCAGCCAGAATGGCAGCTATTAAGAACACAAACAACAATGAGTGTTGGCCAGGATGTGGGGGAAAAGGCACACTCATATATTGCTGGTGGAACTGCAAATTTGTGCAACCAATATGGAAAACAGTATGGAGATTCCTTGGAAAACTGGGAATGGAACCACCATTTGACCCACTCCTCAATCAATACCCAAAGGACTTAAAAACAGTGTACTACAGGTACACAGCCACATCAATGTTTATAGCAGCACAATTCACAAGAGCTAAACTGTGGAATCAACCTAGATGCCCTTCAGTAGATGAATAGATAAAGAAAATGTGGTATATATACCCAAATGAAATGTTACTCAGCACTAAAAGAGAATAAAACTATGGTACTTGCAGGTAAATGGATGGAGTTGGAGAATATAATGCTAAGTCAAGTTATCCAATCTCAAAAAATCAAATGCCAAATGTTTTCTCTTATATAAGGAGGCTGACTCATAGTGGGGTAGGGAGGGGGAGCATGGGAGAATTAGAAGAACTCTAGATAGGCCAAAGGTGAGGAAGGAGAAGGGAGAGGGGATGGGGGTAAAAAAGATGATGGAATGAGATGGACATCATTACCCTAAGTACATGAATGAAGACATGAATGGTGAGAATATACTTTGGTACAGCCAGAGATATGAAAAATTGTGCTCTATATGTAATATAAAATGTAGTGCATTCTTTTGTCATACATACAAATTAGAATTAAAAAAGAAAAAAATCTCATGCATATATGTATATGTATATATAAATATATAGTAGTTATTAACACAGTATGTACATACACTATGAATTTTTATGTATGTATATACATTCATATATATATATATGTATATATATGTGTGTGTGTATATATATATATATATATATATATATATATATATATGAAATTAATCTCACACATGTTGGAAACCAATTTCAATCCTGTGAAATAACAAAAGCAGCACACAACAGATTATAAAAGAAATATAAACTTAGTGGACTAGATGTTTCCAAAATCACAGATATATGTTTATCGCCTTCAGTCCCTAGAGTGTAAGCAATTGCAGCTAACATAGATGACTTCATTGGTTCACTGAAACAAGGAAATGAACAGAGCATGAGGGTCAGGGACAAGAGTAGGTATAGGGTTTCTCAGTAAGAGGGTGTTGGTAAATATCTCTCACAAGGTTTGAACTTTGATTCAGTGATTTGGGGAGAGTTCAATGAAGCAGTTGTTCAGTTATTAGAAAAAATGAGATGATTATATGATTGGTTATGCTAATTTTATCTAGAAGTTAGAAAGGAACAATTTTTTTAAGGCAGTTATAAGAAAAGCCAAAGTCATTAATGTTAGCTGAGAGAGGAGGACATTTAGGATGTTTTTTTGGACAATGTTATCTTTGCTTTAAACATGATAATAGGGTGTTTCTATTTTGCTCTGGCCCCATCTTGGTCACAGAGTAGCCTCATATTATACTAATTTATTGTGAAGTAAGTTACATTCCACAAGAAAACTTTATGGTCTGGCAATCAGCAGTCATCGGGTCTGTTCTTGTTTTTTCTCCTTCAAAGCACATAGCTGGAAAACAGTCACAATTTGGCTGAATGTGAAAGAAATCCATATCCTAATCAATAGTAATAAAATGAGAAAAGGAAAAATTTGTTTTCTGTTTCCCTCTATATACTGATTATATAATTTGAAAGGATTTCTACCTCTGTAACCAATTGATCCTGGATAAATAAATGACAAGTACATCTTTGAAAGCATGTCTATAAGTGCTTTAAAAATCAGAAGATCCTTAAGGCAAGACAACAAGAGCACAGTGTGCCTATGTCAATGAGCGTGGTGAAGTGGTCATATTCCTCTTACTATAATATCAATCATCTGTAGTATAGGGGCTCAGAATGTTCAGTTGGACAAAGGGGAAAAAGATGACTATTACTCTTTTGAGTTTTTATCAGTCTTTATTGAGAAGCATGCAGTCCTGTGACTAAGTTTAGTCAATGAATTTTAAGAAGTGCCATATGGTCAAGTCTAGGAAACTTCAACAGAGATTACACTTTGTTCCTTGCCTTTTTCTACTGTTTAGCTTTTTTCTCACTGGTGTGTAGTAGGCAGAAGGAGACATTTGGGGCCCAAGATTAAAAAAAAACAACCTAATGAACATTGACAGACTAGAAGGAGCCTGGGACTTTGAGTCAATGGAGGGTGATGCCTGCTGCTTTGGACTCTTATGTGGATATTTACATTATAAAAATTCAACTTCTATCTCACGTAATTCACTGCTATTTTAACTTTTCTGTTTTTCTAAACTTAATATTAAATAATACAATGATGAGATTTCCTTGGGGAAACTGATACTAGTTCCAGGATCTGGAAACCAAGTCTAGGCTTTCTCCAACTTTAGGAGAGTAAACCTGAGACTCTAGTATTAACTCAATTCTGAGAAGTCCATGACAGCTAGGGGATCCTAGATCCTACAAGGTGTAAACACTACATTCAACAGAAGGAAGCAGTCTGTTTAATCCCTCTACGTTATTCTTTATTATTCCTGTTTTTTGTTAGGAAACAAAGAAAAAATGATTTTAAGCTGTCCTGATATCAAGATAGGAGACATAGATATACTTTCCTTTTTCTGTTTTCCTTTTCTGAAGGTCATTATTATTTTATTGAAAGATCACTATAAATCTATTACTGTGCATCCTGCATTGTGCATTAGCCACTTCTTAAAAAAAAAAAAAAAACTGAAGAATTTGAGAATCTAAAAGTTATGGTTCAGACATGAAATGTCTACTAATGGCCCATGTGCTAAAATCTTGTTCATCAGCCTGTTCTGCTCTTGGGAGGTGTGGAAGCTTTAGCGGGTGGGGCTTGATAAAAGGTAGTGAGTTCATTGGAGGCAGGTCCTGGAAGGGAATATTGGATCTTGGCCCCTTCTCTCTCTCTCCCCTGCTTTGCTTTTTGGCCACCATCAGATGAGAAACTGTCTTCTTACGTGTGCTCCTTACAATGATGCTCTGCCTCCATACAGTCCCAAGGTAATGGGGCCAAGTAACCATGGACGAAAATCCCTGAAACCATGAGCCAAATACATTTTTCTCCTTTAAGTTGTTTTCCTCAGGGACTTTGTCACAATGGCAGAAATGTGACTCGCACACTAAACTTGGAAATAGGAAAACCTGAGATTAGAATGTGACTTCCCCAACATATTCTAGAAATGGGAGAAATAATAAGGAATCCTTATTCAGTATTTAGTTTGTCAAGCATTCAGACACCTTACATATGTTAGCACACAAAATATGGCATGAGAGATATTAAGAAAACAGAGGGAGTAAAAAGCACACCGTACTGAAACCCAGGGGCCCTATATGGTATATTGGTACTGAAACCCAGGGGCCCTATCTGCCCAATATTAAGAAACACATTTACCAATATACTTCTCAACATTCTATTATTTTCGACTCTATTGATTTGCCTTCCCTATTTTCTCCACACAAACACCACCATCCTATGTTTATTGTGAAAAAAAAACTCTGCGCATAGAAAATAAACTTTAAAAGTTAATATAGCTCTAGACAAATGTGTTATTTAAACAAAGCTGACCCTTCAGTATTTAGTTCAAGTAGAATATATATAAACATTTGTATTAAATATGTATTTAATGAACTAAAGATTAATATTAGAAGCATATTTATGATTTTATGCCCCCCAAATATTCCATTATATAATTTATGAGATAAAACTGTAGAAAACTATTTCCAAACACTTAGAAATGATGAAGAGATATAATAAAAATAGTTTAATAAATACACATATTCCTGTAAGTTTTATTATATTCCAGAAGTCTATCTCATTAATCATGTTTACATAGACACTAAAAGTTTAGTCATTGTATCTTTATATTACATTTCATATTTGGTAATACATCTTATTTTTTAATTGTTTTGGTTATTTTCTTCTGTTTATCCTTTTATATGAATTTGATACTATTTTGCACATTTGAAATATTAGTTTTCTAACTTTCACTTCTACATTATTATATATGTTAGAACAAGGAGAGAAAAGGAGCAATTTCCACATCATTAACAAATCTTCTGTATCTAAATTATGGTTTTTATATACCTCTATATATGTTCATAGCTTATAGCTTGTAATAGTATGTTGCAAAAAATTCTCATTATACTTTTAAGTTTCAGGTTATGTATTACCTTGAAATTTCTGGTTACATGTACTTTTAAATCTTAAGGATATGTGAATATCCTTTTATAGACTCTGCTCTGTACTCCACTCTTTAAAAATTGTTTTCAGAGTCCCAAGTAGATGATTACCTGAGATGATTATTCCTGTTTCATCTGAATGTTGCTCACGTTTCATTGTTCTGTAATATTTTATAAGCTTCCTTCTGTCTTCATCCTAGCTAGAGTTATATGTTTGGATTACTCAGGTCTCTTGGGTAACATTTGATTTCCCTCCTCAAATCTACATCTGAAAAGAGGGTGGATATTCTCTGCTCCTAAGGTAGTTCTCAATTTATACTACACATTCATCTACTGAACACTTTTATGCCATAGTGGGATCTTCTAATTCATAGCCTAGGTTTCAGATATGTTTTCCCATTAAAGAATGTGGGATTTAATCTCCCCCTCAACACACTCTGGTATCAGGGGTGAAATAGCTTGTGAGCCAGCCTACTTAAATTACTTATAGTAAGGACACTCTCCAGGTGGCACAATATTACTAGCATCTTTGCTTTCTTTTATATCATATTTTCTTTCTGAATTGACAAATGAACATGGAGAAAGGATGTTTTATATGTGTTTTCATAATAATGATTTCTTAATTAAATATATTTAAGAATTTTGAGCATGGGATATTAAATGGGGTAAGAAAACTAATTTTCTTTTTAATTCCTGGTTACATATCAGGAAATTAAGGAGACTTCTCAGAGAATACATATCATAAGATAGAGGAAATTCAAGGAAATCAGTAAACTCCGAAAAAAAGCTTTTACCTTTAGGCCAGGTATCTTTGGTGACCAGTAATACAGGAAAAAAAAACAAAAACCCAAAACCCAAGACATCTGTAGTCAGTAGTTTAGATCTTTGATTTCTCAGAAAAATCCTTATTTAGCAGTGAATGCGAAAAATAAATATCATGTAGAGATAGCACAATGGTGGAGATACATGTCTGTCTCAGCTTTAGATAGATAAAAAGACTTAGCTGAAGTAGAAGAAAAGCTGCTAGGAAAATTTTCTAATCACATGCCCTTGGAATGCTACCACCTAAAAAAATCTCCTGAAAATGAATTTTAAGGTAATAGAAGATTGGTAATGGGAAAGACCTTTAGTAGAAAGAAAGAATGTCCTTTCTGAAAGGATGCAGTATCTAGCCTGAGCAATACAGAAAAACAAAGGATGTAGTTATAATTTTAGCCTAAATATTGTAATATAGGCAACTTGAAATAATGATACATTTAGGCTTTAGGCTTCTCTTTTGGGAGACTTAAAAACCTTCTCAACTGGCAAATAAAATTTATATATATATATATATATATATTTATATTTATATATATATATATGTGTATACATATATACACACACATATATAAATTCATGGTGTACAAGATGATGATTTGATATATAGTAAGTTTGAATGGCTAAATGATACTAATAAACATCTGAATTACCTTACTCATTTTTTGTGGTGAGAATACTCAAAATCTATTCTAGCAATTTTCAAGAATACAATATATTGTAATTAATTATTATACTTAGGTTTCTTAATTTTATAAGTACATAACCTTGGGGCACATCTTGTGAATATATAACATTCAATTATATTGTTTTTCTTCTGTTAATGTTTAGTTCACTAAAAAAAAATCTATAGAATTCTTTTCCTCATCAACAGTTCTCTTTGAGCTGTACTAATTTTGGATGATATTCACCCTTTTATGATGCATGATTTTTTTTATTAATATCTACCAAATGTTGTGCATCTGCCAGTAGAAACAGAAGGCTGTAAGAGGGGTGAAATACATGGTCTCCAGCACCTGTTACAGCCTCATATCATAAAATAAATTATGGAAATATGCTTGAAACCATAAAAAATACCAGTATAAATTTGGGGTAAGCTTTAATCTTCAATACTTAGAATTAATTGATCAGACACATAATTTTTAAGGACAAATACATAGATGCATATATTTACCTAGAATTTTTGTCAAGTTAAAACATAATACAGTAGTCCTTTCTTTTCTTGGGGGATAGATACATTCCAAGCCCCAATACAGACTCCTGAAACCCCAATAGTACTGTATCCCTTATTTACTATGTTTTACCTTATGCGTACATACCTATGACAGAATTGAACTTACAGATGAGGTACAACAAGAGACTAACAACAACTAATGTAAAATAGAACAATTATACTAGTATGTTGTAAAAGAATTTATGTAAATGTGTTCTCTCTCAAAATATCTCATCATACTAGAGATTTTACAGTTTCAACATATGGTTTAATTTTTTTTCCTTAAGTCAAGACCTTTCACTTTATTGAACTCTTGTTACAAAATTAATATACCTCTGAGATTTGTTGATATTATTGTTAATGAGACTTTGATAAAGTATAGGTGAATAATGAAAGGTTTTTCTATACTACTCACACAACAATCATTATTAATTCTCTGTATGCAATTTAATGGATTCCTCTTCATAAAACCTAAAAGCAGTTTTTTTTTTGAAATTCATTTAAAAGTTTTTGGACAGAGATGAGATATTTAAAATAACAAGGTATATTTACTTTAAAAAGTATAAAATGTTTAGGCAATATGGTATTTATTATTTTGGAAAGAGAAGCTTAAGTTTCATAGATACACATTTAATGGCAATTTAAAAACTGTAATAATTATGATTTAATATCATGATATTTTTGGCCAAGCTTCTGGATAATATGTAGAGCACAAATGCATTTGACCTTATGTTTTCACACACAACTGCACTTTTAATTTAGATAATATCATTCTATTAAAACAGATTCTTTCCAGAATCATTCAATTGAATAAAATTATTATTTTAAAATTTAAGAGCACTAGCTGAAGTTCAATGATTCTCTACAGATATAAATGTTAAGGCAATGTTTGTGATTATTTTAGTCCCTTTAGAGATGGCACCAGGGCAAGTAAGTCCTAAATTT
This sequence comes from Marmota flaviventris, assembly GCF_047511675.1. Lineage (NCBI taxonomy): Eukaryota > Metazoa > Chordata > Mammalia > Rodentia > Sciuridae > Marmota > Marmota flaviventris. The sequence goes on along the minus strand of NC_092500.1, from coordinate 44,134,971 downwards.
GTAAATGTGCAATTTGCATTTTGTAATAAGTCAGTGATACTTGTTGCATTATGTAAGAGCTACAGTTACTAAATTTGAGAAATGCTCTTTTAAATATGCTAAAACTATTAAGAATAAAATAAAATTAAAAGAAAGTACATGGACTATGTTATACAAAAGAGTAAATAAAATAAAAATCAGGTTATCATCCTTGTCTCAATACACCAGTTAAATATCAGTTAAATAAAATAATAGGTATAATTATATACATACTTTATGAGAAAGATTCTAACTACAGTTTCATTTCCTTTTTGCTGTAGTACCACTAAATCACTGCACTATCTAGAGAAGTCAGATTAAGAAATGAAATCAGTTCTTACTATTATAATCATTAGTGAGAAAAACAAAAATTTGGGTAACAGTATAACATAAAGTAACATGATATTAAAAATAAAAATTGAAATAGAAAAGTCTTAATGTAATCAAGAGTCAAAGAGAATTAGTATGCATGTTTCTTGTATATTTTGTTGTAATTTTTGTCATTTTAATTTGGTTGTAAGCTTGTATTAAGATTTTTTTTGGAGATGACACTAGTGAAAAATGTTGCTCTATCAAAAATACTTGTCAAAGTGCAAATTATTTGTTTTATATCGTTTAAACAAGAAAAATGATCACAGTATATTTTCATTAATTACATTTTATTGTCATATAGATATTTTTGGAAAATAATTTTATTATTTTCCAAAGTTTACAAAGGGCGATAATAAGGGGAATAATATACTAGATCAAGTACAATAAGCACATAGTGAATGTGTTCCAAATTTATTACAGTCTAGTTTCTCAGGATGAAAGTAGCCTCTGTGGAAAATAGTCTAGCTGATGTTTGAGTCATCTTTTTATACAAGAGCAGCTACAGACAGATGGTTTCACCAACACAGCAGAGATCCACGATGATACATGAGGTCCCTAGAGGTCACTGCGGGTGTTGGCCAGCAAGGCTTCAGAGATAGCTCTAAAAGCTCACAAGGCATGGCTACATCACAGACCAAGCTCCTAGTCTTGGGAGAAGCAGCTGACAGAACAGAGGCTTGCCACACAGCCTTGGCTTTCAAAGTGCCTGTCAAACTCTGGGGTTTATATACATTTTGGAGTCCAGGAATTGAAGTCAATAACTCACATATAGGATCTGCTAAGGTTTGATGCAGCATGAGAGAGAGAGAGAAAGAGAGAGAGAGAGAGAGAGAGAGAGAGAGAGAGAGAGAGAGAGAGAGAGAGAGAGAGAGAAGGAGAGAGAACATTCCAAATTCTTCTCGAGGTAAAACATGCTACACATGTAGGAAACTATGTAGGCTTTTGGAATTATTTCAAAGCAACATTACATCATCCCTCCTCTAAGGATTTACAATTCAGATTAATATATGACACTGAGAAATTACAAATTAAAACCTTGTTCAATATTTTTAATGTTCTAGATACACAGAACCAATTTAGCATCTATTAAGGGGACGTGTGAATTCAATTAAATACATGGAAAACGTTTGGTTTTTGTTGAAACTTTTAAAATAAATTCTGTAAATTTTGGAAAATTTGTAAATAGTTCACACTCATGTGTACTGTTTAATGAACATCAATATTCTTTCAATGAAACAAACTTCATATATTTGATTTTTAAAGAAATGCTTTTCCACAGGGTGGTCAGGTCATTACTTAAGTAATATTCTTTCACTAGTAAAATTTCCTTTAAATCATATATTGTATATTGCACATGAATAGAAATAGTAATGATTGCAATGTTTTTCATAACTTGCATTTTTTTTCCTTTAAGACATCCAAAATGTAATTATTATGTGAGAATATATGAAAATTTTAATATAAAACATAATAATCTTCTAAATGCCTTCCTCCAAAACATGTTCCTTCCACCACATCAAGGAACATTTTCCTTGTGGCATTTTTAACTTTATAGATTTTTAAGTTTATTTTAGCCATGACATTTTTCAAACATAAAGAAAAAATAGATACATCAAATATAGCAAATGACTAATTTCTCATCAATTCAGTTTCACATACACTAAGTTTTTCCTTAAACAGTTTTTCAAGTTGATGGCATTAAGGATTCTTTGAAAAATCATTTAGGCATCATGCTTTTAAAATTACATGTTTTTAATTTTTTTTCTTGTGTGCTAATGAATGCTAATTCTTCATTAGGAATAAATATTATTTAAAGTATATTTGCTTTTTTATCTGCATAGAACATGTGGCCATATAATCAATGTATTAGTTATTCATTATTATAATGCTTTCTACATTATATTTTGAATATTCCATATTTTCTTCATGAAATTTGTAAATCTTGCAGCTTTTAGCTACCTCATCACTTATTAATTTGTTTATTTAAAGAATTATAATCCTGTAATTTTGTTTTCAAGGGGACATTTATTTGAAAAGTAAGTCATGTGTGTTCAGTCTTTCCACCTATGCAGAGTTGCATATAAATGTACCTTGGATCTAAAATATTTTCATACAATGAGATTAAGCACTCTTACCACCTGTTCTGGTCATATTTATTTGGGAATATACTTACCAGTTCAGAACTTGTGTACTGCTTTGTACTACTTGAGTATAGGCATCATATGCTATCTGACCAATCCCAGTTTTTTATCTGTTCCTGTAGAGAAAGAACAGAAAGATGTGATGAGGGGTTCTTCACCTGAAGCACAAGAGGGCCCATGTAGATCATCTCCCTGTATCAGTTGAGGGATTATTCTCACTGGTCATATTCGACCAAAGTACAATATTGAAGCTGATCTTTCTATGTCTCTTGTCTATTTGAGTTAACACTGTTCCCTCCAGTTCCCCGGGTGAGTTGGGTCTTTCTTGGCCACCTCAACACCTTCAAACCATGGAGAATTTTAACTTTCTGGATCTATTTTTGCAGGTGAATGACATTATTATGCTGCTTGTTGTCCTCCATGTGGGAAGACTTTTCTCATAGAAGTAGTAGTGTCAATTCTTCAACAATATTCATTGATATGAATTTTGTTTAATGAATCAATCATTTCTTCTTTATTCCTTTGAACTATTTCCAACATTGAGTACTAAGCTTCCTTATAGCTCTTACCTTGCATCTAGACTTTCCATTTTGTTCCATTGCCTTTTCTGTTTATTTTTGCAATGTAACAACCTTAATGGTTATAACTTTTGATTAGATTGCTAGGAAGAGTTTCCCCTTTAATTAGGTTCCAAATTAGACTAAGGTAGATTTGGAGATACTTGAAAGGAGAGAAGATGTTGAATAACTTAAAAAATCATTTCTGCCTCCACATGGGCTTCTGACTGGTATAGATGGAGGTTTTATGAGAATTTCTAGAATCTGCATTTTATGATCATATTAGTGACAAAAATCTCACCTGCAAAACAAATTTCAAAAATGTGCTCATTTCTTTGAAATAAAGAAGATGGCCACCACTAGCTATAAATAACAACTATTAAGGTTGTTTCATTGCTCTTCATGTTGCAAAGGATTGGTACATGATCTTACTTGAAGGCTTTGTACCTTGTTCTACTAGGAAAGTCTTCTGTTCCTTTCAATTGTCTGCCTCTACCTTATAAGACTTAATGTGGAGGAGATGTTGAGACTGTGGAGAAACACTTTCTTGATCAATGCACCTGAAATCAGGTTTTGGCTTCCTCTAGATGTGATGAATTGATGGGCATTGACATCTTTTTGGTATAGATTTTTGTGGGGTTTTCAAATTCATAGTTACAAGGACATTTGGATCCCCATGATCTCTGCGTATTCCTACAGTGTCATTTTTTTCCAAGTGAGAAATCTTATCAGATGAGACTCTGTGAAGGTATTTTCATCTTTCTGATTTTCAGGGTCCAGATTTGCCATCAGGTGGATAAACTTACACTTGCTTCCACAGTGTACCTGAAAGCATGATATGTTTTAATTGGAGTGGTTCAGAAACAGCTTTCTTGTTGGATGCCAGAACAATCTTCTTGGTCACAGGAACTCCCTTTTGTCCATCAGTGTATATTATAATAATCCACTCACTGTGCTTGTGATGATGAACATTCCAGGTAATATAGATATTAGATAACAAGAGGGTTTGCATAACACTCCAACAACTCTCTTCAAAGAAATAATCTTTAAAATATTTCCCCTAATCATGCTTTGCTCTTTCCCTAGATCATTGTTATAGTTTCTCTGTGCTGTTCAATGTGGCCATCACTAACTATAAATAGCTACTGAGCTGTCATTTTTCTTTATGTATTTGAACTATTTTAAATATTGTCTACTTTAAATATTGCCCATTTAAAATGTGGCTAGAGTGACTATAAAACAGATTAATATGTTTTCTTTTGAATAATTAATGTTAAAATTAAAAATTTCATGTATTTTTTTGGGGAAAGGGAGGTGACTATTGTAAAATAAAAGTGAAACCTTAGAGTTCTTTGGAGATCTAGAGAACTCAAGCTATGTTTTTATGACACAAGTAAACTGTATTATACCTTTTCTTATAAGAATACTTCAAATTTTGTCTTCAGTTTTATGGCTATAGATAAATATTTTAATAGTAAAAGTTCCTACTGAAAAGCCTTTTCTAAATAATCATCCATGGTATTTTTTTAATCTATTGAGATATCATATATTTTTGATCTATTTTATTTTAATGTGCTGATATATATGGATAAATTTAATAAAATAAGTCAACTGTGGATTCTAGGGACAAGACTTCTTTGTTAATGATTTAATATTTTAATACATCGCCAAATAAAATTTGTTTTAAGATTTGTAATATATGTTCATGAGAGAGAAATTTTACTTTTACTTTCTGGTAGTTGCATTGACTATTTTGGAAATAATAGCATACAGGAATTGGTGAGTTGGGAAATATTTTTTATTGTTATTCTCAGAAAATTATGAAAAACTGTGCATGATCTTGAGAAAAACCACATGGTCCTCACTTTCATTTGCTATGAAGAAGCTTGTATATTTTTTCAATTTATTAAGTGATGATTGTTCATTTAGATTTTGATATTTCTTGATCAATTCTATTAAAACCCAATCTTCAAATTATCATTTTAGTTGTATAGAGTTATGCAGCTCAGAGTGATGCATGGGTACACTGAGTGTGTAATGCTAAGTTCTAAGAAAATCAATCATTGGTATTAAATATTCTGTGTTGTTTATTTAAATTCTTTCATTCATATGTTTTATTTATTTACTTATTTATTTATTTTAGTTGTTGATGGACCTTTATTTATTTATTAATTTATATGTGGTGCTGAGAATTGAACCCAGTGCCCCACACATGCTAGGCAAGCACTCTACCACTGAGCCACAACCTCAGCCCATCACATGTTTTAGTTCATGCCCTTATTTACAATTCATTTTTGTTAATAAGGTTAATGTTTTTCAATCGTGATGACTGATTCCATAAACTCTATAATGTCTGACATTATTTGGTAAAATGTTACTCTTACTTTTTGCCCTCCATCTCCTTTATTCTGTTAGTGATTTAACAGCATTTATATTAAAACTCATGCAGAACACTAAAAAAAAGACCATAGAAGGCTTCTTTGAATGACCACCTTATAGTTCTTTAAAAACCTGAACTGTAAGTTACAGTTTGGAAAATGGACTCTAACCAAAAAGCCATAAGAGAGAATTTATGAAATTTAAGCACCATCCTGGAGACAATCATATCTCTCTTGAGATTCTAATATTTCATACTGCAAATTTAGAGCATATCACTACTCTCTAAACTACTCTCTAAACTAGTATACATATCATTCTACTAGAATAAAAACCACATTGTGTAATATATTCTAAAGTGCATTTCCTTGTGATTGGATATACTTTAGTTTATTGGTTTACTTTTCCTGTCAAGTTTTTTTTTATTCTGTAGAACATTAAACCAAGTTAATTTTAATTTGGGAAGTTGTTATTATAAGTTATAAGCTCTGTACTTTGCCATAATATAAAAGCGATGTCTGGTCTCTTCCCTCAGTCATCTTAAAGTCACTATTTTAACTGTATTGTTTGCCTAGTGAAACTGTTCAATGAATATTTCCACACTGTCTATAACCTTTTAAATTTGAATTTTGGAGATACTCTTCATAGTAGAATTTCCTAAATAGTCATACTCAAAGTATATATTCTTATATTTAGGTAGGAATATATATGCAGGTGTATACACAGGTACATTTTAATCTCTATTGCACTATTGTAGTAGGCTCTGTGTAATTTATTGGCCATTGGAAATTTTAATAAAATTAAAATTTGGTAACTTGTTATTAGACAGTAAAATTCGATATTTTGAAAATTTTCTATGCCATGATTACAATATAGCAAACATGATCATAAGACAGTGGGTATTTTGCTCATTAGCAAAATAAAATAAGACTACAAGTATGGCTTTATAAGATTTTTATGTCTATATGCACTATGTGTCAATGATAATGTGTCAGAAAAGATCATGAAGCACATAAACAGAAAGAAATAAAGTTCACTTTCCTAACTATGTATTTTATGATTACAGTAATTTTTGGGACCTACATGTGTATCTAAATAGGATTCTGCAAAACTCCACTCTAGAAGTGGGCATGGTGGCGTATGCCTGTAATCTCAGCAGCTCTGGAGGTTGAGACAGGTGGATCAAGAGTTCAACACAAGCCTCAGCAAAGGCGAGGTGCTAAGCAACTCAGTGAGACCCTGTCTGAAAAAATACAAAAATAGGGCTGGGGATGTAGCTTAGTGGTCAAGTACATTGAATTCAACCCCTAGTATAAAAAAAAAAGAAAGAAAGAAAAGAAAACCAAGAAATAAACAATAGAAAACTTCACTCTATTATTATTATAATTGTACTTTTACTGAAGAATATATCAAATGGCTTTTCTCTTAAAATTCAAAGTATCCCAACTAAATCAATTCACTCTGAAGATAAAAGCAGAATCAAGACAAACAGTTCCACTAGTTTAAAATGTTGGTTAGAGAATTTAAATGGCAGTGTCATTCCATTTCTAATTTCCTATCTTTGTGAGTAGATAGATGGGACTATAACTAATAAGGCAAGATTTCAAATGATGAAACATATACGATCACTCATGTACCATCTATTTGAGATAACTATAACAATGCTTAAGTAATGGATGTAGGAGGCCAGTATAAAGCACATATTTAAAAGGTACTATTAAAGAAATAGCTAAATTTGATGCAGATCAAAGAATTTTCCACAGGCAGTTTTCCACGATTCATACTGCCTAAGGTATACATAAAATAGTATGTTTATGAATAAAATTTTGTTTTTTGTCTGGATAAGGCTTTTGAAGAATAGAAATGCACATATTTCTCCATTAGAGCCCTACAAGATGCTTTCACCATAGACTTATTAGACTCAAAAACCCAGTTCCCAGTAATCTATAACTTTACAGGATGCAAACATCATCCACAGGATCTGAATGATAAAACAGTTGAGTAAAATTCTGAACACCCCCAAACAGAGTGATTCATGGTTGCTAATAATTCAGATAATAATAATTATTAATAATTACTGAATTCTGACTTTGTGTTAAATGTTCTAACTGCTTTAGGTACAATAATTATTTTATTCACATTCTAAATATATAAGATTGGGATTCTTGTTATCAACCTCTGAGGAACAGGGTTTTAATATGACATAGGCTCAAGATCATCTAGTCAGACAGTAGAACTATAATTTGAATCTGGATAATCTGGCTCCAGATGGTGGTCACCAGATGTGACTCTGCTCCATGACTGCTATACCAAGACTAGATAGATGAATAATACAATTAAGCTTTAAAAATAGCCTCTAGTACATGTATCTCTTCTCTTGTTGTAATCATGTATTCTTGTACTTTACCTCCATCTTACACTCTGCTGAGACAGATAAGGCATTCTAAAATGAGGTTACATATGCTCCATAATTTGATATATTTCTTTAATAAATATTTGTTGAGCACCTCATCAAAAACTAATCACTATGCAAGGTACAATATAATATAAAACAGACTGTATTTCTGAAGCTTCGAACCAAGGTGGGCTGAGATAGTAAACCATGAATTATAGAACCAAGCAACTATGAAAAGCAGAAATAATAATTGCCTATCCCACCTAGGTATGCAAGGTGACTCTTGAATTAGACTGGTTGGGAAGTGTTTCTGGGAGGAGCTGGGATTTTACCTAATATGATGTAATTGGCTTTCTCTGATTCACAAATGCAAATAATTCATGGATCAGCCACCTAATTCTTTATTCACAATTGCCTCATGAATCTCCAGCTAAAAGGAGCAGAAAAAACAAACAAATCTAGAATGAAATATTTAACATTGTTTACTAGGGTTTACAGATCCTCTTGACTTTAATTCTCTATTATATGGTGACCTTGAAATAGTTCACACTATATCTACCTAGTTCAGCTCTGCTAACTTCTTTGATCTGTCTTCCTTTTCTTCCTTACTAATTATTATCTAACTTTCCCAGAAGAATAATCTAAGTCACTCTTGAACTATATATGCCTCACAGTCTATATTCTTTCCCCAAAACATATTGCCTTATTTTGCATTACCCACATGTGTTGGGATGTCTCAGATTTATATTTATAATTTATATTTACACAACATTGGCAATGACATTGTTTTGAAAAAAATTCAGTTCCACATAAGATATATATATTTTGGTCATATAACTGATTTGGATTAGATAATTCTGCTTCATGGCATCTTAAGTGTGATTCTATATATGTTAGGATTAGCTTCCATAAAGATTTCAGTTGTGATCTGTTGTAGGAATTCAACTAATTAAATAAAATCAGAGAAAATCAGTTATTAGGTGACCAAAAAAATCAACTATCAATCAGGATTGCTATATCAAGGAAAGTTCTTCTTCAGAATTGAAAATGAAATAAAAATCTCCAAGACATGTATAAACTAAAAGAATTTGTGACTAGTAAGCCAGCACTAGAAGAAAATAATTAAAGAAATATTACATCGATCAAAGACCTCATAAATGAATTAATCTCTCTAGAAGAGTAGCTTAGTAAAGTCAAGACTAAATTAACATTAGAAAAAAATCTAAATGACAGGAAGTAATCATCATCTCTCTATAATAACATGGTAGGTGGTCTCAACTGTCCAATTAAAGACATATGCCAGAAGAGTGGATTAGAAAACCATACTCAATTTGTTTATCAGACTCATCTTAGAAGCAAAGGATGTAGATGAAAAGTGAAAACGGACATCAAACATGGTAGATAATCTTATATCAGGGAAACAGACTTCAAGACAAAATTAATCAGAAGTGATAAGGAAGGAAGCTAAGCAATAAGAAGATATCACGATTGCAAAAATGTATGCTCCAAATGTTGGCACACATACATACATTAAAAAAAATTCCTACACAATATAAAGAAACAAATAGACTCCAACACATTAGTACTATATGAGTTCAACACACCTCTCTACCCAATAAAAAGGTCCCCCAGACATAAACTAAATGAAGACTTTCAAGATCTAACTAGTCCTATTAATCCAATGAACCCAACAGACATGTGTAGACTATTTATTCCATCAAGAAATGGATTTAATTTCTTCTCAGTAGTGTGTGAAAACTTCTCCAAAGAGACCATATTTTAGGACACAAAACAAGTCTTATTAAACACATAAAAATGTGGTAATGCCTTACATCTTATCTGAACATAATGGAATGAAATTGGAAATCAATAATAAGATAAAAAACAGAAATATATTTTACATGTGGAGATTGACTAATATACTTTTTGAATGAGAAATGGGTCATAAAAGAAATCAGGGGAAGAAATAAAAAAAAATTTTGAAACAAAAACAGAAATGCAACATATCAAAATTTCTGGGACATTTATGAAAACAGTGTTCTCTTATCCTTCACAGAACACGACTCAAAGTGATCAAGGAGCTGGGCATTACACCAGAGACTCTATGTCTACTAGAAGTAAAAGTAGGCCCAAATCTTCACCATGTTGGCCTAGGATCTGACTTCCTTTACAAGACTCCTAAAGTGCAAGGAGTAAAATTAAGAATCAACAAATGGGATAGATTCAAACTAAAAATCTTTTTCTCGAAAAAAGAAACAATGAATAACAAGAAAAAAGAACCTACAGAATGGGAGAAAATCTTTACCACATGCACCTCAGATGAAGCATTAATCTCAAGGATATATAAAGAACTCAAAAAACTTAACAAACAAACAAAAAAGACCCCAATCAATAAATAAAAAAAAATTTCACAGAAGAAATACAATTGATCAACAAATATATAAAAAGATGTTCAATATCTCTAGCAATTAGAGAAATGCAAATGAAAACTACTCTAAAATTTCACCTCACTCCAGTCAGAAGGCAATTATCAAGAATACAGGCAACAATAAATGTTGGTGAGGATGTGGGAAAAAAGATCCCTTGGTGGGAATGCAAATTGATGCAACCCTTATGGAAAGCAGTGTGGAGATTCCCCACCATTTGACCCAGCTATCCACTCCTCAGTTTATACCTAAAAGACTTAAAATCTGCATACTACAGTGACATAGCCACATCAATGTTTATAGCAGCTCCACTCATGGAACCAACCTAGGTGCCCTTCAATAGATGAATGGATAAAGAAAATGTGGTATAAATACAAAATGGAATACCACTCAGCCTTAAAAAAAGAATGAAATCATGACATTTTCTGGTAAATGGATGGAGCTGGAGAATATCAAGCTAAGTCAAATAAGCCAATCCCCTTAAACCAAAGGCTGAATATTTTCTTTTATAATGCAGATGCTAACTCACAATAAGGATAGGGGAGTGGCTAGGGAAGAATAGAGTCACTTTAGGTAGAGGAAAGTGAAGAAGGGAGGGAAGGGGGTATAGGGGTACGAAAATAGTAGAATGAATCAGACATTATTATCCTATGTACACATATTACACTACATGACCGGTCAGATTCTATAACATGTACAACCAGAAAACTGAGAAATTATATTCCATTAATGTATGATTGACGTATCATAGTGCGTTCTATTATCATGTATAACTAACTATAACTAATTAAAATAAAGAAAGATTATAGCACTCAGTGTCTGCATTAAAGAAAATAGAATAAGCCAAATAAAGAAAACAACTACTGTTAAATATTAAGGCTCTAGAAAAGCAAGAACTAATTCCCAAACTAGTAAAAAAATATAATCAAGATCATAGCCAAGGTTAATGAAACTAAGAATAATAAAAATGATACAAATCAATGCAAGAAAGAGTTGGTTATTGGAAAAGATAAACAAGATGAATAAAGCCTTAGCCAAATGACCAATACAGAGAGGTATGGAAGGGAAGACCCAAGTCAACAAAATTAAACATAAAAAAGAAGATGTCACCACAGGAACTTCTGAAATCCAGAGGATCACTTGTTACTATTTTGAAAAGTTATATTTCAATAAATTTTAAAATCTAAAAAGATTCTGCAATCTGTGTATGGGGTGAAGGTGGGAGTTCATAACCCACTTGAATCAAAGTGTGGAATATGATATATCAAGAAATTTGTAATGTTTTGAACAACCAACAATAAAAAATTAAAAAAAAAATAAAAGACATTGGAAAAAATTTTAGACACATGATTTACCCAAATTGAACACAGAGAATATATAAATTCTAAGTAGAACTATATCAAGCAATGAGATTGAATCACTAATAAAAAGCCTTAAACAAGAAAAGCCCAGGACCAGATGTATTCTCATCTGAGTTCCATCAGACCTTTAAAAGAAGAACTAATGCCTATCCTCTTCACATACTAGAAAGAGTGGTTACCTTAAACAAGGTAAGGACACATGAAAAAATAGAAACTACAAATCAATATCCTTGATGAACACAGACACAAAAATCCTTAATAAAAATGTGAACAGTCCACATTCAGAAACACATTAAGATGATTGTATACCATGTTAGAAATTGATTTCATCCCTGAGATGCAAATTTGTTTTGACATATGAAAGTCAGTTAATGTAATTCATCACATAATTGGAATTAAGGAGAAAAATCACATAATCATTGTAGTAGACACAGAAAAAAAACCAAACTTTTGACAAAATTCAGCATCAATTAGTGTTAAAAACCCTAAGGAAATTAGGATACAAGGAATTTACCTCAACATCATAAAGTTTACATAAAACAAACCCAAAGCCAAATGTGACAGTAAATGGAGAAAACCTGAAAGTATTTCTTCTAAAATTAGAAACAAGACTAGGATGTTTACTCTCATTATTCCTATTTAGTATAGTTCTTACAACTCTCTAGACAGCAATCAGGCAAGAGAAGGAAACCAAAGGAATACAAATAGAAAAAGAAGAAGTGAAATTATTTCTGTTTGCTAGTGACATGATCCTATACTATGAAGCCCCCCCCCCAAAAAAAAAACTCTACCAGGAGACTTCTAAAGCTGATATACATACTAAGCAATGTAGCAGGATACAAGATAATCATACTAAAACCAGTGGCTTTTCTGTACCCTAATGATGTATCTGCTGTTGATGAAATCAGGAAAGAAATTCCATTCACAATAGCTTCAATGAAAAAAAAAAAAAAAGAGCAAAGAGGAGGAAACAAAGAAGAGAAAGAAAAAGAAAAAAAACAAACAAAAAAATGAACAAACTTGGGAGTAAATCTAACCAAGGAGGTGAAAGATCTCTGCAATGGAAAATTATAGAACTCTGAAGAAAGAAATTGTAAAAGACCTTAGAAGATGGAAGGAACCTTCTATGTTGTTGAACAGGAAGAATTAATACTGCCAAATTGGCCATATTACCAAAAGCAATCTAAAGATTCAATATGGTCACCATCAAAATATCAATGACATTCTTCATAAAACTATGAAAAATAGTCCTCAAATTTATATGAATAATAAAAAGACCCAGAATAGGCAAAGAAGAGTGAGCAATAAGTGAAATGCTGGAAACATCATAATATCAGAACTCAAATTTTCAAATTATATTACAAAGTTATATTAACAAAATTACCATGGTATTGGCATAATAACAGACATGAAGATCAATGGAGTATCATAAAAACAGAGAAAAATCCACATAGATACAGTTATATGATTCTAAACAAAGTTGCCAAAAAACATACTTTGAAGAAAAGTAAAAATTTTAACAAATGGTGCTGGGAAAACTGGATATTCACATATTCACATATAGAAGAATGAAATTTGATCGCTCTCAACCTGCAGGAAAATCAACTCAAAGTGGATCAAAGAACTAGAAATTAGACTAGAAACACTACAACTCCTCAAAGACAAAACATAGGGACAGCACTTCAAAATATTGGTGCAGGTATCAAATTCCTTAATAAGAATCTTAAAGCTCAAGAAATAAAGCAAAGAATCAATAAGTGTAACAGCCTCAAATTAAAAAGCTCATGATAGCAAGAGTAACAATAAAGAGCAAGACAGATTCTACAGAATGGGAGAAATTATTTTTTAGCTCCTTTTTCAAGAGGGAATTTATATCCATAATACATGAACAACTCAAAAAACTTCACATCAAAAACAACACAGTCAATAATGGGCCATATTATATTTGTTTACTATTTATATATAAAGTTCAACATCCTTAGCAATGAAGGAAATGCAATACAAAATTCCAGTTACAATGTCAGTCATCAAGAATATAAGTAACAGTGATTGCTGGTGATGATGTGAAGGACAAGGGACTGGTCCTTGGCTGAACTTAAAATTACTGCAACTTTTATGGAAAGCAATATGGAAATTTCACAAAAACTAGAATTACAGCCACCTCTGGATTGAGTTATCCAACTCCTTGATATTTATCCCAAGGAACTAATATCACAATACTGAAGTGATACGTGCACACAAATATCTATAGCAGCACAATTCACAATAACCCAATTATGGAACCAATCTAGGTGCCTTTGAACAGATGAATGGAAAAAGAAAATGTGGTGTATGTATACATAATGGAGTTTTATTTAGCCATAAATAAGAATGGAATTACGTCATTTGCTGGTAAATGGATGAAGCTGGTTACCATGCTAAGAGAAATAAGTCAGACCCACAAAGTCAAAGGTCAAATGTTTTCTCTCATATGTGGAACCTAGAGAGACACAAAGAATTTTACAAAAGGGGCTCTCATGGTAATAAAAGAAAGAATAATGGAATAGAGGAAGATTGGCTAGAGGGAGGGAGTGGTACTGGAAAGGGGAGGAACTGTGCAATGAAGTTCACCAAGTTGTGCTGTAAGCACATATGAATAAATCACAATGAAATTTATATTTATGTATAACTAAAATGCTCCAATTAAAAAAAATAAATGGAAAGAAATCCAATAGAGGAAGGGATTTAAGGGGAAGGGAAGACAGGAGTGATGGAGGAATTACTGTGGATTGAACTGGAGCAAATTTCTGGAATAAATCAACATGTCAATCAAACAAATGATAACTATCTTGTTAAATGATGCAGAATTTAACAGAATTATTACACATGGTGAGAGCACTGGATGGCAAAAGTCATCATCAGATATTAAATTCTTTGAGTCATTTGTCTATGTTCTCTTCTACCTCTTCATATCTTCAATGGAAACAATGTTAAATACCCATCCAGCTTTGATATTTAACCTTTCAGTCACTTGTGCTCTCTACAAGAGAAAATTTTACCAGTCTCTTATTATTATAAATATGTCTTTATTATAAAAATCTTCATTTCTAATTTTGAATAGCAATAGTACAATATACATATGAGCTGGTGGTCCCTGCCTCATGAAATTATGGTTAAGTAATACAAACTTCCATTTCTAAAACTTGGTGTCTATCTACTAGCTCCGTTTCTCCACTGACTCTTTATGCTCCTTCCTCATTTCCCCTTTATTCTCACATTGCCCATATCATCTCCAGGTCCTTTTCTCTCCTTTCAGTGGAGAGAGATTCAATCTTTATGAGTTTCTATCTCCAAATTTGCACTTTAAATCTGATAAATTCTGTCATATGCCTAAAACAACATCATTGAATCTCAGATATAGTGAAGAATTGTACAGACCACACTAACGTTTCAAGTACATGGACTGAAGGAAACTTGAATCCTTTTATAATGTCTTTGTGCATTGTTTGTATGTGTTTTAGCAAATGCATGTGCATGTGTATATAAAAATACTTATCAAAGGACATCTTCAGCAACAATGAGTACCTACAATGGAGGAAGCCAAGACAAGAATGAGTTAAAGAGTGAGATTGCAGTCCTCATGGGTTCCCAAACCTCTTTTGCTGAGATTATTTTTAAGAGAAAATGAACTTATTCTCTATGCAAGTTGTTATATACTAACATGAAGCATTATAGGGAAAAAATAGAAGAAAGAGCTTGTGGGCAGGGAGGAGGGGACGTAAAAGGGAAGTACTGGAGAATGAAATTGACCAAATTAGTAACTTGCCATTCCCGGGGAAAGTTTAAATGTATTTATACAGACATGTTAATTTAACATGCCTCAGCTTAAAACACTATCCCTGATAACTTCATGAAGGTCTTTGTGGTAATACATAGACACAGGTACACAATGAAAGACAGTTTCACAAAATCAATGGTTGTGGTACAGATATTAAGTATCCACATTGCAAAATGACAAGTTTATTTTCATGTAAATAAAATTTTTGTTTCATGGGAAACAAAAATCACAGAAAGAAATCAACTCTGTTGGTTTATATTTTACCCAGGTAATAAAGAGTCATGTTTAGTATATTTTGCTTTTGAAAATCTTTTGCTTTTTCTGAGGCACTTCAGTAATAAATGACTTTGAAATAGTATACAACAAATGACATTATGTAACACATTTGTGCTTCTACATTTAGATTTCCCAAAAATGTTTAATATCACGTGTCACTGTTTTGAGCCCACAAATCACTTTTTCTAAATTCTTAATATTTTAAAATTAGATCTTCAAGATGCTACTTTTCAACAATTCATTGTTATAAATGTTATACCAGAATCATGTAAAATTGAGATAAATATGTTGAATAATTATGTTTTCTATGCATTTATAAAAATATTTTTAAAGGAATTCTGTAATAACATGGAAATTTCCATATTTTGTTATGTTAACATTATCTTATAGATATAACAGCATTTCACCAAGCTCAAAAAGATATCCTATAATCAATAAATCATTTATATAATGGTTGAATTCAGTACTAATAGACTTCCCATCAAAACCAAGAGTATGTATTTGCTTTATCTCCTGAAGAATTTCTAATATTTTTAATTTATTTGCAGAAATGGATTTTCCTACCAGATTTTCTAAGGCCAATGTGTTTCTAATAAAGATTCTTCCTGGATAAAAACAATTCCCTAGGAATATTTTAGAAAAATGAATTTCCCTTTCATGCCATTGAAGTGTATGAATTTTCCCACTTTTAAGAATTCCAAATATGTAAAAAAAATCTTCTGAATAAATTCAGAATTTTAGTTCAATACAACAGGAAAAAAGATTCATTTTGCTTATCTTTCAGAAGGATGATGTAGCTAGCATCTTTCATTCTTGTTTTTTTTAATTAAAATTTAATTTATACAAACTTTTCAGAAATACAGCCATTGAGATATGGGAAGTATACGTGAATCAATAATAAATTAAATTACTATTTTAATGCACTTAATAGAGGTCTGAAATTACTGATGCTATTTTCACAAAAATATAATATATTCTAAAGAGAGTAGTTTCTTCACTATAAGTCTCAAATTCATTTTGTGTAATTATCCCATTGATAATTGACAGTATGTTTGAAGGTACATTTATATTTGAATGTCTTTCTCTTTTATTCATTATGAGCCTTTTGAAGATAAAAAAAAGAATCCCTTTATGTTATAAAAATAAGATTGATCTCTATGGTATTATTTAATTGTTGATAATAATGTTTAAACCACCCACCTACATGCCTCCCAGAATGCTTTGCTGATTAATGAGGTATATTTAAATCATTTGAGATTCAGAAATGAAAGAAACTATATCAACATAAACCTTAATGCCATTATTATTAAAATCCAAGCATTTTTGATACAACCTCATAACCATTTTATTGGTTAAGAAAATTACCTGGGTAAAATATAAAGAACATTTCAGTATTTCAAATATTCAGCATACTGGAAAACTTTATTTGAGTCAATGTACACAAAAGATCGACATTAAGATAGTTATCTTTTAGAAGGCCCTCATTTTAAAAATGAAAACATTACTGTCAAAACCATTTGTATGATTTAACCATGCTCCTCACAAAAAAAAAAAAAAAAAATTCATACACAGCAAAGAATAACAATGTCTTACTCAAGGTAACAGAGTTTATCAATCATTACTCTCTCCTCCCCATATGGTCAAGTAAGCCAATTCACCTGCTTCCCATATTTTCTCCAACTGGCAAGGTCTACTCACTACTGAATAGATCTCTTTTTATCTCTTGTGTTAAAACACTCTTTGCAATTCTTTTTTATTTGTCACTAAATTGATTGCCCTTAATTAACCCGCTGCCTTATCAGAAAAGGTGTGAAAATTGTTTTTTGCTCTCCTCAGCTCCTGTCAGGCTATTGAGCAGTGTTCTGAATGTTCTGCTCTGCTCTGTAAACTGAAAATGCCCATCACTACAACACTCTCTTCCTGACTAACTTCTCAAAAGTTGACAGCCTTTCTCATCTATAAGATCTTAAACCTTCTTCATTTTGCTCTACTTTTCCTTAATTTTTACCTGCTTTTCATCCAAATTAAACAGTGATCCTCAAAGAAGGGATTCACATCCAACAAAGAATCCCACAAGATTCACTGGGTCATTAGGAGAAAAATGTAGCTTCTGTTTATATTTATTAAAATTTAGGGGGGAAAGCAACAATAATTAATATTTTATACATGGATTCAGCCCTGTGTTTGTGCTTTGCTTATGGATGACATCATCAGTCATTTACAGTATGGAAAATGTACAGAGGCGAGAATGGGAATGGGAATGGGAAATGACACTTTTATTCACATGTTACTTTCACCATATTGTGAGCTATTTGGCACTTTATCATTTAAGTGAATATATTATAAACTTTCTGAAAATTTTAACCTATTTAATAATGAGATCACCAGTGACAAAAGAAATTATATATTTTTGTTCTTTTTTTCCCCACTAATAAAATTACTGTTTATCTTATGGAAAGTACTTAACACATCAATTGAACTTGAAAGATAGAGTCTAAAATTTACATTAGTTACATTCAATTCCTGCTTCCAGGGAGATATATTACATACATTGTTCTTTCAACTACCTAGCAAGAACAATTAAAACCCCTAGACACTGTATTTTTAATAAATGAGATATTAAAAGAAGATAGACTAGCTAGGTGCTTCAGGATCCAAAGAGTAAAGTGGTAAGGTCTATGGAGTTTCTAATATGTAAAAAAAAAAAAAAAAAAAAGGAGGTAATGTAGCCAGAAACAGCAGCAACAAGTGATAAAGATAATAACCATTGTGCTCCATGCACACATTAAACAACAAAAACAAATTAAAACAAAACAAAAAAACATTGTTCCAGCTTACACTAATGCTACCAAAGGTCAAGCATGGAGGAAGGGAGGGAGGGAGGGAGGGAGAGAGAGAGAGAGAGAGAGAGAGAGAGAGAGAGAGAGAGAGAAACAAGTATAGAGCTACCAAGCTACCAGATCAACTATTCTCTCTAAAAATATCTGATTGTGTAAGATAAAGATTTGATATCTCATAACACAGTTCCACCTTTCATAGTCTTGATGACCTCCTTCCCATTAATCTACCACCAAAGCATTTGATGGGAATAATCAGACATTTCTTAAAGGATTTAGATTATGTAACACTATGGGAAGAGGAAAGGCAGAGGAGAAAGTAAAGGGGAGGAGGAATTGAGAAACAGAGAATATGAGGAAAATGAGTAGGAGGAGGAGAGATAGGAAAAACTAGGAATAATTTAAGGATCTTTGATCAGATGACTTCGATCCTCACATGCCAGTTAAAAATGGATTCAATGCAAAGATGTGATCTGACTAGGCAACAGCCAGGTATCAAGGAATTTAAGAGGCCTTTTTGAAGGCCATCTAGTGGGAATGATACAGTTAACTACTATACTTTGAGACTATTTAAATATTTGTTATTTATCAAGCTTTTTCTCACCCTTAAAATTCATATCCTTTTCTGGTTCTTCTATGAATGCAGAGTTTTTAAAATATATTTGGTGTGTGTGTGTGTTTTAATATTCTTCTAAAAGAAAAAAAGGTTTTCCTCTTTCTTGTTTATTTTGTTGTTGTTGTGTTTGTTATCAGCATAGACTTAAGCATTTCTGTTTTATTCAATAATTTATAATCTAATGTTGTATTTGTTTTAAAGTGTGCTATTTTTAGGGTACAATTTTTAATTTAAATGTGGTAATCAACTTAGAGCTTACCAAGGTGACATGACATTTAAGCAAAAACAAGTGTGAAGAGTAAGAAGCCTGAGAAGTCTTAGGATTCCAGGGCAACCAAGCTATTTTATGGCATTTAGGAGGCTAGTGTTTTTGTTCTTTTGGGGAAGAACTGCTGAGTCTATGAAATGCCCCTTTCTGGACAGATCCATTTTTGTGGAAAGAGCCAGTTATAGGAATGGGGCCTGGGGCTGTAGCTTAGTGCCAGAGCACTTGCCTAACATGTGTGAGGCATTGGGTTGGATCCTTAGCACCACATAAAAATGAAACAAATAAAATAAAGGCATGGTGTCCATGTACAACTACAAAAAAATAATTAAAGTTATAGGATTGGAAAGGATCTTTAAAAGTCAATGGGGGCAAGGGATGTAGGTCAGTGGTGGAGCACCTGCCTAGCATTGCATGAACTCATGGGCTTTATCCCTAGAATTGCACAAAGAAAGGTTTTTGGTTTTTGGTGCCAGGGATTGAACCCAGGGATGCTTAACCACTGAGCCATATCTCCAGCATCCCCGCCTTTTGTTTTTTAAATTAGTTCTAATCAACTGTATATGATAGTAGAAAGCTCTTCAATTAATGTACACAAATGGAGCAGAATTTTTCAGTTCTTTGGTTGTGCTTGAAGTAGAGTCAAATTTATGCAGTTTGTCCTTTTCAGGATTATTTCTGTATCAAAATTATTTCACCTGCTCCAATTTTTTTCATCATTTTCAAATTCCTTAGCACAAGATATTCATAGCTTACCTTTCATGTTCTCACATAATTATGGAAACAGCTCTTTCTCTGCTGTAGAGAAAGGTATTTCAAAATCAAAATTTTGATGCTATATTGTGCTTATTATTACTAGGTGCTCCAACTTCTAGAACATTTGAGCACCTAATGTTAAAAATTAAAGACTAAAAATTAAATCTAAAAATTAAAGACTAGGTCATTCTTTTATTCTCTAATTCCATCTCTGGGTTTCTATTTTCATATGCTGAAAAACTTAGGTTGCACATCACTAATACTTTTAATGATTAGCTCAAACACCAAAAGAGTGGAAAAACTTTAACAATTTTAATCAGCCAATAAAATTTAATATCATCTATAAATAACAAATGTGATATAACTGAAGATCCCAGTGTTGTTTACATGTTGATTTTGCCAAAAATAAGTGCAGTTTTCAAAAAAAAATTCAAAAGAAATTCAAAAGTGTGAAAGATAAAATAAGATCAAAGGAATAATACCATGAAAAAAAAAGGAGACAGGCAAAGTATAAAAACTAAATGTTATAGTGACCCTGAATAGCCTGTGAAAGGATGAAAAACCCGCTGTCTTTGAAATGATGAATCTGTGGTGGAAAGGAAGATCATAAAGAACTTCAGAGAAAACTAGCTGCTGAAAAGAAGCTGGTCATAAAAAATCTACCAAAGGTGAAAAGAAACCTGCTGCCACAATCAGCGAATTTGAATATTCTGTAATGTTAGCCAAATGTCCAGTCTTTGTAGTGGACTTTCCAGAGCACTGAAGTAGCTACTCTGTCACTCAACCTCATCTTCAAACATAAGATTTCTACAAAATGTTTATTTTACATATATATGTATTATATGTGTATGTGCATATATATATATATATATATATATATATATATATATATATATATGTCTATATATATATTTATGTTTTATATTGAATTATGTGTTGACTGTCACAAAATCAGAGACTTTGTTTTCCTTCTAGATCCTTAAGATCTAAAGAGTGCTAAGCACAGAGAGGGCCTTCTAAGTAAATAAATTGAGATAAAGGAATTTTTTTCACATCTACTCTCACATTTTCTTCTAGTGACCCTGTATTTCTCTAGCAAACATCTTAGAAAGTATGCTATTCCACGCATTTTTTGTGTTCCTACAGAGAACCACTTATGGTAACAGTTCTTTCTACTTACTCTCTTTCTCCTCCCATGGGTGATGACATCTCTGATTGGTCAACATTGGAAGAACAAGGAGCACACATGATTTAGCTCCTCCTGGACTTGCTAGCAGAGCCCAGCTCTCTTTTGGATAGGACCATGCTTCCTTGAAGCCTCATGGTGTTGGCCATGTTTTCCAGCCCAGACAGTGACTTACTTGGTTGGTATTCTCAGTAGAAATGTTGCTCATATTGTCCAACAACTTTATCAGCAATAAAGCTAGCATTATGATTCAGTTGTGCTCAGTAACTACATTTACCTCTCAGGGGATATGGCTCAGTAATCAAAAAAACAAAACAAAACATAACAAAACTTTGCGTGTTTTTCTCTGAGAGCCCTTTGAAATATATCTTACAGATTATACTGCTGAAAAAAAAGGAGGTTAATTTTTAAGGAATTGAGATCCAGTAAATGTATATGTTGACCATATAAATAATATGTTGACTTAAGTCATACTACATTGTGATCTAAAAACAAAGGAACAAAGCCTTACAGATTTTCACTAATTCTGAATCATTAAACACATAAAATACTAGAAGATTTTGTTAAGTTCTAGCAAGCATTTTAATTATCAAATTGCCAATTTTTAAATATCCAGTGTTGATATTTATGTATTTTATTTATAAGATCAAAATATTTATAGTCTGCTTAGAATAAATGGAGTCAATTCTATACATTTTAGTATAACTTTTAGGTTTGTATCAGAACTCTAATGTATTTTCACATGTCATTTTCTCATTACTAAAATACCTTTACATTTATTGGTTTTTGCAGAAAATTTTCTCCAACTACTTTGTGAGTGTTATCAGTTCATGGTAATATATAGCACCTATGTAGGACAAAATGACAAGTTATGACTTTGTAGCTCCTAAAAGGGTTCTTGTAGCAAGATCAAATTTTTATAACATAAATATCCACTAAGTAAAATTACAAATACATATTTGTATTATAAGCTAATGCTTTAGGTTACTTTTCCATTAAAATACTGTAATTTTATATTAATTATAATGAGAATTACTATACTCATAAAATTTTTTATCTGCTAGAAAAAATTAGAATTGAATACAAGATAGAAGAAATGTTTTCAAAAGTCCATAACATTGCTGAATTATTTCTTTATGGAACTTCTACATAGGAAGACAAAAACATGGCCCAAAACAAAAACTAATAAGAAAATGGAAAAGGAAAACAAGATAATCTAGATCTCTAAAATAATTAAATATGAACTTAAGTGTGACAAAGTTTGCTACTTGAAAGTGTCATTCATTAGGATTCTATGGGATTTGACCTATCATCTATTAATTACAAACAGAATATGATCAAATTTCTGCAATTATATGACTTTCACTTTCCAGTGAAATTCTGAAATCGACCTGCATTTTAGCTTTGAGCAAAGCACATCCTTGTTTCATTATACTTTTTATTATTCTGTTCCCTGACAAGACTTTTTCAAAATATTCTGGTGGATTTCCTGCACAATCTACATGATTGGTTTTAAAGTGTTGTTTCCAGAATTATAGTTTCATGTAATTGTTGCTAAGAATCTTTTTTGCACAAAATGACCATTTTTAGTCCTATTTGTGTTTCTCCCATAAGAATGTTTTATGCTTTTACTTACATTTTTTTTTATGCTGAATGACACTTTTTGAATTTTGTACTACTTATACGTGGGTGGGGTGATGCTGCTGTACTGTTAATGGGCAAATACATTGTAGAGACAGCAACTTTATATCATGGTCTGTTTGGAATGGTATAGAATTGATTCCTTCTCTTGCACAGTTCACATTTCACCAGCTTCAACCCACTGATTTACACTATGTATCTTTACTAGTATTTTCCTTACTAAGCAGATTGATATCACAAACTTGATATGGTAAATTGAGAACACAACTTTTCCCTTGCAATCTTGCCCAAAATGTACAATCTTATGTCGGTTACCTGAAAATCCTGGAAGACCATGAGTTGAGGAAAAAAAATTTACTGATATAAAATCACTGAGCAGGCCCGGCATGATGGCACAGTCCTTGTAATCCCAGTGACTTGGGAGGCTGAGGCAGGAGGATCATGAGTTCAAAGCCAGCCTCAACAAAAGTGAAGCGCTAAGCAATTCAGTGAGATACTGTCTCTAAATAAAATAAACATTGTGGCTCAATGTTCAAGTGCCCCTAAATTCAGTCCCCTACCCCCCCCAAAAAAATTACTGAGCAGTACTCTTCAAATGCATCAATTAAGGTCAGGAAAGACAAGCAAAGTATGAAGAAGTTTTACATACTGGAGGAGACTAATGACAAATAACTAAATTAAAGGTGGAGTTCTGGATAGGATCCTAGAATAGAAAATGACATTGATGAAAAAAATTGAAGAAATTTGTAAAGAAGGCAAAATTTTGAAAAATGTTTTAAAATATTTAATGTATTATACCTTAAAAGGTTTAACAATGAAAAAGGAGGAGGAGGAAGAGAAAGGGAAGAAGTAAAAGAAGAGGAAGAGAAGGAGGAGGAGGAGGAAACAAATTATAGCAGAAAGCTAGATATTTCTGGGATTCACACATGTGAGTATATAGGTTTCCACATGCCATCTTATCTGCTGCACTACAGACTAGCATGTCCTGTGCAGGGAAGTGAACAACTGTTTATTTTGTTTTGATGTAACAGTGAGCCCTGTTCACCTCCAGGTGAATGGTTCATTAAAGTTGACCCAGGAAATGTTCCTTTGAAATAGATGATGAGCACATTTACTACATACATCTCCTCAGTGAGATACACAGCAACAATCTCAGTATGAAAGGAGTTGCCATAACCTACAAGAACACAAAGAGGAAGCCTGCTGCCACCCACACTATCTGGGACCATGACAGGATGTACATAGTCAGGATCCCACTGGCCTTTCAAAAGACTTTCTGTCATTCTCACATGAGTCTTTATCCTTCTTAAGAAAGGATATCTTTTGCTTTGGGCATATCTACCTAATGGTGCCCATTACCAGTAATTTGTCGGTTAATGGTCTTTCTGTCTGCTAGACTGGGTGAAGGAAATTAAATTTTTCATAAGTTCTGGTCCCATGGAAGGTCCAAACTAAAGATCAGTTTGAAGTCTATGTGTTCACCTGCCTTTATATTTCATGTTCTCATAGTAGAGCTGGGCAGCTTATCTTTCTCTCTTCCTGAATATTTCTTCTATCATAGCAGAAAACAAATTTTATGTCCCTTAGTTTTACATGAGCTAGCCATTTATTCACCCAAATGTGGCAGAATACTTTATTAAACAATAAGGTATTTCCTTTCATTTGCCAATTGAATTATTTTTGTTCCTTGTTTCATCCATTCCATACCTCATCTGTTAAGATGAAAAGTAGAATGCTGTTTGATTTACTTATTTTGGAATATTAGAAGTTCAGAATCAACTGAATCCAAAGGTTTCCAAATGTTACTACACTTGGGGGAGGGGGGTTGTTATAGAAGTCCTGAGGCTTATACTGCACTTCACAGCAACTAAATTGGAAAGTCTGGGTGTGAGAACCAGTATTATAGAGCAACATGTAAAACAAATAAACAAAGAAAGAACTAAAAAGTTTCTCTTCCAAAACACAATTTGTGAATAAAATAAACATTCTTAAAGGTTTTGCTGAGTTTACAACAAATTAATGCAAATCATAAAAGACTCAAAAGCCAAGTCATATTAAAATTCTCAAACTCATTATTAATTAGAAAATGCAAATTAAAACAATAATTACGTACAGTTTCACACCCATTGTGGGAGGCCATTCACGCAGGTGATTTGAGTTGCCTCCCTGGCTGGGTGAGAGGCACTTAGACACAGCTGTGTCAGAGCTTTCCCCACCCTTCTCAGGTCCAAGGGCGTGTCCATGCAGAGGCGTGTCTGGCCAGTGCCCCGAAGACCCAATTGTCGCCCCTGACCTTGGGATGCTGCCCCCCTTAACCTTCATTGGATGGGATTTTCCCTTGAATTTTTTGTTCCCCATAAAAGCCAGCTCCCTGGCGTGTTCTCTCTCTCTCTCTCTCTCTCTCTCTCTCTCTCCCCCCCCCCCCCTTCAGTAAACCTCACTACCACAGTAGGTGGCTGGAGGCGGGAGCTAGGAGAATAGGAGAAGCCTTCCTGGAGCTGGTTTTAAAGGTAATTAGAGTCTTGTCTCTTTAATTTAAAACTCCCTAGCGTTTTGCTCATGGTATGAACCTTCTTTAATGAAGCCAGCACGGGTCAGAGGCTAGAACCCATTAAATTTAAAAAGTTTTTAAAAATAGCAATAAGATATGGGACAAGAGAAACTTTCATTCATTGTTGGCAGATTTGTAAATTGGCACAGACCTGTTGGAGAGCATTTTCTGTACTCTCTAGTGAAGTAGAAGCAGAAGGTACACATGTAATATATCTCAGCAATTATACTGCCCCCCAAAATGGCCACAGATGCCAAGGGAGGTGTGTTCAGGAATATTCATTACTAAAAAATTTAAAAAGGATCTAAATTTCCATTCAAGAGAATAAATCAAGGTGTTGTTTTGTTTACACAATAGAGTAACATCCACTCATTAAAACACAGGAGCGGAACCTCTTGTATTAGTTTTGATATTTATTCTAAAAATCAACTCAAAACTAAAGAATTATCACAAAATATAATATCTTTAATACAATTTCAATATATGCCAAATAAACTATGCATTGTTAGGAGACAACATATAAAAATATATATAAAAATTTAAATGTAAATATTTGGTAAGTTACCTATAAGTAAGGGCAATGAAAATGAGATCTAGGAGAAATAAATCAGAGGCTTCAATGACATTATATTTCTTAAGGTTGGTAGTAGATGCACAGTATATTATTAAATATATTTTCTTATGTCAGAAATAATTTAGTAAGTAATAAGTTGTTTACTGCCATTTTAGCCACTGAAAATGTCATGCCTCAGTTTTATATTTTATTTTCCAGTTTGGAAGTCTCTTGGTCTAAATACATAATAATTTTTGAGCCTGTGTCTTTTAACATTATTTCTAACCTATAGTTATATCTGCCTAAACCAGAAAGTTTCAATGTACAAATTTTGGATCAGGATTTCTGACAGTTAAATCCTTTAAACTATAATTATTTTTCAAAGTGAATAAGTGAAGATTTTTTTCTTAGACTATTTATATTTGTAGTTCTCTACACCACATCTAAAACTTTAGATACTGTTTCTCTGACCACTTCTGAAGACAGATATACCTGCCCAGTAATTCAATAATTTTGTGGCTATACTCAGTGGCACAAGAATGTATTAGCAGTGATTAATTCTGCCCAAAGTTTCTGCCTCCCTAGTGGAGATCACAAGGGTCCTCACATCCTCCATCGTTCCCAAAATGTTACCACTTCAGAAAATTCTACCTCAAGTGTTGTAATGCAGGATGTAATTTCTAGTTTACCTTATTAGTTGGACTGATCTAATTGTGTTTTATTTCTGCTTTGGTGAATGATTATCTCATTCCTAGTTTTAGTAAAGATTTTTAACTGCAGGTTTTTCAATGGATCCCCCTTACCAATGGCTCCCTTCATAGATTAGGTTTTCCATACTACTCCCTTTATGGAACAGATGCCTTTTGGCATGGTCCACTGGGGGATAATCCTTCTTTCATTTCCTACCCCCAAAACGTTTAGAATAATATAGTAAGTATCCTTCAACTCCAAATTCTGCTAATCTTCCACATATGTCTTTCTCCTTGACATTATGATATGATCATGATAACTATCTAAACTCTTAGGTAGGTTATTTTCTGCTATCATTCTGGATAGGTGGTACAATGATAAAGGTGTTTGAAAAAGAACTCTAAATGACAACATAAAAAAAAAAAAAAACCCTCCAATGTCCTTTAGTATTACTAAATAGAAAAGGTTACAAAGAAAAAGAGACAAAAAAAAAAAACAATCCTAATTGGGAAGACAAATTTCAATCAGACTCCTCCCATGCCAACCTGCTCCTGATGGTTTTGTTCATGTATCATTTAACAATGCAGGCAATTTTGTCACTGTACGAACCTCATGGAGTGTACTTCCACAAATCTAAATGGTACAGCCCACTACATACTTGGGCTATAAAAACTCACATACATGGGCTGAGATTCTTCAGTGGCAGAGTGCTTGCCTAGCACTAGGTTCAATCCTTAGCACCAAATGAAAATAAAACAAATAAAGTGAAGGTATTGCCCATCTACAAGTATAATTTTCTTTTAAAATTCATATACACAAGCACACACATACTATGCATGTGTTTGATATATGTATTGTGTGCTATATATAATTCTTTATGTTATTTTAAGGAAGCTTGTTAGGTGTTTTCATGCCAGGATCATAAGTATTTGAAAGATGCACTGTGCTATGAGATTATACCTATGATAATACTAGATCACAGGAATTTTCTAACACCATTATAATATTACGGTACATATGGTCATTAACTGAATGAAACATCATCATGGAGCCCATTATTTTGTGATTTGATGAAGACTCCTTCTTCTCCTTTAAGAAACTCTCTTGGAAATGTTTCTAAAGTTTCTAATGTCCTACTAAGTCCTAACAGTTCAGAAAGGTCTTTTTACATCCATACCTGACCACCAAGAGAAGGTGAATTGCTTTCCTAGCAGACCCAAATCTTATGCCTTCTGCTAACCATTAGTATACATAAAATTATTATCTGGAAAATAGTACAAATTTTGGAATTAACATATGCGATTATTTTTGGTCAGAATTCTTGTTACCAAAACCAAAACAAACAACTGTAGGGGAAAGGAATTATTCAAAGTACAGCAATTTCACAAACATTTTCAGTCTGAGAAAATAAATTTCAAACAGAGATTCCAAAAATGAATTTCTATCCCACATTGTAGAACAGGCTTATTAAAAGAGATGTTGGTTCTGCCATGATCACAATACTACATATCACGAGGACATTTCACCCTTACAGTTTCAGACCTCTGTGAAAATCAGCATCAGGAACAGATACACACTAGATACTATGTCTCTTACATGCATATAAATGGTGGAATCTAAGTTTTATATCTGAACCTTAGCAACGACCAAGGAAGGTTTTATGTATTTTTTTGGTATGTTTGTTTGTTTGTCTTTATTTTCCATGTGGGAGGCTGGGTTTGGTGGAAGATTCTAAATTGAGAAGGCAAGATTTGTTCCACAGGGACCATTAAAAGGTAACATGAAGATAAATGAAGTGTGTAGGTAATTGCTCAGGTTATTAAAACAGACATCCAATCCAATTCCCACTCTTGACTTCTCAATCACAAAATAATAGCAATATCCTAGAAAGTAATATATTATGACTGTCCACATAAGAATACAACCATGTGTCTTATAGCAATGTTTCCGTCAGTGACCAACTGTATGGACCATGGTGATTCCATAAGATCATAAAAGAGCTGAAAATTCCTTATACCAAGTAACATTATAATCATCATATTGTTACAGTTCAAGTCATTTTTCAAGTATTTGTGGTTATGATGGTATAAACAAATTATTAAGCTTCTAGTTGCAAAAGTGTAACAATACACTATGTATAGCATATAATAGTTGATAATGATAATGACTTTACTATTGGTTTATGTATTTACTATACTGTACTTGTTATCATTATTTTAAACAATATTTCTACTTATAAAAAAGAAAGTCATTGTAGAACACTATGCCGTATTATACATGGCATAATTACATTATTCTTTATGGTTGAATATAACTACATTTGAACTAAATTGAAGATTAACTTAGAATTTCTTTTAATTTGGAAATTAACTACATTTACTTCAGTAATATTTGCTGGGGACATTTACTTCAGTAGTATTATTTGCCACAAAATGTGACAAAGTTTTCATCATGTTATAAAAGAAAATCAAAAGACAATCTTAGGTTACATCAATAGTTCTGACACAATAGTACAGTATAATCCAGAAACTTTCTCTTTCATTTATTCTTTGCATTCTTACTTTCTACTGAAGCAATGTGCTTTAAACACATTTTGAAACTTCTTATGATTCATTGCAATGTAATATCTCTGCTTAAAAACTTTTTTCTAACTAAAGAGAATGATTCAGAGAATGAAACTCAGTGCCAAGGAAAGGAATTATTTGAATATTTGTCATTATTAATGTTAAATGCTTAAAAGAATCCCTTAATAAGCACCTATTAATTATGACTTGCACAGAATTTGCTTCCAGGGTTTCAAAAGAACTTTGCATCCCTAGGATATGATTATTCATGTTGCAGCATATAGTAGTAATTGAATTATAAACTAATCAAAGAGAATTTGATAATATTGGAACAAATAACTTATTGATTTTGAAATGTTTTTACTTTCAACATCACCTTCATTCATCCCTTTGTCTTTGGGTCATAACATATGTCACTTTAGAATTTTTCCATTATAACAATAAGCTGGTTGTGTTTTCTAAAGTATACATGACTGGTTAAAAGAGACAACATAGTTGAGATTTTCCTATAGTATTACTGATGTATGATTGGGCTCCTGCTATGATTGATAACTGAACATAAAGAAGACAGCATGTCAAGAAAATATTAGATCACACTAATCAATACCAAAACACAGGTAAACCATAGCTTGAAGTGATTTCAACTGGCATCTAGAATAATTCATTTATGTTTGTTATGTAAGTAAAATTTGTAGTAAACACTTTTCTCCCATAAATGGAAAAGATTAATTGCAATGTTAACCAAATCTCTTTCATATACAGGATGACTCATTTTTTTCTTTTGTTAAGAGTACATTAATCATTGCAGATGAGGTTTCTGCTAGAGTCTAATTACTAACTAGATAATGCTTATAATGTGTTTTCTTCAGCTTCATGCTGCTTAATTTTCTGCCTTAATCTTACCATGTGTGCATCTCATTGTAAAAAGGTAAATGGGGAAAATGGATGACAATAAGAGTTGGCTTTTGATATCAAGGTTCTGCTAATAAAATAAAACAAACCTATACTTTTTTTGTGTATCATCTCCCAAATAAGTCTGCTATAATAGATGGAAACAAATAACCTTTCAATAAAAAAAAGAAGGTTAAGGATAACTAATCTTGAATTCTATTGGAAACATTGGGGAGTGTAATGCCAACCCAGTGATAGGAAATGTAAAAATACTTCTGGTATCAGTGTTAGTTACTATGAATCCCTCAGGAATTCAGGATTTTCATTAGACTTGTAAAAATACTAGCTTTGCATTATTTTCACTTTAGAATTATGTATTAATTTTTGTATAAGCCACTATTCTGCATTGCATCAGTAATATGTTCTATGAGCAAAATCCAGGCCTATTTCTGAAACCATTGCTATTTTGTACCTAACATACATTAATAAATAAATGTGAATGTGAATCATGTATGCCATGACTTCTTCAGGGGGCTAAAATACAATCACCATAATTCATGAAAAAATCCAGACACCTAATCTCTTCCTCATCCTAAATTGTTATATTCATTATAAACTTAATTAGTAATAATAGCAGAAGGCATTAGTTTCATCAGATAGAATTACATTCTACTGATTGTAAGGGCATTACACTTCTAAACTGACAAATTCATCACCAGGTTTCAGAGAAGTGTTCCCTGTGATTCTGGAGAGCCATGAAATGTACTGTTACTTATTCCTTAAGATTACAAGTTTTATTCTTCCTATATTTGCACTTGGTGAATGAAATTACTAATAATACATTTTATGTTCCTTCTGCCTTATATGCATGAAAGACTTAGAAAGAACCAAAATTCCATGAAATGATTCTATTCTCTTTTAAATTTATAATTTTAATGACCCATGTTTGTAATGCATTTTCTATTATACAGTATAGTTTTACAGACATTGTTTCAATTTGTTGTCATACCTCTCATTTAATGACACTTGTTACTAATTCAATTTTAATAGAACCAAGTCCCAGAGAACAAAATTAATGAATTTTCCCTAAGTTGAATAGCTGGAAAGAGAATTTCACCTAGTTTTTCCACTTATAAAACTCAAATAGACTTCCACTTTATGTGTGTGTATGTGTTTTAAGTGGTAGGCACTAGTTTTATGAAATCCTCACTGGCTTCCAGGTAGCATTTAACTATTTAATTATTTGAAACTGACAATGTTTAAAATTGGTTCAAGAGTCTGTATGCTTTATAGTGATTTAAAACTTACACATATAGGCTCATATAGTAAGCAGCTGTATGTTTTCCCACTTAAGAAAATAAAGTCATTGGTGCTGAATATTTTGAATACCAAAACCAAATGAGCAAGCCGGGTATGGTGACACTTGCCTGCCATTTCAGTGGCTCTGGAGGCTGAGACAGGAGTATTGCTAGTTCAAAGCCTCCACAACAAGGACAAGGTGCTAAGCATAACTCAATGAGACTCTGTCTCTAAATAAAATACAAAATAGGGCTGGGGATGTGGTTCAGTGGTTAAGTGCCCCGAGTTCAATCTCCGGTACCCTCCACCCTTTAACAATGAGCAAATGCTAGTGATTATTATGTTCGACCTCCCAGCTGGAGGAATGCCTAAGAAAATAAAAGAAAAATACATACATATAAACCTAATAATTACATGACATAGCTTTCATTTGAGTTCATCAAATGATATTACCTTACAAATTAAAATAACACTGACCAACTTTTTAAAAAACAATTCACATAAATATATTTTGTCACTTGATATTTTCTTAAAATTTATCTTAATAAAATGAGAGTTGTAACTAGTTATAAAATAGTGTATGAATTTGAGGGAATTTTAGAAATTGCCTGATAAGTACACATCATTACCTGAATTAGTATCTCACCAATAGAGACATCTAAATGTGTGACTTTCATTATTCTTTCTACTAACATTGGTTTCAATAGGTCCCCATTACTGTGTAATATTGGATTTCCAAGTGCTAAGTGTCGGTTTGAGTGTTAGGTGCATTGCATAAGGAAAGCATGCTTCTAATTTTTCAGTTGGGAAAACTGAGGCTTAGGAAAATAAAGCAACTTACCAGAGTTTATACAATGAGAAAGTGAGTTAACAGAGATTGTTCTGATTGAGTCACTTGGACTTTTGCTCTTTATCACTTTGCTATTCAGAAGTTGATTATTTACTCTCCAGATTTTTACTGCCTGATCAGCTCTGGACAAATTTCTGAAGTGGGAAAAGTCAAATTCTTTCCCTCTTTTTCTTTTTTCATTTTTCCTTTGCCAACCTATTCTGCTCTGGTACTTAAAGATTTTAGAATTTAAAGAGAAGATAAATTACTGGATATTTTGGATATTTTAATATACTTGCCTGATAAACAAAACCTTCCCAAAATGATGGGAAGGTAATATGGGATTGAAGAAACACCTCTCTTTTCCCCAACCCATCAGCTTTTATCCAAGGGAATGTCTGTGTTATCACTGTATTTCCTGATTTTAGAGTATTAATTGAAACTTTTTCACATCATGGAACATTCTAGAATACTAAAAAGTAAAAACATTCTAGAATACTAAAAAGTGTGGCTACT
The DNA here is from genome assembly GCF_047511675.1 of Marmota flaviventris. Taxonomy (NCBI): domain Eukaryota; kingdom Metazoa; phylum Chordata; class Mammalia; order Rodentia; family Sciuridae; genus Marmota; species Marmota flaviventris. The sequence continues at coordinate 44,102,038 of NC_092500.1, read as the reverse complement.
GTGATATTTTGTACAAGATTTAGGATTCCTGTAGGAAATTCTTAAACTTGTCCACAACCCAGGAAAAAGCTTAATAATCTCATTTTGCAGATAGGAAAAGCTAAGACTGTCCATCTTGACTCATCTTCCCCTCTTTTATTGAGCACTTCAGATGTTTAACAAGTTAGATATTGCTTTGTTTATAGAATCATAATAAAAATTATTCCATACCAATTTTCATCATTTGTCAAATAAAAGTATTTCTTTGAGACAACTAAAATTTTTCATATCTAGAATACAAAGATTCAAAGTAGGTCTAAATTTTCAGTGTCATAGAAAAATGTCTATGTTACAGCTTTTATCTCTCTCTCTCACATTTTTTTTTTGTGAATTAAAACTTTTTTTCTCATGAAAGTATGTTGTGTTTTCCTGTATTTCTATAGATAAAATCTCTCCAAAAGCATAATTTATATAACATCCTTCAGTTCTTTTGATTTTTGTATATTTTAATAAGATGGAATATTACTTAACCTGTCTCTTTTCCAATTTCTACATAACATATGAGTTATTGCTCATCATCCATGGATTAGGTAGAAAATAAAATGTTTTGATATAACATTATGCATATAAATTAAATTTTAAAGGTACATAGATAACTCTTTAATATACTTGCCTGATAAACATGTGCATAAGTAACATATGTTAGAGTCTATTCAACAGGTAAACAAATGATAAATTTTAAATGACTTTTTAAAAATGCATATTTTAATGAAGTGTATCAAATGGGAGAATTGAGAGTACCAATACACATGCAATTTGTTTGAAGAAACAAATTGATTTCTCAGGTCACTTTACTCATCTGTAAAATACAAAATGGTTTGATTCTCATAAGTGTTGCTTAGTGCAAATAATGCCCATAAAGCATTTTTAGATTTACTTAGAAAGCATAATAGGTTTTTTAAAAACTGGAGATCTCTTCAAATGGGAAACAAAAAAAGAAAAAGAAAAAGCTGCTAGTTGTGAGAAAAAGCAGGAAAATGGGCTTTCCTTTTTATACATAGCTTTCTCTGTTATTTGTGTCAGGCTCGAATTGTCTCAAGTCCTGATTTTTCTACACTGTAATAGGTGTACCTACTTGAAAATGGAGCCTGCATCAGACTTGTTCACACAGATTCCATGAGCTTGCCTAGTGCACCCAACCTCACCCATTTCTTCCTACCTCACTTGCAATCCCCAAACAGATACACATAAAGGTTCTTCATTGTTCCATTATCATGAGTGTGGTACATATTTTTGCAAATTTATTTGTGCCACATGTATTCAACCTGCTTGAAACACAGTGTAGTGTAATGGTTAGAATATGCAATGGCATGTCATTTAATCTTTTGATATGAAATCTCAGTTCTGACAATTATTAAATGTGTAAGCCTGGACAATTTCCTCAATATTTATAAGCTATACTATTCTATTTTGTGAAATGAAACATCACAGGGTAAATTAATCCATGCTAAAACATATGACACTTTGCAAGTGATTTTTAAAGCATTTTGTCCTCCTCTTCCTGTGATGGTTTTCATTGTTAGGGGTATTCATTGGTTAAATAACATAAACTGATTTCTATGTTCAGTCATTCCTGAGTATATAGCAATAACTATGGTATAAGATATTGGATGAAGAATAATGAAAGGATTCAACATTTTTGTCACCAGAGCCCAGCATATATTAAGTGCACAATACATATTTATTCTGTACAGTTCAAACATTTGATAAGTATTAATTATACAAGCAATGGTAGAGAGTACGATGAATTTGATATGGAAAAGCATTTGAGGAATTTCTTTCAACATGTTGATAATCCACCTGATTTCTGTCTTCCATTTCTGTTGTTTTAAATCAAACAACCCCATGTAGAATGTTTCAGATATGTGATTTTCAAATTTCAGCATGCATAAAAATCATTTGAAGAATTTGCTAAAATACCCCCAGATTTATCAGACTTTAATGGAGCTTAAGAATTCATATTTGTAACAAATCCCCAGGTAAAACTGATCTTCTAACAACCACTATTCTAGGTATACCAGGGATTAAAATTCTCCTTCATTGTTTTCTTTTGACAAATTACTATATACTTCATCATATTTCTACAGTTAATGATTCCAATGATAGTTTTAAAGCAACACTGTCATGTTTAAACATAAAGAAGTATTATCTTGATAAGAAAAGTTGATACTGGTACTTGGTCATGAATTAATTAATTAATAATAATTAATGAATTAATGAATTAATAAAGAACAGCACTTACTGTCTTAATCCTTTTGCCATTAACTAAAAATCACACTACCTGATAATTTATTTAACTCATAATTTGTCTATATTTTATAATTATTAATTTTTCAAACTAGGATTTTAAATGTTTTTTGTTTTTTTTTTTTTTGGAAAATTACAGACTCAATTGATTTTCAATTTATCCTGTCACTTGAATAGTGCCAAATTTGTGTTCAGAGTCACCTAAATGTGTTAAAGTACATGATCTTAGATTTAATGGATATTAATTTTTGTGAAAAAACCTTGAAAATATATGTGCTTACAAGGTGTCCATAGACATTTTTCTTCAAATATTTGAAAACAATTTTCTTAGGAAAACATGCTTTCAATTGAAAATAAATGCATAACAATCACTGATGTTAATGATGAACTATCAACAGCTAAGTGCATTCTAATTCCAAACCTGAACTTGAGAATTTAGTTACAAAATCATGTAAACATGTTTAGAACATTAAAGTTTTAGAAAGTTACTATTTTCTTGTATTAAAAGATTTTTAAAGCTAAAAAGATTGCCATAAATATATAGAGAGTGAGGAAAACTTGAAATACTAAATACCTACATTTATGTTAATTTTGTGGTATTTTTAAACTTTTTTCTTTTTTTTTTTTTTGGGGGGGGGGCTTCTTTCCTATCCAGAGTAAGAAATTGGAGAGGTGTGTGGGTGAATGTGTACATGTATATGTGCATGTGGGTATTCTATTAATTTTATTAGAATTTATGCTGTTATTATTATTATGCAATCATATAAGTCTTATAGTTCTGATGACTAAATTATTAAAACATTAAATAAAAGGTAGGAATTGGTTATATAAATATTCATTGATACATTTAGCAAAAATAATTCTTTAAGTATGCATTTTTAATTGGATGCAATATGAACTTGAGTTTTTAAAGATCTTAAGCTCTGTTTGTCATATATAGTCATATATTTTCAATGAACACAACAGATTGTTCATGTTCTTCTATTGCTCCCTGCAACAAGGGTAAGTGGGAGACAGGCAGGACCAGCCTGTCGTTTCCTAGGCGCTGAGCGGGAGGGTAAGGGTCCATGGCCCAGTCCCCACCCCAAGACTGGGAAGAAACCACACTGAGCCGGGAGTTGTGTCAGCCTTGAAGGCACTGCAGATTTCAGCTTTATTGTGTCAGGGACAAGGTTATGTAGTGATAGAAGGAGGGACTAAGGAGAGAAAGTAGCGAGAACCAATAGGGGGCAGTTATGTCACTATCACTGAGGGCCTAGGCAGATTTCAGGTTAAACCATTAGGTGGGGCTAAGGTTAAAAGCCTGCGCCAATCCAGCCAGGTCACGTATATGGAAATGCTCTAGAAGATCGCATGAGGCCACCTCAGTCAACACCCACTAATGGCCGCGGTCCCAAAGGAGGTAAAAGGTTCCAACATTCTTCTTCCCAAATTACTGATGGCCTAAGTTAAGAAAATGTCAGTAACTGGGAAAGTACTTTTTCCTCTTAATTTTTAAATATAAATGTGTTATTCTGCTATAAATTGATTATTTAGGAATACTATTAATATTGGCTCAATTATATAGCTAATAAGTTTAAGACCTTTAGTGAATGTTACAATATATGACCACATTTTATATTACATCTATAAAAATGGTTGTAAACACTATATTTAAATTAAAAAAAAAATAAGTTTTATCACCCCGGAGAACACTTAGGCAGTGTTCTTGAAGGTGAAAGGATTTTTAAAGATCCAGTTAGAACCAGATCTCCGTATTTTGAATAGTTTCTTCTTTCCCCCTAATAAAGTGGATTTTTCTGTGGATCTTTTTACAAGGTTAACTTGGATTAAATGATTTCTTTTTAACATGATTTAATTTACATAAACGGTGTTTTTGTATGATAGCCTGTTGGTCAAAACTGGCATGAGCGCTCTCTCTTTCTCTCTCTCAAAAGAAAAGGTCACATAGTGAGTTATTTTAAATCTTTAAAAAACATTTGATGATTGATTCTTCCAGCTGAATACTAAAAAGTATTATATGAGTAAAGATGGGATAATTTTGAAAAACAGCATACTGATTTTTGATAAAACTTATTATTATTGCACAATATCATGGTATCATATTCCCTTCAAAGAGATCCCTACTAAATGAAGCATAGGAATTTTCCTATGATGCTTTTTTCCTTTTCCTGCTTAGCTACAGAATGCCACTTAAATGTTAACAATTTTAGTTTTATTTTCTTTTAGTTTTATTTTCTTTTTATTTTCAGTATTATCTGGGTTTTATGGAGACCAGAAATAAACAAATTAATAATACTTATAATATTTGCTTTTTTTACAGGTCAGAGATCATATTGATACAATGTTTGTATATTTTATTGGTCCATATTAAACAAAATGGTGAGTTTTCTTGACATATTTGTACATATACATCAAGAGAGAATTTGATCAATATTACTCTCTAATATCTTCCCCACTTTTCTGTCTTCCCTCCCCTTCACTCATGCCCTATAGAATAATTTCATCAACTTTCAGACAATAGCTCTATGTTGACTTTGCATCTAGCTTATACTTCCTCCTGAATGTGCAATAGAAGACATATGTCATTGCCTTCTGTGTGCTTACACATGCAAGCTCCTCGAGTGCTTCATATTCAACATTTCTAAGAGAGCACATTTTATTTTTCCTTGAGGTTAATTGAGTGACTGATATCCATCTCCAGTTGCTAATCAAATTAGCCAAGTGAGTCAAATGAAAGGTCTCCTAGACCCTTGCCTTCCTTCGTCATTCATATTTCATCAAGTGCTCTGCCTTAAAATTTTCTTAAAACCAACAATTTCTGTGTGTATTTTTCTGTGAAGTTGGCTGTCAGTAGCTCTCATTGGCTTCTCAGGAAACTTCTTTGTGATTTCTTGTGTTCATTTTTCCCCTTCCTAAGAATAAACCATGGTTGTGACACTTTCACTTGATATTGTCATAAGAGTAATTTCTGTAACATAGTCCGTTAATATGTTCAGTTTAAATATTTATAGTTTTCTAAGTTACCTACGTCACTTTTTATCATCACAAGCAGCCATTGTTATAGTCATTACATTTTTCATCAACTGTTGGTACAATTTTTTTTCTTTTTATTTGGTATAAATATACTCAGTACTCCATATCATCAGAGGATTGATTCTAGGATCCGAATGGGTACCAAAATCCCAGGATGTTCAAGTTCCTCACATAAAACAACATGAGATTTGCATAGTACCTATCTTTGCAAATCTTCCTGTATACTTTAAATAACTCATCCCTAGATCACTTGTGATATATAAATTGTTGTCATATGGTGTTTTTATCAGCTTTTTCACTACTGTGACCAAGAACAATTTCAAGGAAGAAAATGTTTATTTTCTGCTCACTGTTAGAGAGGTCTCAATCCACAGACAGCTGGATCCATTCCTGGGGGCTTTAGGTAAGGCAGAACATCATGGCCAAATAGTGTGATAGAGGGAAGCAGTTTGAGCTAAACTCAGCTCACAAAATATATACCCCTCAATGACCCTCCTCCTCCAGCCACACCCTACCTGCCTATAATCACAATTTACTTAATCACTGTCAGGGGATTAGTTGACTGATTGTATTAAGGCTCTCACAACCCAATCATTTCAGCTCTGAACTTTATTGCATTATCTCATACATGAGCTTTTGCAGGCAACCTTATATTGAAACCATAATATATGGTATTGTTTAGACAATAGTGGCAAGAAACAAGTCTGCACATGTTCAGTAAAGATGCAGTTTTTCTTGAATATTTTTTAATCTATGGTTGATTGGATCATGACTATGGTAAGATCACTGTGAAATATCTTGGTAAATGAGGTAAGAACAGTTTTTCACCTGTTCAGATTGTTAAAAAAATCAAACAAGAATATATTTTGTGATTAAAAAATTATATAAAATTAAAATGTTGGTGTTCTTGCATAAAGTTTTATTAGAACAACTGTTCATTTGTTCATTGTACATGGCAGCTTTGGGGCTACAGTAGGTGAGTTAAATAGTTGTGACAAAGACCTATGTGGTGCTCTTAATCTCTTCATAAAAAATCTCAGTGATGCAGTTGTAACAGAATCTGAGGCCATATACTTTGCCATAATGATTTTACTTATTTTATGTTATTAATGTGTATTCATCATGTCAAAAAAAGAAAGAAGAGAAATTGGGCTTAAGATATTATTTTGTAAGGCATATTGAATTTGGATTATTTTGTCAATGAATTTGATGAAATGTTTTGTCATTTAAATAATAGCTATACTATATTAATGAATACAATATGCATAGAAACTACCAGATTAAAGACCCATCACAATACTCCAAACTCATAGGAAAGTAATAATAAAAATAATTAGAAAATGGTAAAAATTTTGCTCATGAAATTTTAAGAAGCAAAAAATAACACTGCAACCAATATTCATTCCTAAATAGTTAATTTATTATCCAAGCAGGAAAAGTCATTATTAAATTGCTAAGTAATTACATCATGTTTTGTTGTAATAGCTGAAAAAAATGTGTTCACAGAAAATGAATCACATAGTCTTTTGAGAAGAACAATTATACAAAGAATTGAGAACATTGGGAACAATATTAATAGTCAAAAAAGGCAAATAATTTTGAACAGATTTCTTGGCTCTTAAGGAGTCAACAAATGCTATTGATTCTTCTCAGTTCTTGTGCATTCAAGGAGTTGATGCTGAGTTTAAAGTAACTGAGGAATTGGCCTCTGTAATAATCTGCACTGAAGAAGGGGAAATTGGTTTCCAAGAAGTTGAGAAAACACAAATCAGTAAAAATCTGAAAACATCACACAGAATTTGTTAAAATGTGTTCCAGTGGAAGGTGATAAAAATATGTGTGGAGAATAAAGAGGCTTATTTTGACAGTATCAAAAAGCTTATAAAAATGTATAAATATTGATTTTGTTGTTTTAATCTATTGTCTATTATTGAACCAGTAGTAAAAATAGGGAAATTTCAATTGCTATCATTAATTAATCATTATCTGTTCTGTGGTATGCTGATATGCTCTGCGACATAGTTCTGTGTAATAAAATAAATACATTTTACTGTAATTTTTTGAGGTCAGAGATGTGACTTAATATTTCCTGAAGTCATCTCTCAAATAATGTTCTCCATCTAATGGCTTCACATTTAGCTTTGTTAAATACTTACTAATGCCTCTCAATGAAGTTCTTTAATATGAAATTATAAAATACAATGATGTCTATGAACAAAACTTATACTAGGGAATTATTGTTTTTTTTAACTAGCTTTGTAATCTAGATAATTCCAAGATGTTTTATTTACTCCTTATGTTATCAGATTGTGAAATGAGAGCTGATATCTCTACTGCCACACTATGTTTGAAGAAGATGCATTTTTCTGAGCCAATCTGCCATCTTAGTAGTGCTTTTTGAATGTTAATGCAAGTGCAAAGAAAATTTCCATATTTCAAAATTCATATATATCTTCAGCTGAAGAGCTTTCATCTATACTTCATTTGAAAGTGATTTATCTGCAATGAAATGACATACTAAAAGTAAAATATAAAGAAAAAAAATCTAACAGAGTCCAAAGTATGTATTCAAAGTGATGATTATGCTCAATTAAATATATATGCTCATGAATTGATATCATATATGGCTTTGTTAATTTATGACACAGGCATTTTTAAAAATACATAAAATTCCATTATAGACCAGTATCAACATGTAAATATTTGTAGTCGTTTTTGATAATTAAGAAAAAATTAAAAATTTATTAACCATAATGTATTCACCACAAAATAATTTTATTATTCTGATTGGTAAACTTATAGTAGAAAAACATTGTATTCTATTATCATTATAATTTAAATTTTATTATTTTTTGGAAAATTATTTTCTACCTTGTACTTATATAAGTTCTTACAAAATTTCCTGGATTTTTTCTCTTGGCCTCCAGAGATTACAATATTTGTTATTTTGTTCTTTACAAAAAGTTTTAACACTTGTTCTGTATCATAATTATGATCCTTGTTATAGAAATCTATTTGTCAGAACTTAAGAAATATTACACATAAAATTCATGGAAACCAATTTTAGTACTCCAATCCTGTTAGACTGCTTAAAGGTCAGTTTAGTTTGATCATTTTCTTTTCTTGTCTTCTCAGAATTTAGTTTCTAGTAGTTTAAAAATTTTGCAATTTCTAAAGCAAAAAGTTTGGGGATATTGATAACACTGATCTTATTTCTATGTCTTTTTCTTCTCTTTCTCTACTTGGACATCAGAGTACTAGCTAGGTTGCCTTGGTTCTCTTCAATTTCTAATATTATCTAGCTTTCCTATCTGTTCTCCAAGGGCAGATGTGTTTGATGTAAGCCAGGCTTTTACAAGGAGAATGTAAATCTCTTGATATTCCTTCCTTTTGTCTCATAATTTTTATGCTTAATGCTATAATTTAGACCGAGCCTTCATCATCAACCATGGGGAAATGTACCTAGTCTAATGACTTGTCTTCTTGCCTTAAGTTTTTCACTCATTCATCTCATCTTTTATATTCCTTAGCTTCAATTCCTTCAGATATTTCCCTTGGACTAACATTACATTGTAAAATATATTCCATGACTTTTTTCTCTCTGCCTATATCTATAAGTACTTACTTCATTAAGAGTATCCTTCCCTCCTATGGTCCAATAAAATTGAACACTGCGGTTTTCTAAAGAAGCCCCATTGTTGTATATATTTCCAATTTTGCTTATGCTGCCTCATTGTTCTGGAAACGTTTGTGACGCTCACTCCTCATCCTTTTATTTTACTTTACTTTATCCTCATAACTCTACTCATTTTCAGGGCTCAATTTACCCTTCAACTTCCATGTTATCCCAGTCACTGAGTACTTATCCCTTTGTTCATTCACATTTAGTAACTGATAAACTTTTATTTGTGATAGTCAGCCCCCAGTTTGGCTCCCTGTAACCTGGCCTCCTAATATTACCTTACTTGCATAATACCCTCCCATTAGATTTGGACTGGACACTACTTCCAGAGTCTAGAGAATAGAGCAATGCAGAAGTGATGATGTGTGACTTGGACACTAAGTTCTCAATGGTAGTTTGTTTGCATTTGCTGCTGTTGTTTCTCTCTCAGATCATTCACTGTGGGGTAAGCTATTGGCCACATTATGGATACCTCTTTGGAGAAACCCATGAAGGGATAAATTAATGTCAACAACCTTATAAGGATGTGGGCATGGCTTCTTCAACCCAGTTAAACTTTCAGGTGAAAACAGACTCAACTGACAACTTGACTACAATCTCAGAAGAGATCTTAAACCAGGACTACCCAATTAGAATGATCCTGAGTTCCTAACCCTATAAAAGAATGTGATAATGAGTGTTTTGTTTTAAACTGTCAAGTTTGGGGATAATTTGATATGCAGAAATATATATCAAATATATAAATCACAAAGGATAATATTCTTCTGTATTTTAACTCAGTTAATACTCCAGTAACCTGTGGAATTTGCCATGTCTCTCTTTTTCTTTTTGAGTGAGAATTTGAAACTTATAGAAGATGTTAAATGATTCCCAGTCTAGAGCAATTTTACTTTATAATAGCTGCATCTCCCTACCAACTATTAAATCGAATTACTACTTCAGAAAATTTCAAGAAGTTGAAGAATGGAAGAAATCGGAGGCATAGCAAAAAAATATACTGCAAGCTTTTAAACTCAATAAATTGATAATCTGTTACAGAAAATCCTATAAGTTGTTTATTCAATTCCAGGGCAATACACTAAAACATAATTTTATAGAATATGTATATTTAAAAAATTAGACTACAGCAGAACAGTCTGATTTACTATAGAATTAAAATATATAATTCCATAGTAATAAGAGATGTATTTGCATACAAAATATACCTAATTTTCATAAAGTATGAAAATAATAAGAAATCACATTTATCAATCATTTAAACTACAGATTTTAAACATTCATGTAAATATGAGCTAGCCGAAATCAATCAAATTCTTTTTTGGATGGTCATTCACTTGTAAATTGAAAGACTGTCATGTAAATATACCTAAAAGAGTTATAAATCAGACTGAAGCAGAACTTGTATGAATATGCAAATTGACAAAGAAATTTGAAACTCCTAGTATTCTACTAATCCAATTACCAGTAAGCTGATTGCCAATCTGATTCAAGTATATGAGGATGGCTGCCTCATTAAAGCTAATGGCTCCCTCCGGCTAGAAATGAGTGGGGTTACCAACTGTTAAATTTTGGTAGCCCAATCAAAAATGTGCTAGCAGCAGTTTGAACACAACTATTTGAAGTCCAAGTATGCAGAATAATTCTTCCATATAACTAAGATTCAAGACATGAAACAAAAAAGAGAAGAAAATAAGACTGCCTCTATGGGGCAATATCTAGTATCAAAAGATTTTTTGGCAAAGCAAATTAACAGGTGTGGTGTAAAAACTTCATTTCATCACATTATATAAATCTGTGAAAAATTAAAACTGAAGGGGAGAGCAGTGATCCCTTTCTCTATTGTTTAGCAGATAATTTTTAGTTTTTATGTGTCTATAGGGGTAGATTTAATATAGAAATACAAATAAAAGAATAGTTAAGCATAAAATAAAACTTGTTTATTTTACAAAATAGCATTATTTTTAAATTGATAAAGTATCCACTGAAACATTTAAAAATGTTAACAAATTATTTGCACCTCATGAAGCATCATTTAATAAAATAATCATGCTGGTGGAGAGGCTCTTGGAGTTTTGTGAATTAATAAAATCTGAAGTTATTGAGCTATTTCAGCAATTGACTTGTTTTACCTCAAGTTCTTCTTTTCCTTAGTGAGCAGTGTCATCTGAGGTACAGGGACTGAATATTAATTAATGTGATGTGAACTACTTAGATAAAATTCTGCAACTTGTAGATATAATTCTTTCCAATTCCAAACACCAGTTTAGTTTATCTGTCAGGTATATAAAAAATATGGAAAGGCACCACGATCTCGGATATCAGCTGAGCGTTTATGTCCCATGGATTATATGCAGCTCCCACCAATACTTCAAACAACCTAAGAACGTTTCTTTCCCTATAACTGCATTAGGATCTTACCTTCAAAAATTACAAGAACTACAGAAAAAAATCAGTTTCAACTTTGTAGTATATAATATATCTGCTTGAGACAGTTCTTTTCCCTTTTTTTTTTAATTGTCATTTGTTGACTGGAACAATCAAGATAAAAAAAAAACAATAATCTTCTACTCCGGTGAGCAAAGCATTTAGGAGGTCCACTAGTTTCAGTGACAGGAAAATTGCTATGCCCCTGACAAACATATTACTAGAAAAAGAGTTCAACTAAATTTTACATCAAGGCTGAGGTCAACAAACACGTTTTCATGTTAAGCTTTGATTGAGAGATGAAACCATGAAAAATCAATAACCAGTTTTAAAGAGTAAGAGATTGATATTAAAGTGATACTTATTTTAGAAATGAATCCTGAGACTTTCATATATAAAAAAGAAAAAGTTAGTCTGTAATTTTTTCAATGCTATGCTTTTCAAATTTCCATGTAATATTTTTTTTTAAAAAACCTGTGAATAAGACTGAAATTGGAAACTTTCTAATTCAAAAGAATTATTTTTATTTTAATGATAAGGGCACTTTAAATACTTACTAATCTTCCTATTTTTTGAAGCAGAAATACAGATTTATTTATATTTTTCAGATTACGATAATCATCTTGTTAAAGTCTGCTGTATTTCTTCTATGATTTTTTCCCCCTGAGTAGAAAGGTTAAAGGCAAAATAAAGCATATAATTATTCTATAAGCAAAGACTATAAGATAAACAACTTAAATGATAATCGAATTCTCTGTAGAGTAAATATGGCACAGAACATTTTAGTTCATTTCTGTTGTGGCCATATAAAGATTATTTTTCAATTACAGGTTTAAAATGAAAGCTTGTGACCTGAACACCTGTGCCAGATTGGTAGTTTAGATTCCTAATTTTCTGTGCATGACATCCCTTGGAACAGATGCAAGGGGACAGAAGTGAGTAAAATTACTCTGTTCTGATGACTGACCAGAGGCTAACATAGCCAAGGAACAGAGGAAGAGGAGCGGAGCTAAGAACTACTCACTGCCTCAGCAGTCGATCATGGAACCAGGCTCAGCAAATACATAGATCAAGAATTTTATCAGTCTTGAAAGCATGACATATTTGTTATAAATATAATCTTGAGAGCAATGTTTTCTTATTGAGTGGGTATATGAGGCAGTATAAATTAAGCCTGCCAAAACATAAATGAGCATTTCTTTATGAGATACCATTTGTTCTTGATCACTGTGTACACAATATTGGTATTAATAACTTGCTTCAATTATCTTGGAATTTATTTCAGTTAATATTTTGATTGGATATTTCCAAAAAAATTGGGGGGGGGGGTACCAGGGATTGAACTAAGGGGCACTTGACCACTGAGCCACATCCCCAGCCCTATTTTGTATTTTATTTTGAGACAGGGTCTCACTGAATTACTTAGTGCCTCACTTTTTGCTGAGGCTGGCTTTGAACTCACGATCAATCCTCCTGCCTTAACTTTCTGAGCCACTGGGATTACAGGTCTGTGCAACTAGGCCCAGCTTGAGGTTTACTCTTTAGAGTTAAAGATAGTATATACATTTTATCATTTAAAAGTCACAGATTTGATACAGTAGTCTGCTGTTACTCACAGCTTGTGTGTTCTAGAACTCCCATGGATGCCTGAAACACCTCTGTCTCTATCTCATATTATATATGTGTGTACACACACACACACACACACACACACATATATACACATATATGTTTATATACACACATATATGTATATATATACATTTTATAATAAAACATATGCATATATGTAACAAAATATAAAAACATGACACACATACACACATATGTGTGTGTGCATCATGTTTTTATCTATACCCACATACCTATGATAAAGTTTAATCTATATCTATGGCACAGTATAGATTAATAGAAACTAGTGATAAGAACAATTAATTAATAGAACAATTAAACCAATATACTGTAATAAAAGTTATGCATAGTGGTTCCTGAAGCCATGACAATATTGATAGTTAGATATCATTAATCAACTTTCTCAACATTCCTGTATACATGGCCAGGTTTTTTATTGGCAGTCACAGCATCTCCATTAATTTTTCTATTTTTAAGTCCAAACCTGTTTTTTAATCCATGCAACCACCCTTACTTTCAGTAAATGTCTTAATTCCACTTGTTTCTAAGGATTCCTACTTGAAGTCATCAAATATATTCAATATTCTATGGCAAAACATGTTGCTGTTCAGTAGGGTCACCTTTTCTGTTCAGATTTTCCACCAAAAAATTCAATGCATATATTTTTTAATCTTAACAGAATATTTTGCATTATATTTGTAATTATTGCAGTTTGAGGTACAATAGCAAAACTAACACAAATTTCTTTTTCCTTTTGCACAGATGGAAGATTTGTTCTTACAATACATCTTAGCAATCTTGGCATATGATTTTTTTTCCCCTTCACTTGTAAGTGAAAAGTTTCACCTTTTCACTTAATGGAAGCAGTTTATGGCTTCTCTGTGGTATATCCAAACTCTTGACATCACTGCTTTAGAACTTTGGGGTCATTTTTTAAGTAAAATAGGGGTTGACACATGTACTGTAATGCCTTGACAGTTGATCTGATAACTCAGACAGCTAATAAGTGACTAATAGGTAGGTGGCACATACATTATGAACATGCTGGACAAAGCGATGTTTCACCTTTGCGACAGGTAAGGGTAAAATAGCAATAGATTTCATTATGGTATTCAAAACAGAGCACAATTTAAAATTTATGAATTGTTTATTTCTGGAATTTTCATTATAATAATTTTGGGCTGTGGTTGACCATGTGTAACTAAAAACCAGGGAAAGTGAAACTGGATAAGGTGGGACTATTTTATAACCATTATAATGTATATTGAAATTCTATAGAGTTCAATCAGATAGAATTTAGTGCAAATGCTTAAAAACAGAAACATTTGCTTAAAGCAGTGGTTTTCAAGAAGCTGTGTTCATCTCATGAAAGGTTCATTTATTCACTGAAGGATGGACAAGAACATCAGCACATCATTTTACATTTACTTATAGAGACAATGAGGAAAATACCATTATGTAATAATATTTAATATACAGATTGAAATTCTTTGTTACTTAATTGAGACATGCATTTAGATAATTAAGTTATACTAAAGAAGAGTGGTGGTTTTGTAATAGGCAAGGTTGACAGTGATGACCTCAAAATGTATTCATATCCAATTAAGTTGTAGATTTTATCTTCATTTTTAATTAACCTTACTCCTGTGATTGACAAATGAAAATAATACAAGTTATATAATCACAGACAAACAGAGATTGTGGCCATGTAATTTAAACATACCAAGTAACAACATCTTTTACAAAAGCTCGTTTCAACTACATCACATATTGACAACAACAACAACAACAAAAATTAAACCAAAATATTCTATCTAACTAGACCTGACAAGTAATAACTCCAAATGCTTTTAAAATTGTAAGTGAATGCTAAGTAACATTTAAATATCAGATAAAGGTGCAGATTTGGGGGCTGGAGTTGTAGCTCAGTGGTAGAGGGCTTGCCTAGTACGGATGAGGCACTGGGTTTGAACCTTAGCACCACATACAAATAAATAAATAAAATAAAGTTATCATGTCCATCTAACTAAAAAAATTTTTTTTAAAAAGATGAAGATTGTGATTTTGCCTAACAAAGGAGATCTAAACCAGGACAGGCCATCAAAGCAAATAATGACCATGCTTAGGAATTTTTAAGACAGCCAGAAGTTCAGGAGAGAAGCAGCAAGACTCTCAAGGATTCTTTAGAGTAAAGAGACAAGGCTAGTGACCAGGAAGGCCAATAGTTGTGGGTTCTTCACCTGGCCCAAATAGAGCCATTTATGCAGTAATAAACACACAGGATATTCAGCGGCCAACCGCTTAGTTCACCTTTGTCCTCATTGGGGAAGAATTCTTTGATTTCACCATTAACAAGAATACGGCGTGAAAAGAGATATATATCCACTCATGCAAATGCTGAGCCTCACTCTGAATATGATTCTGTCTTAGAATATAGTTTCTTATATTATGACTTTCATACTGCCAGTAAGATTTTTAAAAATTGAACATCCAGAATACAAAGATAGACTTTATAATTAGTGAAAAAAGTCTATCTTTTTAAAAGTATCATATAAAATGAAGATTTAAAGTATTGCCTATTCTTTCCTTTTAAGTTCTGTTTAGTTATATGCTTTGTAAAGTATATAATGCATCAGAAGAACAATATGCATATGTATTTATGCACACATGTTTAAATATACTAACTAATGTATTGAGACTATATGTTCAACAGTATTGATTGACGGGTATGTGTATAAAACATTCCAGTGATTGCTGATTTCTATACTTATAGGTAACTCTGAAGGTACACGGTGATTTTCAGAGGTTTAAATCATTAGGCTTTGCCTACATTTTCAATCTCATCTTCTCTTTTTCTGCCCAATCTAACTTTAGGCTTATATTTATGTGACTAAATTCTACCTAATGAGAAAGTGATTATACAATTTCTGAATAACCACCTAAAAAGAACTTTATTACCCCAATTTAATGCCTCTCCAACTTAACACAAACTATAACTTGAAGGTGGCTGTATTGTGCAAACTTGAACTAAGAGGATCAGGTCAAAATCCAAAGCAGGTAATTTAGATCTCTGGATGACCTAATGAATTAAGTTTCCTATTCCAGGTTAAACCTCAGATCAGTTTTAAACATAAAATAAATAAGCATAAAGCCACTGGTGGGGTACAATTAATACATTTTATAATGAGGTTCTTAATAACTTAGATATTCAATTTAAAGAATCACATGCAAACCCTAATATGTATGAGTTTTTCACTTCTTTACAAACTATGCTGAAGACTCAGTTGTTTATTAATTTCCTTAAAAAATGATAAATTTGGTTCTAGGTTATAATATTTTTCTTATTTTCTTTTGGAAAATGGAAATGAATAAAGATATATATATATATATATATATATATATATATATATATATATATATATATATAGACTATTAAATGATGTAAAATATTTTGGAAATCCATAGTGCCATTGATATAGATTGTTTCATGGACTTGTAATATAAAATATAAGCTTATTACCTTAAAATGTATGAACTGATTTGATAGGTCAGCATGCTATATATAGTTGACCTAAACTGGATCTTGTCTATTCTTCTATTCAGTTGTCTTTCTAATTAAATGCAAAAAAAAAAAATTCAAGATCATGACATTTAAAGAGCACATTATAGATATCAAGCACCATACAAAACAATTCTTCTGACGTTTCTGTCTTAAAAGAGAAAGTGAAAAAGTTACCAGCTGTTGTCCATTGGTATGATGTTGGGTTCATAATTCAATCTCTCCCAATGTTTAAAATAGGAAAATGTTGAATTCTTAGACAATCTATGGTTCTGGTGGTTTTAAACACAATACCCATGTAAAATGTTTTTTTTCCTGTTTTTTATAAGTCATTATAGTAGAAAATTATAGACATTTTGCAGTACAGAAAAATGATTATTTTAAAAGGTAAAGACCATAGAATAATGATAGCTGAACCAATTGATAATCCTTTTTGAAATATTATAAAAATCATTAGATAATAACTAAAAATAATGTATAACTTTCCACATAATAAGTACAGAAATTTGTGCCTTAGTTTAAAGTAAATGTATTTTCAAAAAGCAATAAATTATAATCATTTGGCATCTTTATTTTCTTTAATCATCCTTTCATTTCAAAGAATATTTTATCTACTTTTATAAGCTAAAAAGCAGATGTTTGTCTTCTACTAACTTATCAGTCCTAAGAAAGTACCTTTTTTATGACCACAGGATATTTTACACTTTTCAGATTCTTTACTTGCATATACTAATTGCAATGGAAAAGATGGGTTCTGTTCTAGTTTTATTCACTCTGTGAAGAACATTAATTTAATCTTTCTAAGCCACTTGTCTGTAGACAGGTGGCAGGCTCTACATTAGCTCCCTTCTGTAATATGAACTTGAACAATTGACTGTCCAAGCCCAGTTCGGAACATTATATATGATTCTTGAGTAATAAAAAAAAAAGTCTTACAACAAAGCTGGTTGAAATGGCTTGGAATAAGAAGAAAAAATTCTGACCTATAAAAACCTGTTTTGCATTTACATGGACATATCCTGCTTTGTATTTATCTTGCTCCTCTGCATTTTTCAACAATTTCTACCATGCAGGAGTGGAGTGTGAGTGGTATCAGTGTGTGTGTATCCGTGTGTGTATGAGTGTGTGTGTGTGTGTGTGTGTGTGTGTGTGTGAGAGAGAGAGAGATACAAACATAGTAAGCTAGATTAGATGAGTTTTGTAGAAGACAAAAGAAAATTTCTTGTTTACTGTGAGATACTTAAATGAACTAAATACATGTGCGAGAATATCCCCAGCAGCTTTATTCATAATAGTGAAAACAGTGGAATTAACACAAATTGTGAATGGATATATTGTATAGTCAAGTAATGGAATGTTACCAAAGTGAAGCAGAAACATTAAATATGCTAGTATTGTTTGGTTTAGCATCTTACATTGTGAATGAAAGTTGTTGATTTGCATCATTGATATTTGACAGTTTGTCAAATGTATTTGTAGATATATTTTATTTTTTCCTGTTATGTTAGGGAAAGTGTATACTCTTTCTCTCTTTTTCAGTTAGTTTTCCAGCTTTATTGAAATACAATTAACAAATATAAATTGTATTTAAAGTATACAATGTTTTGATTTCTGTGCACAATATGAAATCGTTGCCATAATCAAGGTAATTAATGCATTTGACATCTCACAGACTTCTCATTTTTTGTGTGTTTGGTGACAGTATTAAAGATCTACTCTCTTAATAAATTTTAAGTACACATTATAAACTACACCCATTCTTCTGAACATGGTTTCCAGAATTAATTCATCTTCCAACTGACATATTTTTTTTTGCCCAACAATACCCCATTTCCTCCATCCTTAATCCCTGATAAGTACGCTTCAACATTTTTAGAGTTCAATGTTTTTATATTCCACATTGAGATCATGCAATATTTGTCTTTCTACTTAAATATTGTCACACAATTTCAACCCTACTGTCAGAAATGGAATGTTTTTCCTTCATTTTTAAGGCTAAATAATAAATAATATTCCATTTTATAAATATGCAACATTTTCCTTATCCTTCTAATAACTGACAAACACTTAGGTTGTTTAAGTATCTTGGCTGTCATAATACAGCAATAAACAGATATGTATTCTAGAGAATTATTTTATTTCTTTTGAAATACGTACCTAAAGTCAGGATTGTCATATGTTAGGTCTATTTTTTGTTGTTGTTTTTGAGGACTCTACATACTGTTTCTTACGAATGGCTGCACCAATTTACATTTCTACCTGCCATTTACAAATGTTCCTTTTGCTCATTATCAACACTTGTTATCTCTTTGAAAATAGTCATCCTAACACATGTGAGGTGACTTCTTATTGCTGTTCTGCTTTGCATTTTCCTTGTGATTACTAACATTGGAATCATTTTTCAATATATGTTTGTGTGTCTTCTTTGGAAAATGTGTATTCCAGTACTTTGACCATTTTTAAATCAGGTTTAGTAGTATAATTATTTGCTATTGAGATATTTGAGTTCTGTATTTATTTTGTATATTAACTCCTTACAGGATATATGATTTTCAAATATGCTTTTCCATTCCATACATTCCATTTTTTTTCTGTGTAGAAAATTTTTATTTTGATATAGCCACTCCTTTTCAGTTTCAATTTAATTTCTGGTACTTTTAGTATCATATCTAAAAAATCATTGCCAAGACCAATATTATGGAACTTCTTTCTATGTTTGCCTTTATTGAAGATTAGTTGACAGTTTATGTGTGTGTGTGTGTGTGTATGTGCTTATTGCTGGTCTTTCTAGTCTGTCACATTAGTCTGGATGATTGAACCCAAGAGTGTTTTGTTGTTATTGTTGTTTTGTTTTGCTTTTTTGATACTGGGCCTCCCTAAGTTGCCCAGGTTGGCCTCCAACTTGTGATCCTCCTCTATCAGCCTTTTCTGATGCTAAGAATATAGGAATGTGCCCCATGTACATTCCTATATTCTTAGCAACTGGCATCATAATATTTTGATCATCATAGCTTTATAATATGTTTTGAAATGAAGGAGTGTGATGCTACCAGCTTTATAGTAAGTACTGAAGTCGGATAGTGTCAGTCCCCTGACATTGTTATTTTCTTTCAATATTATGTTGTCTATTCTGGCTCTTTTCCTCTTTACTTAAGCATTTGAATCAATTTTTAATATTCAAAAATAATTTGCTAGGATTTTTATTGGGGCTGTTTTGAGTCTATGGATCAATTTGGTAAGAACTGAAATTTGAAAATATTGAATCTTCCTAGACACAAACATGAAATATTTCTCCATTTATTTAGTTTTTTAAATTTCTTTTATCAGATTTTTAAAATTTTTCTCTTACACATTTTATTTACTTAATTATTGATATTTTTGTAAGTGAGATATTTTCTAAAAATAAAATAGTATTGCATCCCTAAAGGGAATGATTCATTATTTATTTTCTGTATTGCAGGACTGAATTTGCTAATATCTTATACAGAATTTTTACATCCAAGAAATTGAGAAAGATTGTATTTTGGTGTCTCATACTCTTTATTTTTTAATTAGCAAAAATATATAATATCTTTGCACAGTGATTTGGAGGGTTATTCCTTCTTGTATATCCTCTTAACAAATTTCACTGCGGATTCAATTTATTAGTTCCTTTAGTATTTGGTGGACTTGTATTTTATGAAATATATATATTTTGGATTGCTGTTGGTGGGTTGGTAGGTAGATATTTAATTATGAATTGATTGAGAGTTTTTAATTATTATAAAATATTTTATTTTCCTCAGGTCCAAATTTTCTTACTATTTTTCTTTATTTTCCCCATTTCATCATCATCTATTGATTTTTTCCCCATTTATGTTCCCCAGTTAGGTTGCCTATTTCATCATCTATTGACTTCTGTACTGTTATTTTCTTCATCTCTTTCAGTTTATTATTACAATGCACTTTATCTAGTAAACTAAAATAAATGTTTACCTCATTAAATTTCAGTAAGTTTTTGCCCTAATATAAGTACTAAGGCTTTACATTTCCCATGATACACCGTTTTGCCAGCACCCTACATGTTTTGATATGCAGCATTTATTATGTCACTTTCCTTTTAGAAATACATTATGTTACTTCTTTGACAAAAGGAGTTAGTTACCACCATTTTTAAAAATTATAAATACTCAATTATATTGGAGACAGAAAACCCACAAATTTGTAGCTGAGAGAATTGAGAATATAAAAAGCTCTTTGAGCACAACACTGAGCAAGAAACAGAACACTGCTAGAAACCCACATTCTTGTCTTGTGAAGCTATCCCTAATCACAAAGTTGGTTTTTTTTGCCAAAAATAACTTCTATTTTGTTTTACTTAGAGATTTAATATGTAATATACATCCCAAAACAACATATTTCAGTTTCATCTGCATCTGAAATTCACAAAATTTGTCATCATATAAAATTTGTGTTTTGCTGTCTGGCTTTTTACCTTCTTTATCTTGTTGCCTACCGCTGTGGTTTATTCATTTCCATTGCTATGTACTATATCATCTTGCAAATATATCACTCTGTCTGTTTTCTAAATGACATATGCAGGGGTTTTCTTTTCCCCTGCATTTTGGTTATTATAAATATTGGTGTTATAAAAATTCTTTACCTTTCTCTTGGTACACATGCACACTCATTTGTGCTTAGTATATACTAAGAATTCAGCCACTTGTCAGAAAATATTTAAATTGTTAGGTTTGGTCTGTAGTGATCAATTTTTTTTTTTTCAAAATGTTTTTTACCAATTTACTCTTTTCACAGATGCTTGTTAGAGTCCTGCGGCTTTACTTCCTCATTGCAATAAATTACATTTTTTCTTTCTATTTTAGGTTTTGCAATTTTATTTTTTATATCATCTTGTTTTTATATGGATACTTATTGTAAATCCAGCCTCATCACAAAATTTTTTTGTATATATTACATTGTGTTGACTACAGGTATAAAGTTGTACAGCCCATCTTTAAAACTTATTACACTGGTTGAAATGAAACTTGAAGCAACTTCCATTTTTTTCTTCCAACAGTCCTTGGCAAACACCAGCCATTATTTGATTCTATAAGTTTAACTAGTTTACATTCATTGTGTAAGTGGAATCATGCAGCCTTCATCTCTCTGTGACAGACACTTCACTTTCCATAACATCCTTAGGGTTCCTTGATGTTATTGTATATTGTGGAATTTTCTTTTTAAAAGCTGATATGTATTCCATTGTATGTAAGCCCCCTTTTTCTTTATCCACCCTTCTATTGACAGAAATTTAAGTGGTTGCTACATTTTAGCTATTGTGAATAATGTTGTGAAAACACTGGAGTACTCATATACATTTGAGATATTTATTTCAATATTGTGGGATAAATATACAGAAGTTTGATTATTGAATTATATAGAAAGTGTGTATTTTTTATGAAGAAGGTTACTTAGTTATAATATGGTGAAAGGGTTTTCTCAAATGAATACAATATTGTAAGTAAGGAGAAAGAATTGTATACAAATTCTATCTGAAGTTGAAAACTTTTAAATTGTTCAATGTCTACAAAAATGTATCAATACTTTGAATATTTGCATCAGAAATATTTAAATGCAGTGGCTCTTTACCCTTGCAGATTTTTACAGGTGGAGGCAAGCTGTCCTCGCCTACTTACATAATCACATTTTGTAAGGATAAGTCAGTTCACTCTCCTTTTTTAAAATGTCTACTGATGTTTCTAATAAATATTTTTGCTTGAGATACTGTGTCCTGGAATTACAACATGATTTATAGGATGGGTCGGAGCTTCAAAATCTCCTTTCTACCTGTGGGGAGTGAACCTGGGATTCATTTTTGTGGAAATCCATCTATTACATAGTGCAGGAACCTTTTAATAGGGGTTTCCAATTTCTCCTTGCTTCCCTTGTGATTTTGCTATCATTTATTTCACTTCAGTCACTGTTACAAAATCACCACATACTTTGCTATTATGATCATATAAAACATGCAATTGCCTTGAAGATTTGTTGAGTTATATGAAAGTTTTTTAAACTTCATTCATTCCTTCTTTTGCATTATTTCCTTTAAATCCAAGGCTCTGGCCTTTATCAATCTTGCCTAAATAACTTATTTTCCTTATTATTATTATTTTTTGTAGGGAGGTGAGATGGGGTAGTGGTAAATTCTTTAATTTTTTTTTAGAAAAATTGTTATTTCTTCCTTACTTTATTTCTTCCTTACTTTGAAGTACAATTTTGACATTTATATAATTACAGGAAGGTAAATTTCTTCTTTATTTCAGCATTTTAACCATATACCACCATTTGCTTCTTGATTTCATGTTTCTGAATAGAAATCCACTGGAATTCTTTAACCATGTTCCTCTATAGTTCAGTTTCCTATATTTACAAGTTTTTCCCCCTCTACCTTTCTTCAAGATTTTCTTTTTGACATTGTTTTTCTTCATAGGGGTGGTGTGTGTGTGTGTGTGTGTGTGTGTAGAGGATTTTTGTTTGTTTTGTTGGTTGGTTTGAATTTTTAAAATCTTTTTCCCCTGAGCTTTGGAAAACTATGTTTTGGTGTTTGTCATTAAGTATGGAAATATCTGAGTCATTATTTATTAAAATATTCATTCTACCTGGTGTTCTTTTTTCTTGCTAGATATGTATATATTATACTTTTTAAATTGTTCTACAGTTATTAGATGTTTATTGTTATCATTTACTTTCATCTTTGCATTTCATTTTCTGAAGTTGCCACTGCATTTTCTTCAATATTATTGATTCTTTCCACTACTATGACAATTGTACAGATAGACTTATTAAAACCATTATTTCTGTTAGTGTTTTTTCCTCCAACATTTCTTTTTTTATTCCTTCTTAGAGGTATATTTTTGTGCATTTCTACTTACATTTCTTATGTCTTCTGGTATGTCTTCTAGTTTTTCCATTAGAGCCATACTATGTTAATTATAGCTATTGACAATTATCTGTCTGGTAATTCCAACATTGTGCTTATGTCTTTGTCTGGTTTTGATAATTGCTTTACATCTTTGAAAAGTTTTTGATTTACTCTTTTGGTTTGGGACTTTTTTGTTTGTTTGCTTGCTTGCTTTCCAGCATGCCTTATAATTTTAATTTTTGTTATTGAAAGGCACTCATTTTAGTAATAAAAACTATGAAAACTAAATATGCTTATAGTATAGGATCTTCTGTTAATCTGGCTAGGAATCAGGCTTTATCTAAAATTTGCTATAGTTATAAATGTCAAAGGCTTCAAATTCCTCTGGTGACTTTGTGTTTGAAGACAAATTCTTGACTTTAGACTTCTCTAGGTATTCTTCCTCAAAAATAATATTTTAGAGCTCTTCAATTGCGATCCTTGATGTTATAAGGGAGTCTTGATGGCATGTTGGGAAGATATAGGACAGAGGAAGCACTGTAAAATCTTCTGACTGGTTCTCATTATTTTAATGAGGTTACTTAACTCTGAAAATATGGTGGGATCTCTGGAGGTTAAACTCAAAAAAAACTTGAACTTTGACTTTTTTTCCCAGTCTTTTCTCACTCACAGGCTCAAATTTACATACAACCTGAAGCAATTTGTTAAAATTATCATCTATGATTTTCCACCAGTTTATTGCTCCAATATTTTCTGCTCCTGGTAAGCGAATTTCCATGGTATCTCTGGTTGAAGGTATCTGTATATATTTTGGTGTTGATGGTTTGTTCTCTGTTAGGTACAAGTAGAGTATCATTGATTTTAATATTTTCCATCTTTTCTTGAAAGGACAGACGTCATGACTGCCACCCTCATTACATGTCAGATTAGAAACTGAAAATTTCCTTTATAGATATTTGTCTTTTCTCATAACTAGGACAGAATGTGTTTGTTGATGTTAGGGGGAAAAACTCATTTTAGTGGTTGTCAAATATACTTCAATAAAGTATTTTGATGTTCAAAGATTTCAAAATCCTTTTGAAATGATTTGATAAAATTATTTTCTTAATGTAACAGTTATCACTTGATTCTGAATTCTGATTATGGCTTTTGGCTGACCTAAGTGAAATGGCCATGCATATTCTACTGCATTGAAACTGTCGGAAGACATATAGACTCATGCAATTCACATTTTTTCTTCAGATCTTATTCCAGGGCACAAAATTCAAATGAAACTGAGTGTTTCATGATATGTATATCCTTAAATGTATTAGAGACTATCTGGTGTTTTCCTGAGAAGGAGAAATGCCTGTTTCTTACAAAATCCTAGATTTATCTTATTCTACTTAGGGGCGAGAAAAAGGAAGGCAGATTTTATAGCTGCATTTTTTTCAAATGCTAATGATGACATTTGCTTCTCTCCTACAGGCATATTTGGTGATAAATATGATTATTTTTATAAAGCACTTTAAGTTACTTGTGGAAAAATATTCATGTTATCTGTTATTTTAGTTTATTCATGAAGCAAAAATCAGTGTACATTAGGATTCAAGATGTATTCTGGAGGTCAGTAGTTGAGCAAACTTGGGAAGAAAAGTTACTAAGAAAAACGAATAAAAGCGTTTGTTTTAGAAATAATAGTTTACCTTCAGAGGAGGAAAAAAATGAATACATCTGCCGCAGTCTGGCTGGGCACAAATCATGAGCCACTGAAGCAGGAACAAACTTTATTTCTGAACTCCACCAGCACACTCCACACACGCTCCCCGGGAACTCTCCCGAACACCAGGGGGCTCCTCCAGGAACCACCAACTGGACATCCCTCCTCCCATCCCTCCTCCTGCACTTCCCCAACCAATGGGAACTCTCCGGGAATCCCCACAAAGTAGCAGGCCCAGGCGGACAGCAGGGGTCTAATATACACAGCTAAACATAACCATTATCATCTCAATGGCTTGCTGGTGTCACCTCTCAACCACTCTGTTCTGGCAAAAATGCCATGGTCATTCGGACTGGCTATGGCTCTCAGCATATATCAATGAAGCAAGAGACAACACAAGAACAAAAAGAAGTATTTCCTTATTAAAGCATACAAGGGCAGACAGAAATAAGTACAGTTAGGGAGCTATCCTGAAAGCTTTAGAGGAAATATTAAGTAACTTGGATTTGGTTTTGTAGGTAAAATGGAGTTTTTCCAAAGTTGATATACAGATAATGAGGAGTTAAAGGACCATAGTAGAAGTAGGAAATGAAAGAAAGTAAGCATGTCAAAGAAATATTTAAACTATTTTAACATGATTTCATTTTTAAATGTACAAATTAATAGAAAGATAGAAATCAAACTTACTTTTAAGAATTTTAGTGTTAGGGATTAAGTAGATGGTATTGATATTTCCAGAAAGATATAAAGAAAACTGTGGGGGTACAATGAACTGAATGTTTATGACCATCCAAATTCATATGTTGAAATACTAACTAGGAGGACAGGTGATCAGTTCCTTAGAGTGAAGCTCCTATAATGGGATTAATGCCTTAATACTAGAGGCATGGGAGAGCTCATGAGCCTTTTTCATCATGTGGTAGAAAAAACAAGAAGATAATATCTATGAGGAAGCAGTCTTTTGCCAGGCATTGAATCTACTAGTACCTTGATCAGGGACATCCCAGGCTATAGAACTGTGGGAAATAAATGTGTCTTTTGTAACTCATGAAGTTTATCCATTTTATTATAGTAACTGAATGGACTTAGGGAGGAACACATTTGAAATGGGGTAAAAATGGGAAGAAGGTACAGGCCCAGTTTAGTAATTTATGAGTGGAGAGTTTTGCCTGTAGTATATTTAGAGTCAACCGCATAGTACTTAGATTGAAAATTGTGAAATTATAGACAGGAAAGAGGTAAACTAAAGACTCAAGTAACAGAAAGAGAAGAGCCTAAGGAAAAGAGAGAAAAGGACAGTCTAAATCAATGGGGAAGCAAGGTGTAGACTGTATTGCAGAATCCAAAAGAGCAAATTATTGTAAAGAACACATGCATGATCAACAATATTGAATAGAGTGAATTGGAGATGAAATACAAATGCCAATTACTACTGGAAATATAGAATGTATTGGTGACCTTTTTCAGAGTAATTTAGTGGAGTTAGTGGGGGTTGGATATACAGAGGTTTGTGGGTTAGGGAATGAGTAGGCAATAATGAAGGAGGCATTATTGCAATAGATTCTGAAGATAGTTACAAAATTAAGAGACATACACATCTACAACTGCAGAGTAATCTAGGTTTGAGATGTATACATTATCACAAGAAACACTTGAACATATTTATATAAAGGCATAAAATCTAATTACACAAATGGAGAAGAGATAAAAAAGAAGGGGGAAGGATATAGGGACACTTTCCAACCAAGAACTGTAGATAACTGGTTATCTCTGTATGCAGGTAAATGTGTAGACCTGGATTGGTGTGGAAGGCAAACAGAATCACACAGATGATACTTCATAATTTTCATATCTTTCTTTTTCTGAATTTGATGTAAAATTTCCAAGCTAGACATTTACTTCCACAAATATCTAAAAGTGCTTGCATTTAAGAAAATGTCGATCTATATTGTTGACACAGTTTTGTTGTTTTTTTTTTTTTTGTTGTTGTTGTTAGTGGTCTCCCATTCTGTAAACAAACTTAAAATCTAACAAACAAAAAATAGAAACAGGTGAACTTATACCTTCTTGTGTAGTCTATTGGAAGTAAATTCTGGATTTTTTGGAACTGTATGAACCGCTTAGGAATTGCACTACCTTAAATAAAACTAAGGTCACATGTGAGTTTTTCCATACAATTTCATGAACAAAAACCAGCCAGTTCTTGGTATGAAAAGATAGAAGATAAGATAGTTTTGCCCATTTATCTCCCTGTTTTTTTGTTTGCTCCATTTCCTCTCTGCATCTTGTCTAGGCTCAGGTCAAGGGACGCAGCTGCTCTGGAACTGACACACCAGCTTGTACATAGGCACTTCTTACCCATTGTGAGTGAAATTGACTGGAATCACACAGTCTTAATCAATTTCCACTTGGTAGAAATCAGCTCTTGTAAGTAATGGGCTGCAATGTATTTGCTCTGCATCTGGCAGTGGCAGGGAGCTAAGGTACAAGGAGGAGAAGAGACAACCTGCTGCTCCTGAATGAATGTGCTTGGATGGTGTGCTCACCTGACTTTGGGATTCAAATCAACCTCCCACATAAGGAGAGCCATGGAGGGTCTGACTAAACTGAAGCAAATGAAGAGTTTCTTGTTTTAATCCTCAAACTCCATTGTAGCTCATAACTAATGAACTAGCATCATGCACAGCAGTGCCATCTTCCACAGGCAGCGATTATATAAGAATAGCATTCCAAACTTGGTTGTCTGTGACTGCCTGGCATACAGGTTGCTAGTGTGGGAAGAAGTTTTACACACAGATGTTAGCTAGAAAATAGATGGATGGAAGTGACTGTAGCCTACTGGGATCACAATAAGAGAGGACAAAGATTTAAATTTAAAATCTTTAAATTAATGCACAAGATGATTCACACTGAAGATCTTTTTTTTTTCCTTTGAGTGACTCATGAGACTTCTAAATGACTGGTTTTCAACTAAAAGCACAAAATGGGGTAATCTTAGTAACAAGCCCAATGTGGTCTCTCAGTAATTCAAGCAAGATTTCCCTATGAAACTTAATACAGAGCAGATTCCTAGTCTGCATTTCTGTGATTCCAAGTGGTAATTATAGGTGAGGAACAGGAGTCAGGCATCTCTCTAGGAGATTTTTGGGAACAGTAAAATTTAAGTGTTACTAGTATCTTGACTTTGATAAGTGAGAAAGGAAGCAACAGAATCATAAAGATAGAATTCAAAAGCACTTTTATTTTAAATTTTAAGAAATCAGTACCAATAACATATTTTAATGTGAGAAAATATGTAAGAAATTATATGGATAAAGAATAATTATCTGACAATTTTTAGCTATTATCTGAAGAGCAGAAAGACGTTTCTTTCTGTACAGTCAGTGCAACTTAACCAAGAATTTGAATGCTTTTGTAATTTCTACTGACCTTTATCTATAGGAATGCTCACGTCTTTCTGAAACCATGAGATTATCTTACCTGTTAGAAAATTAAAGTTGTGTACCATCAGTTCAGCACAGCGATGGCAAATATATGACCTAATAAGTACCTCTTCCCTTTCTTGAATCAGTGGCACTTTTTCTTAGATATAGTGATCACTCCCTGCCCTTATTTCAAACCCAATTTCTAACTGTGCCTCAGAATCATGTTAACATTGTTCTCCATCTTCCTAAGGCCCAAAATATAGGTGCTGTGGCTCAGAAAGTTCATTGTTGAAAATGAAATTCCTAGTGAAATAATGTTGGGAAGTGGGCTTGATAAGTGGTAATTAGATCATGATAGCCAAGATCATACATGTGCTACCCCTGACCTGTTATATGCACAACCAAAGAAAGTGTACATATTTGATAAAATGGATGTTGTCATGTGCATACTAAATGGTCTGTATAAGTGAACAAGAAAGCTAGATGTAACTAATTAAATGGTAATGTTTTCCTATTGTAAGAAAATTTTTATTGCTATCTGTCATTCTAAATATTCACATGTTACAGAGTCATTTCACTGAATGCTCATGAAAAGATCCATGATATTATCACAAGTGATTTAGTTATTGGGAGAGTGAGATGTTATAAAAGTTAAGACTCTCTTACTCTCTTGCTTTACCCCTACTACCTTTCTATCTTCCACCATGAGATGATGCAGCATGTGGCCAGTGCCATGCTCTTGGACTACCCAAACTCCAGAACTGTGAGCAAAATAAATTTCTGTTCATAATACACTAACCAGTATGTGGTATTCTGTTATAGCAACATAAAGCAGACAACCACAACAGACAGCTATGACTAATTAAATAAACATTCTTTTGAAAAATATTTTCCTTTTAGTTTAGGAACATATATCAGATAAGACAATAATTAATCTTCAAAAAATAAGTTTACATATTAGCCTTTATTCACTTAGTTTGAAAAAGCCAGTTACAGTAATGCTTTACATAACAGTGACAATAATTTTTTTATGTTCTTATAAATATAAAATCATGATTTTAATATGTGAAATACTTATAAAAATATATGTAATCAAGGAAGTAAAGATGTTATCCAAAATATCTCTATTGCTTCAATTAGTTCATAGAAAATTAATCCACAAACTAATACTATTCAGCAAAATTGAGCATAAAATTTATAATCTAATCAGTATAAAAGATAGGCGATTTATGAAATTCAATTAACTTTGGTAAAAAATAAAATGGCATGCATGATGAGAATCTACCTTTAAAATGTTCAGTTGTGCGTTGACTTATTAACCAAACATTGTTGGTGAGTATGCCTCCCCTCCCCTGTTATACAAGAAGCCAAAGAGGACTATGCATTTGAAGTAAACAAATTTTATCATGTTCACATTGAACTTTCTGTATCAGTGAATAGGTAAAGGAAGTATAACTTATCAGTTTTACACACAGATGTTAGCTAGAAAATAGATGGATGGAAGTGACTGTAGCCTACTGGGATGTATCAGTCTTTCCCTTTTAAAGTATTTTTTATTGATACCTGGTATTACAAATATTTGCATGTCACATACACAATAGTTTCTTGTGGGAAAAGGAGGACAGGGGAAGCTTTGTATATACTATTTTCATGTCTTATGCAATTGCTAGCATAATTTGCATATCCCTAAAGGCATTGGGAGCATAACATGTGAAATCAAATAAAAATACATAACAAAAAGGTTTCCTTAAATAATTTAGCCCTTAAAATAAGTATAGTGTCCCAAACTAAAAAAATTATATTTCATGATATTGTGCTGTACAGCAGTCTTTGTAAAGATCTCTGTTGTTTTTAGTTCAACCCAACAACATAGAAGTCAACTTGGTCACATTCTTTACCCCTCCATTGTACTTTTATAGCCTTTCAGCATTTATGCAGTAACACTCTGATTATGCATTCTTTACTATCAGTCTCCTACTTCCTTGAGGATATGGATAATTTTTTCCTTTGCTATTCTCCATATCTAAAGTACATTTTACATACATCAGACAGTTAATAAAATTTTCTTAAAAGAATAATAAAAGCATTTGAAAAAAACCTGAATATTTAATGTGACACACGTCTTTAAAAAATACAAATTATCATACCAGAAATCTTTCTTTACAATTCATGCTTTAAAAACTAGAACAGTCTTCAGAGATAAGGAGTGGAGAATTGTTAACTCATAGCCCTTATGTTTCAATCATGAAACAAGTAACCTTTGTGCAAACTATGCTCCTTGTGGATAGTGTTGAATCTGTTTAAATCTGTATCAGCTACATTTAACTGAAACTTTCAATAGATTGCCATGTGCTGTGAAATTGGAAGGATTAAAGGATGAATGTTTTTAATTGGAAATAAATGTTACCTAAGTAATGATAGCATGTTAAATTCATTTGTCAATTATTAACATGAGACAAGTACCACTAAAATAAAATTATAAATTTAGATAAATATCTTGAGTGCATATTATTTTACTATATGTCATCTAGTTCACTGTAGGTACCTATTCCTTATAACCTAAAAAAGAGATGAGCTCCAAAACTAATCTTGAGTCTTTTGAACATGAGACCTAAAAAAATAGAACAGGGAAAAATACATTTAGTTGCATGGTAAAATTAATATAAACATTACAGCTTCCATGCTACTTTACAAATGTGCTTTTCTTTCCATTTTAATATCAGATACTGTTAGTAACACTAAGAGTTAACAACTGCTACACCTAAAAAACAATGTTTTGATTTTCTAATCAGTTTTTTTTTTCCACCAGCTCATCTTTGTGTCATTTAAATTTTTCATAACGCTTTTGACTCTTTGAGATATGTAGCCATTCCTGAGGCTGGCATTTTCCATCGCTCCAATCTAATCTATCACACACAAAAATTAAAGAAAAGAATGGAACCCGTAGTGATAAAAGAAATCAGCCAAGCATTGCTAAGTGATCTAGCGCAGGGAAAAAGAGAAATGTGTTCTAAAAGGAGAATAATCTATTTTTAAAAATTCACTTGCAATGTAGCATCACTTTCAAATACTGTTTTTCTTCTTCCATAGGTTATGATCAAAGACTGAGAAACAGAAATAATTAAGTATCTATACATTTATCCTACTAAAAGAATAATTTATAAAAGAGACAGTTTATCTTCAAAGAGAAAAATGCATCAGGGTCTAAGATGACCATTTCATTATGAAAGAGCAAAAAATAAACAATATGGCAAAGTTGCAGAGATGAGAGACTCAAGTTTCTCATTTTTTATTACTGAGAATGTACATGTATTTAGAGGGGAATTTATTAAACAGAAAGTTATATGAACCCTTGCTGAAACTCTCTAATAGGTATAAAATGACAAGTGAAGGATGCTCTGGTTGTGGATTGGGACTGGAAAAAGAATCTGTGTTTTGAAAAAGTGAAAGAGGTTTCTTAATTATATGACTTTAGATTTTGAATCATGATTTACAGTGTAAAATAAATTATAATTGAGTATATGTCATATATGTAGAAAAAGAGGCATGGGGACTTGAATAGAAATTATCTATATTAAACAACATAAGCTTATTAAAACACAAAGCAAAAGATTTAGTTTTCTTTGATTTTCAAAGAAATCTACATTCCCCCAAAATATTGTACGCTGATGTTGTAAAATCTATGGTAAGACAAATCTTCTAGAAATCCATGAAATTGTGAAGGAAAAATTCTTGCTAGCTTTGCTGTCATATCTCAAACTATCACTTACATTATGACTTACATGGGACTCAGATGTTATGATGTGGTTAAAAAGAGTGTAACAGATTAGATACCATATTGTTTGATAAAAATAGAGATCTGGGTATGCTTGTACAAGAGACTATAACTTTAGCTTGAAGTATACATGGATTAAAATGTACTTTAGGAAACATAACTTAATTACACCATTAATTAATACATTACATCTATGCAATGAACTTGAAGTTTTTTTATTTATAACTGTCATGTAAACCATTCATGCCTGCTTAAAATTCATACAATATTTTCAATTAACTAATATAATCCCATTTTGAGACATATCAATTGAAAATAATCATTTATTAGTAATAAATATCAATATAGATAATAGTGACCATGTACATCAGTTAAGAGCTACATGCATTTTTTAATTATGCCATTCTTTCATTATACCAAATAAAAACTGCTACAACACATAATATGTATTTGGGGTAAAAAAAAAAAGAAAGAATAAAACAATAATTCTAGTACACATTTAAAATGAATCTTTTAGACCTACTGCTTTCCAATCTGGTATGCAAGGAGCTTGCAGGCCCTACTTTATCCTAACAAAATGTTGAGCAAACTGAAAAATCAACACCTCTTGGACATGAGACAGAAGTGAGGTTATTGGGCAAACGGCTTTCCCCCAAATGGAAGGAATAGAAAGGCAAATACAGAGTACCATTACTTACTGGAATAGAAACCCATGAGTAAAACTCTCCCTGGGATTCAGTGTCAATGCAGGAAAATCTAAATTGTAATTGAGAATTGCTGGAGGCTCTGTGTGAACAAATTTAAAAGTTAACACTCAAGGGGACCTCAATCATAGAAGGGCACCCATACTTTTGTGAATTTTATCTCCAGGAGCTCAATTAGAATTTCAGAGTAAATAAAGAGCAAACTCCTTTCACAATTCCTGCAGGAGAGGGCAAAAGGAACCATTGTGAAATATGTTAGCACATTCTATTTTCTTAATGTTTAAACTGTTATACCATGGACTAGTCTAGTGTTTTGTTTTGGTTTGTTTGTTTGTTAGTTTATTGATCTTAATGACCTGGGGGGTGGGAAATATTTAGACTCCTCTGGCTCAACTGTCCCAGCAACTGATACATTTGATGTTCATAGTTCAGACACTAAGCTGCAAAGTTAGAATTAACAGTACAATGATAGAACACTGACCTTCACCTCTCAGCAATACCATGTTACTTAAGGCCTATCTATCTGCTTCACTTCTTTTACTGATTATATCAGGCTTACCTATTAAGAAAAAAAATTACGAGATATATGTAAAAGAAAACCACGGTTTAAAAAAAATAGTGCAAGTACTGGAACAGGTTTATCTATGACAGGAATGTTGGAATTATCATAACTAGGTTTGCTCTTTGCTTGTTTATTGTTTGTACTGTTAATTGTACCCAGGGTACTCTACCCTGAACTATATCACAATCCTCCTTTTTTTTTGAGGGTGGGGGGGATACTGAGGATTTCACTCAGGGGCACTCAACCACTGAGCCCTATTTTGTATTTTATTTAGAGACAGGGTCTCACTGAGTTGCTTAATGCCTAACTTTTTGCTGAGGCTGGCTTTGAACTCGAAATCCTCTTCCTCAGCCTCCTGAGCCACTGGGATTATAGGCCCAATCCCTTTTTACTGTATTTTGAGATAAGGCTCACTATCTTGTCTAGGCTGGCCTCAAACTTGTCATCCACCTGGCCTCAACTTCCCAAGTAGCTAGGACTACAAGCATAAACCACCATGCCAAGCTAATAGCCAAGTTTACTTTTCATTTCTGTAACAAAAATATCTGACAAGAACATAAAGGAGAAACAGGTTATTTTGTTTCATGTTTTCAGAGGTACAGTCCATGGTGGGACAGCTTCATAGTTTCAGGTCAGAGTTGAGGCAGAACATCATGGCAGAAGGGTGTGCTATAGGAAAGCAGCTTTGGAAGGGGCAATCAGGGAGCAGAGAGAGTGCTTCATCCACCCAGGACAAAATATATACCCCAAGGTTACACCCTCAGTGTCCTACTTTCTCCAGCTATATCTTATCTCCTACAATTACCACCCAGTTAATACATATGAGTGGATTAGCCCATTGATTAGGTTAAACCTCTCATAATCTAACCATCTCGCCTCTGGAAATTCTTGTGTTTTATCACACATGAGTTTCTGGGGGAATACCTCATGTTTATTTGTAAACTATATGGTATGCTAAGAGTTTTAATTGATAGAACAGACCGCAGGCATAAATAATGGGCAAATGAAGCAGAGAGGTAGAAATTCCAAGAAAGAATCCAAAAGAAATTCTAGAAATTAAAAACACTATAACAGAAATAAAGAATGTCTTCCATGGGTCATTAATAGAATGCACCTAGCTGAGGAGAGAGTACCTGATCTTGAGAGTCCGTCAATAGAAAATCCACAAACAGAATACAGAAAAAAAAGACTAAAAAGCTTTGTACAGAACATTCAAGAACTGTGGAAGACAGATAAATTTTAACATGCACAATGGATATATCCAAAGGGGAAGAAAAAGATCAGAAAATAGAAGAAATATCAAAATAGTAATAACTGGTAATTTTCCTCAAATTAACTTAATGTGCC
The DNA here is from genome assembly GCF_047511675.1 of Marmota flaviventris. Taxonomy (NCBI): domain Eukaryota; kingdom Metazoa; phylum Chordata; class Mammalia; order Rodentia; family Sciuridae; genus Marmota; species Marmota flaviventris. The sequence goes on along the minus strand of NC_092500.1, from coordinate 44,067,006 downwards.
AAGTCACAGATCCAGGAAACTCAGAGAACACCATGCAGAATAAATGCCAAAACAAAACAAAAAACAAACAAAACCCTATAACTAGGCCTATCATTTTCAATCCACATAAAATCAAAGAAAATGATCTGAATTATAGTCATTAGAAAAGCCTACACCATCAATACAAGATCAGAGTTTGACAGGTAGGATTCCATTTACCAAGTGTTCATAGGAATATATATGCTATGCTATTTGCATCCAAAATATAAATCACAAAACAAATTAGTCCTTATGTCCTCAGAAGATGTACTCTTCAATTTAACCAACTTCATTCACTCTATCCTTCTTTTCTTTCCTTCCATTATTTTGTCCAGAAGGTATACTGTACCAGATACTGAACCAAATGCTAGAAACAGAAAAGAGAATAGAAACTGGACAATTTTCTAGTAAAGTTCGCAGTCTTCTAGAAATAGTAAAATTATAGGCATATTTATAACATAAGGTACTGCCACATTATAAACAGCAGGCTGGGTTTCTTCATGGGGTGACTTTTGATGTGTGCTCTGATTTTGATGTCTTTAATACTTATAATATACTTACTGACAATATAAAACTTTAATCAGAAAATTCCAGCAATAAATGAGCTAATCACATTTTTAATTGTGTTTCCTCTTTTGAGATTATGATAAAAAAAATCAACCTACAGTTGGAATCAAATACAGAATTATGGCAGGCTGTTAGATTTGTTGAAACTTTTTTCTTGAAAATTGAAGTGATAATTGCGATGTGTTTTGTAGGCTCATAGGATTCCCAGTAATACATGAATTACACCAATTATCTCTAATAGAAATGGTAGAGGTAGAAGCATGGAAATAATTTACATTGCATGAATAAACTGTTCTTTGGCTCACGCCAACAGGTTTTGTGATTATATAACCACTTACAAAATGAGTGGAAAGTAGGAATTGTCACTTACAGAAAGTTTTTCTTATAAAAATTTTTAAAATATTCATTGTTTTTAACTTATTTTTGCATGCTTATTACTTTGATTTTGGTCATGTACAATAACGGTTATCTAAAATAAATGTAGTAAAATAAATGTATTGAATTTTCATATTTTACTTTATAAAGAGTTATTATGTATATAAGGAATAAGTAAATCAATGCAAACATATGAACACTGTTTCTTCAAATATGAAGATTCATTCTTTAATAATATTTTTGTTATGCTTATTGACCTAGTAGTCAAGGAAACTTACCATCTCCTTTAATAACACTGCATTTTTTCTTCTCTCTCTCCCTTGGACAGAATAAAATTATCTGAATTTAAATGGAGAATTTCTTCTAATTTTACCCGAGGTTGTTCCTGTGTATATAACATCAAGACTATTGGTGTCTAAAAAAGAAAAGAAAAAAAGATTAGCTCAATTATAAAGAAACTTCTTAATGAACCCTTCTTCTCAATCTTTTGATTTAGCCAAGGTGTTTCTCACCTCAGCAATGCCTTCCCCAGTGACTGTTATTTAACTTGAACAAATTCCTCACTGCTGGGAAATCTCCTCAAAAATAGATTTCTACATTCCTTTTTATCTAATCTTAATAGGGTATAAATTGGAAAGACAGTTGTATTGGGGATAACATTATTTTGATTTAGTTTTAAACTCTAACATAATTTTAAGCTTCAAAAGATTAAAATTATAAGGAACTACCATATACTCTTTTTCCACCTCCAATTGTTCATATTTTTCCCTATTTGATTTAACTCTAGAAAAATTTTTCCCACTTTAAATATTTTTACTCCACTGTCTTTTGGCTTACCTGGTTCTGAAAAATCATGTGTAATTTTTATTTGTTACATTGTATACAAGTTTCCTCCCACCTCTGGCTTCATTTAAGATTTTTTCTTTCTTTGGCTTTAGTTTCTTTCAATTTGAATATGAATGCCATGAATTTTGGGGGGTGGGGAATGGGGGTTTTTATTCTGCCTGCTGCTCTCTGAGCCTCTTGCATCTGTGGCATATAACATCATTAATTTTGGAAAGTTCTTGGCCGTTATTATTTCAAATGTTCTTTTTACTTTTTTCTCTTTTCCCTTTCTTTTTTTATTCTAATTAATTATACTTGACATTAAAATACACTTTGATACATCATACATAGATGGAGTGTCATTTCTCATTCCTTTGGTTGTATAGGATGTAGAATCCTACTGATCATATAGGTATGGTAGTAATGTCTGATTGAATCTACTATCCTTCCTATCCCCATACACCCTCCCCTCTCTTCACTCCCCTTTGCCTAATCTAAAGTAACAGTATTCTTTCCTAGCGTCCCTCACCACCCATTGTGAATTACCATCTGCATGTCAGAGAAAACATTCAGCCTTTGGTTTTAGGGGTTTGGCTTATTTCCCTTAGCATGATATTCTCTAACTCCATCCTTTTACTGGCAAATACTAATTTACATTCCCATCAGCAATGTTCGAGTGTACCTTTTTCTACACATCTTCATGAAAATTTATCATTGCCTGTATTCTTTTTTAAAAATATGTTTTTTTCTTATAACTTTATTTTATTTATTATATGATGCTGAATGTTGAACTAGTGCCTAACATGTGCTAGGCAAATAGTCTACCACTAAGCCACAACCCTAGCCCTGACTGTATTCTTAATAATTGCCATTCTGATTGGGGTGAAATAAAATCTTAGAGTAGTTTTGATTTACATTTCTCTAATTGCTAAAGATGTTGAACATTTTTTTCATATATATTTTGATCAATTGTATTTCTTTTCTGTGAAGTATCTGTTCATTTCCTTAGCTCACTTATTGATCAGGCTATTTGATTTTTGATGTTAAGTTTTTTGAGTTCTTTATACATCCTGGAAACTAATGCTCTATCTGAAATGCAGGTGGTAAAGATTGAAGAAGACCTTAGAAGAGGGAGGGAACTCCCATGCTCCTGAATAGGCAGAATTAATACTGTCAAAATGACCATACTATCAAAAGTGTTATACAGATTTAATGCAATTCCTATAAAAATCCCAATGACATTCTTTATAGAACTAGAAAAAAGCAATCATGAAATCCATTTGGAAAAGCAAGAGACCCAGAATAGCCAAAGCAATCCTTAGCAAGAAGAGTGAAGCAGGAGGCATCATAATATGGGACCTTAAACTATACTACAGAGCCACAGTAACAAAAAAAGCATGGTATTGACACCAAACTAGGCACATAGATCAATGTACAGAATAGAAGACACAGAGACTAACCCACATAAATAGAATTATCTCATACTACTAAACAAAGGCACCAAAAATATTCACTGGAGAAAAGACAGCATATTCAACAAATGGTGCTGGGAAAATTGGAAAGCCACATGTAACAAAATAAAAATAAACCCCTATCTTTCACCCTGCTTGAAACTCAACTCAAAGTGAATCAAAGACTTAGGCACTGAACAGAGACTCTGTGCCTAATAGTAGAAAAAGTAGGCCCAAATATTCCGAATGTCAGCCTAGGATCTGACTTTCTTAACAAGACTCCTAAAGCACAAGAAATAAAATCAAGAATCAATAAATGGGATGGATTCAAACTAAAAAGCTTCTTCTCTTTTCCCTTTCTGATAATCCAAACACACATAGGTTGGGCAGCTTAAAACTGATCCAAAGTTCCTTGTTCTATTTTGGTTTTGGTTTGAATTCTGTTTTTTCTTTACACTTAAGTTTGAGTAGTTTCCATTAACCCAGGTTACTAATCCTTTTCTCTGCCATGTTTACAAAAGCACATCATAAGCATCAGCTATTTTGCTTTGACTTTTTTTTTTAACTTCTGGTACTTTATTTTGATCCTTCTTCAATTCTTTTTCCTATCCTCATTTGTTGTTTCCTTATTTCATTCAGACTATAGACATTGTTGTAGTTATTTTAAAGTAATTTCTTGTTTCTGATCCTGATGACTGCTTTGTCACTTCTGATTGATGGAATTTCCCCCCTTATATTTAGCTTACCTTGTGATTTTTTGTTTGAAAGACTGACAAGTATACATTAACAAGAGCCAAGATAAATCTTAAGCATAGGAATATTAATTATATTAATATATTAATTAATTAATATATTAATCTGGCTAGAAGTGGACTATGTTAATATTTGCTGTACCTATTAACTTTATATTATTTTGTTTCCCTTGTTTATGTTTCTTGTGTTGTTCTTGATCTTCTTCAAGTACTCCTCCTCAAAGAGCCTATGACTTGTATTTTTATGTTTATAATCTGCTGTTATTATCCTGGGGCCTTCTTCTTCTGATAAATAGGCATAAAAGCCTTCTAGCGCCTTCTGATTAGATTACAATCTTTTACATTGCTTTTGTCTCTAAACTCTGACCTTCACAGGTGTTTCCTCCTCATTATAGCCTCTTCCCACCCTCTGCTATCTGACAGACTGTAGTGTTATTAGTCTATTTCCTTAAAGTTCTTGCATCTATTGGTCATGTCTTTCCTTATTTAGTGAGACAGTATGGCTGGTGGAAAGAGCCAGAAGTGGGAGGAGTTCTCAGTCCCCAGCTAGAATAAGACACTGGCAAACATTGGCTCCCATAGAGAGAGTTGCTCTGGCAAGGAATGTTGGTTGAGTTCAGTGATTATTTTTGCCCTCTTCCTACAAAGCCAAGAATCTACCAATAATATTCTGATTATTTCCCGTTTATTCTTTTTGGTCATTGTTTTGGGAGGAAGTACTTTTCCTTCTGTACTGTAATTTATTTATATCAGGGTGGACTGATTTTTATTTAATTTAATAAAACAGTCTGTAAATGTTTATTTTAATGCTTTAATAATCCCATATTTGGGCACTGTGAGGTCTCTCAAGCTAAGAGAACCTCTGACATCTCCATGATTCTTGATACCCTCTTTCTTTCTGACAGAACAAGATGTTCCTGGCTCATCTTTTATTGCCCTTTCTTGGCATACCAAGTCACTGCAATAAACAAATCCTATAATTAGAGATCAGTATTCATTTGCAGGATTTTTAAAGGTAACATTTCATGTGTTAAAATACATGAAACTAAAGCATGGTGTTCTATAAGTTTTGATAAGATCAAACATCATATAACCTATACTTTTATCAAATTTAGGAATATTTTCGTCACCTTGCAATGTCTGCTAAGTTCCTATACTTGCAATACCTAAAAGTCATAATACATTATGTTTCTTCTACCAAGAAATTTTTAAAAAATGAAAGAATAAGTTTGAATTTTTTAGAATCTCATATAAATAGAATCATAAATTATGCAGCAATTCATGGTCAATTTATTTTGCTCATAAAATCTTTGAGACTCTTCCACATTGTTGAGTGTTCCATTTTAGTGTTTATTTTGTGTTACACAAAGAGGCAATATGTATTAGGTAACAACGGAGCCCACTGAGATGAATAATTTCAGTGTACCAATAACAATTTTTTTTAAAAAAAGAAAATATCTTGTTAATTTCTCTGCTGGTGGACAGTTTTTTTTTCTTCATATTATAGAAGCTATGAATAGTTGAGTAGAACTGTTATTTTAAATCCTTTCTTATATTTAGAGTCCACACATCAATCCATACATTTATGGCCTATTGAATTTTGACATGAATGTCTGGACCCATCAGTGGGGGAGATAACAGCCTTTTCAAACAATGGTGCTAGAACAACTGAAGATCCAGGCACAAAAGAGTGAAGTTAGGCTCCTACTTCATGCCTAACAAAGTCAACCCAAAGTGTAGTAGAGACCTAAATGTAACAGCTAGAACTATAAAACTTACAGAGAACAGGAAGAAGCTAAGTGTTGTCCTCAGAGTTGGTCACCTTTAACCTATGGTGAAACATAAAAAATGAAGTTCTCTCAGCACACAGAAAAAAAAAATTTTTTTTTGAAGTATTTTGTGTATATCCTAACAACTCTGTGGATATAACAACAGAATTCTATGCTTTCAGATCTATATTCAATTTTATGTGGGTTATATTTTTTGTGAAAAAATAGCATATCATGTATACATTGATTTATAGAAAATTTTCATCTTCACAATATCAAATCATTGCGGCCCTAGGCATGTAGAATACTCTGTTTAGTTAGTCTTCATTCCTTGTTCTCAACAGTTTTATTGCTTTTTCAAAATATGGGAATTGCAATCTGTTTGCTATGTTTCCTCCTATATATATATATATATTTTTTTAATTTTTCTGTTATTTTTAAATGGACTTTATATATATATATTTTTTTCTCATTGTTTGATGCTATTCTGTAGAAATAAAATAGATTCTTTTTCTTCTCATCTTCTATTACTCAGCCATACTGACTTAACCATAAATTTTAATCATGGTTTTAATAGGTTTTGTAGGACTTTTCACAGAAACAATCGTGTCTGTGTGAAAATGGGGAGAATTTCACTACTCTTTTTCTAGTTTCTGTGTTTTTTCATTTGTTTCTTGTCTCGATACACAGGCTACATTAACCAGTATAATGTGGAAGAGAAAACCATCTACACTTTATTGCAAGTTTCGGGGAAAACATTTGACATTTTACTAATAAATACAATATAAATTGTGGATTTTTCATAAATGCTGTTTATCACAAGAAGTACATTTATATATTTCCTTATTGATAATTGTATAATGAATAAGTGTTGAATTTGATCAGATATGTTCTGTATTTTTTTAGATGAATATACTTCTTTTATCTTTTATTTTGGTGAATTATATTGTTTGATATTTCAGTATTAAACTATCTTGCATTTCTAGGGGGAAAAACAGACCTGTTTATGATGCATAATTTACTTTATATTTTTCTCTATTTCACATGCTAATATTCTCTTACAAATTTTTCTGTTTATATTCATGAGATATGTAGGTTTATAATTTATTTTTTTTATTATCTTGGCCAGGTTTGAGTCAATGTTATATTGTCCTCATAAAAGGAATTAAAAATTGCTCTCTCCTGTGTTTTCCGAATAAATTTTTAGAAGATATTTTTTCTTCTATAAGTGTTTCAGACTGCTTACAGTTAATTTATCAGGAGTTATCTTTGTTACAGAAAAATATGGAACATTTTAGATACCTATTTTTACTTTTAACTGATTTTATTTTAGTTATTAATGTTGTTTTGTTTGGGGTCTATCCTTTAATTTTTTTTTCTGTTTTCTAGTTTTAGTTCATTTTTCCATTTTATGATTTTATTGTGTTTTTTTTCATGGTTTAAACAAGGATTCTAAATTTTTCATTTATATTCACTATTAGATTTTGTATTTTGTCACAACATAAAAGATGAGAAAGACTGCAACCAGATGTTTCAACTTATCCTCATTTCATTTTGCTGCTTTTGTTTCTATATATCAATTACATATATTATAAAACCCACAGCACGTTATTACAATTTTGCTTTAAAGAATATATTTTAGCAGAAAATATAAACTATTTTATATCTGCCTGCACATTTACCATTACCAGTATTTTGCTGATTCCTGTAGTTCAATCTCTATAATCTAGACAGTTTCCTTTATTATTCCATATAATATTTGTTTGCCATGACGCCGTCATGACATTTTTACAGCACTAAAAGGAAAAAGAATATCTTGTGGAACCAGAATTGTATGCTTGGTAATATTCTTCACATATGAAGCCAATATGAAGACATTTTCAGAGAAAGAAAAACTGTAAGTGTGAACCTTAGTAGGACTGGTCCTATTTATATCATCATGGCCAAAAGTATGAAAATGATTTTTAAGTTATATTTGCTTTTCCCTTTGTGAAAAGCCATCAAAATTCTTGGCTCAAAAGAGCTTCCCTCGGAGTGGAAGAAAAACCTATTAAGATTAAAGATGGATGTTGAAATGCAGGTATAAAAATAACAGTGATCTATAAATTAATTTTGTTATTCCTTTATTATGTTTTTTTTCTTGTATTTTCTACAAAACATCAGTGTTTTAAATTTTTATTTAATTTTGAAATGCAGACTTTCTATTTCTATTGAAAAATCTGTTGATCTTACATTATACTTTGATATATAATATAAAGTTAATTGAATCTTAAAATCCCAAATTCTCTACATTGTCTCCCTCTTGATCTCACCAATTAATGAAACCTAGTTGTGTATTAACTGTAGGTCTCTGGGTCCATCTAAGATTGACTATTCCAAAATGGAAACTGATGCTTATCTCTTACTTCTGGTCAGAGACAAAGAATACAATTGGAGTAAGTGAAAAGACAACTGGAGAATTATTTAGAAAACTAAATGTATTTCTATAATATTTCTATCCCTAGAAGATCACAGTTCCCAACTAATCCTCAATCCACCACTTACTTGAATCAAAATAATACTTCACTTTACCCTCTACCTACTCCACACTCTTATCCTCTTGAAATCTAAGACTTAATTCATTGGCAGGAATTCCTTGAAGGCAATGTACACATGATGAAAACTATAATTCCAGACATGTTCTTTTGTGAAGCATGTTCTACATAGGGACTGAGATTTTAGAGAAATATTATAGCAGTGCTTTACTTTTGACACAATACATGTCAAAATAGCTTTGAGGTTGTTTGTTTTAAGTTAAAATACAATTCCACTTAATAAAAATTATTTATTAAAGTGAAAAGCAATTTGCACATGGGTTTCCAGTTTGGGAAAATAATATATTAAATACATAATATATAATGGGTAGAATAATCGATACATAGATAATCTATCCAGATTATGCTATTTTGTTTGGAAAGAAGTTACTAATTAATATTCCTCACATCCCCTGTTATTAGATCAACCTCCATTTTATGTCTTTGTGATACCTTGATTTATGTTGTCATGTAGTAAATGAAATGAGAGGACTAAATAGTATATCAAGACATATAGATTAATTCCATTTCCTTATTTTCACAACTTTATCTGACATATTACCACTTACAAATAGTTATTTCAAAATATCAATAATTGTTAAAATTCTCTTTTACTTCATCATAGAGGGGAGATTTTTAAGACTTCATAGTGACTTACAAGACTGGAAAATTTTATGGACAACCTTCTTTCTCAGTATTATTTTGCTCTTTATTTTCTGGTCAACTTTTCAAGTAATATGACTCACTATTTTTCAAGATAGAAATATTTCAACTGGTGATGATATTGTCATAACTAAAACTCACTTGCTCACAAATTCAAAAAATAGGCTGTCATATAATATGACTGAATATTTCAAATAATCAAAAAAAGTTGAGCATGGAACCCACCCACCACAATATGTTTGAGTACTGTTCTGCAATATTTGCTATGTGCATAAAAATTAATAAGATAAAATTTTGTACTATAATACTTAGGTATTTTTGACTCATTAGAAATCTCTAGAAAAATGAGAGAAATATATTAAAATTTCACTATAATTAATATAAGTTTACAACTTTACTGTTTTCATACTGAATTTATCAATCTGTTTTGACATTGGGTTGACATAGCCTTAGGCTGTTTTCTTATTTTTTTTCTTATAAAATAAAGATGATGCTTCAACAGAAGAACATAGCTGTTGTTTCAGTTTCTACGTACAAAGATAAATTACTTTGCACACTTGAATGCATTTTGTTCCTCCCCAGAATACACACTCCTACAATCTTCTCCATGATAACATGATAACTGAGAGGATAAAATGTAATTGAGAGCTGGGTCCTTATATGACATGCCCACAGCAACCTTCATGAAAATTTCATTTGTTAAGAATGACTTACTTAGACATTTAGTAACCTGAGTCAGAAATATGTTGTATCTATAGCCTTTAACATCATCCCATCTTTCAGCAAATCCTCATGCCTTAAAAAAAAAAAATCTAAAACTGGCTATAAAATATAGAAAGGTATTTAATCTTAGAAATACCAAAGTTTCTTTATTTAGTCTTTCAGAATCCTTAAATTCATCATTAGACTTGCATTACTCTAAGTTCAGATTTATATGTCTGAGGTCCTGACCACAAACTTGAAACTTGCATGTATAAAAAGACTTTGCTTCTTGAAGGCTGGATTGTCACCTCAGTATATGCAAAATTTAACTCTTCTACATCATCCCCAAAGTGCATTTGCTTTCCAGCTAACCCAGTTCTGTCAATAAGGGTTTTCCAGATGACTTTTTTACATTCTCACTTATAAAACTTGAAATCGTATAAGATACATTCTTCTTTTATGTTCTGTATGTCTCTGAATCTTGCTAATTATTCATTTAAAATAAGTTCAAATTTGATCTTTCTTCACGTCTATAAGTGGGTCTAGGAATACAGTCACCATTGTCTTCTACCTAAGTAATTGCCACAACCTAAAGTTAATTTCCTCTCGTCTATTTTCACTTTAATAATTAATCTTCTAGCATAACATGCTATCAGATCAATGATTTTTCGAAGGAATTTAGTTCACAAAGCTTTAAATAATTATTGAAGAAAATTTTTCTCTTGCACATTTCAGAAAGACATTTAATATTTTTCTCTAAAACTTTAAGTGGTAGAGAATTATGTACCATTTACTTTAGTATTATAGTTCTGCCTTAAAAAACTAGTTTTAAGTTTCAGTGGCATCAAAAAATGGAAATATTAGAACAACATGAGAAAACCAATATCTATTAAAATAAATGAACAAACTCATCATTAACTGTAAGAAAATTTTCACCTGCTGTAATTCTAAAGGGAAACTTCAGGAAAAAAATTGTTTTGATATTTTGTATGGTACTAATATATATCTTTGGCCAGGCTGATGAATGTAAAATGCTAGCTTAATTTTCTTTGCATGAGCATTCTAAATATGTCATCCATTATCCTATAGTGTTATTTCTATTCTTTAATATTAATTTCTATTGAATTTGCACACCATTTAGTCATTTTAAGTGAGATTAATGTTTCCATAGTTTTTTGAAGGTAATTATGAGCCAGGATGTATTTGCTAATTCCTCCACGCTAGTGTTTTTTGATTCTATTGTTTTTATAAACTAATAAACTTTTGTTCACGTTTTGTGCAATTTCTCCCTTCTGAGCTTCTCTTTTCTCTGTATTTGTCTCTATTTCCTTCCATCATATTTCCATCCCTTCTTCTTCAATGGAGGCTCTTACCCTAGATATGAGTCTTGACTTCTTAAGATTTAGATTCACAGGGCACAGACTCCTTCCTCTCTTCCTTCTAACAGTCTTCTTATAGTCATCCATTTATTTAAGACTGAATCTTCCCTCCCAGTGTTAGATGTTCTTCTTAGTTCGAACAGAGATACTTGGAAGGGAATACCTTGGATGACTTGGGGTTTCTTAAGTCTCAGAGCTCGCAGAATCCAGTTGCTTTCCTTTGGATTCTCCTTCTGAAGTTTCTTATTTCAATAGCTTAAAATAATATTGTTGTTGCCAAAAGTGTGGTCCTTGTCCCCCAAGCCAATCTAATAATGAGGACACCGTTTTAAGGAGAGGGAAAAAAGAAGGTTTATTGCTTTGTTAGTAAAGGAGAAACACTGGACTCTTGTCCCAAAAGCTGTGATTCTGCCCTGTCCCAAAGGCTGTGATTCTGCCCATCAGCTGGAATAAGAGTTTTTTAAAGAGGTGACTCAAAGGCTACATTCTACTTGTTCTCTGGAGTTGTAATTCACTTGTTAATTTGGGAGATAGTCATTTCTGAAATCTTCTGATACCATCTTCAAAGCCTGGATTACTTTGTTCCTATGGTGGGTGGATATTAGGGGACAAATAATTCTATTTAGAATGGGGAAGAAAGGGAATCCTGTTTCCCCTGAGATTAGGGAAAGGAAAAGATAAGGGAGGAGCAGGGAGAGAGGAAGAGAAAGAAACATGTCCATTATAAAAATAAGTTTCAGTGGCAGAGCATGGAGGTAGAGCACTGTTACTTTGTGTGAGTCAGTTCTTCATTGTTATAGCCAAAATACCGAGAAGAACAATGTAGATGAAGCTATGGAGATGTGGGAGAGGCAGTTAATTTTAACCATCCAGCCAAGCCTCTCTGCCAGGAAGTAATCCTGGGAATGAAGAGATACCCTTCAGGGAATATGCAGCCCCAGCAAGGTCATGCTTGGGGTCTGGGACAGCTGTGAAGCTCTAGCAGCCTCCATACCTTCACCTGAGAAGCACCTTGTCAAACTGGCTGGCCAGGTCTCATTAGCTCCATCAGACAGGGAAGGAAGGGTATGGAAAAATAACCCCCAGGGAAGAAAAGGAGGACACTAGATCCCAGGGAAAGAAGGAAAACAAAGGGCTCTCAACTTTTTCAATTTCCTGCTACAACTGTTTGCTTGACTGCCCAGTGGACACATTCTGCTATGATTAAGTCTCACTAAACCCTAAAAAACTCAGACTGAAAAGACACACAGTCCACCCAAAGTCCAAAGACTACATCACACACCAGAACCTCATGCAAGAGATTTATTGTCAGAAGTACAATGCAAACCCACAAGGCTGTCCCTCTGAAGAGAACAGCAGCGTGTCTGCACTCACAGAGCAGCTTTGTAGCCCACAAGAGGAATCTCATAAGCTGCTTAGGAGTTGTGTCATAAGCTCTCATTTAGCAGGCACATGTTATGGGAAGCTAAGCAGCATTGCCTCAGAATCAAAACTTCAGAGCCTCTAGATAAAATGGTTAATCTGATGCCAATATTGATCTGATGTCAATATTGATCTGATGCCAATATTGATCTGATGTCAATATTGATCTGATGCCAATATTGATCAGATGTCAATGTTCCTCCCTTTTTGTTTTTATAGATACCAGGGTTTGGGACCAAAGTCTTTCTTCTGTAGCTTCTTCCTACTGGTTAGGGGCAAAGAATCTCATTCCCGTAAAGAGGGTCAGGGAGGGTTTTAGGTGGGGACAGAGTCTCTGGAGTTGAAAAGTTGACCATGAGTCATAAGTCTTGGTCTTGGGCAATATGCTCTGGGAGCCTTTGGACACTAACTGGAAGCAACCTTTGCTCTGGTTGCATACCTCTCAAAGAAACTAGAAATAAACATCCAAGGTAGGGCCCCCTGCTTGAGAACTTTAGCTTTGGCAGCCCTCCTCATATAGGAATCCAAAAAACTAAACTTTGAATCTCCTATCACAGTCCTGTCTCCACATCACCTCTCTGAACTCCTCACCTACAAAGGCCTTCAAACTCTTCCTCCCTCCAGGATTCTTTCCCTTCGTGTTGCCCTTGTAGAGGATTCTACACTGACCTTTCAACCCTGTCCACAGATTAATCTAGCCAGTCTTCTCCCTTTTTCCTTAAAACACACCCATTCTCCACTACATTTCTGTATAGAGACCCTAGAAGATCTTCTACCTCACCCTACCCACATTTGAGAGGGGGCCCCTGCCACAGGCCACCTACACATTCTTTATGAGGGTTCTCGCAGGACTGGATATGCCATAATATCCCTTAATGAAATCATTGAGGCCAAGCCTCTATCCGCCAACACCTCCAACCAACAGGTGGAATTTATTGCTCTTACAAGGGCCTTTTCCCTAGCTCAGGGCTACACCCTTAAGATTTATACTGACTCCAATATGCCTTCTATATTCTCTTTTCACACTCAGCCATATGGGAGGAGAGGGGACCTCAGTGGTTAATACTTCATAATTTGTGTCCCTGCTTGAGACCTTCTACCTCCCCGCTGTAATTGGAATAACTCATTGCAGATCCCATCAAATCAATACTTCTACTGTTTCCAAGGGAAACATCAAAGCTGATGAGGCATCAAGACAGGCAGCCTTGGGTCCCCCCACAAAGGCCCCCTTCATGACATTCTCTTCCTCACCTCAGACCCAAACTCCAACCACTTGAGACATACTAACTTATCTCAATATATGGCAACCCCCACAGGACCTCTGTCTTTGTGCATCTCCAAAACCTCAACTTTCAACCCTTTGAAGCTCCCTGCCAATTCCTAAAAAGACTCTTCTCAGCCAGAGGAGGCTACTACAAAGACTACCAGCCCCTGATGCTCAAGACTGAGACCTATGACTCATAGTCAACTCCTTCTGACCCCACCTAAAACCCTCCCTGACCCCCTTTACAGGAATGACATTCTTCCCCCCTAACCAGCAAGAAGAAGCTACAAAAAAAGAACATCATCCCAAACCTGGTATCTATAAAAACAAAAAGGGAGGAATATTGGCATCAGATCAATATTGGCATCAGATTCACCATTTTAGGTCAGGAGCCCTTTTATCTAGAGGCTCTAAAGTTTCGATTTTGAGGCAATGCTGCTTAACTTTCCATAAGAACATGTGCCTGCTAAATGAGAGCTTATGACACAACTCCTAAGCAGCTTATGAAATTCCTCTTGAGTTCTACAAAGCTGCTCTGTGAGTGTGGACACACTGCTGCTCTCCTTGGAGAGATAGCCTTGTCAGTTTGCCTTATGCTACTGATAATAAATCTCTTGCATGAGATTCTGGTGTGTGGCATGGTCTTTAGGCTTTGTGTGGACTCTGCAAGTGTCCTTTCACAGACCCTTATGGTAACCAGTTGCCATATTCTCTTTTAAAAATGCACTACTCCACTGCTTAATAAAAATGCTGACCTTTTGAAGTTTGTTTCCGTTTCTTTTACTTTTTTTTTTTTCTTGGGCTTTCAGGGAGGAAAATAGAGGCTTGGGGAAATTCAGTGCCTTACCCCTGATGCCCAGCTGTGGGGTGGCAGCATTGGGCCTCCTAGCACCCAACCTCTCCCCCTACCTCCAGTGAGGTGCTCTGCTAAGGCAACTGGAAGGTGGGGCAGAGGCAGTTGCCTACAATGTCCCAGACCCTCCCGGGCATTTGGTGTTTCTCCCTTTTGACCAGTTCTAGGCTTAATGGTGCAGAGTGTTGGAATGGAGACTGAATTAATGGTTTGATTCTTACTGTATTTTTAGCATTGCCTTTATTTATAACAAATGATACTGTTACAGTGACATAAAGGTTCCCTTTAAAACTTGAGTTAAAATAAATAAATAAATACAATGCATTGCTGGGCACTGCAGTGGTGCATGACTGTAATTCCAGCAACTCTGGAGGCTAAAACAGAAGGATCACAATTTTAAAGACAGCCTCAGCAATTTAGTGAGATCTTGTCTCAAAATTTAATATATATATATATATAATATTATATATATATAAATATATATGTATATAGACTGTAGGTGAGAATGTAGCTAAATGGAAAAGCACCCCTGGGTTCAATCCCCAGTACAAAAAACAAACAAACAAAAAAGCAAAAAACAGAAAACAAAACACCTTCCCTAATCTGAAAATTTGAAATGCTCTTGAAGACAGAATTAAAAGAAGTATAGATAGGTAAATCATATCAGATTTGATCAAGGAGGCCAATTTGGGTCTGAGAAGTTGGAGAGCCATAGCCAAGTAGGAATGACGCATGGCAATTTCTTTGTCAGCCTACCCAATGTTGCTTAGAGGGAGGACTCTCCATTGTGGAAAAGGGCTTGCCTTGGACCCAGGTCATTTGCAGTGACATTGCATGAATGTTTGAGAAAGGTGACCCTGCTCAAGGACCAGGGTGGATCTGGGTTTAGGGTGGATCCTGCTGGGAATAGGGCGTATCCTGCTGCCTCAGTCACCCACTCCTTGAGTTCCTGTTGAGTTCTCGCAGGATTCAGAGAGTATTTGGGATGCAGAGCCCTGTGGAGGTAGGGATTTTCCCAGAATGTGTGTGTAGAGTGCCAGGGACAGTTCGGGAATAAAGAGCTGCTGTTTGAATCTACAAGGAGGTGTGGTGGCTTGGTTATTTTGTGCCCAGCCAGACTGCCGCAGATTGAAATGCTAATGCCTTCAGAGCCCTTCCTCCACCCTAATCAAGATAATCTGTTCCTGCTTCAACCTGTTGCTAAGGTAAATGTCCCAGGGTTTATCCTTACATTATGTCCCCTTCCTGCTTGGCCCCTCCAGCCCATCTGCATTTTGGTCATCCCACTAAGCATCTCCTGGGCCTAGTCACATGCACAAGAAGGAGAGAGATAAGGGAAAGAGAGGAGGAGAAAGAACAAAGGAAGCCTAGGACATATGAAAAGGTAAAACATCCTCACTTCTGGTGATACCAGGATGCCAGCTATGGCCCACTTCTCCCTCTGCTTGCCTCCTTTTGCTTCTTTAATGTTATACTTCAACATGTGAGGAAGCAGGACTCGTCACCAGTAACCGGTGGTATTCCTCTAAAATCCAAAGGATTATGAGCTAGAAGAAAATTCCATACCTGACCTCATGTATGTGATAGGTTACAGTCATAACACAGGTTCATTAAAAATATCAGATGAAATTACCTCCCCCACCCCCCACCCCCCCCAAAAGAGAGAGAGAGAGAGAACAACTTAGAGGAGGAAAGATTTAGTACATGGACAATGGATTCCATCATTCTGGGCCTGAGTTAGAGAGAACATCAGAGTAGACAGGCATAGTGGAGGACAGCCGATCAACTTATGGCAGCCAATGAGCAGAGAAAGGGAGCATGAAAAGCCAGGGAAAAGATGTAATCCCTAAAGGCACACCTCCATGACCAACTTCCTCTTGCCATACTTTACCTGCCTCCAGTTATGACCTACTAATTTTTTCAAAATATGAATCCATCCAATGATCAGGTTATAGCTCTCATAATCTAATCATTTCATCTCTATTACTGCATTTTCTAATATATGAACATTCAGGAGATACTTCATACCCAAATCACCTGCCTACATTTATGAGTGCTTTCAATGACAATTTATAAGTTCTAATTTAGTAAATATTTTTAAAGTGTATTCTCTGATTACTGACATTAAGAAAATGTAGTAATACATGACATTTCCATATTTGTAAATTTACATTGAATATAATGCCATTCATTCTAGTATAAAAATTTTTCTTTTTCTGACACTAACTTCATTTTTATTTCATGTAACTAATTTGCACAAAGCCAAATAGTCCTCTTAATTTAAACTGGTAGTCCTCATATGTGTTTATAGCACCACACATACATTGTCATTTATACATTTAAGGTAGAGCTATTTGATTTATGGCAAAGATATTTGATTCCTTAAAATAGCCACCTCAAACAATTATTTGTTATTAATTCAACTTTCCTCCTTCTACTCTTGTCAATCTACTTTCTAGTCTCAAAAGAACAGCAGTCAAAACATGTCACTCTTTCTTCCAAAATCTCTCCATTTTTTTAATCAGAGTAAAAGAAAAAGTCCTCTTTATGATCCCAATTGTAACACAGGATTCAGTCTCTCTGTATTTATCCAAACTTCACTCATATCTCCTAGTCATTTACTCTGGTCCCAGGGCCAACTTCATAGGCAGGCAATGTATAGCCAGTACTCAGAAGGATCCCACACTTCATTTAATTCTTTGCTATGACCATCTTTAAATATTTAGTGGTTTTAGCATTTTTATTTTATGTAAAATACGTAATTGGGCTTTCTGGCCACTTTACTATGACTTGAATAAACCAGTTATTTTTCACCTTAAAGACAGTGTATTAGATATTCTACTTCTGGGAATGTTGTTCTTTCAAAAAAATTTCAGGATTACTTTTATTATCTCTTTAGAATTTTTTCTTAAACCTCAGACCTAATCTGAACATCCTGTTAGAATTGTACCCCTTGCTTGAGCATCAACCACTTAAAATTTCAGATTTCCTTTTACCATGGTTTCCATTTTCATTTTTTATAATTTCCAATGCCCTAAAATTTTACGTATGTACTATAGTTTTATTTTATTTTTTTATTTTATTTTATGTGTGTGTATGTATATGTGTCTTTCCCATGGCTTGTCCATAGACTACAAAAGGAAGGGATTCTTGCTTTCTTCACTACATATACTAACTACCTAGATGAGTACTTCAAATGGGTAGAAGCTCAGTAAATCTTTATTGGATTCATGAATCAATTCAGTCCACTTAACCAGGATTTAGCATTTGTGGTTTCACTCATACATATCACATACCCACACAGGCATGATCTATTGTAAAACTTTACTATAGTTTTGTTCCCAATTAATTGCTTGGCATTTTCTTGATGAAAAGACTGACACTTCTCTAGAAATGAAAGTATGGTTTTGGGTTTGAGAAAAATGCTAACCTCAGTTTTATTCAGAAATTTGCAATATACTCATTAAGTTTTGTAATTTCTCATGAATTGAAATTGGAACACAAAATCTCTAGAATATACTCATTTTATTAATGTTTATATAATAACGTGAGAAAATTACTCTTTGAAGAGGTCCTGACTTTCTTATTTGTGATGTGAGGGACAAGGCAATATCAGGGTTAAAATGGACATCTGTAGAGTGAGATTGCCTGGAGGCTGTGGTACGATTAAAAGTTATTTATTTTCTATGCCTTTGTTTCTTCATTGAATATAAAAAGAAGAAGACAATAATGCTTCTTCATAGAGTTTTGTAAAGACAAAATGAATTCATCTATATAGCAAACTTTGAACAAGTAAATACTAAGTAGACTATACAGAAACATTAAATACTTTGTACACGTAAAATAGCATGCAAAATGGAAACATCATTGCTTGTGAACTGTGTACTTTTTTTGTTCCTTGTGATGCTAAAAGATAATACAGTATAGAATTCAAATTAAAAATTATAAAGAATCATTCAAATAAATATTGTTATGGGTTTGTTTTAATGACCATAGTATAATAATTTCTTAGGAAAAATAATTTTGGAATATAAAAGAAAGTCTTTACCATATTTTATTTGCTTTTCTATGTGAAGTATGTTCATCTCTAAGATGATAGGTACATCTTGTGTATTTTTTATAAAGTTATTATACATCAGAGGGATAATAAATTTCCAAACCATGTGATTCGTATCAAGTGTTTGGCAATGAATAAGATCTTTCTATGAAACTAAAGCAAAAACAAGGAGATTGTTATATGGGATTTAAGAGATTTAAAAATGAATACCAACTTTACAGGTCAGTAATAGTTCCATTTTCATGGGGAAATATCATCTCCTGGAATAAACAGGAATAAATACAGCTAGTGTTCTCATGGCGCAAAAGAGTGCTTGCCAAATTCTTAATGAAAAAAAAATCATTTAAATTATTGATTTACAATGATGTTTATTAGTATAGACAACTTAGTTTCTAGAAATATTGCACTCTAATCTCTCCGTCCTTTCTGTGCATTTCTAATGTGAATCACCAAACATTTAACTGCAAGTCAGCTACATGGTTTCTTTGGATCTAGAAATATTTTTACCCACTAGTTCAGTCCTTTGGATATGTGGACTGATAGTTGAACACACAATTAAAATAAAACCATTTCACTTGTTCCATTCAACAAAGACCTCTTCTGTGACTTTGGAAGTCAGCCCAAACTGATAGCTTAAGTAGTAGAGAAAAGACTCAATATGAAATTTTATCAGGAACTCACTTTATTGAAATCAGGATGCTGATGAAAAAGTTCAGCCATTTCCTTAGATCAAGCAATGTCCCATTTGCTAAACAAACATCTAGCATGTATGAGGGCATCAAAGAAATCTGATTCCAATCTTAAAGGCAGCTTAATACACAGCTCTTAAACAATTGAAATCTGGCTCCCAGCAGATTTGAAAACAGTTTTACTCAGCTTTTTTGCTGCTGTAGCTAAAAGATCTGTCTACAACAATTTTAAGGGGGGTGGGGGTGGGGGGATTTATTTAGGGTCTCATGGTTTCATAGGTCCCAATCAATATATAGCAGGCTCCATTCCACCCAGGCTCGAGGTGAGGCAGTATCTCATGATGTAAGAGTATGGCAGAAGGAAAAGTTCACAGAGAGAGGTATCCACTTGCCAGACACAAATTATACCCCAAAGCCACCCCCAACTTCCACCCCCTTCAGCCACACCCTACTACTTCAATTACCACTCACTTAATCTCTTTAAGGGGATTAATTCATTGATCAGGGTATCTCTTATAACTCAATCATTTCTCTTCTAAACCTTCTTGCATTGTTTCACACATGAGTTTTGGAGGATATCTCACAACCAAACCATAACAGAATCTAAGATAGGGAAAAGTTTCAATGTATTCAAATGATTCTAGATTCACAATACTTATGACTTGTATATGAGGTAACACCCAAAAGCTCCTATGTGGTTGAAGGAATGTTTAGAAGACAAATGATTAGATTATGAGAACTGTGACAGTCTGCTGACTGTGAACTGCACTTCTGGAATTGTGATCCCTTTACTCTTCCAGTTGAATATTTTGGTCACAGCAATAAAAGATGATTGATACAAGAACTGAAAAAGAAGTCAAGAGGCTATTCAAACTATTAAAAAAACAATAAATAATAAAAAATAATTTTGGCAATTCCAGGATTTGGCAGCCCCCCCATCCCCCTCCCCAAAAGGCCAAGTGTCATATGTTTGCCACCATTCAGATCTACAGCTAACATGTAAAATAGATTTAATATGATTTTATCCTTGGCATTGAAAAACACATTTCATTTTCCCAGAATCCACTTATTTAATCTATAAAATAATGATTGTTATGGGCCAGGCTATATGGGCAATGACAAGACAGACTCCATTTTGCCCTGAGATTCCATGTCATGTAAGAAATGCTTCTCCCATGGGAACATTGGGAGAAATTGTCTGCATCACTGTACCCATCAACAGTTGCTTAGCATAACATGTTTGGCAACACGAAATGGCAATTCTTAAACAATGTAAAATTGTTCTCTTTTTGGTTCCCATTTTTCTTGGACAATGTACCCTGTCAGAGATTGATTGTCTTGATGTTAGCAACCATTCTTTAACTTGTACTCAACTAGGGACATTTGACCTACTCCCTGCTTATGATTTTAGATCTCATGACATTTGTTTATGGTTTTGAATCATAGCAACAACCACTTATGATTAATATGGTCTTGGAGTATAAAAGATGTACTCAAAACCTGGGAGAGGGGTTGAAGGGTGTAGACTTGCAGCCTGCCCCTTGGCCTGGCAGCTGGTGGATCCAAACCACCTGCTGGTGAATAAAGTTTTTGTCTCCTGCTTTAAGGTTGACTCGGTGATTTATTGCAGTTTCACCATAATATGGTGATGGATAATTTTTCTTATATAAGAAGTACACTGGGGACCTCATTCTAAATCTATCAAAACACAGTTTTTATTTTGGGAAAACATTAGTCAGTCATTAAGAAAGAGAAAAAAATATTTGTGGTTTTTCAGAAAAGTTGTTTAGACTTATATAACTGGACTTTTAAAAATGTAATATAGGGGCTGGGGATGTGGCTCAAGCGGTAGCGTGCTCACCTGGCATGCATGGGGCACTGGGTTCAATCCTCAGCACCACATAAAAGTAAAATAAAGATGTTGTGTCCACCAAAAACTAAAAAAAAATAAATATTTAAAAAATTCTCTCTCTCTCTCTCTTTCTCTCTCTCTCTCAAAATATATATATATATATATATATATATATATATATATATATATATATATATATTGAAAGAAGAAAATGATGTAATTATTTGGTGACAACCATCAAGAAAACAATCAGATAAATTACCCTGAAAAAAAATGGAAGAATTACATTGTTAAAGAAAAAAAAAAGATTTTGAGGGAGGTAGGGAGAAAAGTTAAAAGATACAAAGAAAGATAGGCATAAAAAGAGAACACTGGGTGATTTTCATTATTATTGATGTAGTCAAAGTTCTGGGCTATAAGCACCAAAGGAATAATTTTGCCTTAAAGGTCATTCTGTTCAAGTCACCGCAGCTATATGTTCTACATGGGAGTTTGAGGCCAAAGCTTTGTTCCTATTGCCTGCTCTGTATCCTTTGCATACCTACCATGTGAACTCTGTCTAATGCAGAAAACTAGTTGAAGATTAAGGGTCTTACTATATCTCTGAAGATACATAAAAATGTAATGTATTATTACTTAACTTGGTTTACAGTCATAGAAATTTAGGAATGAACAAGTCATTGTGAGGTGCTCTGCTTTGAACAGTTAGCCTGCTTATGGGAGATTGTTTCATAAGTGAACAACCTCATTTATTATGCATACTAAATGTTGGAAATGCCACTTACTAAATCTATGACAATAAATTAGTCATATGGAATATCAGGCTGAATATTTGAACAAATCATTTCAGGATGATATCCATTAAGATTTACTGGTGAACTAGCTTAGTATGAAGGAAGTTAATGGAAGATGTAATCATTGTATTAATATTAAAACACAATAATCACATAATAAGAGATCTTAGAATGATACTGATAAAAGAATTCACTTATGATTACCTACAGTGAAGTTTCATTGCATTTGTAATTGCTCTTATTATTTTTTTAAAAATTGGTGTATATTTTGCTCAACTCAAGTACCTAAATGCTAGTATGTGAATTATGACAGTTTGGAGGCTGATAAAATCCCTGAATAGCTGATAGGCTACCCAAAAGGGCTTTGGGGCTAAGATGTACTTACTGTAGGTTGACATTCTATGTAGTCATTTATATTATAATGAAATGGATCTACTAAGTATCTAGCAGGCCAGATGCTTTTTTAAGAACAGCATCCGTTTTTCATTTCTTATGCCCTACCCGCTCAGGTTAGTCAGTTTGTCACTGCTGTAAATTGCTTTACCTCCTGCCATGGCACGTTCATTGGGTGCTTAGTACCTTGAGAAAACTAAGCAAACAACAACAAATGAAAAGAGAACATTTTTATAATAAAACAGCAGAAATACTGAAAAGAAATAGAAAGATATGTTTAGTTTGTTGTGATGTTTTGCAAAGTATGCATTATATGTCATTTTATAAATTTTTTTTTATTTTGAAGTAATCTATTAAAAAGTGTCATAGTAAACAAGTTAGAGAATATGCATATACCAACCAATTCTAAGCTTTATTAGCAGAACCGATGCTTTAATTCATAAGAGGAAGACACACAATCACTTATTGATTAGCTATGTGATTCTCAAATGTGTTTGATCATTGAAGTGATTCTATCTAGTTTCTATAAAACATCTGTTTAAACCAGTATTTTACAAGTTATTCTTTGGAAAAAAAAACATGATTTGGTTTAGATAATCAAGTATTGATTGTTCTCTTCCAAAATGAAAATTAAGAAGGCTGAATATATTCCAAAGAGAAACAGTTTATATTTGCTTTTCTTCATGCATACATTCATTTATTTAAAAATTAAAAATAAAAGGGTTATTTGTGAGTTCACATTAGTCAAAACTTCTTGCCACTCTGTTGGGTAGATAGTGCTTTCTTCTTTTGGATTTAAATTTTAAAATAATTGTAAGACACCAAAGCACACTGTTTCCTTTTTCTCTACCAAATATTTATACTGATAAGAAGGGAACAGAAAATACTTATTGCCCATACCTCCTTCATGTATCCCACTGGTCTCCTGGCCAAGAGAAGGAAACATAGCTCAATTTGAGTATGAGAATGACTGAAAGGATGTCAACAGACATGGCCAAATATCTGTGAATTCCACTGGTTAACCTTGTCAACAGTATGGGAAAGAATTCTGACATTCTTATTTTGCAGAACAGAAATTGTGGACCTAGTGTGACCTCAAGTCCTAAATGTCACATATCATTTGAAATAAGAAGAGAAGGGTTTTTCTCAATTCTTTTTATAGAAAAAAGAAAAACATACTAGCATGATTTCTGAGCAGAAAATCTTGTATTTTTTTTTTTTTTTTGTAAATGTGTATTCTTCTAATTCAGATGTGTGGTCTGCTTTCTATAAAGGTTCATTAATTTTGATGTGCAATGTATAGATGCTAACATCTTTTTATACTGTCCTTTTCCCAAAATCTCCATGTATGGGATAGTCTTAGTGGCAAGGGACCAGATGCAGTTAACCATCTACTAGAAAATATAGGCAAATTAAATGTATAATTATGATACAACTAGATATAAAAAATAAATTTGTGCAAAGAGTGGAAGAAAGGTTATGGATTAGAGGCATTTGAACAGTTTCTATACAATGATTAAAAATAGGAATAATCAGGGAAACAACTTAGTACATTTTGCACAGGGAATTAAATATGCATATAACCAAAAACATCAAGTTCCTAGAAGTGGGCAATTTAATGTTGAAGAGGTCAAATATGATACAATATTTTCAGCTGGGCGAATGAGTTAACTTTGTGGTACTTTGGTACTGCAGTATACGGCTAAGAACACATAAATAGGTTGGGAGGAACAGAAGATGAACATATTTAGAATATTTTGTTCTAAAAACATTATTTAAATGTCCAGCTAGTGTTGAAGAGATAGAGTGATGGTCTGGACAACAAATACAACACTGATCATTATTAGCATATAAGAGATGATTAAGAATATAAAGCCAGGTCCATGCCTATAATCTAGCAGCTTGGGAGACGGAGGCAGGAAGATCATGAGTTCAAAGCCAGCCTCAGCAACTTAGCTAGACCCTGTCTCTCAATAAAATATATAAAAAGGCTGGGGATGTATTTCAGTGATTAAGTGTGCCTGGGTTCAATTCCTGGTATCAAATAATAATGATAATAATAATAATAGTGAGAGACAAATAACACAGATAATGGGATCTAAAAGATTTAGAATTTGAAAGGATCATAGATAATAGTAAAACTAATTACATGATTTTTTGACATTTCTTTTTTAATTAATTAATTTTAATTAAGTATATATGACAGCAGAATTCATTTTGATTCATTGCACACAATTGCAGTACAAACTTTCATTTCTCTGGTACACAATGTAGCATCACAATGATGTTCATTTTATTCCTCCATCT
Source organism: Marmota flaviventris (assembly GCF_047511675.1). NCBI lineage: Eukaryota > Metazoa > Chordata > Mammalia > Rodentia > Sciuridae > Marmota > Marmota flaviventris. The sequence goes on along the minus strand of NC_092500.1, from coordinate 44,042,301 downwards.
TTTCTACCCTCATGCCATCTCTTCACCCCTCCCTCCACTTTACCCAAAGTCCCTCCATTTTCCCCATGCCTCTCCCCCATTATGGATAAGCATGATTTATCAGAGAGAACATTAGGCCTTTTGTTTTTTTAGAATTGGCTTACTTCACATAGTATGGTATTCTCCAACACCATCCATTTACCTGCAAATGCCATAATTTTATTTTCTTTTAATTCTGAGTAATACTCCATTTTGTATATATATATATATATATATATATATATATATATATATATATATATATACCACAATTTTTTATTCATACATCTATTGAAAGATATCTAGGTTGCTTCCACAGATTAGCTATTGTGAATTGAGCTGCTATAAACATTGATGTGGCTGTGTCACTATAGTATACTGATTTTAAGTCCTTTGGGCACAGACCAAGGAGTGGAATAGCTGGGTTAAATGGTGGTTCCACTCCAAGTTTCCTAAGCAGGATGGAGATCCTACTTTCCAGATTTGCACTAATTTGCAGTCCCACCAGGAATGTATGAGTGTGCCTTTTCTTCTACATCCTCGCCAACACTATTGTTGTTTATACTCTTGATTACTGCCATTATTAATGACATGATATGAAATCTTAGAGTTGTTTTGATTTGCATTTCTCTGATTGCCAGAGATGTTGAACATTTTTCATATTTTTGTTGATTTAATTTATATCTTCTTCTGAGAGGTGTCTATTCACCTCCTTAGCTCCTTAATTAATTGTGTTGCTTGTTTATTTGTTGTTAAGTATTTTGAGTTCTTTATATATTCTGGAGATTAGTGCTGTATCTGACATGACATGGCAAAAATTTGCTCCCAAAATGTAGACTCTGTCTTCACCTCATTGATTATTTCTTTTGCTAAGAAGCTTTTTAGTTTGACTCCATCCATTCATAAACTCTTGGTTTTATTTCTTATGCTTTAGGAGTCTGATGAAGGGAATCAGAGACTAATCTGATGTGATGCAGATTTGGACCTACTTTTTTGTCTATTAGGCATAGGGTCTGTGGTCTAATTCCTAGGTCCTTGATCCAGTTTTAGTTGAGTTTGGTGCATGATGAGAGATATGGGTTTATTTTCATTCTCCTGTATATGGATTTCCAGTTCTCCCAGCACCATTTGTTGAAGAGGCTATCTTTTCTCCAGTGTATATTTTTGGTGCTTTTGTCTAGTATGAGATAACTGTATTTATGTGGGTTTTTCTCTGTGTCTTCTATTCTGTACCTTGGTCTACAGGTCTATCTTGGTGTTACTATAGCTTTGTAGTATAATTTAAGATCTGGTATTGTGATTCCTACTGCTTCACCCTTTTGCTAAGGAGTGCTTTGGCTATTCTGGGTCTCTTATTTTTCCAAATGAATTTCATGATAACTTTTTCTATTTCTATTAGGAATGATGTTGGGATTTTAATTGGAATTGCATTGAATCTGTGTAACACTTTGGGTAGTATGGCCATTTTGACAATATTAAGTTTGCCTCTTCAAGACCATGGGAGACCTACTATCTTCTAAAGTCTTTTTAAATTTTTTTATTTAGTGTTCTGTAGTTTTCACCATAGAAGTCTTTCACCTATTTTGTTAAGTTGATTCCCAAGTATTTTATTTTATTTTTGAGGCTATTGTGATTGGGTAGTTTCCCCAATTTCTCTTCCAGATGATTCTTCACTGCTGTATAGAAATGCATTTGATTTATGAGTACTGATTTTATACCCTGATACTTTACTGAATTCATTTATTTATTCTACAAGTTTCCTGGTAGAGTTTTTTGAATCCTCTAAGTATAGAATTATGTTGTCAAGAAACAATGGTTGTTTGAGTTCTACTTTTCCTATTTGTATCCCTTTAATTTCTTTTTTCTTTCTAATTGCTCTGGCTAGAATTTCAGGAATTATGTTGAATAGAAATGGTGAAAGAGGGCATCCCTGTCTTGTTCCAGCTTTTAGAGGGAATGGTTCCAATTTTTCTCAACTTAAAATAGTGTTGGCCTTGGGTTTAACATAGATAGCTTTTACAATATTGAGGTATGTTCCAACAATCCCTAGTTTTTCTAGTGTTTTGAACATGAAAGGGTACTGTATTTTGTCACATGTTTTCTCTGCATCAATTGATATAATCATATGTTTCTTATCTTTAAGTCTACTGATGTGATGGATTATATTTATTGATTTCCCTATGTTGAACCAACCTTGCATCCCTGGAATGAACCCATTTGATCATGGTGCACTATTTTTTAAATATGTTTTTATGTGTGATTTTCAAGAATTTTATTGAGAATTTTTACGTCAATGTTCATGAGGGATATTGCTCTGAAATTTTCTTTCCTTGATGTGTCTCTGCCTAGTTTTCATATCAGGATGATACTAGAGTCATAGAATGAATTTGGAAGGGTTTCTTTCTTTTCTATTTCATGGAATAATTTGAGAAGTATTGGTATTCATTCTTATTTGTAGGTCTTGTAGAACTCAGCTATAAATCTGTCTGGTCCTGGACTTCCCTTGGTTGGTATGCTTTTGATGGAATATTCTATTTCCTTGCACGAAATTGATGTTTAAATTGTGTGTCTTCTTGACTCATTTGGATTGATCATATGCCTCTAGAAATTTGTCGGTGTCCTTGAGGTTTTCTATTTTATTGGAGTACAAATTTTCAAAATATTTTCTAATTGTCTTCTGCATTCCAATACTGTCTGTTGTGTATTGCATTTTTAATCACAAATTTTAGTAATGTGAGTTTTCACTCTCCTTTTCATTAGGGTCACTAAGAGTTTGTCAATTTTATTTATTTTTACAAAGAACAAGCTTTTTGTTTTGTCAATTTTTTGAATTTTTTGTTTAAATTTCATTGATCTCCCTGATTTTAATTTTTTGCTGTCTTTTACTACTTTTGGTGTTGGTTTGTTCGTTTTTTTCTAGGGCTCTGAGATGTAATGTCAGGTCATTTATTTGTTTACCTCTTATTCTTTTAATGAATGAGCTTAATGCAATGAACTTTCCTCTTAGTGCTGCCTTCATAGTGTCCCACAGAGTTTGATTTGTTGTATCGAAATTCTCATTTACCTCTAAGAATTTTTTTTAACTCCTCCCTGATGTCTTCTGTTATTCATTCATTATTCAGTAACATATCCTTTAGTCTCCAGGTGTTGGAGTAGCTTGTATTTTTAATTTTTATCATTGATTTATAATTTCATTTTCTTATGGTCAGTCAGTTTGAATGCAGGGTAGTATCTCTCTCTCTCTCTCTCTCTCTCTCTCTCTCTCTCTCTCTCTCTTTGTATTTTCTAAGACTTGCTTTGTGGCATAACATCTGGTCTATTTGGGAGAAGGATCCTTATGCTGCTGAGAAGAAAGTATATTCACTCATTGATGGATGGAATATTCTATACATGTCTGTTAAGTTCAAATTATTGATTGCATTATTAAGTTCTATAGTTTCTTTGTTTAGTTTTTGTTTGGAAGATCTATCCAGTGATGAGAGAGGTGTATTAAAGTCATTGTGTCGTGGTCTATTTGGTTCTTGTAGTTGAGAATGGTTTGTTTGATATACATAGATGTCCCATTGTTTGGGGCATAGATGTTTATGATTCTTATGTCCTATTGATGTATGAATCCCTTAAGCATGATGAAATGTATTTTTTTTATCCCTTTTCATCAGCTTTGGTTTGAAGTTCACTTTATCTGATATGAGAATGGAAACCCCTGCTTGTTTACATGGTCCATGTGAGTGGTACATTTTTTCCCACCCTTTCCTTCAGTCTGTGAATGTCTTTTCCTGTGAGATGAGTCTCTTGAAGGAAACATATTGTTGGATATATTTTTTTTAATTCAATCTGTCAGTCTATACCTTTTAATTGATGAGTTAGGCCATTCACATTCATGGTTATTATTGAAACATGATTTGTATTCCTGAACATTTTGGTTTATTTTTGGATTTTAACTTGACTTTGTTTCTCCTTTGATTGGCCTTTACTTTATTGTAATTCCTCCCTTTCCTCATTTTCATTGTTGTTTTTCATTTCCTCCTCCTGGAATATTTTGCAGAGGATGCTGTGTAGTGTAGCCTTTCTCACTATAATTCTTTTAGCATTTTTTATCATAAAATATTTTAATTTTGTCATCAAATCTGAATTATACTTTTGCTGGATTCTTGATTGCATCCATTTTCTTTCAGAGCCTGGTATATGTTGTTCCAGGATTTCCTGCCTTTGAGGGTCTGGGTTCAAAAATGTGTTGAGACAGGAATTGATCTCCCCCTATATGTGATCTGATTCCTCTCTCTTGTGGCCTTATAGATTTTATCCTTATCCTGTATGCTAGGAATTTTCATTATAATGTGCCTTTGTGTAGATCTGTTATGATTTTATACATTTGGTGTTCTATAAGCCTCTTGTATTTGATTTTCCTGTAAGCCTCTTGTATTTGATTTTCCAATTCATTCTTCATATTTGGGAAATTCTCTGATATTATTTCATTGAAGAGATTGTGCATTCCTTTGGTTTGAAATTCTGTGCCTTCCTCTATCTTAATTAATCTTAGATTTGGTCTTTTGAAGTTATCCCATAATTCTTGGAGGTTATTTTCATGGTTTCTTACATCTTCACTGTGTGGTCAACTTTATCTCAAGACTGTATATTTTGTCTTCATTGTCTGAGGTTCTGTCCTTCAAGTGGTCTAGTCTGTTGGTGATACTTTCTATTGAGTTTTTTATTTGGTTTATTGTTTCCTTCATTTCAAGGATTTCTGATTTTTTTCAGACTCTTTATCTCTTTTTTGAAGTAATTCTTTTTACCTGTATTTGCTCCCTCATTTCTTTGTTGGTAAGATAAGTGATAAGCCTGTATTTGTTCCCTTATCTCTTTGTAGGAGTGATCAATTTTTGCCTGTATTTGCTCACTAAGGTCATTCTTTAATTTTCAGATCATTTTAATTACATACATTCTGAAGTCCTTCTCTGACATTTTATAATTGTGCTGTCAATGGATTCTATTATTGTGGTATCTTGGTTTGTTTGGGGAACTTTCTTCCCTTGTTTTTTCATGTTATCTATGTGTCTTCCTTTCTTACAGTGATAATCTGAGGTATCACAGTTTCTACCCTATAATTGTAGTGCCCATATAGATTATCTGTACCTTACCTTGGTATTGGGCTTCCAGTCCCCACAGGTGTCCTATGATGGATGCTACTGCAATTAAAGGTGATGTTGGCAATAGCAGAGGAAACTCAAGCTAGCAGTGGGGGTGTCCCAAGATGGATGCAACCACTTTTAGAGAGGAGACTGAAAGGGTGAGCCTAACAATTGCTTTAGGCTGCCTGTTCTGAGATGCAGCCTGTAGGTCCTATCTGTTGTCACAAGGTGGAGGCTACTGAGTGGGTAGGGCTATGGTGATGGCCTCAGTGTCCCAAGATGGAGGTGTGCTAGGCCTGGGTTCCTAGGTGGGCCTGAAGGGTGGTATTGGGCCTGATCTGGGCCTGGGCTCCCACAGAGGTCAGCAGAGGTGGTCCTGGGCCAAGGCCTGGGCTCCAGCCTCAACTCCAGCCTGGGTCTACCGATTGGCAGGGGGTGGTCCTTCACATATGGTTTTTAACATTATCTGTTATTGTAATGCTTTATTTTCCTAAATTTGATGTTTATCTTTTTAGGTATATTTAGATGTAAAAACATACTCTTACCATAACAAGATAACTAAAATATTTGTACAAAAAGAAAACACTTTTCACACAGTTCATCTGTGTTACAATTGAGCCCACAAACTAATGTAATAAAAAACTATTGTTTTACCTGCTCTTCAAAATGAAGAGGGAAATTCCAATTTTTAAATAATAAAGCATTGTCAATTTGAGGTGATATTTTATGAAGAATGTTTGAATTATTGCTTCTATATTAGTATGATTTATTTAGTGTTAATAATTGGAAGAAATCCTTGTATATTTTTCAGGATTACTGAACTATAGAATTATATCTAGATGACACTATTTATTTTAGAAGAGTGACATGATGTGATGGAGATTATTATGGATTTATATTTTAAAAACTCAAGCTCAAATAATAAGGGGTTTTTAGTATTAAAATATAAGTCAGTTATAGTCAAATTCACTTCCAAACAAATCTTATACATATAATCCAAAGAGAGTTTATTTCATAACACCCCAAAACAGATCTAGAATATTTTCCAAGAATCCAGAAATTTCCCTCACTCCTCTTTCTGGTCATACTTTCAGTTTCCAAATTCTGACCTTTATGATCATCAGATTGTCAGTTTGTGAAATTTGCATATATGAATGTGTATAAACATCCCCCCTTGTGTTCCATTTAATTTGCTTAATATAAGATTTCTGAAATGAGTTCAAGATTTTTTTTTGCATATCAGAATTTCATAAGTTTTGTAAGTACGTGATATTTCTCTGCTTGAACATACCACCATTCATCTACTTTCCTGTGAATACAATTTGGGTTGTTTGCAGTTGAGAAATATCATGAATAACCCTTTTATGAATACTATTGTGCATAATCAATAGGTTTGGGATCTATAGTGGCAGTCGATTTGCTGAGTTCTGATATGGGCATATATTTAGCTTTAGTGATATTGATGAGAATTTTCAAAGTTTTAAGGCCCATTTATATTGCCCTCAAAGGTGAGTGAAAGTTCCATCTCAACCACATCCTTAATAATAATTAATATTATAGATGTACTTAATTTTAGGCATCTTGGTGGATGAAAAATGCAGCATATCATAGGGTTTCTCTGATGAAAATGATATTGAATATGTTTCATATGCTGATTAGAGATATGAATATTCTCTTATATTAATTCCATGTTTATGTTAGCTTTTTCTACCTCAAAATATCAGGATTTGTTTTTCGTTCTAAAGGAATATTATCATGGTTATAGAATTCTGGTTGCGTAGTTCGTTCTTTCTGGTCCTAAGAAACTTGCTGCCTATAAAAATTGTTTTTTTGCCTTCTAAGTAAAATGGTATTTCTCATTTACAGCTTTCAATGTTTTTTTTCTTTGGTTTTCAGGAGTCTGACTATCGCATTATTCTATTTGGGATTTCTTTAGTTTCTTTACACTCTATGTTTCTGTCTTTTGCAAAATTTGAAGTTTTCAACCATTATTTCTGTGAATCTTATCAGCACCATCTTCGTTTTTTTTTCCTTCCTGAATTCTAATGTCATGAATATAAGATTTTTCATTTTAACCCGACTGATTCCTGCAGTTTTATAAACATGTTTTTCAGTTTATTTTATCTCTGTCCTCATTATTGAATTTCTGTTGTACCTTCAATTTATTAGATTGTTTTCTCAGTTTCATTCAATCTACTATGGAGATTGCCAAATGAATAACATTTTCAGCTATTTTATTTTTCATTATTATAATTATCCATTTAATTCTTTTTTCATTTCAAATTAATTTGCTAAGACTTTCTATTTTCTTGCCAGACCTTCCTATCTTTTTTCCATATATTTCAGGCATGTTTATGATTGCTTAGTAAAACATCTTTATGATGGCTTTTTAAAAATATTTGACAGTTTATTCTAACATCTGTTACCTCAGTGCTGGCATCTATGGATTGTCTTTTTTATTCAATTTGAGATTGTTTTGATTATTTATATGACAAATAATTATATAAGGCTACCTAAATATTTTGGGAATCATGAAACTAGATTTTATTTATTATACCTTCTTTAGCCATCTTTTTCTGATCACTTTACCAGAGGAAGGGTGACATGCCACCCTGGTATGGCTAGACATGTGTGGAAATCCAAATGACCTACTGTGACACCCAAGGAAAGAGGGTTATGATCATTGCCATGAAATGGTGGAAGTTCTGGCTTCCCTCTGGCTTTTGCTAGGATCTCCCTGTCTAGGAGGAGTAGGGGGTCCCTGTTTCTGCTCTCACATGCTCCCACTTACACCAAGGTAGCCTCGTCATTATAGGCAATGTTGAAAGTCCTGACTCTCCAAGAGGTATGCTTTAACATTTTCCTAGTGGGAAGAGACAGGAGCACCATCTGATTATGTCCAGGAAGAAGTGGAAATTTAGGCTCACTGTATAGCTTCCATTAATACACTATAAGTGCCCTTGTTACCACCTGGAGATAGTGGGCATCTCGGTTCCCAGCTCAGCCATCCCTGTGAGGCAGGAAGAATTGGGTGCCCTGTGATAGCACAGAAACTGCAGAAATCTCGGCTCCACACTCAGCATTCCTGGCTGGGTGGGGACCGTGTGGTGATTTCTTACATGGTGTTTTTCTTCCTATTGTGTAAAAGTTTCTTCTGTTCTACACAGTCACTTTTCTGGTCCTCTAATTAGAAAAACAAACAAAAAACAGGAATTTGAGGGACTTTGTAAGAAATGCACTTTTTGGCTGCTTCAGGTCACAGTCTTCTCCAGCTTCAAGCTTGGGATGTGTGAGACAATACAAAAACCCAGGAAACCCATCACTTTGCCATTCCTCGGATTCTGACATCCCCAGACTGCCTGTTTTTCTCTCTTTACATGTCACAATAGGTTTTTACTTATGATATGTAAGTTTTTAGTTGTACTTAGCCAGAGGTACAGGGAAGAATAAGTCTACTTAGAGGCAAATGTATATACACATGCACACACCTATATATATGCAAATGCATACCTATATATAGTTAGTTACATAATAAATATTTGTAGTTATCTTTAGTGGTGAATGATGAGAATAGGACTTGGGATCAAATATAAAATTATATTTGATTCATATAATAAAAATATTATTAATTTCTGATTTGTTTCTAAGTAGATATCTAGACTTACAATGAAAGATCTACAGAGTTTGCTGTATTTATGATTTTTTTCATGTGATTATTTTATTATTGCCAATAATTTGCACACATAGAACACAATGTAAAAAATTACACTGTTACATTGGAAAATCTAGAAGTAAGCAACTTTTAAAGAGTTGTTCTAAGAAAAATACTTTTGCTTAATAAATTTGAATAAACAGAAAATTTGAATGAATAAGTAATTGAAAGTTATAAAAATATTTTGTCCTATATATAATAAACTGAGATGATCTTATTCTTAGTTCTAAATACCTTTAAAGAAGAAATGTCTACATTATATGAATTCGTTTAAAGCATTGAAAAAGTTTTAAAACTTTACAACTTGGCATCATCAACTGAGGGTGTATTCTATTAACTGGGGGCATGTAATTCAACCAAATTTAAAAATTCTAGTGCAATAAAATCCTAAATAAAGTAATTACAAATCTAATTCATCAAAGTATTGAAACAAAAATGTACCATGACAAAAGTTACATTTATTCTTGAGTAGGCAACACATATTTAGTATTATCAGATTCAAACTATTGATAATTATCAAATTATCATAAAATGTGATAAAGTATAAATATTTATCATAAAAATAATATTCTTAATGTGTTAGGATCAATTTAACATTGTTGACAATAACTCTTCTCAGTAGAGAATCAAGAAGAGTATCAATGACTAACAAATTTGGAGCTACATGAACTATAAAGTGATAGCACAACACACAGAAAATAGCCTGATGTGCTATGTACTCCATGTTCTAAGAAAAATATTTATTCTATTAACTGGGGCCTTGTGCAAAGAATTCGACTTGATGTGAACTTGAGTTTTTTTCCCTATTTTCTTACCCCTCTTGTATCAGAACTAAGTATTTTACTTAGTTCTACTTAGTAAAAACTCACTCATTTTTACTGTTTATACATCCTGCAGAATGTGTGGTCTGATGCAAAAGAGTTGACTTAGAAACACAAAGTTCATGAACTCTGAAGGAAAGTTACTAATTTGTTTTTGCTATTTTTGATGTTTATGTGTTTAAAGATTTCTTATTGTTTATTGTGTTTGTACACACAGAGACCATTTCAATTCTCTTCTAAGTGCCATTTAAAAGTACACACATTCTGCCATCTCCTTTTTTCAGCAAGTATTCAGCTGTAGCCAAAGAGGTGGCCAGGATTCCTAGGCTTGAGAGAGAATGGCTATAACTGATGAAAAGATAATGATTTGATTGCTCACTCAATCAAGTGAGCTGAAACATATAAAATCAACTCTGCAGTCCTTCCCAGATAAATTCCTCTCTCTAACTGAAGAAATCCCCAAGACTAATCTCTGCTTCTCCATTTTTATCAAAATATTCAATTTTATGGTCACCTCTACCCAGATTTCCTTAACTATCTGAGGCATATTTGTATGAAGACCTGCATGACCAGAGGGCATTTTGAAGAGCAGTATTCTATTTCTGAAAAGTCTATAAAGCAGAAATTCAGAATAAAACCAATAGAACCCCAAGACAAGAAAATAATTTGTGTTTTGGTTTACTGGATCAGCTACCGATGTCCTTCCTGGGCACTTCCTTACAGTCACACCTGGAGTTGTAATTCTGGGGCCAGAAGTGACAGAATGGGAGTGGAATGGGGTCAACAGTTAACCCCTCAGCAGAGGATGTTTGCCTGACATATAAACAACAACAGTGAAAGTTCTTTATAAAGTACCTTTTTTGGTGAATTTTTATGAATCTTCTTTTGGAAGAAAAAGTGACAGCTGTTTGGAGTTGCTTATTGGGTGGTTGTTTTGAAATTTCAGTCTCAAGTTCTCTGATTGAATATATTCTCACATTGACTCAAGCCAAGACCAAGACAGTTAACCAAATTAGTGTCTGTTCTTCAATGTGAGCTACAATGTCCCAGATTCCTTCTCATTCAGCTGCTTATTCTGTGCTGGTCAAAAAGTTTCTATGAACATTGTGGGTACTAGGCCATACTACTTTGCTTCTAAGGAACTCAGGGGTCTCCTGTGAGATCTTATATGGACAATGACCCACAGCTGTCAGAAATCTATCCTGGAGGTTAACATTACAGGGCTGATAGCTGCTGCCACATCACTTCACAGAATGAATGGCGAGCAGTCTAGCCTTTCAGTCTGGCGGAGCATAATTTCCCCCTCCATGGCTTTGTTTTGTTTTGCATTGCAGCCTGAACATAACTTCTGTCGCTCCCAGCATTTAACTGAGATAGAAACTGCTTCTTACAGAGTTGCCTCATCATGTCCAAATGTCAGCTTAATCATTCTTCCCAGCAAGTACAATTGCTACATAGTCTTGGGACAGAGTTAACTTAACCCAAAGTCACATGAAATCAGTATACAGCAGGCCCTCTATCTCCATTAACCAAATTATTCTTAGAAGAAGACCTGTATCACTTTAGGGATGAAAGTAATATTTAAAAACTACCTTTGATTACATGATATGATTGTTGTTTAAAGCAAATTGATCAGAACATAGCAATAGTTTTTAGGTAAAGGGTAACAATCATGTTAAACCTTTCTTGGTAGCTAGTGAATAATCAACACTCTAGGTGCTCAGATTGAAAAAGAGTCACCAAATTTTGTTAATTTTTAAAGTGTCATGAAGGACCAGGGTATGTCTGCAATTTGGTGACTGACTAACACAAGCTGGTTTTTATCTACTTGTTTTTTCTGTTTCTTCCCTGAGAATTGTATCTTGTAATCCTTGAATTGAAAGCTTAAATAATAAAGGGACTGCAAATGGTATTTAGGATTCTGTAAGGGAATAAGGAATTGAAGGCAGGCCCTTGAGAGTGGTCTGTGGTGACATATGAACACAATTATGGCTTCAAACTGACCGATAGATCTATGAACCAAGGAGCTGGCTGCAAAAAGATCTGGTGCCCTTTTGCAGAGAGCTTTGGTTCATCTCTTAAATTTCATGGACAGCACAAATAGAACAAAGAAAGACAAACATTCCCACTGAATGTGTAACCAGTTCAGAGGAAGAAAGGTTAATTAATAGCACAGATGGCAAGGTTACACTGAAATCTAAGAAAAAGTCCTTTTTAAGAACACCACTGAAAAGCAGACCATAAAAGGATCATAAAGGCCAACGGGCACACTGAGTAGAGAAAAAAAGTAAAATTCTGTTATGTCACTGAGTCTAAATTTTTAAAGAGCTGCTAAGATGTGACTACAAAATTGTACACAGATATTTAGAAACCTAGAGTTCATATCTTCCCTAAAAGATGATATTAGTGAATTAGAAATAAAAAAGTATTGCTAAAATTTAATTTTATTAACTGTTTCATATTTAGATGTGTATCTAATATTATCATCATTGTTATTTTTTTTTCTTTTCTGATTTGCCAATTGAGAGTATATTATTTTATTTTTTATCACATTAGTATTTTCTTATCCATTTGTCTGAGGCATTTAAAATTTAATGATGTAAACAGTTTAATTTATAATTTGACCCTAGTTATTTGTCTTCAATGGTGGTTTTCTTACATTTAGAGGTGGTAATATTTTATGCTGAGAACCTATTGAATTCTCATTTGGAAGTTCTTTCATTACTTTTAAATGCAGACCATATACCTTGCCTTAAATATTTTATATCACAATAACACAGCTAATATCATTTAGGGCCTTATTATGAGATTTTAGGAAATCATCTTAATGTTTATTTGCGTTTGTTTTGTATTAATTTGAAAGGTGATTGTGTTTACAAATAAGTTATTTATTCTGTCAGATTTTCTCATCAAACAAAAAGTAAATAGAGGAAATGATATTGCCTATTTTAGCAAAAATGAGTAACATACTAATAATATAGTAGAATTTGGGAAGGTAATAATTTTTCAAAGCTATTTCAAGCACTTTATCTTTAAAAATTATGCACGTGGCAAAGAATAGAAGAAATGGTGGCATCTGCACTGCTAAGCAACAACCTGAGGAAAATAGCAAGCTGTCAAAATGATATTTTTCTTTTTTCCAAAATCTGTAGTAAAACACTACAGGGACATAAAGTGACAAAGAAGATTGATAAGCTTATTTAGCATTATTTCTCATCTATTAATTATGCAATTAAAACTACATTTGGGGGGTATATATGTATGACATGTACATAGGTAATTTTTATGATATATATATATTACAAGCATTATCTGTAGAAGAAATTTTAGGATAATAATGGACTTACACCAACTTCTTCACAAATATAAAGTGGAAACTGAGGTTAGACAGATATATAGTTCTGAAATTTTAGGAAAGTGATGAGACGGTCAGCATGCACAAGCCTGATGATATAGAAAAGAATGTGGTACATTTGGGTAGGAGTAGAATATGCTTTGTCACAGTTGTTCAGAAATTCTATTTATTTTTACTACCCAAAGGACCATGAGGGTTTTAACAGTACCTATCTTTGTGGTTTATCACCATGCCCTCTGACATGGCTCAAAGGGCAGCCAAAGGAAAGTTGCCAAAGGCCAATGGTGGCCCAGAAAGGGACATGAAGAAAATGAAGATGCTATTATAGAAGCACAAATGGCAAGGGAGAAAAATGAAGACGCAATGGTATAGACCATGGAATGGCTTTTCTGACCATTTGATAATGGATGTATTAAGTGTCTGCTCAGGCTGTCACCAGCACCCTGACCTCTTACCCCAACATTATTACCCAGATTATCACCCTCTCACTCACCTTTGCATCACAAGCTGCTCCAACTGGAATTAAACTCCAACTCTATGGAATCATTGGCTTAATTGGAATTGGAAAGTCCACGGGGCCTCTTTGCTCTAAGGAAACATGAAGAGCCCATCACAGATCACACCAACACCTACCACTGAACTTGCAAAATGTCACTAGTGACAACAAGGCCAACTTGTAGTGTGTGATAGCAGACCAAAATGGTGGGCAAGGCTGTGTGGCTGCCACATGAGGACATGGAATACAAGAAGCTCATGGAACTGAGCTCTGCAAGTGCCTGGAGGAGCTGGATTCTGACAGGACTGAAATGAAGGTCTGTAGGGTCTTGATCAAACTGGGCTTCTAAGATATTAAAACATTTCAGAAGAAGGAAAATGGCAGGCTACAGGGAGGCAGCATTCTCTCTTGCTCCATAATACAGATCTCACCTAGTCGAAATACTGCATCTCTGAGAGTGTTGGAGGACCCCTATACAGCTGCTCTCATTCAGAAATCACCAGCACTGTGACCCCATGCAGGCCCCCGGATCTCAGCATTTGAGCAGGACTCCAAGGGTTCCAGCAGGACTCCTGGCTCCTGACACCCAATTCCTGAAGTTCTAGCCAATGCGGGGCTTGAGAGTGCCTTATCAGGATCACCTATCATCACCCCAGACATCATTCTGCTCCCATGCAGGACACTCAGCTGCTACCTACTCCAGCACAATGCCATCTACTGGCTCCCCCGACCCTACCCGACATCCTGGCACCGGAAGCAGACTGCCTCCATCTTGGGTCACCTTCCTCACCATATTTGATGGGGGCAGCTCCCAGATCAGAACTCCAGCTGGCCAGGTACAAGGCTTCCAACTTCCCCCTCTCCCCAGCGGTGGTACCAACACAGTAGCTGACCAACTCAAAACAACTCTCAGTTGGTCAGGTGTGCCATGTGACCAGGGCACCGCCCACGGGAGCCCTGATGTGGGAGGTCCCTCAATTGGGAACTGCTAAGGGAGAGGGAAATGGGGCCAAAGTTTGGAGCTGAACAGAGAGACCAGGAACTGGGAAATTTCCAGGTAATATAGGGAAATAATACTGGGCATTCAAGTAATATGAGCAGTCCCAAAAAGAGACCTGTGAGGTGCAGTCTCCCTGCTGGGACTGGCGAGTGGCACTCCCCATTTACAGGTGTCCTGCACCAAGACCAACCATCCCATCCTGGTTGCCTTTACCATCCTGAGGGCAGAGACACCAGCTTACAACAGACAACCCCACCTATTGGATGAGAAGAGAAGCAGAAAAGATACAGATCTTTAAAACTAGCAACAATCCTGGTTTCTTCCTTGGAGTATTTTTTTTTTCTCTTTTTATTTTACCCCTTTACTCTCCCACCCTCTCATCCCCAACATATGTGAAACCAAGAACTTTGCATGAAATAGGATTTTGAGGACTGAGTCATCTGAATAATATAATATAGAGGTGTTGTATATGCTTCCCCCCTTTTTTCTTTTTTCTTCTTTAATTTTTCTTTCCCCCTCAAATTTTTACTATTTCAACATCTTTACTTTTTCTAAATACATATGAGTTTGTTTTGTGTACTCTACTGTCTTCCCACATACTTGTCTAGCCTAAATTGCTACCTGATTATTGTTACTAACCCTCTTCTTGAGATTTCTCTTTCACACTTCCTAAGATACATTAACTCTATATCCTCACATCCTACCTCCTCAGCATATCATCCTACACCCTACTACCAGTTCAATGTCCACCATCAGAAAACCCTTTAAAAAAAACCCTTTGTAAAACCCTTTTACAAAACTACTGATTATATTATAGATAATAATCGAATCCAACATTTCTGTGCATTGAGACCTACCTGTAAACGTCTTAATAGCAAAGAATTTTTCATAGGTGGTTTATTGATAATATTGGGATCTGTTAACATTGTCCTTCTCCACAAAGGAGAGGTTTTGAAACCCTTCAAGAACACTACAAACCTATAGGGAAAAAACAATAACACCCCACACCCACAGAGTTGGAAGGGAAGACACAGGAGCAACATAAAAAGACTAGAGAAGTAAGTGCCCCAAACAAATCAAGACACTACATTATTAGAATCCTTGGCAGCCATGGCAGAAGAAACTACAGAGAAGGAGTTCAGGATATACGTGATTAAAATGTTCTGTGAACTCAAAGAAGATATAAGAGAGCAAATACAGGCAGTGAAAGATCATTTTGATAAGGAGCTACATAAACAAATACAAGAACCAAAAGACCACCTCAACAGGAAGATAGAGTTCCTTAAAAAAAATCCAGAAATTCTTGACATAAAATAAACAATAAACCAAATTAAAAGCTCAAATAAAACATCATTAACAAGTAGACCACTCTGATAGGACATCAGACAATGAAGACAAAGTATATAATCTTGAAAAGCACGTAGACCACATAGTGATAATGGGAAGAAACCATGAGCAGAACATTCAAGAAATATGGAATAGCACAAAAAGACCAAATTTAAGAATTATTGGGATAGAGGAAGTCATAGAGGTCCAAACCAAAGGAATGAACAATCTATTCAATGAAATAATATCAGAAAACTTTCCAAACATGAAGAATGAATTGAAAATAAAAATTCAAGAAGGCTACAGGATGCAGGATGTACAAAATCACAACAGATCCACACAAAGGCACATTATAATAAAAATACCCAACATACAGAATAAGGAGAACATTTTAAAAGCCACGAGAGAAAGGAATCAGATTACATATAGGGGAAAACCAATTGAGATAATGGCAGATTTTCAACACAGACCCTGAAAGCAAAAAGATTATGGAACAACATATATCAAGCTCTGAAAGAAAATAAATACCAACCAAGAAACTTGTATCCAGCAAAATTAAGCTTTAGATTTGATGATGAAATAAAAACATTCCATGATAATCATAAGTTAAAAGAATTTGTAGCTAGAAAACTGGCACTACAAAACATCCTTGGAAAAATATTCCGTGAAGAGGAAATGAAAAACAAGAATGAAAATCAGCAGAGGGAGATAGGGCCATAAAGGAAAAACTAATCAAAGAAGAAAATCAAGTCAACTTGAATAACAAAAATAAACAAATATGGCTGGGAATACAAACCATATATCAATAATAATCCTGAATGTTAATGGCTTAAAATCACCAATCACAAGACATAGACTAGCAGTTGGATTAAAAAAATGACCCAACAATATGCTGTCTCCAAGAGACTCATCTCATAGGAAAATATATACACACACTGAAGGTGAAAGGTTGAGAAAAATTATACTACTCACATGGACTGTGGAAGAAAGTAGGGGTTTTCATCCTCCTATCAAATAAAGTACACTTCAAGCCAAAGCTAATTAAAAGGGATATAGATGGACATTACATACTGCTCAAAGGAACCATATACCAACAAGACATAAGAATCATAAATATATATGCCCCAAACAATGAAGCAGCTATATTCATCAAAAAAAATTCTTCTCAAGATCAAGTGTCAAATTGATGACAACACAATAATCTTGGGTGACTTTAACACACCTTTCTCACCCTGGAATAGATTTTCCAAACAAAAGTTGAATAAAGAAACTATAGATCTCAAAAATACAATTAATAACTTTGACTTAACTGACATATGTAGAATATTTCATCCTGCATCAAGTGGATACACTTTCTTAGCAGCAGCATATGGATCCTTCTGTAAAATAGACCATATAATATGCAACAAAGCAACTCTTAGCAAATACAAAAAAGTAGAGATTCTACCCTGCATTTTATCAGATCATAATGGAATGAAACTGGAAATCAATAAAAAAATGAAAAATATTCCAATACCTGAAGACTAAACGGTATGATAATGAATGAACAATGGGTTGCAGAAGATATCAAGGAGGAGATTAAAAAACTCTTAGAGCTACATGAGAACATAGATACAACATACAGAAATCTCTGGGAATCTATGAAAGTATTAAGATGAAAGTTCATTGCATGAAGTTCATTCCTTAAAACAAGAAAAAGTCAACAAATAAATGAACTAACATTACATCTTGAAGCACCAGAAAAAGAAAAACAAATAAACACCAAAAGCAGTAGAAGGCAGGAAGTAATTAAAATAAGAACTGAAGTCAATGAAATTGAAACAAAAGAAACAATTAAAATAATTGACAAAATAAAATGTTAGTTCTTTGAAAAATAAATAAAATTGACAGACCCTTAGCTACACTAATGAAGAGAAGCAGAGAGAAAACTCAAATTACGAGCATATATGATGAAACAGGTAATATCACAACATACACTACAGAAATAGAGAGAATAGTTAGAAATTATTTTGAAAACTTATACTCCAATAAAATAGAAGATATTAAAGGCCTGGAAAAATTTTGTAAGTCATATGATTTGCCCAAATTGAGTCAGGATGACATTCACAATTTAAGCAGACCAATATCAAGTGATGAAATAGAAGATGCCATTAGAAACCTACCAACCAAGAGAAGCCCAGGACCAGATGAATACACAGCCAAGTTCTACAAGACATTTAAATAAGAACTAATACCAATACTCTTCAATTTATTTCAGGAAATAGAAAAATAGGCAGCACTTCCAAACTTGTTCTATGAGGCCAACATCACTCTGATTCCAAAACCAGGCAAAGACACATCAAAGAAAGAAAATTTCAGACCAATATCTCTAATGAACATAAATGCAAAAATTCTCAATAAAATTCTGGCAAATCTAATACAAAAACATATCAAAAAGATTGTGCACCATGAACAAGTGGGATTCATCCCAGGGATGCAAGTTTGGTTCAATATATTGAAATCAATAAATGTAATTCATCACATCAATAAACTCAAAGATAAGAATCACATGATCATCTCAATAGATGCAGAAAAAGCATTTGACAAAATACAGCACCCCTTCATGTTCAAAACACTAGAAAAACTACGGACAACAGGAACATATATCAACATCATATAGGCTATCTATGCTAAGCCCCAGGCCAACATTATTCTAAATGGAGAAAAATTGAAGGCATTTCCTCTAAAAACTAGAACAAGACAGAGATGCCCTCTTTCACCACTTCTATTTAATATAGTTTTTTTTTAAATACTGGCCAGAGCAATTAGACAGTTGAAAGAAATTAAAGAGTTATGGAAAAGAAGAGAAGAGCTCAAATTAGCACTATTTGCTGACAGTATGATTCTTTACCTAGAAGACCCTAAAAGTTCCACCAGAAAACTTCTAGAACTAGTAAATGAATTTAGCAAAGTAGCAAGATATAAAATCAACACCCATGAATCAAAGGAAATTTTGTACATCAGTGATAAATCCTCAGAAAGGGAAATGAGGAAAACTACCGCATTTACAATAGCCTCAAAAAAAGAGAAAACTTTGGAATCAACTTATTGAAAGAGGTGAAAGATCTAAACAATAAAAGCTACAGACCCCTAAAGAAAAAGAAGAAGAAGACCTTTGAAGATGGAAAGATCTACCTTGCTCTTCGATAGGCAGAATTAATATTATCAAAATGACCATACTACCAAAATCACTATACAGATTTAATTCAATTCCAATCAAAATCCCAATGGCATTCCTCATAGAAATAGAAAAAAAAAGAAATTATGAAATTCATCTGGACAAATAAGAGACCCAGAATAGCTAAAGCAATCCTTAGCAGGAAGAATGAAGCAGATGGCATCACTACACCAGACATTAAACTATACTACAGAGCAATAGTAACAAAAAACAGCATGGTATGAACATCCAAACAGACTGGTAGACCAATGATACAGAATAGAAGACACAGAGACTAACCCACAAAATTACAATTATCTTATATTAGACAAAGGTGCCAAAAATTTACATTGGAGAAGAAATAACCTCTTTAACAAATGGTCCTGGAAAAACTGGAAATCCATATGCAACAAAATGAAATTAAACCCCTATCTTTCATCATGCACAAAACTCAACTCAAAGTGGATCAAGGAATTAAAACAGAGACTCTACATCTAATAGAAGAAAAAGTAGGCTCTAATCTTCATCATATGGGGTTAGGCCCCAACTTCCTTAATAATACTCCTTTGACAGAAGAATTAAAAGCAATAATTAATAAATTAGATGAATTCAAACTAAAAAGCTTCTTCTCAGCAAAAGAAATAATCTGTGAGGTGAATATAGAGCCTACACCTTGGGACCAAATTTTTACCCCTCACACATCAGATAGAGAACTAATCTCTAGGGTATATAAAGAACTCAAAAAGCTAAACACAAAACAAACAAACAAAAAAACCTAAATAACCCAATCAATAAATGGGCCAAGGACCTGAAAAGACACTTCTCAGAAGATGATATTCAATCGATCAACAAATATATGAGAAAATGTTCATCATCTCTAACAATTAGAGAAATGCAAATTAAAACAACTCTAAGATTTCATCTCAGCCCAGTCAGAATAGCAGCTATTATGAAGACAAACAGCAATAAGTGTTGGCGAGGATGTTGGCAAAAAGGCACACTCATACATTGCTGGTGGGACTGTAAATTGATGCAGCCAACATGGAAAACATTATGGAGATTCCTTGGAAAACTGGGTAGAACCACCATTTGACCCAGCTATCCCTCTTCTTGATCTATACCTAAAGGACTTAAAAACAACATACTACCGGACACAACCACATCAATATTTATAGCAGCACAATTTTAGCTTAGCTATTATGTTTAGCTATCGTGATAGCTAAACCAACCTAGATGCCCTTTAGTAGATGAATGAATAAAATATGTGGCACATATACACAATGGAATATTACTCAGTAATAAAAGAGAATAAAATCATGGCATTTGCAGGTAAATAAATGGTGTTGAAGAAGATATGCTAAGTGAAATTAGCCAATATATAAAAAAAAATGCCAAATGTTTTCTCTGATATAAGGTGACTGACTCATAGTGGGGTAGGGAGGGGGAACATTGGAGGAATAGACAAACTCTAGATAAGGCAGAAGGGTGACAGGGGAAGGGCAGGAGCAGGCGGTTAGCAATGATGATGGAATGTGATGGACATCATTATCCAAAGTACATGTATGAAGAGCAAGAGGAAAAGGTTAACATTAAACAGAGACATGAGGTGGGAGGGAAAGGGAGAGAAAAGGGAAATTGCATGAAAATGGAAGGAGACCCTCATTGTTATACAAAATTACATATAAGAGGTTGTGAGGGGAAAGGGAAAAAAAAATAAGGGAGAGAATTAAATTACAGCAGATGGGGTAGAGAGAGAAGATGGGAGGGGAGGGGAGGGGGGATAGTAGAGGATAGGAAAGGTAGCAGAATACAACAGTTACTAATATGGCATTATGTAAAACAGTGGATGTGTAACCGATGTGATTCTGCAATCTGTATTTGGGGTAAAAATGGGAGTTCATAACCCACTTGAATCTAAAGTATGAAATATGATATGTCAAGAGCTTTGTAATGTTTTGAACAACCAATAAAAAAAGAAAATAGAAAAAAGTACATGTATGAAGACATGAATTGGTGTGAACATAATTTATATACAACCAAAGGTATGAAAAATTGTGCTCTATATGTGTAACATGAATTGTAATGCATTCAGCTATCATTTATTAAAAAAAAAGAAACAAAACTAAAACACTTTGTTGGGGGATGGAGGATGAGTACTGAGCTTATTAGAGTCTTCTTGATTAGGTCCTTGATGCTGATCTCAGGCAAGCCCACCAATACCTGGATTTGATGCTTGTGGGTGGAAGAACTCCTCATTTCTCATTCCTAGGATTTTTCTAAATGGTATCCATACCAATATCATCCACATGCTCAACCAGAAACTGAAATATAATATGAATAATTAGGATTGGTATGCAAAGTCATGAATGGAACAAGATGAGAACCAAACTGGAAAAGATTTCACTGAGATCAAGATAGGGTTGTACACATGAGAACTACATTTCCAGGTTTGATCATGTCAGAGTCAAAGTGAACAAGCAAGGGCCCGAGCAAGGAGAACAATGGCTTTGGGCCTGACATTGTTCTGAAAACAAGATGCAGACGTTTTATTTCCCACCATGTGGCAAGATCCTTCCACCTGTTATTCTTGTGCAAAGTATAAACTACGAGTATACAAAAGATACACTTTATACCTACAATAATCTAGAATTTGGTATTGACCTTGATATATGAGTGGCTCTGGTAGGGTCTGATGGAGCAGAGGAGTCAACCCTTTTGAAGCTACTGACTGAAGAGCTACTACACACAGAAAGGATGATGCAAAAGCACTTTAATGTCAAAGTATGACATTACAAGAGCAGATGGACTTTGATCTCTCTCCTTTGGAGTACATGGTGAAGAACTATCCAGAGATCAAGAAGAAGAAAAAAAAATGAGGAAAAGCTTGGACAACACAATCTCACTGGGAAACAGCAGGGGAGACCAATCCCGAGACTGTCCGATGGGCAGAAGTGCTAAGTGTGACTGGCAGGGCCAACCTGGCCCAATGCCAACATGCTCTTCCTGAATGAGCCCACAAATCGCCTGGACCTTGATACCACTGGCACATGGATAGATGTAACCCCATCAGGTTGAATGTGATATGATGCTAGTCAGCTACAACATTTTGCTCACTCAAAAAGTTGCACTGAGGACGTAGGGAGAAAAGTACTCTCAGATATTGTTGGTGGGACTGTAAATGGGTACAACTACTATGGAAAGCAGTAAGAAAAGTCCTCAGAAAACTTGACTCAGTCATCCCCTTCCTAGATCTATACCCAAAGGACTTAAAAACAGCATGCTACAGTGACACAGCTATATTCATATTCATAGAAGCTCAACTCACAATAGCCAAGCTATGGAAACAACCGTGGTATCCTCAGAAGATGAATAGATAAAGAAAATGTATGGAATATTACTCAGCCATAAAGAAGAATGACTTTATGACATTTGCCCGTGGATGGATGGACCTGGAAACTATCATGTTAAGTAAAATAAGGCAGTCACAAAAAACCAAAGGCTGAATGTTCTTTCTAATTTGTGGAATGTAATCCACAACAAAGAACGGTGGGGAAGGGGAGATTAGAAGTTCATTGGATTAGACAAAGGGAAAACAAAGGGAAGGAAGTGTGGAGGGAAATAGGTAAGAGTAGAATTAATTGATCATAACTTTCCCAGCCTTGTTTTTGTATACACAACCAGTGTAAGTCCATATCATGTATAATCACAAGAGTGGAGACCTAAATAGAATAAGTTATACTCTATCCATGTATATTCCACCAAAAGACACTCTACTATCACATATAACTAAAAATAAAAAAATAAAATTTGAATATTGCACTTGAAATGTGGGTCTGTGAGACCAGTCACAAAGTGACCTGAAATATCCTGGCCTACAATCTTGTCTAAGCTGGTAGATGAGGATCCCCAGCTCACCAAAATAACTCACAACATATGAAGTTTTCCCCCAGGCCTGGATAAGAAACTCCACCTGGGGCCTGACCAGTCTCTCGGAACAGAACCCCAGGGCTACACTCCTGTGTTTCTGTAATGCTACTCTCCTGGTCTCTCCCCATTTCTCATTCTGCCTTGGCTGTACTCCATTATCATTTCTACAGTTGGGCAGTGCCTAACCATTGTCTATTCTCCTTCCAGTTAACTTGTCAGTGTTTAGATTTGGCCAACTGTTTACTGCCAATCCTTTACTAGTTTCCTTAATTGAAAAAGACACAACCAGGGCACCTGAGGTGTAGCCAAGGACCAAAGCCCTGAATTTGACCCATGAAGGACTTTAAGATCATCCTTTTCTTGGGTTTTCTGGTATTGGAGGAATATTTCCTGCTCCAAATTCCTGTTCCTTTTTGTTTCCAGTTTGACTTGAAGTTCTGGACAATGGTTCTAGTTCTGGTCAGTTTTTAAATAAAATTTTCACAGTGTTCCTTTTAAAATTGTAGAGCATCTCCAAAACATCCAGTAAAGAAAGAGGAAGCCATGGTCCCTAAGGACAAAATAAAACTATCATCTTAATAATAATTGAAGGAAAATGTTCACTAAAAAGTAATATGTATAATAGCAAAAACTATTACTGAAAGTTAAGTCAAGCCATTTAATAAATTATATTGATGACCATTTTTTAAAACATAATTAACAATTATACATACACAACAACACATGATAATGGTAATAATAGTACTAATATTAGTAATAATTCAAAAGATCTGTTAAGCACCAGGTATCGCATTGAGTATTTTAGATATTTCCTTGCATTTAACCTCACAATAACCTTATAAAAGAGACACTAGAATGTCACACATCCTTTTTTATTTAGATTTTTAAAAAATTGTACTGAAAATGTCCAAAGACATACAACAATATCAGGGTATGAATCCAATTCTGTCTGATTTTCCTATACAATACTTGTAATTATCTCTTCTAAAAACAATTTTAAGTGGCAAAATTATACATTTTTAAAAGCAAGGGAATAATAACTTTCAGTACAGTGGATACCCATGGGAAGTAGGAGAGAATGATAGGAAAGGGAGGAACACAGAAATGAGTATTATTTGCAATTTCTTAATTTGGATGTAGATTCGTGAGTATTTGTTTCTTATTTACTTGTTTACTTTGTAGTACTGGTTATTAATGTAGCTCTACAACTAAGCTACATCTCTAACCTTTCTTATTATTTTTTCGAACATTGAGACATGGGCTGGGGATATAGCTCAGTTGGTAGAGTGTTTGCTTTGCAAGCACAAGGCCCTGGATTTAATCTCAGTACCAAACACAAAAAAGTAAACTATTGAGACAAAGTCTCTCCATTTTCTCAAACTTGCAATCCTCCTGCTTCAGCCTTCCAAGTGACTGGTATTACAAGTGTGCCATTTATTTATTTATTTGTTTGTTTGTTTATTTATTTATTTATTTATTTATTATCAACATATGATAATGATAAACCAGTTTGAAATTTCTTATAATTATCAAATGAAAAATTCATTATATCTTCCAAAAGACACATGGATGGATTGGCCAATCAAGAAGTTTATATTGAAAATCCTTCTATAGGCAAATGGGATAAGCAGTGTTCTTTCCAGAGAAATGGCTTAATCAAGCTGATGTCTAACATTATTAGGATATATCATTTCATTATGAAGAAGATCAGTGGAGAGTATATGATTTAACAGAGGATGTAATTTTTGTTCTTATCATATTAAGTACAAAAATAGACTTTGCCTTTAACATTTTTATTCACTTTCTCCATGAGTGTTTAGTTTTGAAATTATCATTGGATTGACACAACAGAACAGTGAACTAGTATGCATTCCCTTCACCAGCCCTCCAAGTGAATTTGTTGTCTTTCAGGTAACATAAGATACACAGATACACACACGTACACACATGAACACACACAAACACAAATGTCACCAGTGTCCAAATGCATAAATAACAAAGATACACATGTATAAGAGAAAAGAAATTGAAATACTACATTATAGTGAGCTTACTCCACAATTCTTGATAACCATTGAAAAACAAATATGGTATGCAGTGAAGTACAGAAAAACCCTTTTCCAATTGGAATACTTACATAAATATTGAAGTATGATTTCTCATTTTTCTGAGTGAGAAATTATATCCCATCTGATTCAAATGTATGATATGTCAAGGTCATTGTACTGTCATGTGTAACTAACTAAAACAAATAAAGAAGTTTAAAAAATATTGAAGTATGATAAACTATTTAGCATGTAATCTAAATATATTTTGTAAGCTTTCAAAGCTCATCATTAGAGACATTAATAACTTAGATTTAATGTAAATGTATAACAGTAGAGGACAATTTTTTGGAAGAGAATGTAGTGCTTTGGTTTTGCTAATATCAAAATTCATCTTGAATATTTATGTCCATAATTGTAAATGTAAAACATGACATCTTTGAGAAATCCTAAAACTAACTCATTGGTAATTATTTAAATGTAATATAAACCAAAAATGCATTATACGTTTATTCTAACAAAATTCAAATTCTCTGGAAAACATATAGGAGTTTATCAAGTTGTTGTCTATAGACATAATAGCATAATTAAGAAATTTTATATCACTTGAACTTTTTAGAAAATTTTCAAGAAAATGGAATAACTTAAGGGCAATAATGTGATTCTTCTACTTATTATTATTACCATAAATCCTTTGGTGTTGAAGGAAAACAAACTTTATGTATTTATTGCCTTCTCCATGATTTGCAATTTCTATTCAACATGCAGAGTTTTCTTCACCAACTTGAGAAGAGAACATGATGCTTCATATGTTGTAAGTGATTCAAAATTTTGTATTTTATATACTTACATCTTGTGAATTTTTAAATTCCAAGATATAACCCTCTTCACAGTGTTTTATAATATCTCTAAGAATACCAATACTACAGAGTCATTAATCATCTACAGTTTATGAAATCCATTACCTTCCTTTATCTTCCTTGCTTCAGGGAGTTTTGGAGTCCACCATTTCTAATTTTCTAAGTAATCAATACATATTTTTAGCATTTTACTTTGGGCTTAACCTGTCACTTTCACATTTTTTATTTGTTCTTACAAACTTATTAAATGAAAGCAGATGTTTTTAACCTCTTCTAAGTGCCTTGAAAATGTATATACTTTTATTTCTACAAGATTTCTCTTCACAACAACACTTCATAAAATAAAACTTGTTTTTCCTATAGAATGGCACTAACCAGTGTGGTATCCACAAGTTACATTATCTAAATTTGTGTTAATTAAAATTAAATGAAGTTTAAAATTTATGTCTTTAGTTGCACTAGGCCAATTTTAAGTGCTCAATAACCTATTTGGCTTATAACTACCCTTTTGAATTGTGCAGAAATATTTCTATAATTACATTAAAACAATACAAGAGATATAGTATCTTCTAAGGAAACTAATACTCCAATATATTTAGCAATATTCTAGCAGTATCTTCAGAAATTTTCAGCATGTATCATCAAGAGTAAAGTGTTACAAATCTAGAAATGTAGGAATTAATACCATTTAGGAATGTAGGAATTACCACCATCAACCAAAGTCACAGAAATATTCCAGAATCAAATTAGTTCTGGAAAAACAAATTTCATAAAGCACAAAAAGGAGGAAGACACTCCAGGTGTCTATCATCCAGATGGATTAAATATATTGAAAAGATTGTAATAGGTGATCGGAGACATAAAAGATTTTACTTTTTAATAATTATTGTTCTATTCTGCCTGACAATCTCTTCATTGCCCCCCCAAACATTACAAAATAACATAAACCTCTCCCCACCCCTGCCTCCATACTTAAGAATAAAGGAATCCTAGAACTAAAAATCATGTCTACCTTGCTTTAAATAGAGGGTAAAAGAGAATAACATTCTATCCATTTTCTTTTGCTATAGTAAAAGAAAAACTGGACAGTTAATTTCTCAATAGGTTATTCTGCCACATTAAATTCTGAATAAATCACTTTGCCACATCATGTAATAGTTTTTGCTTAAATTCTCCACTGAATGCACATAAAGTTTGTGCTCGGTGAAAGGCAGGGGAAATGGAAGGCAAAGAGCGCCTTGTTCAGTGAAATATATATTAATAGGTATCCCCACATGTCTCATAGAATAAATGAAGTGAGGTATTCATAAAGGCTATTTCTGAGACCTTTAGAGCAGTGAGTTTTTATCCCAGGTTAATATAATGACCATTAAAGACTAGTGTTTATACACATAGTTACACAAAATTGATCTCCAATTTTATATTTACTTCAACATACCAATTTCTGGTTATACTTTCATAGAAGAGAAAATTTTTATAGATAGGGGAGGAATGGCTTATTCTTTCATAATGTTTGATCTCCACAACCCCTACACCTGCTGCTCACATATTAAGGAAAGTTATGGTTTTATGAAAGATGAATAGAAAATCTGGTATGTTAAATGGATCTTTTTTTTCCTCTTTCCCTTCCCTTTTTTTTCCTTTTGTTTTTGGAATACAATAGGCAATAAGTGTGTCTACATTACTAACCTTACAGAACTTGGAAAGTCTTACAGTCCTTGCCCAACTCTTACCCTAGCAAGACTCAACCTCTGGGTAAGGTCACCAAACTAGCAATTCAAACTCCCTAACCCCCATCCAATCCAGTCATAGAAGCAGAAAATGGAGAGTAGTGGGGAGAAAATGAGCTAGGATCACTGGGAAAATTGAGGGGAGCACAATCTCAGAGAGATTGAGGGTGTTTACTAAAGAGGGGATTTGACAGGAATCAAAAGCTCAGAATATTTAAAAAGCTGCAGAAATTCTCAGGGCTAACCCAGATCCAGGACTGAGGTGAATGTGGTAATAACATTATTCAGAATGGACATTTTCCCTCAGTTGTTTGGGAGCATATATATGCTCAGAGTTTGATGCCTGTTTCCTTTATAAGGAATTTTGAAGACTACTGTTTTCCTGAATGAACCATGATTAAAATGTCAAGGACAGAGGAAGACAGAGAGGCAGGCTTAAATTTCTAGATAAAGCAGGATATCATTGAAAGTGGTACTGTCAACTCAGGACACTGATTGTACAATATGTACATCCTGAGGAAGGCCACTTCAAAATCCCACCACATAACTCCACAAAAAAATCACGATGGCAACCAAACAGGGTATGCTGATGGATGGGTATTATATCCTCCTTGTGCTTACGCTGAAAGCTTCTTATTGGGTGGCTGTGCTTGACATGGGGATGTTTTACAATATAGTGTGAATTCTAAGACACAAAAGAATAACTAGAATCTGGACTATTCTAACATATTTGAAACTCTATAAACAATTGTTTTCTCAATATACTTGGTGTAGAGCAGCTTAAATAATTTTTCAAAAACAAATTAGTTTCATGTGAAAATGATGTTGATGGTATTTTCTAAAAGCACATTAAGCATGGCCAGTGATTTTGAAGATTGTTGTTTCACATATTTATTGAAGAACTTATGCAATTTTCCCAATACTCAGACCAAAATTATATCATTCAAAATGATTAAAAGTTTGCAAGTGAGAATGAAGGTTTGTTGTTTTATTTTTATTTCAGTTCCCTAGATTATTGCTTATATTTTCAAATTCTTTTTCTAAGTTTAAAGCATAGCTCTAATTTGCTGTTACACTCAAGTTTATGTTTCACTTGATTTCAAATTATGATAAATGTGTAGATTGCATCTATTTCTTCGCATTTATATTACTATTCTCTAGTTTTCCATTTCAGTGTATTTTTATTAGTGTCAAGTTAAATATCTTATTTTACAATATAAATTATTTGTTAGTTAATAATTACAATCTGTGCATATTTTAAACATCTTGACGTGTGTAGAAAACTTTTTCTAAGTTGTTAAATATCTACATAACTTAGTGAGCCATTTTCATATGTAATATATAAAAGTTCTTGACCTAAACACTGTTTTCTGTCAGTAGCTATTTAAAAGTATCACTTCTAAGTGATATTCATTCATCTAACAGAGGAAAAAAATTAACCATAGGCCCAGAGACGATTTGCTTTTAAGAAGACAATAAAGTTTTACAGGAAGGAGAAATGTCATTCCAACTCAAAGTATCTTTGTAGGTATCTGGAGATTCTATACAGCAATGGAGTTTTGGTCTGTGACATTTCAGTGTATTTCCAGGTTCAGCAGTCATGCACCTTGACAAAGTTTCCTGGTGTAGCTAATCATACTATGGCTGTGGGGAGTCTCTGGCTTCTATAGAAAATCATTCCTGCATCCACATGTGCCATAAACCTTACTGGGTTCTGAAGTATTGTTTAGGAGTAACTCAACATATATCTACTATTACTTGAAATTTTATATTTATAGTTTATTGAGCTAAACTCTAGGAGGGCAATGGGATGATATTTTCTAGGAGAAAATCTTAAATGTGGTACCAATGCTGAATACATTCTTTAAACTTTTTTCTTGAAAAGTAAAACATAAGTTAAAGTATTGATCAAGCCAAACAGTTTAAAATTTCTTCTTCTAGCTTGTGTTTTTTACTCTATCTATCTATCTATCTATCTAAATAACTGATTAGAAATATGAAAATAAAAAATATTTAAAATTTAAAAAAACTATCAAAAATATATGTGGTTTTGTCATTATAGGATATGATGTTGATTTTATGTTGTTATCTCCAAGTGTGATTTTTCTTTACTAAGTGAGGTTTTCTCTCTCTCTCTTTCTGGTAATGCACATTGCCTATGAGAATAGCCCTAGAGACCAGAAAAAACTATATGTGCATGTATGTGTGTGTGTGTTTATTTATTTATAAATAATTAAACCTGAACACCTTGGTGCAGGGTCCTTTTCTGGTATCTAGCACAAGAATATATTTGCTGAAATAATTTAAAAGAAACTAGACAAACGTGGAGTTTTTAGCAAAGGAACTTAAAAATTTTACTGATTGAAATGACTCCCAAATAAATGGAATTTATTCATTTATTTTTTAAAGATACTGCTCTTATAATGTACTCGATTAGAATAAAAGTGGAAATCTATATATTTGAGCCGTGTGTGTGTGTGTGTGTGTGTGTGTGTGTGTGTGTGTTTGTGTGTATAGCAACCGGCCAAATAAAACCTCTTTTCCATTTTATACCTAAGATTGTTGTTTTCTATTCTGTTTCCATAAATTTAGTCCTCCTCCTCCTCCTCCTCCCCCCCCCACCTCCTCCCAAACTTGCAACATATTTACTGCAAGAGAAAAGGTAACAAAATTACAGACTCTTCCCAAGAGCAGAGGAGTCCACAGGAAAGTACCGATTTGTTCTTTTCCTGGGCTTTGGGCCTTCCTCCTCTTTCTATCTCCTCCCCTGCCACACTCCCCTTATTACCACTCACTGACCCCCATGTCCACACATCTTAGTCTTTCTGTTGGAACCTCGCACTCATATCCATAAGCACTCTCCTCAGCTAAGCAGTTGACCTCATTAGGGGATCCTTTTTACTCTTGCTGTCCAGTCCTGGACCTGCCCCTACCTTCCTCCTTTACCATCCTGCCTTGGCTACACATGCAGTTCTAAATGTCCCTCACATTGGTCTCCTGAGTACCTGGAACTTCAGGCCAACACCACCAGGTTCAAAGCCTGTGTTCTCAGCTTCAGTACTTCACTGTTAAAAATCTAATTTCATGCCAGAAAAACTTCTGTAAACTTCACTTCAATGACAACTTAGTCTCACAACTCAAGATAAGGTCCAAATCTAAGTAACCAGCCCTCTAGTAAGTTAGGCTATTTGTTCCCCTCTATGCTCCCTGACCCAGGTACCACTGTGAACACGGTATGTGCTAAAGCACACTCACCTACTGGTTCTGGATTTTCTTTTTCTTTGTTGGCTGAGGATAGAGGCCCAGTTTAGTGGCCTAATAGCTGTGTCATATTGGGCAGTTACTGATTCTCTCTGTATTTAGGTCATTTGTATAAGCCAGTATTTCTAAGTGTGTACTTGGTGTACTTTGTAATCTTAATTTTATAAGTAAACAAGCCTGGAGCTGATTAGTCCCAGAATCTATGAGAACAATCTATTTTGCCCACAATTATTTGAAACATTTTGATTCATTTATTTACTAATACACATTTAAAAACACACAAAAATAATATTTTTCAAATAGATGAAGATCTTAGGAAATTCTGCTGGAAATTTATCAGGTGATGTCTGAAGACATGAGCTTCAAGGGCAGCAAAGTATTCTTAATTTAAACATTTTATTTAATAACAATTGCACATGAACTATATCTCTGTGTCAGAGACTTTCTGTTAGGTCAGTTCAATGCTAGTGGTGGTAACAGACAGAATTCACTATCCTTATAGTGATTATATTTAAGTGAGGTAAGGCAAAATGTAAATAAAAGAAAGTATTTGTGCTAGAGGCAAAACTAAAGCAGGAAGAGAGGATAAAGAGTACTGCATGTTAAATTGGAGCCATGAGAGGTCTTCTTACTTAGAAAGTGTTGTTTGTTTGTTTGTTTGGTTGGTTGGCTTTTTTTTTTTTTTTCTTTTTGTACCAGGGATTGATCCCAGGGATGCTTAACCACTGACCCACATTTCCAACCTTTTTTATTTATTTATTTTCAGACAGGATCTCCCTCAGTTGCTTAGGGCCTTGCTAAGTTGCTGAGGCTGGCCTTGAACTTGTAATTGTCCTGCCTCAGCCTCCTGAGCCACTGGGATTACAGGTGTCTGCCACCATGCCCAGCTAGAAAGTTATGTTTAAGCAAAATCTTAAGGTAGAGTAGAGAGCTAGCCTGACAATATGTGGGAAAGGAGTATCATGGACAGAGAGAAGAGCAAATGCAAAGGCCCTGTTATAAGAGTCTAATTGAAAGCTTAAAATTCAGCAAAGAAGTCAGTGTGGGGGGAAAAAAAGAAATGTAAGAGAATTTATTAGTGGTTGAATGTGTAAGAAGTAAGGAAGCAGGTATGTGGGGATTTTCAAAACTTCATAAATACATTTTTTAAAGAAAGAATACATTAATTTTTATTTTTAATTGATGTAATGTTTGTATATTCTTATGGGATACAGAATGATAATTTAATACATTGATATAAGGTGTAATGACCAAATCAGGGTAAATAGCATTTCCTTATCTTCAATTCTTCTTTTCTGGTTTCTAGGATATTTTTATGGTAAGTAGTATGGAGAGGCATTCTAAATTTTTTGATCAAAAAGAGTGGAATATGACCTGCAAGTATTCTTACTAATAGTCACTGTGGCTTCTGTATTAATAGGATTCTCTAAAGTAACAAATACAGACTCAAGGAGATCTTTTAGAAGGCTTTTTCTATTATTCAACCCTGGACTGGAGTGGAAGTCACGGGAATATGAGAATATGTCTGATTTTGTATAAATGTGTGTGTGTGTGTGTGTATATGTGTATATATATATATATATATATATATATATATTTAAAGTTTAGCCAATGAATAGATTTCTGAATGTATGTGAACAAAAGAGAAAAAGCCATGAAAAAAGCCATGAAGATCTTGGGTTTTGAGCTAAGCAACTAGAAAGGTAGACTTACCACCTATGGAGACGTGTGGAAGACTGTGCCACAGCATGGTGGCATGTGGAGTTGAGTAAAGGAGTCAAATTTGAGATGTCTCTTAGACATCCAAACAGAAATATGAAGTAGCTAATCATATGGACAAGTATTGCATTCCTGGTAGATGAACATATATATGGCAGTGTTCATGTGTAGGCTACATAATATTATCATGGTATTGGCATAAAAATGGACATTGAGATGCTACATCTTTACTAGATGGAGGTTCTGAAGAGGGACCTGCAGGTGGGGCTAAGAATGAGTGGCTAGTGACTGGAGAGGAATGATGGCCATCATTGGGAGGCACCTTATAAAACAGACAGTAAGATATTTTCATGGTGAGGAGTGATCTGTTATCAAACACTGCTACAGTATGATGAGAATGAGGAGATAATGTTAAAATTGTACTTTGGTGGCCATTTGTGGCTATGACTAGGAAATTTTTAGGATTCTGATTAGAGTGAGCTTAAGGAAAAAACAGAAGATGAGGAGGGACAGCAGAAGATTTATACAGAAGAACATGGCAATATTATAGTAGAAAAGGTATAATTAAGTTTGCAGTGACATCCCCTTCTCCATAGAAAATCTTAACTAAGCTTCTCCAGAAATCTTCCCCATAATAGATATTAGGACTATCAGCAAGAAGTCTCTACAAAAGAGTTCAATGTAGTTAAACTTCCTATTTTCCTGTAGCTCTATTTTACTTGTCCAGTGGCCTGGCATAGATCAGCACTCTAGCTGCTGAAAGCCCCTTCACTATTTTTTCACAAACATTTATCCAGTATACAGGTTTGCAGAAGTGTGTTTGCTAATGCAAATGTGATAATAAAAGACAGATCCTTTAACAAGGCCTCTGGCCTTTAGCTGAAGCTTCACAGAAATGTCTACATTTCTAAGATAAGAGAAGTTACCAATTGGGCTCCATGGTATTAGCTATCAGGGGTTGGAAAGAAAGAGGAGAAGAAACACTCCCCTTCTCAGGAACTGTCCTTGAAGGGTTAACTTGCCCAGAACAGTAAAAGAAACAGCTGCTTTTATATGAAGTTCTGCAGACTGTGAGCTTCTGAGCACCTCCCCTTACATGCTGGTTATAAAGTTCTAAAGCTGCCTGAACTTGGGGTTCAGGGGTATTGATTGATTATAGTGAAAGCTTTGCCTTCTCAACCTGACTATAGCCAAATAAAACTGATTCCTGTTCCTATTTGATGTCTTGCCTTGTCTGTCCCCTATTCTTTGTAAACAGCCCACTAAGTTCTTATAGAAATGTCCAAGGCAGGGATATTTCTTTCTCTCTATCTAGGGTAAACTATTAACTTAGTTGAAATAACTCGAAGTTTATAAAGTAGCATGCAGGGATTAAACACATATTATATTTATCTGATGCCATATTCTATTTGTGTAACCTGATGATCTCATGTGCCAAGAAAATGGAAAATACAAATATTATTGAGAAAACACTATTTGATTTTAATTTCAAAGAATGAAAGTGAGAAAAGAATATATCAGATATAGATAGTGTTGAATAATTTAACATTATTAGTAATGAAAATGATTCTTCATATCCATTGTTTTGTTTCAATCTTTACTTTCTTTTGTGTTTGAATTTCTTTAGGTCTGTTAAGTTTTCCATAGATTTCTAACTCCAGGGCTTATGATAATTGTCATAATTTATGCTATCATTCTGACATGTAAGGAAAGGAGAAAAAGTCAGGAAGGAAGTATTTTACTACATTAAGACATAGAAGACTCATGAAAAACAAGGTAAAAATAAAATTTAAAATGAATGATATAAATCAACACCAAATAATTTTTAAATATCCTGTAAAACTCATTGAGTTATTTTACTTGTTCCATGTTTTTAGCAATTTAATATTGACATTGGTGTAAGCATTGGCTTGAAATAAGCAAAAGATCTGTAAGTTCTATATATGCTCAGAAATGTTTACATGCAGCATATTTCAGTTGGCAAATTTCCAGGATAACTTTGTATATACTAATTTACTAATCAAAATTTCTTTCAAAAATAATACTTTTAAAATTAATCTGCTCATTAAAACTATGCTTTTACAATCAAACTGGAGCACCTTAGGAAATTTTTCATGTTTTCTGAGTACATGAATATTTTCAGAATTTCCCTCAATGATATGCAGTTTTTGACTTGGAATTAATTCCTTAAAATCATATTTACATGACCATCTTCCTTATATGGAAAAAATTACATTTAAATATTTTTAAGTTTATTTAATATTTTTTTTTTTCCATTTTCCTGCCTGTCAGCATCTTCACACATAAGATATTGTATAATCTTGAGATCTAGTGCTTAGGAGGCCCTACTTTAAAATTAACAATTTATTTTTTCAATACTTGATGGTTACAATTGAATTATTAAAGCTAATGTTTAAAGCAATATTTAATTTATTTCTTTTTTTCCTTAGTTGTATATGGAAACAATACCTTTATTTTATTTAAACAGTTTTATGTGGTGCTGAGGATTGAACCCACTGCCTCACACAAGCTAGGCAAGCGCTCTACTCCTGAGCCACAACCCCAGCCCATCATTTATTTCTGTTGTGGTAATTTAACATTATTAGGTTGGTCTTGTAAAGAACATTTGTTTATTTGGTGGAAGACAGTGAGAGGACACATCAACTTGAAGCCTTACCCAGGCTGGCCTAGTGTAGGTGTCATGCTGAGTAACCCCATGCACACCTTCATACACTTGCAGCTTTCACAGGACCTATGAAAGACACACAGATATCACCACCTCTGGCCTGTATTCCTGTGCTTGCTGTTCTTTTGAATCACCCAACTACTTCCCTTCCATGCCACTTTGTTCACCTTTGCATTCATTATCCAGTAAAGCCCGGTTCTATTTTCGCTTCCTTCCTCAGGTACTCCTCATCTTTTTCTCTGAAATAAATTTCCATTTTTCTGAACCAAATTGAACTTTATTTGCACATCATCTTTCAAGGGACATTTCTCACTTCCTACATCTTATTTTAGTTATTTATGCTCATGTCGTATTACTCTTAACTTTGTGACTTACAGATTTCATTTTTCACTGTCAAACCTATTACACCAGGGCTTCTAAATCAGGTTTTATTTTTACCCATCTTCTGGCCATTTAAAGTACATCTTGATTAAATTTTAAGTGAGGTGTGTTATTTTTTCAAAGTCTTTGATTATTAGAAAATGTCTTTTTCTTGGCATCACATATGACAAGGACATCAGAAAAAAGGTAATGGTGTCTAGTCCTTAACATATTTTATTCAGCAAAAAGTTTATAATGAACTAATCATTGTATCCTAGAGACCATCTATTATTCCTTTTTACACTGTCATTTTTTTAAAAAAAAATGATTTCATAAGTCTATGACATTATTATTTCTCATCATGGTATACATTATTTCTCTGATAATCTAATTTCTTCTTTCAGATCTCCTGTTACTTGCAGTTGAAAACTTTCACTGTAACATCTTGTTTTATATCACTTTTTTATAATTCTCATCTTTTTATCTCTTTTACTGAATTCTCTGTTTCTGGGTACTGTTCTCTAATTCACTAATTCTATATTCTGCAATGTTCAAACTATAAGTCATTCCATTAGGTATTTGTTATTCTCTAAGACTATAATTTTCATTTTCAACTTCTCAAATGATTCTGTGCTTTCAAATTTATCTATTGTTAACATTCTGCAAGTTTGGTTTTGCAAATTTTCTGATTTTACACTATGAATTATTTCTTTACCTCTTAGAAGAGATCCAATATGCATACTTAAAGAATTTTAAAGTTCTTTTTATTTTTTAAAATTTTTGACTTGATAAGATTATATTTAGCTACTATATTTAATAGTGTTAGAATTTTAATATATTATCAAACATATAGTATCCATATAAATTTAACAGAATTAAATTTTTGAGGGGAAAAAGTGATCACTTGAAATGTCTGTGTGGACAACCTAGTAAAAGGCATTATGAAAGATTTCTTATTAAAGTTTCCATAAAATTAAACTACAGAGAATATGGTAGTCAGGAAAATTTTATGGTAAATTGTATA
This sequence comes from Marmota flaviventris, assembly GCF_047511675.1. Taxonomy (NCBI): domain Eukaryota; kingdom Metazoa; phylum Chordata; class Mammalia; order Rodentia; family Sciuridae; genus Marmota; species Marmota flaviventris. The sequence continues at coordinate 44,005,636 of NC_092500.1, read as the reverse complement.
ATTTTAAGTATAATTTTCATTTACCCAGATGGTTCAATATTTAACTGAAATGCAAATTTAGCCATAAGAAGAGGAGTAATATTTCTGTCTACTAAGTTGAATAAAATAGATTTGAAGTTATTAACTCATTCAACTCTTAGAACACTTCCATTAATTTAAGATTATTATTAGTCCTGGTTTTTTAGATGAAGAAGGTAAAGAATAGAAAATGTAAACAATTTTTCAAGGTTACAAACTGCAAAAGCAGACCTATTACATTATCTTAAATTCGTTATGTTCAAATAATCATTTCAAGTAAACAATAATGCATTTTGGGGCATGGGAAAAATTGATGAAATGCTAAGTTATTCTAATCAGATTTTTCTAGAAAACTTAACAAGTTTTTCCCAAACCAGTTTCTTACAATTGGCTTAATATTGAAACTTTTAAACTAAAGGATTAAAGTGTAGAACTGTTTTTCCTACTATTTAGTATATAACCTAATTTCTGCTAAAATATTTGCTCCAATGATATATTGTCTTAAAATTATAACTTAAACAAATTTATTTAGTCTTCTTATGTAATAGCCCGGTATTAAGTAGATATGACCAAACAGTATAATAAAATTATATAAACACTTGAGTAAATTTGTACAAACTACATCATTTGCTTATACCTCCAAGGCAAAGCTCTCTGGAAGATGCAATGAAGCCAGAAAGGGGCGGGGGGGGGGCTTTAAAGGAATAATTGTAGACTGACTTTTTAACTAACATTTAGTAATTTCAGAAAATAGTTGATACAAAACTGCAAAAAAAAATAAATGTTTTTGTTTCAACTTCTTTTCTTTCATAAGAGAAACCTCAGTCTTTAACTCTTCAGATGAAATTAAAAGGACAAATACTGAATGACTGTCAGTCTGGTTTATTGCAGTTTGTCCATATGCACACTTTGTGGAAAGAACCCAAAGACAACTGCTTGGTGTTAGCACAATTTCTGATGCACTACATTTGGCTTTTATTTATACTTATCCTTTAATTTAATGGTTGGTGCAGGTTCTGTCAAAATGTGTTCTATTTTATAAACAAATTGTTTTCATAGTGCTTCTAGTACCTTGACATAGGAAAACTGAATGGAGAAGTAGATTGTTTTTATTTAGGGATACATTCTACCAACATGGAAAATAATTTGGTTTCAATATAAGAAAGGAGATTCTGGGAAAATGATGACAGTAGAGTATTTGATCTTATTAAATGTCCATATAAAAAGTCAGAGAAATTAGATAGTAAACCAAAACTGATCGTCCAAATTTAGAATAAAATTAGGACACAAAGTATCCCTACGACTCCAAAACGCAAATTCATGGGTACAAAATATGACTGGTATGAACCGTATATTATCTCAGCCATTATACAGATGGGGCCTAGGGGAACAATGAGGCATGTAAATATCTTAGAATAGGATATTCACCTGACTATCCTGAAACTAGGGCAGATTTTGCATAATCTGTAACTGTTGGGTGCAATGGTCTATTAAGGAATGGTCTATTAAGGAAGGGGCCACAGCAGTTCAGTGTCTATAAATAATTGAAATTGATTAGGCATGGCACCCTTCCAGAATGGAGTTCTATATAGAGGGGACTAAAACAACTAAGAAATAAATAAAACTTCTCAGTACAAGGATAATATAAAAAGGGGTGTGTGCAGAATTTAGATAAAACTAGGGAAGGGAAATCAACACAGAAAAATCTCATATTTTTTATTATTAACTGAAAAAAAACCCAAAAGAGAGAACTTTGAGAAATTAGAAAAACTATTCTGGAACAAGCTGGCTTTTATAAGTTTCTAAAACCTTATTTCATATGAAAAGCGGCATGCAACAGTAAATCTTGGATATATATAACTAACTACACAGAGCCAAGGTTAATGGGAATAGAATACAGAATAGAAGGTCTGTTAGGACAAAGTAGATATAAAAGACATTGAGCAGTCCTGCATTCCAGAATTGGATTTGGAAATCACAGGCATTGTATCTATCTTTTAATAATTAATTGTCCTGTCAACCTTTTCTTGTTTTTCTTCTAAGCTTCATACACAAAGTGTTTTTTACCTTTCCTTCTACAGAAAACAAGTCTTTTGGAGAAATGGCTGATTCCATGTCTGAGGCAGACATGGAACACCTTGTTATCACAAAGACCGAATATGGAAAGGAGACCAACCTCAAGATTTGCTGCTAGTCAAAGGTAGGGCAATCTGAGCTTCAGAATGGGTTGTATTTAAATTCAAGGATGAAAACTTGTCTACTATGTGTAAAAACAGGATTTCCTATTGATTTTTTATTATTAAAAATTTATTGGTTCTTTTTAGATATATATGACCGTAGAATCCATTTTGATATATTTATACAAACATGGGAGATATATATATATATATATATATATATATATATATATATATATATGATATATATTAAGGAGTCCATTCTTGTGGATAAACATGATGGTGGAATTCATTGTGGTGTATTCACATATACACATAGAAAAATTATGTGAGATTAATTCCACTGTGTTTCCTATTCCTTTTCCCTCTCATTCCCTTCATTCATTCATTCATTCCTCTTTGCCTAATCCACTGAACTTCTATCTTCCCCCCCTCACATATTGTGATTTAGCTTCCACATATCATCAAAAACATTAACATTTTGTTGTTTTGGGAATGGCTTATTTCAGTTAACATGATAGTCTCCAGATCCATCCATTTACCAGGAAATGTCATAAAGTCATTCTTCTTTATGGCTAAGAAATATTTCATACTGTATATATAATCACATTTTCTTTATGCTTTTATCTGTTAAAGGGCACCTATGGTTGGCTCCATAGCTTAGTTAAAGTGAATTATGCTGCTATAAACATTGATGTGGCTGCATCAATAGAGTATGCTGATTCTAAATTCTTTGGATATGTGCCAAGGAGTGATATAACCAGGTCAAATGATGGTTCCATCCTAGTTTTTTTGAGGAGTCTTCATACTGCTTTCCAGAGTGGTTGTGCCAACTTGCAGTCCCACCAATAATGTATGAATGTACCCTTTTCTCTGCATTCCCTCCAACACTTATTGTTACTTGCATTCTCTCTCTCTGTTTTTTTTAGTTATATGTGACGGTAGAATATATTTTGACATATTATACATACATGAAGTATAACTTCCTTTCTTGTAGTTGTACATCATGTACATGTACATGTATTTTGTACATGTATTTCACTGGTCATGTATTCATATATGAACATAGGAAAGTTATGTCCAATTCATTATACTGTTTTTCCTTTTCCCATCCCCCACTCCCTTTCCTCCATTTTCCTTTGTCTAATCCAATGAACTTCTGTCCTTCCTTTGCTCCCCTTACTATGTGTTATCATCTGCATATCAGGGAGAACTTTTGGTCTTTGGTTTTGGGGATTCACTTAGCATGATAGTCTCCAGATCCATCCATTTACTGGCAAATGCCATAGTTTAATTCTTTTTTATGGCTGAGTAATAATCTATACGCATATATACCACATTTTCTTTATACATTCATCTGTTAAAGGGTACCTAGGTTGGTTCCATAACTTAGCTATTGTGAATAGAGCTTCTATAAACATTGTTGTGGCTATGTTACTATAATATGCTGATTTTAAATACTTTGAATATTATGCCAAGGAGGGGATAACTGGGTCAATGGTGGTTTTATTCTAAGTTTTACAAGGAATCTCTATATTGCTTTCCAGAGTGGTTGCACCAATTTGCAGTCTCACCAGCAATGTATGAGTGTATCTTTTTCCCAACATTCTCACTAACATTTATTATTAGTTGCATTCTTGATAGTTGCCATTCTGACTGAAATGAGATAAAAACTCACTGTACATTTAATTTGCATTTCTGTAATTGCTAGAGATATTGCACTTTGTTTTATATATTTGCTTACCATTGTATTTCGTCTTTTGTGAAGAGTCTGTTCATTTTTTTTTGCCCATTTATTGATTGAATTATTTGTTTTTTGTTTGTTTGTTTGTTTTGTTTTGTTTTGGTGTTAAGTTTCTTGAGTTCTTTGTACATCCTAGAAATTAATGCTCTATCTGAGGTGCAGGTGGTAAAGATTTTCTCCCATTCTGTAGGCTATCTCTTGATGCTCTTGTTTATTTCTTTTATGGTGAAGAAGTTTTTAGTTTGATGTCATCTCATTTATTGAGTTTTCATTTATTTCTTGCACTTTAGGAGTATTGTTAAGGAAGTCAGCTCCTGAGCCAATATGTTGACATGCTGGACCTACATTTTCTTCTAGTATGTACAGGATTTCCTAGGTTATTCATCTTCTTAAAATTGATTTTTGTGCAGGGCGAGAGACATGCTCACTTTCATCCTATTACATATAGATTTCCAGTCTTCCCAGTTCCATTTGTTGATTCTTTAACAAATCTAAGTTCAGGAGATGAGAAAATAATGAATAAATTTTCTGAAAATATTTTAAAATAAAGCCCCATTCCTTGAACCCTTTGCTTAATAGAACATTATAACCCTTGTCATTCTTTGGTCAATATTTAAAATTGTCTTTTGCTGTCATTGATTTTTGGGATAAAGTTTTATTTTTACAGTTAAAATTATTTTCATATTTCATCTGTTTTTTCTTTTAAGCATTTAATTTTTATCATAATAACTTTTAAGAATTCCTTATACATTTTTATATAGATCTTTTATCTCTTTTGTAAAATTTCCAAATTGTAGTCCTTTCAATTGTCTTTCCCCCATGTACTCAGTATTGTTTTCCAATCCAATCCCATGAATGTTTTTATTACATATAATTTTCCCTTTAATTACTACTGGAAATTTGTTTTTAAATTTTATATTCAAATATTAAAGCTCTTTGTAATCTGGAATTTGTTTTTAGGCATAATAGGAAATGGAGATAAAAGTCATTTAAGTATAATTTAAAAACTCCCCAATTTTCAAGCTATTGCAGAAATAAAGTTAAGTAAAGATTTAGGATTGTCTAGACATGAATAGTTAAATAAAAAGCAGATAATGGTAGAACTATGTTGATTTTAAGATAAGACAAGACCTTAGTGAAGCAATATTTGAGGGCCTATGACATTAACAATAAGGTCTCTTGCTAATTTACTGATGGTATGGCAATTTGGGTAACTTTTAGTATGTTAAGAACCAGAATGAATTTGTAATTTCTCAAGTATATCCTTAATATGTAGGTATCCAATGTTACCATAGTAATGCTCTCAGTTTTCCCAATAATCTTGCTAATGCATTTTCTAATAATTTATTTATTATGTGAGTAGCCAATTAAATTGATACTTTTTTGGTGACAGGTACAATCTACAAACATGTTGGTCATTCAAACTGGGATTTGAATATTATAGAAATTATAATGTTTTCATTACAATAAAGAATTGTAGAGTATATAAAATATAATGACATCTAATTATAGACAGTTCCCTTGTTTTGCATAAATGTTCATTAAAAAAACAATAAAAGCTCAATGATTTAAAGTTGAACAGAGTATCAGTGGAATTCTTGCATGACTTGTACTCTACTGGAGAAATTCTTACCTATGACAATGCATTGCAGCTTCCCCTTCATGTTCTTTAGTTTTGTTTTATCTCCTTCACAGTCTATAGAGACAATTAGATTGTGGAATGATGATAGAACTGAAGATAAAGAGAGCTGCTTCACTCAGCTCTCTTAATTAATCCCATCTGTATAACAAGTGCATTATGTTTATGAGACTAATCCTTTTATGACTAGTATCAGTCCTTTTATTTTTCTATTTTTTCAGTAATTTATATAAAATAAAAAATTCAATAAAATATCAAATTAATTGCAAAAATCACAAACACTACTATCTAGAGAAAGATGATGACAGTGCAGTAACTGAACTTTTGACTCCCTGACAGCATTTCCAAAGGAAGAAATGCCCAAATTTGCATATAAAACATGGTTTAGGAATGATAATACTTAACCTATAATTATATGATACTTAACCTATATATTGTATAGATTTTTAAAAATCAAATATGTCTAAGGCAAATTTTAAAAAGACAAATTCTATTCCAAGTATGAAAGCATATTAATTTTAGAATATAGCAAAAAATGAATTACTTAATCATAATTACTTAATCATAATTAAAAAAATAAAATATGCCCATCCTTTCTATATTAATTTGTCTTCCCTGGTCTTCTCATTCTCAATGAATTATGTCATCATTCTTTCAGTAAAAACTCAGGACAAAAGTTTTGAAGTTACTCTTAATCTTTCACTTTTCCTCAGACCCCACATCCAAATAGCAGCAATATTATTGCCCTTGCATTCAAAATGTACCTAGAACCTGCCCCATTTCACTATTGTCCCTGATACCTTACCTATTTTAATAGCTGTCCTCTTTTGCACTCATTATTCTACTGATCAGCCAAATTATGCCCCCCCTTTTTTTCCTCCCAAAGCACAATGATTCAGTGTTGTTGCAGCTAAATTATCCTTAAAAAAATCATAGCTTGTCACTTCTCTAAAAATTTCTGGTAGATTTCTGTCTCATTGAGAGCAAAATCTAAATTATTTGCAATAACTCACAGTGTCAAATGTGTCTTATGCAGCCCCTCTTCTAATATGTCTGTGACCTGATATCTCACTATTACTTGCTATGATCCATCAACTAAGGCCCTCCTGCTTCAAATATAATACTTAGGCTCAAAAATATTTAGGTTTGCAAATGTGCCTTTGTTGTGTGTATCAGACTGGAGGTATTTTTCTTCAGACACATGAATGATTTGCTTTCTCCCTCTTCTCAGCTTTACATTAAAATGTCTATTTTCAGTGCCTTCTCACACCAGCCTGTTTGAAATGGCATCACTAACTCTCTTGATTCACCTTCTCACACAGCATTACCACCATCAGATGTACTCAGTTTACTTATTTGTGTTTAATCTATTTCCACAATAAGAATCTAAGCTACATGGAAAACAAGTATTTTCCATTTTATTCACTACTATAACAGCCCAACTGCTAGATTAGTATATGTGACAAGCTATATTCTCTAATATTTATGGAATGAATGGAAAATATATTTATTATTATGACTGTTTATTAATTCTGCAGCTATTAATGAGTAATGATGGTTGGTCTTCCTGACAATGATATTACATGATCCAGGTCATCCAATTTTTCTGCAGCCCAGTGTTCTTGGCCACCAGCTGCAGCTCACTTGTATTCCAGAGTTGCTGCCTGCTTACCTGGAGACTCAGACCACCCATGGCCTGGGAAAACCAACAATTTTCCTTCCTTTCCAATGATTTACATTGGAAATAATAAGTACACCTTATCCTTGGAGCTGACTCTGCCTCGATTTGAGAAGTTGTTCCTACCAGGTTTATCTTTTTTAGGAAAATCTTTGTCAGCCCTAGTTGTACCCTTATATCTTAGAGCTACTCTTTCATCAGATTTTAGTGGGTTTTTTTTTTCCAATTAAACTTCCTTTGTTTAAATCAATGAATGATTTCTTTCTTTTTATTTGTTCTTTTTAGTTACACAAGACAGTAAAATCTATTTTGGTATATTTATAGAAGCATGGAATATATCTTGTTCTAATTAGGATCCCAGTCTTATGGATGTACACCGTGTTAAGATTCACCAGTGATGTGTTCATAAGTACTCAGGAAAGTTATGTCAGATACATTCCCAGGATTATATAAATACCATTTATAAAATCACCAAAAATACAAAATTGTATGAGTGATTAAAAATACATAAGTATATATAATATCTATATAGTAAAATGGCAAAATATTTGAGAAAAACTAGGAAAGATCTCAGTTGTGGGAGATACAGAGTATGCTATTGAATTAGAAAAATCAATGTTGTTCAGGTATACATTTTCCCCCAAAAAAACTATTTCTAGATTTAGCACTACTATAAATAGAATTAAACTGAATTCCAACATGCTTTCTGATAGAAATGAGAATTTCATCTAAGCTATTGATTTGATCATGAAACATTATTTAAAATATTTTCTACATTTCTATAATCTGTGTAGAATGCATAGTGAACTTACTTTCATTATTCCAGATACTTTGTTTTTCATTGTTTCATAATGTTCTGGTTTTTATTCAGCAGTCTAGATAGGAAATTGTAAATGTCTTCTATCTTCTTGTAGAACCAACTTGTGGCTTGGTGAATTTCCTTTATTACTTGTGTGTTTTCACAAATTCAATTATGGTGTTATTTGATATCCTAGCAATAAGTCTTCTCATCTATGAGCAAGGTACATCCCTTTATTTGGGGTATTTCATTTAATTTTTCTCATCAATCTTTTATAGTTTTAAGTAAATCATTCTTTTTCCATTTATTGGCTGATTTGTTTCTTCAACCTTTTTTATATAATGTAAATATAAATACAAATGTAATTACAATGCAATTATATTTTTCGATTTTTTGATTCAATTATTTGTTGCTTATGTCAAGAAATGCAATTTTTATCCTGGCCTTAAGAACACTGCTAGCTGGGGCTGGGGCTCAGTGGTAGAGCACTTACCTGGCAAATGTGAAGCACTGGGTTTCATCCTCAGCACCACATATAATACATAAAATAAAGATATTGTGTCCATCTACAACTAAAAAAAAAATGCTAACCAAGAATCACTATCTTCTGGGGCTTCACCATAGCTAATTGTTTTGATTCATCTGGGGCCAATGTCCATGTGTCTCCTCACCCAAAAAGAAAGTCTATGAGTAATGATGGTTGTAATTGTAATCCTTGTGGGAAAGGGGCACACTATTCGTATTTGCCCTCAGGCCCAATAAGATCAGTTTTGACAGTCTACACCTGTTTATGTGTAGCTAAGCTGTCTTCTAGAATTCTTTTTTTTTCCTCTAAAACATATACCTATTGAGTAAATTTGTAGCAGTAAAAATAATTTAAAGTGAAAAAAAGAAATGCAATTTTTAAATTGCTCTTATTTTTTGTAAACTTGCCTTTTTTTGTAGACTAAATAAAATATTTTGAACTATCTTATCATCTATAAATGAGAGCTATTTAGCTATTTTACTTCTTTTTTCCAACCTGGATGTCTTTTGTGTTTTTTTCTTACGCTTATTTCTTACCCTGATACAACATTGAATCAAGTGACAGAAGCAAACATTCCTCTTGTTCCTAAGCTTTGGGGAAAAAAAATTTCAATCTTTTACCATTAAATATGATGTTAGTTGGTTTTTCACCAATACTCTATATGGTGGAGGAAATATTCTTGCACTACTAGTTTCAAGTTTTTTATGAAATACACAATAGATTATCATGAACCATAGTCACCCTATTCCTCTGTAAAACTCTAGAATGTAATAATTCAGCCTATTTCAGTACTTGTTATTCAGTGCCTCTCAATCTTTGTTCCCTTCCTAGTCTTTAGTAAATCACTTGTACATTCAGTCTAATGTTTTTAGCATTCACATATGATAGAGAACATGCAGCACTTGTCTTTATGTATCAAACATATTTATCATACCCTCTAGTTTCATCCATTTTATTGTGAGATGATGTCATTCTTTATGGCTAAATATATATCATTGTAAATACATGACCCATTTTCTTTACCCATGCATCTGTTGTTGGTGTGTATATAAGTTGATTCCAAGTGTTAACCATTGTAAATAATTTTACAATAAACAAGAGAGTCCAGGTGTCTCTCTGGCATGCTGCTTTAATTTCCTTCAGATATATTCAAAAATGGGATAGCTGGATCATATGGTGGATTTCTTCTTTTTTTTTTTGAGTATTTAACTTACTATTCCCATAGTGGATAAACTAATTTACATTCTCACCAAGGCTATTTACATGTGTCTTATTTAGTTTTTTTCAGTGTTTGGGGAATTTCCAGACATCACATACATTTGGATATGCTGTTTTTATTTTCTTTCAGATTTAAATAGCCTTTAAGTTCCCTAGGGATTCTTCTTTATTCACATTTGTATTGTTTAGAAGTTATTTAAGTTATTTCATTCCTTAAAAAAGGTGCTGAGAGTCATTTTGCAGGCTAGCATTTGTCTATCTTAGTTAATGCACTACATGAACTTGAAAAGAATTGCTAAGCTACAGTTGCAAGTAGCTAATCTTCCTCAAATATTTTTTAGGTAAACACCTTGATAGTGTTTTTCTGATAATATATACCTCTATAATTTTTAAAACATAATTTCAATTAACTGTAAGATAGTTTTGGTTTTAACTTATAACTATGATTGTAGTTACTAATTTGTGATTCTATCAAGTCTTGTTTCATTTACATATTTATACTAACACATTTAGAACTGCTAAGTCTTCCTGTTGAATTGAAACTTTAATCATTACCATTTTGATGTTGTTTATTGTTTTCCTGGAGGTGGGGGTTACTTCCATCATTGCCTCTTTTCAGTCTTGACAACAGTGTTTAGTATGTCCTGTAGGTTTTCTGGTAAAAAATTATTAACTTTTTTTGTCTGATAAATGTCTTTATTGCACCTTTATTCTTCAGTGATATTTTACTCTATATACAATAATTTGTCATCTTCTTTTAGTATATTAGATTTTTCTAACCTCCAAATATTCTGATGAGATGCCAGAGTCCTTCAGTGATTTTCTCCTAATTGTAATGTCACTTTTGTTTGACTGATTTTCCCTCTACCTAAGGGTTATGCCACTTAGATTATTTTGTGTCTGCAGTGGTTTTGTTTGTATGCATTTTGCTCAGAGTTCATGGAATTGCTTGAATCAATGCATTTATGTATTTCTCTAACTTTGGGAATTTTCTAGTTTTCTATACTGAACTATGTCTACTCAATTTCTCAGTCCGTCTTCGAATATGTCTCTAAAGCTTCTGATATAACTTGTGTTGTAGTTCCTTGAGTTTCTTAGTTTTGAATGCTTTCCATTTTTTTCTCTTTTTTTTTTCAGGGTGGTTAATGCATATTGACTTATCTTAATTTTCTTTTATTTTCATCTCTAAATTTTATTATGTCATTGAGTACATTCAGCATTTTTAAATTTCAGATATCATATTTTCCTTTACTTCTAGAACTTCCATTGTATTTTTCTCTGTTAATATTTTAAATAATTTCTTTTACTGTGAACTTTTTTTTTCACTTCATTGAACACAGAACAGCTGTATTAAAATCATTCTCAGCAGTTTCATAGATCTGAGTGATGACAGGGTTGATCTGAATATGTGGCCTTTTCTATTGACAATGGAGTATATTTACTGATTCAAAGTATATTAAGTAATTTTGCATTTTTGTTGTGCATCATTATTTTTTATGTAGACTTGGGAGTCCTTAAAAAACTACTTATGCTGATATGCAGATGCTGACTTACAACAGAGGGGTTGGGGGAAGTGAAGGTTTCCATATGAGGATGGGAATGGGAAAGAGTAGAATGAATCAGACATGATTTTCCTATGTTCATACATGAGTGCAGGACTAATGTATTCATCATGTATAACCACACAATTGGGAAGTTATACACCATATATGTATGATATGTCAAAATATATTCTACTGTCATGTATAACTAAAAAGAACCAAACAAACAAACAAAACTACTATGTTTCAGGGTCAGACTCTGCTGTTTTGGTAACAATCTATTTCATAAATATATAAAAATAATATATATCTAATACATATATTTTAATATATATGTATATATATATAACTGATTATATGTTCAAGGGTCAACCAAAAACTTCTTCAGAATTTAAATACAGAGGTTTTACCATTTTCCCTTCATTTTCCAGTGTGTACATTTGCCCTCAAATCATTTTATTTTTAAAATATTAGTGTCATATAGACTTCAGATTTTATCAGGAGTTCAACTACCCTACATGAAACTGAATTCAAAATAACCTCTTTTTAAAAACTATACACAAAAGGAAACTCACCCTGAAACGTTTATATTTTGAATTCTTTCAAAATTTTCCGATTTGTGTTAACTCATCCACGATCATTTTTTTTCTCTAAAATATATACCTATTGACTAAGAGTTGTTAATGATAGGAGACCCCTAAATTTTATCGAAAATGAAAATAGCAACAATTTTTGAAACCTGTGCTATTGTAATTTATATGGATTAATTTTCATCTTTTACTGAACCTTTGAACACCTATAGGTAATAAATGACATCTCAATATTTGTATCACAAAATACAAAAAGTTTACTTGAAACAAGTAATTGTCCCAAACTGAAATACTAAAAACTTAACAATTTAAGAAAGAAAGGCAAATAATTTTATGATATAAGGTAGAGAAAAGCTTGCATGGAAAATTCACAAGAAGAAATTTATGAGGGAAAATATTAATAAATATATGAGGTAAACAGTTTCGAGGACAACCCTTTTCATCCTCTTGTCCTTCATGGTATTCACACCCATGTAGTAGCTGCCCCCACAAGGTGCTAATATTGAGATGTATGACCAATAGACTATGGCAGACACAATATCATGTCATTTTCTGAGGTCAAGTTATATTAACACTATGGTTGTTCTTTCTCCCTTCTCTTTCTCTCTGTCTCTCTGTTTTCCCCCTCTTCTTCCTTGAACAACACTCTTTTAAGACATTAAACTGCCTCATGATGAGCAGTTTTTGTGAGGAAGCTCATACAGAGAGGAACTGAAGATCACCCCGCAACAATGTGAATGATCTGGGAAGAAGATTCCCCAACACTAATAAAACCAGCAGATTCCTACAACCTATGGGAGCTCCTGAGTCAGCACCATCCACCTCACCACTTTTGGGTCCCCAATCCTCTGAAACATGTAAGGTAATCAGTGCTGTTGATCTAAGCTGTTAAATTTGGGAGAAATTTGGTACATGACAATAGATAATTAACAAGTGAGTTTTCATAAAGATAAAGAAAAATAATTTTCTTTTAAATACACTAATAGGAAAATCAAAAGGAAAGTACATGAAATACTGGGAAAAGATTATTTACAATAATTATACATAACAAAGTCTTGCAACTAGAATACATAAAGGACTGTTTTGAAAAATAAAAAAAAAAAACGATTTATAAATGTACCAGGAAAAAAGTAGAATCTCACAGAAAAAAAAAAAGGAGACAAAGACGTAGAAGAAGACAGAGGGAAAAAGAAAATGAAGAAGGAGATGGAAAAGGAGAAGAAGAAGAAATTAGCCAAGCAGTCAGTTATGTCAGTGATCAAAAAGAACACTAAAAGATGTTTACCTGCCGCAGTCTGGCTGGGCACAAATCACTAGCCACTGAAGCAAGAACAAACTTTATTTTTAAACTGTAGGAAAACACTTCACACAGCTCCCGGGGAATCGTCCTGAACGCCACGAGGCTTGTCCAGGAATCCCCAGCCGGAAATATCTCTCCCGGAAATCCCTCCTCCTGCACTTCCCCAACCAATGGGAACTCTCGGGGAATCCCCGGAAATCCCCACGAGAACTCCAAAATAGTGGGAGAACTCAAAAGTTGCGGCAGAGGCGGATAGTAATACCTCGCCTGTCAATCAATACTGTTGGCAAAATGCCAGGGGCCATACAGACTCAGCCGTGGCTCTCAGCATTTACCATCATTAATTTTAAGTGAAGAAATATTAAAATTATAATGAAATGCTTTTACACACCCACAAGTACAGCTAAATTTAAAAGGTACACAACACCATATGTTGAAAGAATATAGAAAAATTGGAACTCTTCTTTACACCAATGGCTATTAAAATAGTTAAAAGCTTAAGAAAACTCTTTGGTAGTTTTTTCTTAAAGTTAAATAAACAGTATATGGTCCAACAATTCCCTTACTGCACATTTACCTGAGTTAACTGAAAACCTATGTCTAAAAATGAAAAAGTCATATTTTTGCTGTAACAATTACCTGAGGAAAAATCTTAAGAGATTGAAAATTTCTTTTGGCTATAGTTATGCTTTGGGCCTGAGGCAAGACAGAACATCATGGCTGAGGTACTTAGTGAAAGAAAGCTTCTTGGCTTATGGCAGCTGGGAAATAGAGTAAGAGAGAGAGAGAGGAAAGGGACAGCAACAAGAAATAACCTCTAAGGGCATGCCCCAGGATTCTACTTCCCCCAACTACCACCTGCAGTTTCCATCACCTCCCAGTAGTCCATCTGACTGTGGATTAATTCACTGATGAAGTTGTATCCCTCATGATTCAAACACTTCCCAAAAGACTGTGAATATTGCTGTATTGAGGCTCACATAGTTAACACATGATCACTTAGGAAACACTTATTATACAAACCATAACAACTTTATGTGAATGTTTACACTACCTTTTTTTCATAAAAGGCCCAAATAGGAAATATGTCCATTAACAAATAAATGTTTAAATACATTGTTCTATTCATAATCTAGAATACTTCTCTTAATATTAGAAATAAACTACTGCTACACAAAAAATTATATCGAACAAAAAAAACATCAAACCTTCAATATTATATGATGAAACTTATATTAATTCCTCAAATATGCAAAACAATCCAATGGTGGCAGAAAGGGAACCAACAGAGGGGTGGGGGTTGATGGCCAGAGTCAGGATATTATCTGCTATGGAATATGATGGAATATTTCGGATGATGACATCATTGAGATGTTAGTCCCACTAATCCTTGATGTTTAGAAATTTATGAAGCTAAACAATTAAAATTTATATATTGATATGTACCTACATTGTAACTCAAAAGAAGAAATTTTAAAGGATAAATATTTTTCAGACAACAAGAAGCTATGCATTATTTTTATTTCTGAATTAGAGCTTAAAAGTTTTAGATCAGAAATATTTTATCTGAAGTCCTGAACATATTATTAAATAAGAGATATAGACTTTAATATATTTTATAACTATAAATATTTCTTCCATTTTAAAATAAACTATAAAAATAAAGAAATTATGATTTGTTTGTGTTTGTAACCCTGTTTGTGTAAGATATATATGTGGGGATAGACATAGCACAGAGAAAAAGAAGTCTAATATTATAAGAAAAAAAAAGAAATAAAAATATTACATTGCTGTATATTAAATTAGAACAAAAGTTTCACACCATTATTTATGTCAAAAGTAAATATACACAAATGTAATTGTTAACTATTTAAAGAAATACATAAATTTTTACTACTTATTATATAAGCTGAAACTACAAATTTAAGTAGCATAATAGTCTTTCTAACTTACTTATTTTCTTTGTACTTTATTATAATTTTGTCTATTTCTAGAAGTAATTTTAGAGTCAATCAAAGATAACCTATGAAATGAAAGAAACTATTTGCAAGCAATATATCTGATAAGAGATTGAAATTAAAAAAAATGAAAGAAACTGAAAAAAAATCTAAGAAAATAAACTTAGTGGCAAGAAAACAAATAGCCCAGCTTAATAATGGGAAAAGGATCTAAATAAGTATTTCTTAAAAGAAGACATGCAAGTAGCCAATGAATATGTGAAAATGCTAAAAAACATAATCATCAGGAAAATGCATATAATACCCACAATGAGATGTCACCTTATTATGCCTGTTTAGAGAGGTTATTATCAGAAAGACAAAATATAGCAAGGGTTGGTGAAAATATGCACACTACTGGTTATAATCTAAACTACTACAGATGATGGAAAACAGTAGAATTTCTTCCAAAAACTGAAACAGTTTTCTTGATCTGGATTATTCATATTGCAAGTCCAATAAAATTCTCATCTTGCTAAAGTCCAAGATTTGTTTTCTGTACCAATGAATACTCAGATACAGACTGTAAAATATAAAGGAAGAAGAGAGTACTCTAATAGCCTTTTAATAATTATACAAACAGATTCTTATAAAGATACTAGATACTTTATTAAACCCATATTTTAGAATGACATTATTATTGCAATATGCACACTACATGAATGTCCTCATGTTCTATCAAAAAAGGTATGAATTAGAAGTCTGAATAGCAACTCACTGGTTAATTATTTGATTTCAGGATCAACAGATGTATTCCCCATACATTTTAATGATGTGTTCCTTAGTTTTCTGTCCCTAAGTCACTGGCAAATAAAGGTGGTAATTGGCAAAGGCAGCTGTCAAAACAAACAGCTGTTGTTTTTTTATCCCCCACTTTTCTTTATTTTAACAGTAAGTGGGATTTTATGAATGCATCACATTTGGGGGATTTCTGTTGATTCTAAGAGCAAGAAAGCAAGTACGGAATTGTCACTTCCAAAGGTCTCCAAGATCACTGATGCCAAATTTAAGAAAATTGAAAGCGAGCAATTCCGTGTTTATAAAAGCATCAGTTTCCAGAGCTTGATGATCAATATTTCAAAATTTCCATTCTAAGTAAATGATTTTGTGTCATATTAGTAATGATGGTTGCAGGTATTTAAAGGTATGTGGGGCCCTCAAGGATATCAAGTGAGATGCAGGAGGAAAACTAGCAAAAGAAAAGATGCTTTAAAGATAGGTTAATATATTCTATTTATTTTTTCTCCACATCTAGAACTTCTTTTCCTTTTCTTTCTTTTTTTTTTTTTTTTTTTTTGGCTATCACCTAACAGTAGTTCATTTAGCTGCTGCTATAAATTAGAACTCACATCTTTCAGCATTGATATGAAAGATGAGAATGACTCATGATAAATAGCCATTAATATGTTGTTTCCCATATGATTTACTAATACAGTTCTTGCAAATTGCTGATGCAAATAGTCATAGTCATGCATTTTAGATGCAGATCTTCCTTTAAAATTTTTATGTTACATAAATGTCACCTAGAAAAGGTAAGAGGAATTTCCAAAATAAAAAGAAATTTCACAATAATATTGATCAGTATTTTCACAGTGTCACTTTTACAAACTTTTATCATAACATCAGACCTCCTGAGTTTAGAATTCAGCTTCAACAACTTGACCTTGGCTAAGATATGTAATAAATGTAAGTCTCAATTTCTCTCTCTGTAGAATGAAAAAAAAAATGTCAGGACATAACTTGTATACTTATTAGCAGGTAAGAAATAAAAAAATTACCTTTAGGACTAGTTATAATACGTAAAATAAATTAAAGATTAAATCAAGCTGAGGGTGTAGTTCAGTGGCAGAGCACCTGCCTGAAATGCTTAATTCCCAGGCTTCAATCTCCAGTACTGTAATAAAACAGTTTATGTTCCTATTTATATTCTTACTTTGTGATATTATTATAAAGTGCAGTATATTATTCAGCAATCACTTCACTAATTGCATAGAATAGTTTATATGCTCTTACTTATTAAGTAAATGTTGGTTGTGGTATCTAACTTATGTCATACTTCCAAAGTGCTCAGGACTAACTTTGTACAGTTTCCTAAAGAGTTTGTGATAGAATGTTCAACAAAACATTCTTAAATGTATATTTATAAAATGTGAACAATACTGTAATTCTACAAAGGGGCACCTTAAAAGGTAGTGCACATATTTATACTAAGTCCTTTGAAAATATCTGAATTACTCAATTGTGTCCCAATTATTTTTACTAATGAGATGAAGTACATTTTAGGAATGAGAAAGTTGTGGTTTTAACCATACCAGGAAGAAAGCTTAGGAAGTTAATCTAAGACATTCTAGTATGATGTTGTGGGAGCAACCTAGAATAAGGAACACTTGAGGCCAGTTTAGTCATGATGTAGTCTGGCTCCTGATTGTGAAGTAAACCAAATTCAGGAAAGACTTTTGGAATCAGTCAGAATCAAAATTAAAACTAATGTATTCTGCATTCAGTTCTTCATATGTAAGTATGAGTGGAAAAGGGAAGAATTTTTCTTGCTAATTTCATGTGAGATTTTCAATGTTAAGTATCAGAACATCCCAAGAAAATTAACCTGTAAGTGAATCACTGACTTTACAAGGCATTTAGTACCCTTACTTTATGTATTTATTGAGGCAGTGTATGCACTGAAGTACAGTAGTTGCTCTGAAATGACTACCAACTTTCTTTCTGAGATCTTCAAGGCGAACAGTCCAGTTAAACTGAAAATTCTTTGACACTAGAAGATATCTGAGAGAAGAGATGTTGTTATGAATTATAAAGACAAATTTCAAAGGGAGGTAGAAGAGGGGTCTTCACATCTGGCCAATTTTCATCTTCTGACTTTATAAATGAAACCTATAGAGAAAAATAAGCTTTTTAATATCTAAGGTAAGATTTTGTGCACTACCCCTTTGATAAATACAATTGTTTCATAAATATTTATTTATTTACACTGATATCCTAAACTGAGAGGTATAGGGGTATTACACATTGCAGTAGATGCTCTAGAAGAGACGCATCTCAGGATAGATCAGCAAATTCAGAGTGTAATTGATTCATCCAGAATTGTCTTCTAGTTTTAGAATTACAAAGCAAAATCTGAGGCAAACCTAAGTTTTCTTCCTTTACAAATGCAGTTTTCTTTCAGACAAAAATGCTTATAAAATTTTTCTTCTGTACAGATTTTTTATTTGCTTCGTATTTATTTTCTTTACATTATTTTTACATAGGATATTATAATTTTTTTCCAGTTTTATTTAATTAGGTAATCTCACACTGAAAAGTATGTCTGATGTTTGCTTCTTTTCTGGTCATTGTAAGTTCTTCCTCTCATGTATCACATATACAGAAGTTAGCTACTTTGTTCTGCTTTCCATGCCTCCCAAAATTCTCACAAATCAACTTTTATATATTTTTTGCAAAAAAATTCTAAATAATTTTATCAAGTTTGCCTTTAATATCACTGTTTCAGTTTCCTAGTTCTGATTATCTACTTCATTTTTAATGCTATAAGCCTTTTTTATATCTTTGGTACTCTTCCTTATTTAGTTTTCTTTCAAATATTATCTCATTCTGATCATAGTCTATTAACTCTTTATGGACTTCTATTCCTGTAATATTGGAAAAGTGACCAATTTTATGTTTCTTAAAATGCTAAAACTTTTGCCAACACTTTCATGTTTTAATCGTGAATTAAATCCGAACTTCCCAGGTTTTTTCAGATTTTATCCATTTCAGCTTATTGGAATTTTTCAGCTGTCCATTATTTCTCTTCTCTCACTTTCAAAGGAAAAAAAAAAGAGACTATGTATCATAAGAATGTATAAGAGATGAGGGTAAAGGTGTTTGTTGACCTTAATCTTGTGCATTCTTGCCAGTTGAATTCCCCCTCTGGATAAAGTAAAATGGTGGTGTGACATCACATCTATATCTCCTAATCAATGTGCATCAAAATCTTTTACATTTCTCCTTCATGCTTTATCTAATTGCTTGATAAAGTCAAATTAATTACTAGGGCAACAAAATTCCACAGCAAGTTAATATACTATATCCTTCGTGTACTCTCAATATTTTTCCCTTCTCTGCCTTAATTGTACACTCCAAATGTTCAGTGACTCCAGCAAAATACTAAACTATTCTGTCATTTACTATTTTGAATTCAAAACTATAAACCTTAAGTGAGGTGTTAGTTCTCCCTGCTAGTCTTGCCTTTTAAATCACTTGCTACTCCGAAGTAGGAAAAAAAAATCACACTTTCTTCAAAATATGCACATTTTATCCTGTTTCCTTGCACCCTGTAATAATTTTCTTACCTATATTCTTCACTGGAAAAAACAGAAGCAAACAGAAAATGCATTCACCATGACTTCCACCAATCATCTTGTATTGGTATGTACATTCACTATTTTTTCTCCTTTATTATGAATGGGCTATCAGTATTCTTCTCAATGCACAACTCCTCTGCGTTTGTACTATTTTATTTGTCTTCTGGACTATTAAAATTTCTCTTTATTAATGAAAACTATACGTTTTCTTCTACAGTATAATTACGCTTTTGAAGTGGATTAAACATACTGAATATAGAAATACATACATGCGCACACACACACACACACAGACACACACACACAAACACACACAATAAAAATTCCTGTTAGCCTAATATGTGCCTTGAGCTACTGCTTCATATATTTCTGATGTCTTTCCCAGAAAATACCTTTAAAGAGATGTACCAATCCACTATCTACTTCCTTTCTTTATTCTTTTTTGAACTCATTTCAATTTTTATTTAGTCTTTCTATTCCACAATCAAAAAATAAGGACAAAACAATTTCCATATTATCAAATACAATAGTCAAGTCCAAGTTCTCAATAGATTCAATTTATGGGCTGAAAACTTAATACAATTGAACACTATCTTTTTGCTTTTCCGCTTGAATTCCTTAATACATATTCTCTTGGTTATCTTTCTAACTTACTGTTTAAAGATTAATATCTTTTTTGTTTCAATTTTATCAACTTTGCAAGCTTTAGTTCTCCTCACAATTCACACTAAATCTCAACCTTATCTCATCCAATTTTATGGATTTTTCTCATGATTTTTTCCTTCAATTACAGTGGAAATTCTATAAGCACTTTCATTTTATTTTTTCTACTGCTATATATGTGATGGTTAATTAATAATGTGATTTGTGTCAATTTCAGTGCACTAAGGGAGGCCCACATAGCTGGTAAAATGTTGTCCAGTCAGTTGTAGCAAAATAGATGAGCAGTATGCTAAGTGAAATAAGCCAAGCACAGAGAGATCAATATCACATGCTGGTGCCTGTATGTGAAAGTTAAGGAAGTTGAGTACCAAGAAGTAAAGAGAAGAGTAGTGGTCACTTGAAGTTAGGAAAGGTAGCAGGAAGGGATGATAGAAGAATAGTGGATAATGTATACCAAAACATGCTTACATAAGAGGAATAAGTTCTAATGTTCCACAACACCATGAGATGACTGTGGTTTACTACGCTTTCTTATATGTTTTTTTAAAAACCAGAAGAAGGGAGTTCAAAGTTACCAAACACATATAAATGACCAATATTAAAGGAGCTAGAAAGTCTAATTACTCTGATTTGATCATTACATATCATACATTTGCATTGAATTATCACAGTGTATTCAATAAGTATACATAATTATGATGTGTCAACTTTTTTAAAAGTTTAAAAATATATTTTTAATGAAATCTGTGATATTGTTTATGGAAAAGAGTGACAATTTAGTCAGTAAACTGAACAAAGAATGTCACTCTCTTTGATGTGGGTAGCTATCATCTAATTCACTGAGTGTCTGAGTAGAACAAAAAGGCAAAGAATGGACAAATTTTCTTTCTTTCTTTTTTAGTTGGGACATCATCTTCTCCCAACCTCAGACACCAGAGCTCCTGGTTTTAAAGCCTCAGACTATAAGACTTAACAACATTGATTCCCCAGGTTCTCAGGACTTCAATATCAAGCATCTATACCATAAGCCCTGATGGTTCTCAGTCTATTAGACCCAATAAATTAAAGATCACTGAGTTTCCTACTTGTTTAGCTTGAAGATAGCATATTGAGAGACTTCTTAACCTCCATAATCACAGGAGACAATTCTCATAATAAATCCTTTCATATGAGAATCCTAATAGAGTTTTTGATATGAAAGTGGTTTTAGGAAAACAGAATTTTAAGGATGACTTTTTGAATTGGCTTTGGGGTTTCAAGAACTGACTTTAATTGAATTAGGTTTTTAAAATGCTAATAATGTATTTCCATTCATAAAGTGAGTATTGAAAGTCTATGGTGTGAAATGTTTATAGTGAAATGTAAAATACATACATTGTGCATTATTAATAAATAACCTGTAAAAACCAAGGAGCTAAATAAATCTCTATATGATATTTTCAAACATTCTTGGAAAACTAAAGCATGCAATCACATTGGATGGATTATTTAATGTTGTTGGTTAAAGTGGTGAAAAGAAAAGGATTACTTCAGGGATTTGAATTCTCAGCCTGAGGGCAGTATATATCATTTAAAAGCTTCTAAGTATGCCCTGAGTGACAGTCTTATCTTCTGCAGCTGAAGGGCTAAAACTGTGGAAAAACAAATGCAGGAACTCATTCTGCAACTGGTTAAATTGCAATGAAATTTGTATTCTAGGCCTCAGTGAGGTCATGGATTGGGAAAGAATGGCAGCCTGTAAATTGAGAGAGTGTTGTGTGGGAAGATCCCAATGAAGCTGGAAACATCATTAAGTTCTGAGGAGTCTTCTTTGGCAGTAGAAGAATATATCCATTTCCAGGAAAAGTTGTTTCCCCAGACTCAATGGAAGTAGCCTCCTCTTCCCAACAAAGTCCCCTTCAGCAGAAGTATCTCTACCCCCACTGGTAGAAGCTTCAGTATTCATAGTGGTATTAGATTTTCCAACTATATCTGAGAGAATTAATCTTACATTTTAAATGTAATGGTCTCCCCTAAAGCAGTTGCCATGTAATATAAAGAGTTTATCTTGTATTCTTGCTTACTTCTAAATGCATAACTAGAATCAAGTCCCAGCAAGCCCCTAAAATAGAGATAGAAAATTTGAATCAAGTGGTATGTGATGCACACCAATACAACCACATATGTTTTATAATATATAAAAACATAAATTCAGAGGACATATGTGGGAATGGATCTTAAGGGTAGAGACAAATGGCAGAAGGAACATAAAATAGGATATCTGTGTTTATTGATATGGACCTATTAAGCAGAGATTCTACATTAGATTTTAAAACATGGTAAATTAGAAAGCATTCTAGAAGTTTGTGTAATTGGTTGAATATAAATTAAAAGATGGACCACCATAAGCAAAGCGAAAAAGCATATTTTTCTTGGTAAAATGTGGAAGGAAAAATTTAAGAGCTTAGAGATTAGAACATTTACTATTAATAATACAGGTAACAATAAATATTGGTGAGGATGTGAGGTAAAAGGTACACTCATACATTACTGGTGGGACTGCAAATTGGTGCAATCACTCTGGAAAGCAATATGGAAATTCCTCAAAAAACTTAGACTAGAACCACGATTTGTCCCAGTTATCCCATTCCTTGGTATATATTCAAAGGACTTAAAAACAGCATACTACAGTAATGCAGCCACACCAGCATTTACAGTAGAACAATTCAAAATAGCTAAGCTATAGAACTAATCTAGGTGCCCTACAGAAGATGAATAAAGAAAATGTAGTATATATACACAATGGAATATTAATTAGCCATAAAAAGAATGACTTTATGACAAATGCTGGAAAATGGATGGATCTTGAGACTATTATGCTAAGTGAAATAAGCCAATTCCCCAAAACAAAAGGTCCAATGTATTCTCTGATATGTGGATGCTAAACACACAACAAGGTTGGGAAGGGAAATAATAGAAGTTTAGTAGATTAATCAAAGGGGAATGAAAGAAAGATAGGAGTAAGAAAGACAGTGGAATGATTCTGACATAATTTTCTTATGTACATATATGAATATACTACATTGAATCTCTGCATCACGTAAAACCACAAGACTGGGAACTTAATTATAATCCATGTTATATAAATATGTCAAAGTTGACTCTATTGTCATGTATAACTACAAAGAACAAATAAAAATGCAAACCAAAAAAAGATTGGAATGGTTGAATATATATGTAATTTATCATGTACTTAGCCTAGTTGGAATTTTTAGGAAATATATCTTTCACAAATTATTTGAAATACAAATTTGTGAAGGAAGCTCCAGTATCCTTGAGGAACACATAAATCACTCTTTTCTATAGGCCATATCTAATAGTCAGAACCACAGCAATCAAGTGGAAAGTCTTGAAAAAAGAAGAACAAATCAAGACTAAAATCAGTAGAAGGCAATAAATTAAAATCAGAGCCAAAAATCAATGATCAAAACAAAAAAAAATCAAAAAAATAGATAAAACAAAAGTCAGCTCCTTAAAAAAATAAATAAAATCAATAAATCCTTAGCCAATCTAACCAAAGAAAAAGAAAAAACTCAAATCATTAATATTCATGATGAAAAAGGAAATGTCACAATAGACAATATTGAAGTACAGATGATAATCAAAAAGTACTTGAAAATCTATCCTTCAATAAAACAGAAAATCATAAATACATCAACAAATTTCTAGAGATATATGTCCTACCAAAATTGAAACAGGAGGACATAGAAAATTTAAACAGATAAATTTCAAGCAATGAAATTGAAGACACCATCAAAAGCCAACCAACAAAGAAAAGCCCAGGACCAGATGGATTCTCAGCTAAGTGCTATTAGACCTTCAAAGAAGAACTTACACTTATAGTCCTCAAATTATTCTATGAAATAGAAATGGAAGAAACACTTCTAAACACATTCTATGAAACTAGTATCCTCCTGACACCAAAACCAGTGAAAGACACATCAAGGAAAGAAAAATTCAGACCAATATCCATGATGAAAATAAATGCAAAAATTCTTGATTAAATACTGTCAAATTGCATAAAAACATATTAAAAGATAGTGCACCATTATCAAGTGGGGATAATTTCAGAGATGCAAAGTTAGTTCAATATATGAAAATAAATAAACAAAATTCATCACATCAGTATACTTAAAGACAAGAATTACATGATTATCTCAATAGATGCAGAAAAAGCACTTGACAAAATTCAACATCCATTTATGTTCAAAAAACTAGAAAAACTATGGATAGTAGGAACATACCTCAACATTGCAAAAGCTATACATATACTAAATCTAGGGCCAACATCATTCTAAATGAAGAAATATTAAAAGAATTACCTCTAAAAACTGGAACAAGACAGAGATGCCCTCTTTCACCACTCTTATTCAACATAGCCCTTGAATCCTTAGCTAGAGCAATTAGACAAAAGAAAGAAATTGAAAGGATACAAATAGGAAAATAAAAGCTCAAACTACCCCTACTTGCTGATTACATGATCTTATATTTAAAAAACCCAAAAAAAAATCACTGGAAAGATTCTTGAACTGATAAACAAATTCAGCAAAGTATCAGAATATAAAATAAACAACTATAAATCAATTACATTCCTATATACCAATGATGAATCAATTGAAAGAAAAATCAGGAAACTACCCCCTTCACAATAGCCTCAAAAAATAAAAAATCAAACTTGGGAATCAATCTAATAAAAGAGATAAAAGATCTCTACAATGAAAACTACAGAACACTAAAGAAAGAAATTGAGAAAGAAAATAGAAAATGAAAAGATCTCCTATGTTCTTGGATAGGCAAAATTAATATTGTTAAAATGGCCATAATATCTAAAGTGCTCTACAGATGTAATGCAATTCCTAATGCAATTCCTATTAAATTCCAGTTATAATCTTGATAGAAATAGACAAAGCAGTCATGAAATTTATTTGGAAAAATTAGAGGCTCAGAATAACCAAAACAATCCTTAACAAGAAAAGAGAAGCAGGAGACATCACAATACCAGACCTTAAATTATACTACAAAATATAGTATCAAAAATAGCATGGTATTGCCACAAAAACAGACATGAAGACCAATGGAACAGAATGGAAGACACAGAGACCTACCCACATAAATACAGTTATCTCATACTAAACAAAAGTGCCATAAACATACATTGGAGAAAAGATAACATCGTCAACAAATGTTGCTGGGAAAACTGGAAGTCTGTAAGTAGTATATTGAAACTTTACCCCTCCATCTCATCCTACACAAAACTCAGCTTAAAGCGAGTCATGCATCTAGGCATTAGACTAGAGACCTTGTGCCTACTGGAAGAATTTGTTGGCCTCCATCATGTCACCTCAGGAACAGATTTCCTCAATAAGACTCCTAAAGTGCAAGTAGTAAGAGAATCAATAAATGATTTATTATTTCTTGATTTTTTTAAGTTATTGATTTATTATTTTTCATATGGCATCAAACATAAAAGCTTATTTACAGCAAAAAAAGAACAAGTAATGTGAACAGAGAGCCTACAGAATGGAAGGAAATCTTTACCATCTGCATTTCAGAGTGTTAATCTGTAGAATATACAAAGAACTCAAAAAACTTAACTGCAAAAAGCAAACAAGAAGAACAACAACAACAAAACCCAATCAATAAATGGGCATAGGAACTAAATGGGCACTTCACAGAAGAAGAAATGAAAATGGTCAAAAAACATATGAAAAAGTATTCAACATCTCTAGCAATTAGAGAAATGCATATCAAAACTACATGAAAATTCCATCTTACTCCAGTCAGAATGGCAATTATCAAGAATACAAGCAACAATAAATATTGGTAAGTATGTGGGGAAAAGATACACCTATACATTCCTGATGGACTGCCAATTGGTACAACCACTATGGAAAGCACTATGGAGATTACTCAAAACACTTGAAATGGAACCACCATTTGACTCAGTTTTCTCAGTATGTTTCAGCATGCTACAGTGACACAGCCACATCAATGTTTATAAGCAGCTCTATTTCACAGTAGCCAAGCTATGAAAACAATCTATGTACTCTTCAAAAGATCAATGGATAAAGTAAATATAGTGTATGTATATATGTGTATATATATATGCAATTGAATATTACTCAGCCATAAGAATGAAATTATGTCTATTGCCAGTGAATGGATAGAACTGGAGAATATCATGTTAAGTGAAATAAACCAATCCATATAAACAAAAGGCCAAATGTTCTCTCTTATATGTGGATGTTAACCTACAACAAGGGAGTATAGGGAGGGTAGGTATAGAAGCTCATTGGATTAGACAAAGGATCATATAGGAAAGGGAAGGGGGATTCAAATAGGAAAGACAATAGAAAGAATTGAATATAACTTTCCTTTGCTCATATATGAATACACAACCAATGTAACTCCACAACATGTATAACCACAAGAATTGGAATGGGCTGCACTACATATAAAAATATTATGTCAAAATACACCCTACTATCACGTGTATCTAAAACAACAACCACAAAAACAAAGGAAACCAAAATGTAGGGGGCATAATGAGAGCCCAGGGAAATGGGATCTAAAGTGCAGCACCCAACCACCAAAAGAAGGTGAGAATAATTAAAATAATGAACTAAGGAGTCAAAGCATCAATCATAAGAGTCCAACTTACAATGTTAACAAGTACATTATGATGTTCTTGGAAGTAAAATACATATGAAACCTTCAAAATACTTATTTGATTTATTTAAGCTAAGGAATTTCAGGTAAAAAGGACAAATTTTTAACTCAGAACACAAAAACAGAGTCACAGCACCTTGATCAATTCACAGATATGAGCTGATTTATAAACTCACAAACCCCTGAGTACAAGAAAAGGTAACCTCAAGGAAGGTCTGTGGTATAACACTGAAAATTTATGCTGCTAATCTTTTCTGTTAGTGTTCTCCAAGGAGACCTCTGGCCTTTACCAAGGTAAAGGGAAAGAGGAAATTGTAGACCTTTCATAGACTGGACACTGACCAGTAGCTGACATTAATTATAGAGATTCAGAACATCCTTGTGGGCCTCCAGTCAGCGTAGGAGCTTGTGGTCATTCAGGCTATAAATAAAATTTTAGCACAGGTCCATCTTATACTGGGTAGTGTGTCCGCAAACCCATCCTGGTTATTTCCCCCAGTTCCAGTATGAATCTTTGGAGTATGCATATTTAGTAGCTCACAGAATCCCCACATTGATTCTCTAACCTGTGGAGTGAAAGCCAATTAACATGAAAGATACAAAATGGAAAATATTAGACTGTCTCAACCTAGGAAAAAAGTAAATCAAAAGTAATACCACTGTCCTGGAGGCTTTGCAGAGATCAGTGCCATCATAACGAACTTGAAAGATGCAGCAGTGGTAATTCCCACCACATCCCCATTCACTCTCCTATTTGGCCTGGGCAGAAAGCAAATGAATCCTGGAGAATGACTGTGGATTATTCTTGGTAAGCTTAAGCAAGTGGTGACTCCAACTGCAGCTGCTGTACCAGATGTGTTTCCATTGCTTGAGCAAATTAACATATCCCCTGGTGCCTGTTAAGCAACTATTGAACTGGCAAATCCCTTTTATTTCATAATTCTCCAGAAATCCACCAGAAGCAGTTTTCTTTCAGCACTTCAACCATAAATATACCTTTTCCATCTTATTCCAAGGGTATATCAACTTTCCAACTCTGTGTCATAATTTAATTCACAGGAGTATCAATGACATTATGCTAACTGGACCCAGTGAAAAAGAAGTAGCAACTTCTCTTGATTTATTGTGAAAATATTTGCATATCAGGTATATAAGGTAAGAAATAAATGCAAATAAAATTCAGTGTCTTCTACTTCAGAGAATTTTCTAGTGGTCCAGTGGTAAGATGAAATATCCTTTTTAAGGTAAAGGGTGAGTTCTTTCATTGGGTACCTCCTACAAACAAGAAATAGTCATAGTGCCATTGAGTCTATATGAATTTGAGAGCCACATTCTTCATTTAGATACATTCTTCATTTAGGTACATATAAAGTTATTTTCAGTGTAGGACAAGACAAGAGAAGGCTCTGCAACACACCCAGATACTGTGCAAGCTGCTCTACCACTTAGATCATATTATCCAGATATCCTATAATGCTTGGAGTGTTGGTGGTGCTTAAAGTGTCACTGATGGGTGTGAATGCTGTTAAAGACTTTGTCAGGCCCATATGTGAATTGCAGTGTAGGACTTTAGTATTTTGAAACAAGGCCTTTCCATCATCCACATATAACTATTCTCTTTTTGAGAGCCAGGTCTTAATGTGCTACTGAACTTTAGCAGAAAGTAAATGCTTGGCCATGTGTCAAATTGCCTCAAGAGCTGCCCACCATAAACTAGATATTTTCTGAATGACCTACCATAAAATTGAGCATCCACAGAAGCATTCCATAATCCAATAGAAGTCATATAAATGTGATTAGACATAATAGACCCTGAAGACACAAGTAAGTTACATGAAGAGGTATCTCAGAGTTCATGGTCCTCACCTTCTTTCTCCCAACTTACACACTTGGCCTTTTGGGGGGATTTTCTGCAATTAGTTGAAAGATGAAGAAAAGATAGGCCTGATTTGCAGTTGTTTTTGAATGACATTCAGGCACTACTAGAAAGCAAACAGTTGCAGCACTACAGCGCTTTTCTGGGATATCTTCAAATGAGAGGGGTGAAGGAAAATTTTCCAGTGGGTGTAACTTTGGGCAGTGCATTTAATTCTAAACTCTGCTTGGAAGGAGAAAAGATCAGACTTGCAAATATATAGAGATTCACAGGCTATAGCCAATCATTTGTTGAGTAGCCAGTCTTAGAAAGAACATGAATAGAAAATTGGTCAAAAAGAAATTTGAGGAAGAGGTATCTGAACATGAAGATATTTGTATTTAATAAAAATGCTTACCAAAGGCAGATTTCAACACAGGCAGATTTTAAATAATCAAGTAGAGAGAATGACCCATTTTCTGAGCATCAGTCAACTCTTTCCACAACAACCTCTGTGCTCATTCAATGAGCTCATGGACTATAGTCATATGGCGGGGACTGAGGAAATGAACAGGCTCAGCAACATGGATTTCTAGTAGCATTGGCCAGCTTGGCTCCATCTTTGATGCCCAATCTGCCAGCAGCAGAGACCAACACTGTGCCCTTAGTATGTCACATTCCCAGAGGCAATCAGCCAGCTAGTTGGGGGCAGATTGATTACACTGGACCACTTCCATCATAGGAGGGAAACATTTTATCCTTAGTGGAGTAACACTTAGTCTGGGTATGGGTATGTCTTCCTTCTACACGCTAATTCTGCCAAAAGTAAAATCTGTGGATTTACAAAAGGTTTTATCCACCATCATAGTATTCCCCAAAGCATTCCTTCTGATAGATGATTTCATTTCACAGCCAAAGATGTATGGCAGTGGGCCCAAGTTCATGAAATCCACCAATCTTAGCCATGTTCTCTACCATCCTGAAGCAGCTATCTTGTTAGAACAGTTGTATGACTTCTGAAACCTCATTTACAGTGCCAGGTAGCTGGCAATATCCTGCAGGATTTGGATAATTCTCTCCAAAAGTCTGTATATGCTGTAAACTAGAGACAAATATATGGTACTGTTTCCCTGATTGCCAGGATTAATATGTTTAGGAATCAAAGCATGGAAATGGGAATGTCACCTATTATCATTTACACTCTTAATCCACTATCAAAATGTTTTGCTTCCTTTTCTTAAAATGTATGTACTGCTGACCTAGAAGTATTTGTTTTAGGGGAAAAATGCTTCCTCAGTAAGAATCAGCAATGATTTCACTGAAAAGGATATTAAGACTGCCACCTAGATCCTTTCTGCTCCTCATATCTCTAAGTCAACAGGCCAAGAAGGAAGTAGGTGTTGGATAGGTGACTGGACTGACTACTGAGGGGAAATTGGACTACTCTTCCATAATGAAGGTAAGGATGAGTAAGTCTGAAATATCAGAGATCCCTTAGGACTTGTTTTTGTATCAAAAGACTTATGATTAAGGTTAATGGAAAACTACCACAACCCATTCTAGGCAAGACTACAAATTCTCCATTCCACTCAGGAATGAAGGTTTGTATTAATTACCCCACCTGAACAAGAACAGCAATTAGCTGAGGTTCTTGGTGAAGGCAAACGTAATACAGAATAGGTAGTTAAGAAAGGTAGTTATAAATACAATCTATGACCATGTGTCCAGTTACAGAAACTAAACCTTGTTATGAATAATTTATTTTTCTTTTGTTATGAATACATCTATGTACTTATCCTTGTTATAAATAATTTATTTTTATTTTGTTATGAATACATCTATGTACTTATATACATATATATTTTGTCTTCTGCATTCATGAGCCCTGAATCCCTTGATCAAAAATATTTGAAAAAATAGAAAAATTGTGTCTGTTTTGACATGCACAGATTTTTCCGTAAACAATACAGTATAAGTTATTTATACAATTCTTACATTGTATCAAATATTATAAGTAATCTGCAAATGATTTAAAGTATATGAGAGGAAAGACATAGATTACATGCAAATATTACACCCTGTTACATAAAGTACTAGAGCATCCATAGATTTTAATATTCATGGAGGTGTTGAAATCAATCTTCCTTGGATACTGATGAATAACTGTATTAAGCAAATATTCTTGTTTTCTTTTTCTTATTCCTGTATCATGTACTATGATATAAGTTGCTCTCATACCAATTTAATTTTGCTAATTTTTCATTAAAATATTTAAGTTAGGTTATATTAGAAGAGTAACATTACTTAAGGACTTTACCTACTCTTCAGAGGAAAGCATTATGAATTTTCAGTTGTAGGTAAGATAGTGATATCATGTTAGGTGGAATTATGACCATGCTATTGTCTTTGTTTGGACACTTAATATGATTTGAGGACATTATACAGTTGTTATGTTCACAAGGGGTGGACTCACGATGGTTAACTTTATGTGACAACTTAGGGGATACCATACATCTGATAAAATATTGTTTTGGTATGTATCAGTAAGGCATCATGCAATTGTCTGAGGGTTCAAATCGAACAAAAGAGCAAAGGAGATGTGAATTCTGTCTGTCCCTAAGAATTTTGACATTCATTTTCTCCTGTTCTTAAACATCAAGGGTCCTGCTTTAGGGTCTTCAAACTCTGGAAATTATACCACTAGATCCCTAGTTCTCAGCAATTGAATTCAGACTAAGTTATCCCACTGGCTTTTCTCTAGATGACAGATGGCATATTGTGGGACTTCTTGGCCTCTATAATAGTATGACCCAATTTCCATAGCAAATCTCCTTCTATATCTATGTTGATATCATATATATCTATATAATTATATACATATATATTATTGATTATGTTTCGGTAAAATCCTAATATGGCTTATCATATTTCCCTACTAGATAAGAAATTTGAAACTTCTCCTGAATATAATGAAGTTCTGATAAAATAATTTGGAAAAGTCACTCTGAGGTCACCTAAATGATGAATTTGAGATGGAAGAAAGACAGATTATTCTGGCATAGCAAAAACAATTAAGAGAAATTATATCCCAGTAGCAGTGAGGATGGAGAACAAAGATGAATTCAGATTTATAGCAGCTGGGATGATTCAGTCTTGGAGAATGATTGAATTGTGGAATGGAAAAGAAGTAGGGGACTTCTTAAAGCATATGTTGAGTATTGAAGCAATCATAGGGATGGAAAATTCAAGACAGTGAACACTCTGGTGGAGAAAGCACGGAACAGGGAAAGTTTTGTAACTATGATTTGTATAATGACACATGGGATCTTACGGAAGATTCTGGTACAAGAGTCCACTAAGGCAGATGTCATTAAGAATCTTCTTCTTGGAAGCAAATTCTTGGTTTGTAAAAAAGATGTGGAAGCCTCCATCCCAAATAGAATCTGCAATTATCAGTTAGAAATCACTGAAGGACAGTACGCAGAGTTAGAAGAGTAGATGACAAAGGTTCTGCTAAAACTTAGGAGGGATCATATGGTTGAGAAGGAGCTGGAGAAGCAAATAAAAAGAAAGAAAAAAAGTGGTAATGGTTAAATGCATGAGTTATCGTGACAGTCACACTCCTGGATGTAATGTGCATCTTTTCATCTTCTTAATATTATTATTTTGAGGAAAGTTAGTTTTCTCTCTGTGATAAAGTGCCAAATAGTGTTATTCAAAGAAATAAAGGAGAAAATGCATTTGGAGTATTTAATAGAGTCTTACAAAATTTCCAAATGCCTAATTGGTAGTAACTATGATGATATAAGGAGAAAGATGAAAAGATGAGAGATGCACGAAGAAAGTGCCGTGCCAAGGAAATCCCAAGAGTACACTTTTAAGAAATGTACTTTTCATATTTCTTATGGACGTGAACACCAGATTGAAGGTAGAAAAATTTGAACGCATTTCATTTAGCCTTTGTCTCTCAGGAATAGCCTGTTTCCACTTCAAAGGAATGATTTCAAAAACGAAGCAGCATCTAGTAACAGTGATTATAACATTATTAGCGAGAATTCTTGCAGAGAGTAAAGTTCTTTCTTCCCTTTTGTAGCCATGTACTCTTTTATTTTATTCACAATGTAATTTTTCAACAAGCAAGTGGACATTTCTACCTTTGAGCACTCATCCAGAAAATGCTTAAGGACATTTGTCATAACAGCACATTATAAAATCATGATTAACATTTGAAATAAAGACATAATTACAGTTACTAACAAATATACCAACAGTAGGTGAATCATATAAGAAGATATAAACTTTGGTCAAATTAGTAACGCAAAGAAGATTCTTATTTCTGGAGACAGGTGGGAATATTTTCTTGGCAGTTTTGCCACTAGGTATTATGATAGCAAATGCAATTGCTGCACAAAGAAATTACCCATATGTTTTAATTGTGAAATGTAACAAGGGACATGTTCAAATATGGTAATTGACAATCAGTGGAGTACAGAAATATGGATATTATATCACTTTAGTGCATTTTTAAATTTCATGATAAAAATCTATAATTGCAAACATCAGACACAAAAGAACAGATATTCAGAGAATCTTAAAAACTACTGTAATTACTATAATTTAAATGTCTATTGAAGGCCTTTTCTGGGAAGAGTTCAGTGTTCACTTTAACATAGATGCAATAGAAGAAAAATCATAGATTTCTAATATTTTATAGTGCTCACCATGGGTTTAGAAATAAATGATAGACACACAATGCTAAAATATTTAAGTAGATTTTTTTATGCTCTCCAGTGTTTAATCATTTAATAAGCTAGTTTGAATTTTAATTAACTCTTAAGAATATATTTTAAAACAAAAAGTTAAAATTTAATTTTTAGACATATTTCCTTTTCACTTAGAAGACAGAAGATTAAGAATTCTGGGGATCATTGAGTTGACAGATCATTTTTAATAGTTCAACCCACCAAAATGATCTAAATGGATGTGTTATATCATTATCTTTAAAGATGTTTACCACAGCATTATGAAAACACAAACAAAACCTCTTTGAAATTTGAAGCTTTGTAGATTTACAATTAATTTTCCTGAATGCCTACTAAGGAAAAATAATAAAATGTTAAGTACACTTTTGTACACCCTACATCCTGAAATATTATGAAATTATAAGGTAACAATTAAAAGGAAATTTAAATATATAGAAATTTTAACATTACAATGTTAAACAAAAAGCATAAAAATTGCATCATTCTTTAAAGCACAGAAACATTTAAATAATAGTAGGATTTTTGCCAAGGGTAAATGTTCTTTGAGTTCTAAATATTAAGTTGTTTATTATTTACAATAATCCATGGGTTATTATTATTATTATTATTGTTATTATTTTCTTCTTTCCACATTTTTATAGGTGCATTATAGTTGTACATAATGATAGGATGTGTTGTCACATATTTGTACGTGCACACAATATAATGACATAATTTGGCCAATATCACTCTGCAACACGTCCTTCCTCCCTCTCTTACTCCCACCCTCTGGTCCTTTTCCTCTACTGATCTTACTTTGATTTTCATGAGATCCCTGACTCCCCACCTTTCTTTTTGATAAGGATGATTTATGAAGCCAAAAGCACCATGTAAATAAAATGCTTAGTATTTTTTGAATTATACAACAGAAAAGAGTTGAGACTTGTTTATACACAGAAAAATAAGTAAAATTTTTGTAAGGGTAACCCAGTGAAAAAAAGGTAGAACAATGAAAAGGCTCATGCTAGTTTGTTCAGGCTGGTGAGAACGGATACATATTCAGGAGTCATGTAAGCTGGTTGGCATCATGTTGATAGCTTGAAATAAGCCATGGGTGGACAAGTGGGTTGCTCCTTTGTGTAAATGCACCCATTATTCTTTTAAAAATGAAGTCTTAAGAAACTTAGTGAAACCCTGTCTCAAAATAAAAAAAAATTAAAATTAAAAAAAAGAGAGAGAAATAAATAAATAAAGGCTGTGGATGCAGCTCAGCGTTTCTTACTCTCTGCTTCTCTTCCAATTATTAAATGGCGGGGTCAGGATTTATAACCAGAATAATCTGTCCTAGAATCTGTGCTGTGGACCACTAAATTACATTAGAAATAGCAAAAAAAAAAAAAAAAAAAAAAAAAGACTAACAAGAAATTCCATAGTGTTAACAGCATGTGTTTATCTCAATTTGTCAAGATCTTACCCTCCCTCCTCTTCAGCATGAATCTCTCCATTTCTAGTGATTCATTATCAATTATCTACAATCTTATATAGAAAGATATTGATGCATTATCTATCATCTTAGAGAACCAAAACAGATGAAAAGCATTGACATTTTTATCCTGTTTTAGCAGTCTTAGAAAAGCAGGATATGTCTGTCCTCCCATTTCCCTTCAATCTTCAACCCTTAGAAGAATTTGAATTGTCACAATAGCTAAACTGGAACTTGTTTCTCTGAATTCCCTTCCCTGTATAGTTCTGGTTTGATTGGGTCATGAAAAACATTGTAACTAAGATTTGAATGGTGTAAATGAAATCATATTCATCTTATTCTAGCCAGGAAATTTTACTCTAGTACAGGATGAGATATAGCTATAGCTTATGCAGATTATTATTTACTGATGGTTTCTCTTGTCATGAGGCTGTGGCTGGGCCCACAGCAACTCTAGTGTATCTGCTGTGTAAGCATCTCAGGCTTCTCAGCCATGTGCATTCTTAGCCTGGCAAAGTACATTCAGATAATGGAACATATATATATACATATATCCATAAATATATATGTATGTATATATAACATATATACATATATGAGTTATATATATAAACATATATGTATTCCATATATATAATATTATGGAATATACAAATACATAAATACATATATATGTTACATATATATTATATATGAATATATTACATATACATATAGATATATGTTAGGTGTGTGTATTTGTGTCTGTTTGTGTGTGTGTGCTTAGTACACTTTGCCAGGCTAAGAATGCATATGACTGATTAGTCTGGGATATATTTATCAGTTGTTCCCACAGAACATCCCCAATATTAAAGTTGATTGCTTGGAAATTGTGGGAGACAAATGTTGATAATATTCCATACTCCTGATATCCATTAATCCTAGTAGATTCAACTTTTCCCTGTGTCTCCACTTCATGACAATCTTCCCTGAGCAATTCATGACCTTGCCAACTGCCAAGACAGTTCCAGGGAGAGCATAATGAGTTCCCCAAATTATTTTAAGGCAAAGTTTGTAGAATAAATTATGTATTTATGCAAGTGGCCATGTTTCTCTGATAAGAACTTGACTAATACAGATCTTTCACAAAATAATTTTTTTCTATCCAGCTAATGAAACATTTTCAAGAATCACTCATTTCACTCATGATCTCCAGAATTCAACATATCCAAAGATTCTTTCTCCTGTTTCCAGTCACAGTCTCAGGTTTGTTCTTTCTTTCATTTTTTTTTTAATTCCCCTTTGCTGGCTCCTCCTTTCCCTGTTTCAAGATGCTAGAGTGTTTTCAGGCAAATTTTCTTTTTTATCTATACCAAATATGGATAGATTCACTTCTATATGATTATAATCCCACATTTACCATGTCTATTGTATCCCTTGATGTCCAAACATGTAAAACTAATCTACTTCCTTTATATTTGTATTTTCATATTCAGGTGCATTCTCTAATATATAATGTGTGAAAAGTAGAACAACTAGCTTCTTCCCTTCTGCTCTGCCCAAACTCTCTGAGCCAAGTCTTCTCTATCTTAGCAAACTGCATAACTGCCCAGTTATTTAAACCACTCATCTAGGAATCTTCCTTGATCATTTCGTGGTTTTATAACTTTTGCTGTAATTGCATTAGATATGAATTCCTTTAGATGAGGATAAAGTAGGTACTCCAAAATATCACTAAAAAATCATTGCACTTACATAAAAATAGCATTAGAGTTGTTTTCGGAGGACTGTTATATATTTATAATAAAGCTCATTGATAAAATAAATTTATAATTTTATTTTCCTGTATTCTTTAGCAACCTTATGAACAGTGAATAGTTTTAACTTAGTTATAAGAATTTTTGAAAAAATCTATAGGTAACACTGAACAGTATTTACCACATATCACATCACATTTTTAATCATGTTGACACACATATATACTATATGAGCATTGAAGTTGCTGACACTTTATTGATAAATTTTTGTCTCATCAATGAACTTTAAAGTCGAAATACACCTTTTGGAGAGTTAAGATAACATATTACTGCTTTTCTGTCTCTCTCTTTCTTTCTCTCTCTCTCTCTCTCTTTCTCTCTCTCTCTCTCTCTCTCTCTCTCTGAATGAATGAGATCTGCCAAATCACTTTACCCCTCAAGATCAGTTTTCTCATCTGTAAAGTAGAGAAAACAATATTTCCCTAGCTAGTTCACTGACTGTTTGTGAAAGCTATGAAAAACTAAGTGATGAGCAATTTCTAAACAGTAGATACTATATTATGGCTTATTGTAATGTTGCTAAGTAAAAGCATAATCATACTTTCATTGTTAATTCTGTCTACTAACATTTTATTTTTATTAATACTTTTGCTTCCTTGTGTGGAAAAACCTGAAACAGATTTCTGCTTATTTTCAGGTCACCTAAAACGATTTTCTGTTTCATCAGTATTTTCCATCATTCTTAGATTAGTGAAAGAACAAGACAATGATAGAAGCTTTGATGACTAGTAATTACTCAGTGGACAAAATTTCCAGTTATCTTATTCCAAGGAAACAATACAACCAAGATGACAGAGCTTGGAGTTTGAATGTGTAACATATAATGTGATGACATCCATGTGAGACAGGGAGTACTAAGGATGCTTAGTGAAGACACTTCTCAGGAAAATGCCCAGCTTTTCATGACTGACAATTTATTTATTCAGATTAAATAGTAATGATCAGCTTTAACACATTCTTTCATAAGCTCATTGTTTAGACAGGGTTTACTTCCTAATCTCAGTGTGGACTTTCCTAATTGTGGATGAATTTGTCAGCATACAACCGAGTGCTATATTTGATGCTCTGATAATATTCTAAGAGTCACAATAATAACAATGTCAATGAGCTTTCCCTCAGCACCTGATGTGTATCTAGCACTTTATATCTATTATTTAATTTCATTTTTACAAAACTCATGGAATGGATCTTTTCATTTGATTTATATAGGAATCATAAATGAGACAAATCACTTTGTAGAAAAAATAACTATAGAAATAAATGTGAAAGTCCTAAATTTTTATGTGACATGATTTCCTTAATTTAATCCACTAGCATGTGCTGGACATAAATATAACAAGTATGTTTTCATTATATACATAAAATATATATTATATATGCATATAAACAACATATATGCATATATAAATCAGATTTTCTAAATAAGTTATTTTAATCATAATTTTCAGAATCATTGATATTAATTATATCACATCATTTTATTATAGATTCTCTAATGCAGAGAGAGAAAGAACAGAACAAGGACACCATGTTAGATTTATAAAGAAATAATGTCAAAATGGTTAATGTAATTCACCAGTTCAATAAACTGGATTACATTTCAGTAGGACGAAAGATCAACGAAAGCCTATTTATATTCATTGGCTGAAGGCTGAAACAGCAACCAGGTAATGCTCTTCCTATCTCTAGGCTCATTAGCTGTGGCTATTATATTTGTTGGGTACCATAACATACAGATGTTTCTGGACAGCTCAGCTGATTTTTCTCCTATATACAGATTAAATAGTAATGGACAGCAGGTGAAAAAAATCAATCACCAGTCAAGGTCTGATGTCTTTTTTTTTTCCTGTTACTAACTTTAATTTTATATTTCTCAAAAATGTTGATATCTTCATAAAATAAGCCTTGAGATACAGGCTGCTCTGTCAAGGATGTCCATGGAACAAGGATTAAGAATGCCACACATTTCTTATTTGCATAATGTACTAATTTCATTCATCTGCAGTCCTGGTTGATATAGTGCTATGCAACACTCTCTGGTTATTTCATAAGAAAAGCTAATAAAAAGGACTTTAATAGCATTATTTTCTCATTAACTTGTCTTTCTTACTTTTACAATAGTTGGTATCACTCTTCTGAGGAGAATATTGTGGATGTTTTATAGAAAATGTAAGTAATACTTACCTAGTAGAAAATTGAGTTTTAATATGTCACCTTCTATTTTGTGTAATTGAATAATAGATTAACATTTCATTTTTCTAATACAAATACTATTCATATATACACATGCATACATACATATATTAATAATACTAGAAAGTTGAAATTGTATATAGTCGAAATAAAACTATTCTGTACAATGATAACACTGTACTATTGTAGCAGGTAATTAACATTATTAGATTTCTTTTGTTGGAGAAGTAATTTACAAAATTATATTCTTCCTTTTTAATTTATTATTTAAAGCATAATTGTGGCCATTGTAGGCCTTGAAGATAAAGTGAAATGTATTATTGAACTTATTTTTATTGTGTGTGTGTGTGTGTGTGTGTGTGTGTGTGTGTAGGAGTGCACATTTAGAAAAGGCAATATTAAGTCTGCTCTATATATCTATACCTAAACCAAAATATAGACTTGTCACAATCATCCTCATCATGACAGTAAGCACTGAGTAACTGCCTGATTGCAAATGTCACTCTGGTAGCTACTGAACAGTAAGAATTGGATGTAAGTAGCTTACCCCCAGGATGTTGCAGGCTACGGCCATGTCTCTCTCTAGATACACATGTCAAAGAAACAGGGAGTTAGAATAAAAACATCAAATCATGAATAGCTTCTGAAGTATCTCCAGAACAGAGCAGTCAAAGGCACGTGCATGTCAGTACATTTTACCGTCAGGGATCAAGACAACTACATAATTAAGGTGAAGATCAAGGAGAGTAGCTGTGGGAGCCTGATGTCCTGACTAGGTGATGATTTACTAACTTAATTATTTCAGAATCTTCCGAGGAAAACAGGGGTGTCTGCTCTTTAATAGATGTTGCTCTCAGATATGCCACTGGGTATTTGCTGACATACACAAATAATTATACCCTCTTCTGTTTAGAAATATGTCAGGGTGTAGGATGGTGAGTTCAAGTGAATGCTGTTTGATTCCCTTTGCTTAATTAGAAAATTTGCATAAAATTCTTATTTTTTTTTTCTTTTTCTGTTTCTCATCTCTGGCAGTCAGGTAGCCAAGCTTGCTGGACTGAGGAAAACTGAGTTTCTTTAAGATATTTGATGTCAGAAGCACACAAAAATATGAGATGGAAAAACTTTGTTGTTTCTTATAAACTCAAGTCTATATTTTAGAAACAAAAGAATATCATGAGCTACATGATAAGGAGGTTTTATTTCAAGTCAGTCCTCATGAAAACAAAACAGTGATAACAAAGGGGATGAGGCCCATGTTCAGTTAAATAAATGTACTGTTGTGCAGATAACATGGATATTTCTCATTGTGGGGCTATTTTAAACACGAGTTGAATTTACCTGTATACCTTTTTTTATTTCATTATCACTTTAGCAATGTGGAGGAAAGTGTGTCTTCAAAGCACTATTTCATTTAAATTAAGAGGCTTATAAAATCCTTTTGTTTCTTATAAATTTTCTCAAGCATCTAGAGCTGCAGCAATAAATGGATCAAATTAGACTGAAAATTAATTAAATTGATTTATTCATGTAAGATGTCAGTAATTGCTTTGTTCCTAGTAAAGAAAACAATCTTAGCATCAGGATAACCGAGAAATACTGATGGGCAGAGTGACTTCATCAGACCAGCCAGCAATCCTGGCTGAGTTCTTACTCCTTTTATAGTCTTGAGCTATCTCCATAAATGCACCCCTCCTGGTAACCATAGGAACAGCATCACTGTGATGTCTTGAAGTGGTAGAACAAAGAGTGCCTAAAGACATCTATGAGGAAATATATGAATGCAATTACACCCTAATTATTATATATGATAGCTCGCATTGTATATTAGATGTTAACGTTCCCTATGCCTGAATGAAGAATTAGATCTGTGACCTTTCCTCCACAGATGATTCTGATAGATGATATTGAAAGCAAATTCTGGAGATTTGGGGGGAAGAAAACTAATGAAGGCAATAAAACCTTTTAATTTTATTCATGATGGAGCTTGTGAGTGAAGGCTTTTTTAACACTCCTGTCTTACTTCAACTGATTCAAATACATCTATTGGTAGATGAAAACTTACCCTGTGATTTTGCTTTTGTGAGCTGGACTCTACTTCAAAACTCATTTTCTCTATGCCTTGTACAACTCTAAAAATATCAAGTACCTTGAAAATAATATACCAGATTAATTACTCTGTAAATATTTTATGTGTTGTTATGTAATTTGACTTAATATTTAAATTATATTTTAATAATTCACAATATTTTTCCTGGATGTGAACTAATGCTATACATGAAAATGTTATGCTCTCTTTAAAACAGAAGATATTAAGTAATAATTACCCTCTGGCTCTAAAAATATATTTAATAGAGGTTTATAATACTAATTTCTTAATTGCATAATTAGTTTTTCAGGTTTTATGTATTAATATTGACTACACAGACATCAACCTTTAGGATCAGGAAGTAATTTTTCTTATCATATAATTTTATAGCATTGTTTAATGGTGATAATACAAATTCATTATTCATAAATTGAAAATTTTAAAAAGAGATTGATGAACATTTTGTCATAAATCTCTTATGGTATGACCTCATATAAATGAGACCAACAATGTAAGAATCACTCTAAAAATTCTCAATCATTATTTTGTCTAGCAAATATAAAGAAATTGTTTTCTTTAAAACGTGTGAAACTATTCAGGTTAATTATCATATAAAATTGACCAGAATATTATTGTCTTTGATATGGAGTTTCCTGTTTTGACAAAACAGTGACATCCTACTAAGAGTTCTCCATAGGATCAGGTGGTCAGGTAATACATTAATTTTATATCCCTCACAACTCTTCTCCTGATTGTTATATTCTTGAATTTATAGTATTGTTCATGGTTAAAAGCATCAACCCACACTTATGCTTAAATATGGAGCCTCGGGACTGTGACTCTCTACAACCAGAATCTCCTTGCCCCAGAAAAAGCCACCTTACACTATAAAACTAAACACTGAGAGAGCTGAGATACTGGACCCTGTGCTTTCTTGATTACAGAGCTCCCAGTAGAAAGAGGTGGAGTCAGTCTGCCACTGAAGACTCCCATTCTCACATAGCATCCCAGTGTCTCACAGACTTTCCTGTGTCAAAAGGGGAGGCCAAACCTTAGAGAGATGATTCTCAGCTCCAGCAATTAAAATTTCAATATCAGTGTGATTTTGTTTTCTATTCACACTTAGCGTGCCCCCACATCAAACCTGCCTATCCAAGTACACACTCTCCCTCTCTAAAGTTATTCATCCTAAAATGAGCAAGTATTTAAGTCAGCTATTTTGTTGTGACAAAAAGATCTCACCAGAACAATTGTAGGGGAGGAAAGCTTATTTAAGGATTCATGGTTTCAGAGGTCTTAGTTCGCAGAAGTCTGGCTTCATTTCTACAGGCTTCAGGTAAGGCAGAACATCTTAGGGGAGAGTGTGACAGAGGGAAGCAGCTCACATCACGGTGATCAGGAAACAGAGAGAGAGTCAACTCTCCTGATAACAATATATACCCCAAACCACAACCCAATTCCCACCTCCTCCAACCACATCCTTCCACTTCAGTTACCACTCAGTTAATCCCTATCATTAGGATTAACTAATTGATTGAGTTTAGACTCTTACAACTCAATCATTTCTCCTCTGAACCTTCTTGATTTTTCTCAAGCCTGAGCTTTTGGGGGACAACTCACAT
The DNA here is from genome assembly GCF_047511675.1 of Marmota flaviventris. Taxonomy (NCBI): domain Eukaryota; kingdom Metazoa; phylum Chordata; class Mammalia; order Rodentia; family Sciuridae; genus Marmota; species Marmota flaviventris. The sequence continues at coordinate 43,962,900 of NC_092500.1, read as the reverse complement.
TCAAGCCATTAAAGCAAGATATTTTAAGTGTAATAACCTGGAACCAAGGAGTAGGACCAACTTGTTTCTATCTGTTTTTTTCTACTTCCAGATTGTTGTACTTTCCCCTTCCATCTGAACCATAATATGAATTTTCTTGATGATTAAAACAATTTTGAATTCTTAGAGAAGTGGTGGAAATATGGTTTTATTAAGGAAACAGAAAATCATGTCTAACTTCTACAATTTTGCAATAACAGAGAAGAGGTATGTAAGGAATTATTAGTATGCCTGTCAGATTACACCATGCAATCACTGAAGACTAAATCTGTACAGAAATTCACATCCATTTATACAGTAAAATAGAAAGAGAAACAAAACTTCTGCTGTCTCCATGAAAGATAAATAGTTGCTCCTGCCATAATTTTCTAGATCCTTCTGAGAGACTCCTGAACAAATTTTGGAGTTACGGTATTATAGTGTTTACAGTTTTAAGATCAGAAAGGTTTCAGCTTTGCATTTTAAAATCAGCAAGTTGAGCCTACTATTGGGCATATTATGTTTTTATGGGCATAGATATAAAAACTGGAATTTCCTTCTTACTTACTGAAAGAAAATATTATCACTTTTCTCTTTTAATTCCTTTAATAACAGAATATCTTGGAACTCATATCCAGGTTTGTTTTTCTCTAGCAATCTTTAGTGTGTCAAATCTATATCTGTCATACAATGCAATACATAAGTTGCAACTTGCTAGCAATATTAGAAAAAGTCACACTGAATAACTTGGTATCTGGGTTATTAGAAATAAAGGCTAGAATTGTGTAACTGAAAAATGAAACATATGTATGTCAGATTGCATATAGTATCATGCTTTTGAGAAATGCAGAAATAGTCAATAGTCATATTTCTGTGAGAAACCAATAAAGGTGCTGATGCTGCAGGATGGATGATTTTTCTTAAAAATGTATATGTGGAAAACAATAGAACTTATTGATATTTGTCAAAGTGTATTATATCTGTCTCTCAGTGTTCCTTGTACACACTCCTAAGTAAGTCATTCCAAAGATAAAAACTCTTTAGTCTGTTTAAACATAATTTTTGTTAGAATAAACAATTTCTCTAGACTTCATGGTTTCAATACTATTTCCCATACATGTTTAATTTTATTATAACATTTCTATGAATTTAATATCATAAAATCTTATGTACAATAAAAAAGTAATGTTCAGAAATACCAATTGAATTCTCCAAGGTCAAACAGTTAGTATAAATTCAAATTTCTGACACCAAAGCCCAGTTCCCCAAATAGTGTCTGTCTTACTTACAGATTTATATTAATATCTGGGCACATAAAAGTAAAGTGCAAGTCACATTCTTTGACCTGCAAGAATGTAATATTTTGGGGGATAGAGAGATAAAAATATGAATATAAAGTGTTTGAATATTGATTGCACATTATGAAGTTTACACAATACCAAATCATGTAATGCAAGAAATACATGCTTTATAGATTTAGAAAAAAATGATTACATATGTTGAATATTTCAGGCAAATATTCATCATAGAAGGGGATCTTACGCTTTACCAAAAAAGGTGGTTACAATTTTGAAGGTCATGGGAAACAGAGTCAAGACACTGTTTTAATTGTGTCTCAACTGATTTTGAAAAATTAATACATTAGTCCATGTGAGTTAATTATCTCAGATATCTTAGTTAAGAAACACATGCAAAGTAAAATCTGCAAGTACATAAAGAGAAATAATCAGTACTCTCATAGCATTAATTTGACAAAACGTTTGTTATGTTCCAGTCAATAAATATAAATATAAATATAAATATAAATATAAATATAAAATTCAAGTTATAATCTGATATTAATAAGGCTTTATAATCAGTTAAAAGATTAAAGTCTGCAATTCTTTTTTTAAATTTATTTTTCAGTTGTAGTTGGACACAACACTTTTATTTATCTATCTATCTATCTATCTATTTATTTATTTATTTTTATGTGGTGCTGAGGATCGAACCCAGGGCCTCGCACCTGCTAGGTGAGCACTCTACTGCTGAGTCACAACCCCAGCCCCAAGTCTGCAAGTCTTAAGATCTTGTTTTTATGTTTTACATTTTTTTTTATTTTGTTGTAAGTATTTTTAGTTTTTATTACAAACAGAAGCTGTTGTATAACTCAGGCTCTGAGTTCTTACACTTATTTGTCTTCTATTTACAAAATAAAAAGACCAAAATCTTCTCAAATACATTTCTTAAGAGAAATGATACTCTCAAGGCACAGTGGAAAGTGTCTGTCACAGACACCTGTGTCTGTCACAGGTCTGGCATGGACAGGAGTCTGTACTGAAGGTCTATTGGCAGTACTGACACTAACTTTTTTCCTCATCTTTTTCATTTTAAGTTTTAGCTCTTCATATTATACAACCTTTTTTATTATTTTTTTCATTAATTTTTTTATTTATATATGACAGCAGAATGCATTACAATTCTTAGTACACATATAGAGCACAATTTTTCATTACTCTGGTGTATACAAAGTACAATTACTCCAATTTGTGTCTTCATACATGTACTTTGGATAATAATGTCCATTATGTTCTATCATCATTTCTAACCATATGGCCCCTCCCTTCCCTTCCCTTCCCACCTCTGCCCTATCTAGAGTTTGTCTCCTCCTCCCACACTCCCCCTCCCTGCCCCATTATGAATCAGCCTCCTTATATCAGAGAACTCAAGGAGCGGGCACCCGAGGCAGCAGGATCCAGCAGGATCCACCCTAAGCCCCGAGCCACCCTAATCCCTGAGCAGGGTCACCTTCCAACCCAAAAATGCCTTGCCTCATTCCTACTTGGCTATGGCTCTCAGCATTTGCTGAGAAGAAAATTTTTAGTTTGAGTCCATCCCATTTATTGATTCTTAGTTTTAATTCTTGTGCCAAAGGAGTCTTATTAAGGAAGTTGGGGCCTAATCCCACATGATGAAGATTAGGGTCTACCTTTTCTTCTATTAGATGAAGAGTCTCTGGGTTTATTCCTAGGTTCTTGATCCATTTTGAGTTAAGTTTTGTGCACCATGAGAGAGATAGGAGTTTAATTTCATTTTGTTTCATATGGATTTCCAGTTTTCCCAGCACCATTTGTTGAAGATGCTTTCTCCAATGCATGTTTTTGGAGCCTTTGTCTAATATAAGATAATTGTTATTTGTGGGTTAGTCTCTGTGTCCTATATTCTGTATGATTGATCTACCAGTCTGTTTTGGTGCAATAGCATGCTGTTTTGGTTACTATTGCTCTTTAGTGTAGTTTAATGTCTAGTGTTGTGATGCCACCTGCTTCACTCTTCCTGCTAAGGATTGCTTTAGCTATTCTGGGTCTCTTATTTTTCCAGATGAATTTCTTTGCTTTTCTATTTCTATGAGGTATGTCATTGGGATTTTGATGGGAATTGCATTAAATCTGTATAGTGCTTTTGGTAGTATGGTCATTTTGATAATATTAATTCTGCCTATCCAAGAGCAAGGTAGATCTTTCCATCTTCTAAGGTCTTCTTTAACTTCTTTCTTTAGGGTTATGTAATTTTCATTATATAGATCTTTCACCTCTTTCATTAAGTTGATTCCCAATTTTTTGGGGGGGGGGGATATTGTAAATGAGGTAGTTTTTTTTCCCTTCAGAGGATTTATCACTGATATACAGAAATGCATTGATTCCTGAGTGTTGATTTTTATATCATGATACTTTGTTGAATTCATTTAATAGTTCTAGAAGTTTTCTGGTGGAACTTTTAGGTTTTTCTATTTATAGAATCATTTCATCAGCAAATAGTGCCAATTTGAGTTCTTCTTTTCCTATCTGTATCCCTTTAATTTATTTTGTCTGTCTAATTGCTCTGGCCAGTGTTTCAAGAACTATGTTAAATAGAAGTGGTGAAAGAGGGCATCCCTGTCTTGTTCCAGTTTTTAGAGGGAATGCCTTCAATTTTTCTCCATTTAGAATGAGGTTGGCCAGGGGCTTATCATAGATAGCCTATATGATGTTGATATATGTTCCTGTTATCTATAGTTTTTCTAGTGTTTTGAACATGAAGGTGTGCTGTATTTTGTCAAATGCTTTTTCTGCATCTATTGAGATGATCATATGATTCTTATCTTTGAGTTTATTGATGTGATGAATTACATTTATTGATTTCCATATGTTGAACCAACCTTATATCCCTGGGATGAATCCCACTTTATCGTGGTGCATGTTGTTTTTGATATGTAAAAATATGGAACAGTTCATGAATTTTTGTGTCATCCTTGCACAGAGGCCATGCTAATCTTCTGTGTATCATTCTAATTTTAGTATATGTGCTCCCAAAGCAAGCACTAAAATTCTTTAAATAACTTAAATTATGAAACTTTTGGCCTTTGTAAATTTGCATGGCTGAATTAATCCAAAAGTTCTTAAATATCCATCTGATTTCAATCCATCATTAGAGTCCAAGAATTATGCTGAATTGTCTTACAAAAATGCAAGTAATTTGAAATAACATGTTTGTTTTTCTTTTTCTCAAGATTTAGTTTGAACTGAAATGACTGGCTAACATCAATATTACAAATGACATGACTGAATTTATCATGGTCTAAAAAGTAAATATTACAGACAAATTTCATCTATTAAGCAAATAGGTAATAAACAGTATTGATTTTATAGTGTTGTAGTTTGACTTTAGGTTCTCTGGACAACAAAGCAATCCAAAATGGGGCAAATGAAAACATTTCAATCTGCTAAATAAATTCTTGAAAAAAATATACACTATTAAAAAAAGTTTAAATTCTACATGAAACACATAGGGCTAGGATAAATAATTGAGAAGTAATAACCCAAATAAGATGATTACTCAATTAGAGGAGGATTTGGAATATATGTGCTATGAACATAATTTCTAAACTTAAGATAAAAGGTATATCTATAGAAAAAGAGGGTCTAAAAAGTCAAAGCAAGTCAGCATAGGACAGAGACCAAAAGGGAAATGATATTTATTGAGCATACAAATGTGACAGGTCTTCTATTAAATTATTTACATCCCTGGTTGAAGTCATCAAATTGGCCTAAAATACAGAGAAACCCCAAGATTTGTCTTGCCAGTGTTATTACAAAATATCAAAAAATAATGATACACTAATCATATTCCTAATTTTTACAGTCTTTATAGTGCATTGTTAGGACTATAATATATGTCACACTCTTCATTAACTGGAAAAATACATTAACAGAATATATTTATTAAAATATTAATATTTTAGTATAATAAACAATGATTAAAAAATAGTATAATAAACAATGATTCCCAGAAATACAATATGGGATTACTTTGTTATATCCTACTTCAAACAGAATATTTTATTAGTCCAACTCAGTTATATAATCATAAATATATGATATGTGAGAAATGTAAAAGATATTAAAAATATACCAAGAATTTTTTCTTAATAGTTTCTCTGAATTTTGGGGACAACAGAAAAATATTTCTTTTCTGTTTTAAATTATATTGATCAATAAACATTATTATAAAAAAGCAGGATGAGGCAAGAATATTTTTGATTTTTTTTGTTGGGGTGGGGAACCAGAGATTGAACCCAGGGATGCTTAACCACTGAGCCTCATCCCTATCCCTTCTTTATATTTTATTTAGGAACAAGATTCTTCTGGGTTGTTTAGTGTCTCAAAAAATTGCTGATGCTGGTTTTAAACTGTGATCCTCCTGCCTCAGCCTCCTAAACTGCTGGGATTACAGGCAGGCACTACTTGGACTGTCATGATGATAATATTGTTATCACATTAATAAAATCATAAACAAATTATGGTCAATATGATTAACATTCAAAATATTTTTCTTCCACTTTATCCTAGTAGTAATTTAAAATAACAAAATAAACTAACATCTATAATTTATTTAAAAAATACTCAGAATAACCTGGGCTTAGAACATATTTAAATTGCATATTGTTTTATTAATTTCTACTGTATTTCATGTGAATAATTGATACTCAGACAAATAAAAATGTGATAGTGCAAGTACTGAAAAATGCATATAAAAAGAAAATAATCAGATTTATGAACCCTGTTTTGAAAATGCTATTTATTGTTTTGTTTGTATAAACCTAGTATATTCAATCTAATGAACTCAGAGTTCAGAATTAAACTTTCATCATAATGTTTATGTTGGGCCAAAGATAATGTCAAGTTGCAAGATAATTTTATGTCAGATGTAATAATAAGAACTCCTTCTTTAATAGAAGCTTTATGCTTGGGACATATGAATGATTCATCAATTTTCATGTTTTTTTCCCCAGAATCATTGAGTTTAAGAAATTTATCCAGAAATCACATATTTTTCAAATGACAAAACTCTGGTTTTTCTGTCCACATCAAATACCTATCTTGTCACTATCCTCTTGAATCCAGAAGCCACTTAGGAACATACTGTTTATTAAGAGGTTCAATTCATTCTTTATTTAGAAACTCATTGTTTCTTAATCAGAAATTCACTAAATTTTGAAATTGCACTTCATCTTTGCTATCTTCTCACACCTGGTGTTTTTGGCATCTATAAAATTACAGTATTGGGGACAAATTCAGATTCCACAGCCTTCATAATGAAAGGGACAGAGAGAGGATTGAAGAAGTAGAAGTGAGACTGCCTATTTTTTTTTTTTTTTTTTTTTTTTTTTGTCATTTAGTCCATGTGAAACACTAATAAAGGAGCTTTGGGCAAAATCCAATAATTTTTATTTTATTTTGTATTTTTGAGACTAAAATGTGAGGTTTTACCTGTGTTGTGTGTGTAATGGCTTTAGCCTTTTTCTTATAATTTCTCAGGATTATTTATAATTGCCCTATTTTATTTTTCATGTCCAAAAAAGGACATGGTGATCCATGATAATTACATTAATAAAAATTAATCGATATATTCATTTGCAACGTGTTTAGAATGTTAATGTATATTCACTAGAATTATTTTTAAATAGACAATTTTTGAAAAAGAAATCAGTATCTATTTTTATATGGGGAAGTTTGGGAGAGGTTCCATTATCAAGAGGAAGACAGAATATTTTTTTTTTAATCTCTACTGATTTGTTGTCCATTGGTGAAATATTAATAAATTCCTAAATAACATGTGGGCATACACACTGTCAATAAAACTAAATTGAACTTTGCTGCATATATGACCCAAACAAAAAAAAGATAAAAATTAAAGATAATGTGACATTCTTAGAAAAATGTAACATATATAAAAATCAATGCAAAGCAATAGTTTAGCCATGAGGGTTGAAGAGCAAGCTTTGTTTTTCTCTCCTGTGTGATACTTTTCTGAAACAGATTTTTTTCTTTTTCAGAAGCTCTGAAAGCAAAGCTTTCGTGTATCATCCCATTGTCATTTCTCCCCTTCAGACTATCTTTGATCATAAACCTCAAATATTGTTGAATTTGTTTATTTTGCTATGTGCTTGAATTACTTTTAACTAGGAACTGGGGATTTTTAGCCCTCTTAAACTGAATTATTTTCCTTCTCAACCATGCCCTGATGCACTCATGATTTCTTGTTGATAGTGCAACATGTTCTTTAATCGGCACTTTCACTAATACAGTGGGGCTTATTTGGTTTCAGACCTCTCCTGCCTAACTTGTGCTTTCCCTTAGGTATGAATTATGAGGGCCATCAATGTGTGCCACAGAGTGGAAAATTGGGCCAGCTTGCATTAGCTCATTTCAAATTTTTACCTTTTTTCCCTGCTGTGAAAAAATTTCACCTTACATACATTACACAATTCACTAATGGCATCTGTGTCAGATCAGAGGCACTGATAACATCAGATCTACTTCTAAGACCATTGCAAACCTGTGCTCATTCACTGTTTATATCAGACATAAGACTAAATATTTGGTTTTATATAAAAATTGGAAAGATAATGATGGCTAACAGTTTTAACTGCATTGATAAAAAGTTGACTTTTAATAAATAAAGTCATTTGAGTTAGAAAAGCCTGAATCTTTATATATATATATTTTTTTTTCTATAGGTCATGAACTTGGTTTTATTATATGATGCTATATTGACATTTTGTCAGATATGAAGTTGGAACATAATGTTTTACATTTTTTTGCGTATTTTATGTGTGTGTGTGTGTGTGTGTGTGTGTGTGTGTGTGTGTGGTTATGGCACATGGAGAATTTGAAGTATACACTTAAAGAGAAGCCCGGCATGGTGGTGCTAGCCTATAATCCCAGTGGCTTGGCATGCTGAGACAGCAGGATCTTGAGTTCAAAGCCAGCCTCAGCCAAAGCAAGGCCCTATGCAACTGAGTGAGACCCTGTTTCTAAATAAAAATACAGGGCTGAGAGTGTGGCTTAGCAGTTGAGTGTCCTTGAGTTCAATCCTCAGTACCAATAAACAAACAAACAAACTTAAAAAGAGATAAGATTATTTAGTGAAAGAAACATCATGGATAAAGAGCAAAATTTAATCATTATTATTTCTGATTACTTAATATGAAGAAAAGGAAGGCAAAACCAAAATACCAGCCTTAAAAATAAGTATGAGAGAAAGCACATGAATTATTCAACATTATAAATTATGCTCAATAATTGTACTCTATGATTTGTAAATTATTTTTATTTCAAATATCGTTACTATTAGCTTAATCATACTATTGATCATATTATTCAAACTTTGTACTGAAGATTTTTGGGCTTTTCTTAACATCAAAATCTTTCAAAATATAATTCCAAAAGTAGCCCAACTTTTTTTCATCTATGAAAGTACTCTCAAAATAAAATTTCTATGATATCTCTGAAATAAGTAAAAAATCTACAAAATTCAGTGTCCCGGTATGTTTGTTATAGTAACAAATTACTTAATTATCCTTCAGACTTGTTCATTACTACAGCATTTCCCAGAATGGTTGGCATTCAGTATTCTTCCTGGGTTTCAGATGGCTTTCTATTCATTGCATCTTCATATGGCAAAGAACAGTATAAAAGGGAGAAAATTCTCTCCTAGTTTCTTTCATAAGGTTATTGATCCCATCTTGAGACTTAATTCTTGTCACCTAATCACCCAGCATGTCCATCTCCAAATACTATCACACTGGGAATTAGGCTTTCACAATAAATTGTTTTAGAAATTGTAAACAGTTCAGTTCATAACATTCCAACCTTGGCCTTCCAAATCTCATGTCCTCACATGCCATGTACATTCATGCTATCTCAATAGATTTAAAAGTTTAATTAGTCTAGCATCGACTCTAAAATCTAGAAAAAGACATCTGCTCTGAATATCATCTCTATCAGATATGGAAGAGACTTGAGGTCTATTCATTCCTGAGGCAAAATTTCTTGCCCACCATGAACCTATGAAATGAAACAGATTATATGCTTCAAAAATACAATGATAGAAAAGGAACAGGGTAGATATTTCCACTCCTCCCTTTCAAAAAGGAGAAATAGGGAGACATTTGAAGGGGGGGAGAAAAAAGGGTCAGTTGTCAGTTCCAAAACAAATTTAAAAACAAGCATAGCAAATTCTATGAAAGAATAAGGCTCAAGAATATCCTTCTCAACATGGTTTTCTGTTTTCTGATCCACTGAAGAAGCATCATCACCTCCACATTTGGAGGGATGTTTCTTATGCTGGGGCTTCCTCACATACATTCAACATTGCAGCTTGTGGTTGAGAACTCTGCATTATTAACACATAAGCCCTAGTCACAGACACCTTGACATCCAGTTAGATAAAGAACTGAAAAAACAAAGCCCTGTGAATGAGGTTATGGGTGTGCATGTCTGTGTATGTGTGTGTGTGTGTGTGTGTGTGTATGAGGGGGTGTGCCTGTGTGTAGGAAGAAGACATACAGTTTAAGAAAGAAAACATTATTAAAATTTCAGGATATAGAGACAATATTACCAAAATAATTTTTTACAATATCTTATATTTTAGTATCTTATCCCAATGAAGTCTGTATCATTTGCCTTGAGAAAAAAGCAAATTTTTAAATTTGTTAATTTTTAAAATCTGTTAGTTTTTTAAATTGCCAATTTGTTGAATTTGTTAAAAAATTAATGAAGCATGAGTTAGGGATAAACATTTCTGGTAACAAAATTTATATTATAGTAAGTTAATGATATGCATTCTTTGACTCTCAGGGAAGTAGCCTTTTGTAAATTTTCACTCTTTAGAGAATCACTGGATTTTGCAGTCAATAATAAATAAAAATATATGGATAAAAACCCCAGCTTTTCTTTAGGATCCCATCCTCCCCATATCCTTATAAGAAAGTAGTAAGGGATATATTGGAATTTTATGGTAAATTTAATCTTGGAAACTTTCCTTCATACAGAGTTAGGGTACAAAGAATTTAAAAAGTAGAATTTAAGAATATCCAAACATAGTTGAGTACCTGAAGGAAAGCATTCCTCTAAAATGGATAGGACTGTAGAAGATTCTGGAATTGGTTTCTAGCTGGTCAGCATGCTGGTTTTGATGACTGCATTATTATAGTGAATATTGTTATGAAACCAATAGGAACTAGGTCACAGCATGCCAATTTGTGAACCATCCTGTTTGCAGGGTTGTTTGAGAAAGAAAACTTTTATTGTTACTGTTAAGAAAAGACATACTCTATTTTAGCTCTCGCTTTCAAACAGGGGTCCAAAGCAATTCAGCTATTTTTTAGGCCACACAGCAATGAGTATAAGAAAGAAGGAAAGGTCTTTAAGGAAGAAAAAAATCTGTATGCCACATAATGAAAGCTAGTTGCTGTTTCAATGGCTCTTCTTTGTCATTTACCAGCTTATAATCCTTTTTCTATGTTGGTAAGAATAGAAGCAGGGCACAAAATGGGAGTCTAGGTCAGTCACTGCAGTGTTCATGCCAGGCACTCAGCCTGTTATCTGACTCTAAGAATACACAGAGCACCCAGGAAAAGTTCCAGATATGGACAGATTATCTGTCTCACATTTCCTTTTCATCTCCGAATGATAGTGCAAAGTCCAGGTAGAAATTGAAAGAAATACACATTTTCTTAGTACAGGAATAGTCAGATGTTTTAAATCTATTAACTCTTTAAAAATAATGGATCCTTAATGAAAATATATACATATACAATAAGTATGTATATGTATGTATTACATATAAAACACTTGTTTGTATTTTCATTATATTTTAATGTATAATGGCAAATGCTTATCATTTTAGTGGCTGTGTTTTCTTGGACCTTGTTATTCATGATTTCAGAAACATTGCTGTACCATCCTCCTACTGACAACCACAGGATGGTAGCCCTCAGAAACATTCAGTTTCACTTTAGATATAGAACAAAATTGGAAGTCATCATTCCCATTCCTACAAGATAAAATTCTAAGCAAAGAAAATAATGGAATTTCCTTGGACTCACCAGAGAATTGAAGTCCCAAGGCAAGCACCATTCTGAATTTGGAAAGATAATAAATCCAGAGAATCAGAGTGGATCCCTGCTCACCTGGAGCAGAAGGTGGGATCATTACCACTGATACCACAGCCATTAAAAGAATAATAAAGGATTATAATGAACAGCTCTAAGCACTTCAAAATTTTCAGCAATGTTATAAATGTGTTTCTATTACCAGGTGTGGTGGCATATGCCTATAATCCCAACCACTCAAGAGGTTGAGGCAGGAGGATTGTAAGTTCAAGGCCAGTCTCAGCAACTAAGTGAAACCCTGTCTCAAACTAAAAATAAGAAAAGGACTAGGGAGTAGGTAATTATTCAGTGGTAAACCACCTATGAGTTCAGTCATGAATGTAGTTCAATCCCCACCCTGACCAAGATTGACTGGTTTTGTATAAGCCAGTACAGACGAAATATTTATTTAGTACTTATCATGTCCCAATATTCCCTACTTTCTAATGATGCAACAGCAAAAAAAAAAAACCCACAAAAATCTTCTTTACCCCATTTCATTTCCATTTGATTACTGCCGTAGTACATAAATTTAGAACTAATAACAATTCAGAAAAATTTTTCTCTCCTTGAGTCTGAGTTTGATCATTAATAAATCTGATCTTTAAAACTAATAACACTTTTAACATGTAAATAAATGAGATATGCTTCATTCAAAACTTTTGACTTTCCATCTCACTCAGAACACAAGTAAGTCTGTGCCCTTAAATGATCTGTTTGCTTTAACCCTGCTCCTTCATACTTCCATGACTCTGATTCTGTCACCTTTGTCTTTACTTACTGTGCTTTAGTCTCATGGATGTCCTTGTTATTCTGTTTTCCCAGAACAGTTTTCAGCCAAATAGCTGAGTGGCTGGTTTCCTTCCCTCTCTTTATTGTTGAAATCATCTATCACCAATCTATACTAAATATCAACCTTACTCTCATCATCTCTCTTATTCTGCTTCAGTTTTCTCCATATAAATGTTCTCCATCTAATGTAACGTATAAGTCATACTTTATTGTCTGTCTATACCTACCCTTACCACTGGATTATAAACTGCATGAGAGCAAAGAGTTAATTCAGTACACTGCCCCCTCATTATCACTTGGAACAATGTCTGAGTAATAAACTATGTAATGAATAGTTTCCAAATTTTTAAGAGATGACTCTGCACTTCTGTGTTTGAACAATTCCAAATTTATGTAATCATAAGAATCATCTGGAGAATCATCAAAAATAATACCTGGGCCTACAGCAAAGTGCTTAGTTGAAATCTAAAAATAAAGGGGGGTGGTGGTTAAGAAGTTAAAGACTTAAATATTAATGCTCAGTTTTCCTATGTTACTAAAATATATGCACAGTATAGTTGAGCCTTTGTTTGGGCAAACACTTTTAGAATATTTGGATGCAAACATTGAGGACAGAGATGAATGGTTCTAAAAGATAAAGTGAGGAAAATGTATATATTGGAGTGGAAGAAGTAAGGAGTATCCAGAAAAATAGGAAAAGACTTAGATCAGCATAGTCTGGGAGATGACCTGGAGCTGAGCAAACTTCCTGGAGGAAAAAGATAAAAGCAAGTGGACAGTCAATAATACCAAAAAGGAAACTGGCCAAAGGACTTCCACTAGGTATGCCTTACATGCTTAATGTAAGAACCCTTCTTCATCAACTGAGTCTCGGAGGAAGTGTTCTACAATCACACTGAGTACCACAAAAACCCAAGGAAAGGGAGACTATTTCCCTTATAGTTTTCAGTATGTACAAAGAGAATAACAAAAACACATGATAGGGGGCTAAAGACTGAATGTCTGCACTTACCCTAAATTTGTAGGCTGAAATTCAAATATTTAATTTAATAGTGTTAGGTGGAGGGACTTCCAGGAGGTGACTGGGTCATGAGGCTGTAGCTCACTTGGAAAGTAACCGAGCCCTTGAGAAAAAAAAAAAAAAAAAGTTTCCGTGTTCCTTTCCTACCATAAAAGGACACAGAAGATGGGCCTCATTAAACCAGGAAGTGGTCCCTCACCTGACACCAACTCTGAAGATGCCTTGATCTTGGACTTCACAGCCTCCAGAACTGTGAGAAATAAATGTTTGCTGTTTAATCTTCCTAGTCTATGGTATTTTTGTTATAGCATCCTGAACTGATAAAGACATTGGGAATCATTGAAAGCCAATATGTCAGGGAGGACACTAATTTTGAAGCATGAATCTTTTTGTCAATTATAACTTAATTAGAAAAGAAGAAAAATTATAAAAGACTAAATAGATTTACTGTAGGGCTTAAACTTTATGTAATCTTAAGAACCGATGAAGTATTTTATAAAGGTCTTTTGTTATACCAGAATATGGGCCTGAAATTGGAAAGGAAAGATAGCAGTGAAATGAGAAAGAACTAGAAAAAATGAGAATTCCTGAGCTAGAACCCATGAGGAGAAAGTGTCCATCATATGGTACTGTATGAACATCTCACTGCTTAGCCTACAACTTTGTTTATATAGGTGACCTGCAATAGACCTAGGGTATTTCTCCACAGAGCTCCAAGTGTGTGTCGCCCAGGATCCAAGAAACTGAAGGCCTTTTTGATCTGGCTGTATCTTTAAGAGGAGATCTGAAGCTACATAGCTAAAGATGCTATGGGCTGACTATCTCAAACTTATGAAGTGAGCCAGTAGAGCAATCACAAAATACATTGATGAACCCAGCCTAATTCCATCTTAAGATTGGGAGCCATCTCTTCACAAAGTCATAAAAAGTTAATTTCGGTTTTACTATAAATTACTGTGATTTCTAAACTTGTTTGGAATTCCTGCCCGTGCCTTAAACTCATCCATGCCTAGCTTTCCCTGACCAGATAACAAAACTCTCTAAAACCTTAGTGGTACCTCATAAATCCTGGCTCCCCCTGACCATATTACAACTCTCTCTGAAATCTCAGCGGCGCTTCACAAATTCTGATGTTGGGATATGAATTTATTCCATACCTTAAAATATCATGTCACATAGATCAGTAACCTACTATCTGCCTTTGTATTATGCTTGTCAAAATCCTGTTACCTGTAAGTTCTCAAGACACCCGCCTTTGCAACTTATTGTGCTACAAAACCTTGTTCCCGGAGAGCTGGGGTGCTGATCTCTAGCCCAGGGTTTTTTGGGAGAGACAGTCACTGACTAGCTTTTGTGTACACAAATATAAGCTTGCTTTAATTTGATTTACAATTGGAGTTGGTGGTCTTTTCTTTGCATCATAGTTTAACAAAAGGACCTGCAAGAGCATCTGACCCAAGTCTGATCTTCCTAGCATAGACAAGTCTGCTGCTTAACTTCTTTCTCAAACAGTGTTTATATATCCATTATTGCTTTTGATATGTTAAAATCAAGATAGGAAGGGAATGGTAAAAATGTAGCTCCAACTCAGTAACATTGACACAATATAACCACAGTCTGTTGTGTAAATACCTATCCCAAACAGTACTAAAAACACAATATTGTTTATTATTACCTTTAAAAGTTCTAGAAGTGGATTGAGCTTTCCTGGGAGTTCTTACTTTGGGCTTTTCATATGGTTATAGTTAACAGGTAGTGGGGTCAGGGGTGAACTTGAGGGCTTTCTCTCTAATTTATCTGGCTGATATTATCAGTCACCTGAACCTCATCTAATGCTATGGCCTCGAAAACAATTACAGTTGTTCAGCTTTCTAAAGGTTCCATTGTGGATTCAACCATCCACAGATCAAAAACTATTTGAAAAAAAAATGTGTCTTTGCTAACCATGTATGGAAGTATTTTCTTGTCATTATTTCCTAAACTGTATATGGTATAGCAACTATTTATATAAAATTTACCTTTAATTAGATGTTATAAGTAATTTGCAAGAGACATAAGGTATATGGGTAGATATGCTCAAGTTATATGCAAGTACTACTCCATTTAGTACAAACAGCTTGATAATCCATGGAGTTTGGTATTCCTGAAGGATCTTGGAACCTGTGCCCCTGGGATAAGGAGGAACACGTGTATGTTGCCTGAATTTCACTACAGCGTCATGCCTGGTTTTCAAGACAAGCATCTGAAAGAAAGCCAGGCAGAAGATAGATCACATTTTATGACATAGCCTTGGCAGTCATGCATACTTAGTTCTGCCACTTTATTGAGTGTATCAGATTTAATCAGAGAAATAGAATCAGTAGATTCTGTTTTCCCTCTCAAGTGTGTGTGTGTGTGTGTGTGTATATCTATATCTATATCTATATCTATCTATCTATCTATCTATCTATATATATAAAATATATGTGTGTGTGTGTGTGTGTGTGTGTTTTCCACAAAGGAACTGGCTTACTTTGGGGACTGGTTTGGCAAGTTTGCCAACTATAAGGTAAGCCAACAGAAAGTTGGAATTCTTCGAGGGTGTAACAGAAGCTATGTCCACAGGCAGAATTTTTTTCTTCAGAGAAACCTCACTTCTGCTTTTCTCAAGTGATTAAATCAGGATTATGCAGTTTATCTAGTATTATTTCAGTTGTTTAAATTCTAAGAATATGGACTTAATCACATCTGTAAAAGTATCTTCACTATACAACTAGATTAGTATTTGATTGAATAACTAAGGACTAACCTAACAGCTTAACAAATAAAACTAATCATCATAATGTATCATTAAGGCTAGCCAATAATCAAGAAAAGGAAAACAAAGAATTTGTGGATACATTTAAGAGTGCCATAAAATACATTGCAATTAATGTTTATTTAAATCTGAATGTACAATGGGTAATTTCATTTATATATACATGTATATATGCATATATCTTCCTTATGTTTATTTACATATATATTATATATTTATGTATAGCAAAATAGCTTCAAGGTTTAGGTCTTAGAATTATATCTGAATATTTTTAAAATTTTCATATATGAGTCTGTACTTTTATAATTTCTGGAGTATGGGTATGTATATATTTATGTATACATATATGTATATGTTCAATTATATTGTCAGCTATTTTCACATCTTGTTTGTGAAATTCAAATAATTATTCACAGAAGTGTAAAATAGTCCTAGCAACCATATTAATATAATAACATATGAACTTTTCCCCCCTCCCCAATTATAAGACATTGAAATATTTAAGATCTCCTTTACTTTTGCTGATGACCAGTTTTGGAGAAGCCATTTTGGGAAATTTTTATCATAAATAAGACCCAATGAGTATGGATAACAACAATCTTGGAGCAGTTTCAACTTTCAGCATATTGAGAGTGCTTATCCTAGCAAAAGCATGTGAAATATGTGTCTGAATGTAAAGTGTTCTGTCATGTCTGTAATGTCAAATCTAAGCCTTCAGAAAGAACATTTGTTTGCAAACTGAAAGAGGGCCCAGTTGCTTATCTTGACTCCATTTTGTTCCTCTCTGACTCCACCTGCCTCTTTTAACTTTTTTTCTTTTCTGAGCCACTTTCTTCTATAGATATTTGGATCTCAGAAACCACAGGTCTGATTGATAAGCGTCTTTATGACAAGGGACTGAAACCATGCCTAAGCAACAAATAGTGAGCTTCAACAGATCATTGGATGATGAGATTGCTCCCCTCAGCAGGAGCAATTGTCCCATAGGAATTGAAGCTGCCCCTTTATGCAGGAGCAATCATTTCAGAATGGGAACTGAATCACTCCTCAAGAGATGAGGACCTTTCCAGATCTTCTCAGCACCAGTCTTCAGACATTTGTCAAGTAGACCATGTCTTGACGCAGTTGAACTATTCTATCAACCACACAATTCCCCAGCCATGCAAGCCCCTAACCCTTTCTTTCTTTCTTTCTTTTTTTTTTTTTTTTTTTGATAAAAACTCAAAATATTTTTGTCAATCTCTTGAAGACAAAATTTTGTTCACTATCCCCATATATCTGTTCTTACTGGCATGGCCATGCTGATTAAAGCTCCATTTTGGATTTTCCCCACTGTTCCTCTCTTTGATAGGCAGATAGCTGGCTTAGCCTGATTTGTTGGAATCCCTGAAGTCAGGGCCTTTTTCCTAGGATGTCAGTAACAAAACTTCCTTTACCAGGGACTTTATTATTCATCAAAGTATCTTTCCCTTATTAATTAGAAGTCCACAGTTTTAAGAAATGAATTCCAAGAACTCAGATCATGTAGTATTACCAGTGACAACACATGAGATTTTATCACACAATTTAGAATTCAAAAGTGTGAATTTCAAGCATCTATTGAATGCTCTGCTGACCAGGAAATCAGAAAATAATTCATGTGTGAATTTTTTTGAAACATAAATTGTCAGCTCCCCATTTCCTCCTGACCTGCAGGAGAGATGGGGAAAGCATGCCCTGACCAGGATGAACCAAGAAAGGTTGACTGGACTGGCCACCGGCACCCAGCCCTCCATCACCAGAGGACAATCAGATGCACCAGGGAGAACAGTCAAAGCAGGATCTCGTTTATTGAGAAAACACACACAGCTAATATGATGTACAGGAGCCAATCAGGATAAAGGTCAGTAGGGTGGGGAGAGTTCACGTGTACACCCATCCTATAGGCAGTAACGGGAGACACGAGTTGTCTGTGAGGGCAGAAGGTTTCTAAGCCTATCCTAGAGGTGGTCCAATTTTCATCACAACCCACGGCAACGCCTTCTGGCTAATTGCCAGGCGCTATCTTAGCCACATGTGGCCCCAGGACTGGGAAACGGGTAGCAGCCAGCAAGTTAGGTTTCCTCTTTTCTGATGCATCATGCCCCACATGTTACATCATGCCCTACAATAAATGGATTATTTTAGTTTTTAAATTATTGACAAGGGACAGGAATACATGTAAACTACTAGTAGATTTAGCTAAAAGAGCCTATTATTAGTGTAAACAATCCATATGAAGAAAATTTCAGTTTACAATGCATGTAAGATAAGAATGTCACTACACTCTGCTAGACAGCTTGCTACTGTGGAAACCACTATATTTTAAAAGCAACATACATACATGTTAGTTATTAGAAGTGTTCTTGGAATCATATATCTAGGAAAATAATAATATTTCAGGTTTGGTTTGATCTGGAAAAAAAAGTATTTAGAGGATGCATGATAACTTTTTTTTCAAATAAGTTTAAGTGAAGATTTGTCACATAAAGTTAGATAAGATATTGGGAAAGTAAATCTGTAGCTCAAAATTGAGTAAATAACACAGACATGATGGTTTCATTCACTATAAAAATAGCATTTAGACCTGTTCAACTGTGAATATATCTCCATAGGAGGTATTGAAGCTTTTCATTTTATTTTCTGCTCAGTTTTTACTAATGAGAATAGATTCTCATAAGATCACCATTTCTGAATACATCATCAAAGAAATTCATAGTATCATTTTTGTTTAATAGAAAATGAACTCACAAACACAAAGGTCCTTTTAGAAACTAGGCTATCTATAAGTAGTGGAACATCAGTAGTTATTTTTCTGTAATTGGAGTTATTAAAAATGAGTCCTATGTATAGCAGAGCTTCTTGTACATGATGGAATGTTGAGCCACATACTCCTAGAAATGCTTTTGTTGTTGCTAAGATTTTTACCTCTAAATAAATATCACTCAAATAGGATTCATAGAGCTTGGTTTTTCTATTGCCTTTTCTTCTATTTAATCATGAAACATTATTTAACCTCTTTAGTTTTCATAGTTCCCAATTGATAGGTTAATACTATGAGAGTTGAGATTTTTTTAATTTTTTTAAACAAAAGAAGGATTCTACTTGCAAGAAAAAAATTGGTTTACAATTTATTTAAATGAAAATAATCATCATACCTGCAATATATGACATTTATGTAAGTCTGTTATTTCATCTTTAATATTAAATAATAAATCTTAAGGATTAGGAGGACAGTTAATTACATAAGTACCTATGTTGCACCTGGTAGAGTGCATCATTTCAAATCAACAAGAGAAAATACGTATTAATGTATAAAATTATGTTGACCGAATATGCACAAAATATCATGTACACTGGAGTTCTCTTATGAAGTAGACTTGACAAGAGATTTGAAAAAATGGCTAAGATTTTAATACAAAAAGATTTCATCCCAAAAGTAAAGCAGGTACAAAGGTAGATTATTCAGAGTGAGTGTATTTGGAAATAGTTAATAAAGCCACTAAGGAGGTGTTCTGGCCAAATGGCAGTTATAATGAAGCTGCCCTACATGGCTCCAGTCAGCAAACTAGAATCAGTTGTTGATTCTCGCCTTTTTTTTTTTTTTTTTTTTGGTACAGAAATACTTATGGGAATGGCCATGGCACTTATTTACATTTTGTCTATAGTTGTCTTTCTGATACAACAGGAGAGTTTAGTTCTTGTGACAGGGACCATGAAGGCAGCAAAATTCTAAAATATTCATCATCTAGACTTAAGGAAAATTCTGCTGACTCCTGCTATAAGGAATTGTTGTGTGGTGTTAGAAAGGAAAAATAGAAACATCTTGCCTGTGAGAAATCCCCAAATGATTTTCTCAGAAGTGGTGATTCTTTGTTCTTTATTATTTTGGAGAGGATTCATATGATAGTTCCTAGAATATATAAGACATTAACAATTCAATGGAAGAACAGGAATATCTCAGTGATTCACATAGCTAAATCTGTCTCAGGTACAAGAAGAAGGTTGATTTACAATTCATTTAAATGACAGTAATTATAATACCTGCAATGTAATTTTGTGTAAGTTCAAGTGTTATTTCATCTTAGTATTAAACAATAAATCTTAAGGATTCAGAGGACAGTTAGCTACATAAGTACCTGGTAGATGATGTATTAGAAAACCTCTTTCTTATTCAGTGCCTCATTTTTCCTTTACTTGTCTACTTATTTATTTCCTCTAAGCCACTTTGAAAAGCTACATTTCTGTATAGTATGGTAGAAGAAATAACTCATCAAAATTAATAATTCAAAGATAAGGCTATTTCTAACTAGGCTCCCCCAACATACACCAACTTTCCTTTCATTTGTGCCTTTTTCATTTTTACATGGCAGATGCTTGGATGAGTTTTACTACAAGTCAGGTTAACTTAACATCTGGTGATTAGTTCCATGCAATTGGAAAAGTATTGCTAGTCATAAACTACACCTAGTTTCAGAAACTACCAGTCTGTAAACATAACGATTCCATTACTATATCATTGTAATTCTAAAATTGCTTTTAAAGACTTCTGTTGTTTAGTGATGGGATAAAAATGTCAAACCAGTTGGGCTTTTGTTGAAATTGCTTGGGAATCATGAGTAAAACTTTTCATGAAAAAAACAAGAAGTAGAGAAAGCATTGTTTTTATTATTAATAACTTCACACCTTTATAAATAGAGGTGTGAAGACATCACTATTCTCCCTCCTCTCTCCCTCCCTTTCTGTCTGTGTCATCATTATTTAGTTGAGAACTTTTAAATCTTCCTGTTACCTCTGTGTTGACCTGAAATGAACCAGATGGGACCTTAATTCCCTGTTCCTTTCTGATAGTCAATGACTTTTCTCTACTCTCCCAATTCAGTTTTCATATCTCTAAAATGAGGCTGGTAATCAAGCCAGAATTAGACAGACAGATAGGCAAGGGTCAGATCCCGAGAATAGAGGAATTGAAATGTTAATTCCTTGAGAGTTCTTCCCCCACCCTTAAGATAACCTGCCCCTGCTTCAACCTGTTGCTAAGGTAACCTGTCCCAGGAATTGCCCTTCCCTACAAGGAGTTGTTAAATAAATAAACTCCCTTCCTGCCCAGATTATTCTAACTTGGTTCCTTCAGCCCATCTGCTTCTCATCCTTTGGCCATCCCACCAGCACCTCCTGGGCCTAGTCACATATGCAGGAAGGAGAAAGATAAGGGGAAGAGAACAGGAGAACAAAGAAAGCCTAAGACATATGAAAAGACAGAACGTCTTGCTTATTGGGATACTAGGATAACAGCTATGGCTTCTCCCTGGAGAAGTCCATGTTACTTTTTTAAAATAAACCCTGCTTTATATGCTTGCCTCCACGAGCTTCTCTAATGTTATACTTCAACATGTGAAGAAGCAGGATACACTGGTAACCAACGGTATCAATGATCTCTCTCAAACAGATGCTGACAGTTTTATGTTTAAGAAAACACAATAAAAACTTTCCCATACAGAGCATGTTGATGTTATAGAACCTGGTTTTCTTACTTTATAATTACCAATTTGAAGCCCACATTTTAAACAATTAATTAAATATAAGAAAACTATTAGGCAAATTATTTACTATGACCAAATTTATTCATAATTATAGTTTACTCTTTATGAGATAACTCACCTAAATATCATTATTATAGGATAACTAGCATAAATTAGTATTGAAATTGCTTTTTCTAATAATGTCTAGTGCTATAGAGAAGAGATCTTATTAATAATTTCTGAAAATTCTACTATTTACTTACTCATTTGTGTTTTGGGATCCTGAAGAAGTAGTACTTGTCTTACTTGGTATCACATAACCCAGGACTGAGACAGTGTAACAATCAGCACTTCTTGGAAGGTGTCTAAGAATGAATGATCAAACAGCTGCTCCATTCAGTTACCACCTATATTGAAATGATGTAACACATCCTGGCAAGCAGATAGTGAAGGAAGGAATCCCTAATATTCAAATCCTACCTGTGAAACTACATCAATTCAAAAGATAAGAACATCTAATCAATATTTCTGAAATGGATGAAAGCTTAAATCCCCAAATAATTTTGGGTATCCTGTTTGCCAGGATGTGTTACATCATTTCAATATAGGTGGTAACTGAATGAAATGAAGAAATCATGTGACCCAACAAGCATTCACAATCATTTTTCTGTTAAAGGTATATAGAAATAAACTATCTCTGATTTACATGCATACTCAATCCATTCAGAAATTTCTGACCTAATGATATGACTATTATCTGTTTACAGAAAGGATCCTCTTCAGAAGCTGAACAATTGACCTATGTATCCAATTTAGAGAAGAAAGACCAAAGAAAGAGTAAATGTTTAATAAATCTTTTCTTCATAGTTTTTCAGGGATTCTAGGAGAGGTGCTCCTAAAGATCTGTGGTCTTTGCTTCCTCTGGAACATTTATTTGGGAAGTCATTGTGCATTATATTTTTTTCTGAGATAAATCACAGTCTGGTGTTTAATCTAATGGCTGAGCATTTATTTTATCTAACAGACCTTTACACAAGTGTTTCTGAGAATGACTAAAACTAACTCAACGTGAAAAGAAATTTAAAGAACCATATCATGATTTGTTATGAAAATTCATCCACTTTAGAGTTTGGTAAGGTAGTAGAAATCATGCTATATGAAAAATTGTGGTATATATGTGTATTAAGAATTATAATGCAAAAAAACAGAAAGTACATATATAAAGGCATGAATTGGCATAAACATACTTTATATACAGACTATGAAAAATTGTGCTGTATGTGTGTAATAAGTATTGTAATGCATTCCATGGCGGTCCTGTATTTAAAAAAATAAAATCAATAAAAGATAAAAAAAATCAAAATAAAAAAAGAAAGAAAATTTGTATCCTATCTCACTCCTCAAAATGTAAGATGCATTTTGGAGAGAATTTTTTTGCCATTTAATAGATGTTCATTACTGTTATAAATAACCATGAATATAAACTTTGTCATCTTTTTTTAATATGTCACCTTAACCAGTCTAACTGTATTTTCTTGTTCACATCCAAAATGTATTTTGTAGATTTAAAATGTTCTATGATATGCTTGATAGTTACACACACTGCAACCACCATTTAGAGCAGGACTTATAATTAAATGTTATCACAAGAAGTTCCAGCAAAATAAATTCACCTTAGCTGCAAAAAAAATTGATGAAATCTGAAAATATTTGGTCTTTAGCTATCCCACTCCTCAGTTTATACCCAAAGAACTTAAAATAAGCATACTACACTGACACAGCCACATAATGTTTATAGAGACTCAATTCATAATAGCTAAACTATGGTACTAATGTAGATGCCCTTCAACTGATGAGTGGATAAAGAAACTGTGGTACACATACACAATGGAATATTAGAAGAATGAAATTATGGCCTTTTCAGGTAAACAGATGGGGAACTGGAGAATATCATGCTAAGTGAAATGAGCCAATCCCCAAAACCAAAGGCTGTTAGAGTCTGTAAACAAGTCAGGATGGCGCCTGGTATTTTGCCAGAGGGAGTGGTTTGTGAGGTAGCGCCAGCGAGCCATTAAGTGTGGAGATTTCTTATTGGTTGACTGCTGTATCTAGTTTATGTTAATTAAGATAAGCTGTGTGGAATGTATAAATACTTCTGTTGTCCTACAATAAACGGCTCCCACTCCTGCTGTATCAATGTACACAAGTTGCTCGTCACCCCCCAGTTATTTTGCTGCAGCCAGACTGCTGCAAAAGGCCAAATGTTTTCTCTGATAATTGGATGCTGATCCATAATGGGGAAGTGGGTAGGGAAGAATGATGGAACTTTGGGTTCAGCAGAAGTGAGGGGAGGGGAAGGAGTATGTGGGGGGGGGGGATGGTGGAATGAGAGGGACATTATTACCATATATACATGTATGATTACATGACCAGTATGATTCTGCACCATGTACAGTCAGAGGAATAAGAAGTGTTTTTCATTTGTGTACAATGTGTAAAAATGCATCTACTGTCATATATAACTAATTAGAACAAATTTTTAAAAATGAAAAATAAAGGAGAATTTAAGCTTTATAAATCATTGTCAATGTAGTAATATTAAAAGTTCGAACAAATTCATATCTTATTGAATAAAAAAAACAGTCAGCTTTTAATCATTGGTTGGAAGAACAAACATCTAAGAAGTTGCCACATTATACATTTTTAGTATATTAAAAATAGATTGTCATAAAATGAGCTTGATCAATAAGAATACTTGGGTTAAAAAATAAAGCAAACTACTAAATTTTACAGCCATCATTACCATTACTGACAGAAAGTAAGCCATAAAGAAACTGTTGTCACTGCCCCAGAATGGGAGAAAAATCATCTTTTCTGCACACTCCAGGATATTTCAAGAATTGCCATTTCATATTTTATTTTATTTTATTTTTCCACAGACAGAATCATTCTATGTTGTTCTTGGTGACCTCTGACTCCTGGGTGCAACTACCCAAATAGCTGAGGAGAATGACTTCAGGTGCATGCCAGTGTGTCTGCTCCAAGAATCAGGATTTTTAAACATTTCTGGATTAATCAATAAAAGTAGGCAAGTTTAGTTTAGGTATTTATATATTTTTCTATATTCTACGTTGGTCTAGTGCTTCTCTAACAAAGAATCAACTACCGTTTTTTGTAGGCATTGAAGGTATCTTTTATGGGCCATAGATAAATTTCAGGCTAAAACTATAGATTCTTTGATTTATTATTATAACAGGGGCATTCATTCAGATATTTTTAATTATAGCACTTTGGAAATAAATCTCATTTCTCCCATATTAATTTGTCAAAATGATATATACCTGAATGATAAAATATTTATATATGAATAGGACTTATTCAGTAGATATTATTAAAGTACTATAAATACTTAACAATATATGATAATTTGGATATGATAATTTAACCCTCATTTCTACTAGTTCAATTTTGTTTGTAATTTCACATAAAAAGAATGGCTACATAATTCTCACCAATTGAATTTTCTGTGTATATAAATAGTATTTAGCTTGTATTTATAAGTTTTCTGATACTATCTTTTGCATGTCAGTTATCTGATCTCGTTCTGGGTAAAACTATCTTCAAAGATGCTTCTATAATGCCTTCAAATTAGTGCAATTTGTATAAAACTACAATAAATAATTTTATTTATTATAATTGGTATAAAACTAGAATAAATAATTTACCATTCTTCAAAACACAAAATATATTAGAGGAAAATAAGCTTTCAATTAGAGAACCACTAAATGTGTTATTAGTAAAAATATAAAAGCAAAATTACAGAATTTTATAACCTTCAGATTAAAAGGAATAAGCAATATTAATATTTCACCAAAAGTAAGAAAATGTAAGTAGAATCATCAGTGGCAAGTAACGCCATTATAAATGCTTTCTTCTGTGATATGGAACAGAAATATTACTTTTCACAGGATTTTATGTACCATTAATTTTAAAATAAAGGCAATTTAAGTAGTTGAGAAATGTCAGAAACAGAGATAATTATCTTATTCTCAAATTTTAGGAAATTCATTTACTCATTTTTAAAAGAAAATATGTATCTATGCTAAAAAATTGTTAGTCATTATTGGTTGAATATGAGTGTAATATTCCAACTTGTTCTACTTGCATCTGAATTCTACATTATTATTAACAATTTGTACTGAATTCCTTTCTATGTTTTCTACCCTACTCTCTCCACTAAAATATATTTTTATAGTTATTCTTTAAAATGAGACTTGAATGAATAGCAATTAAATCTGAGTTATGGCACCTCAATGTATGATCAGTGATCAAATACACAATTCATTTTATAGTTTTTTAAAAAAGGGTAGATAGCCACATAAACACACTTATCTCATGCTAGACAAAGGCATCAAAAACATACATTGTAGAAAAGATAGCCTCTTCAACAAATGGTGTTGGGAGAACTGGAAACCCATATGCAGCAAAATTAAAATAAATCCCTATCTCTCACCTTGCACCAAACTCAACTCAAAGTGGACCAAGAACCTAGGAATTAGTCCAGAGACCCTGTGCCTAATAGAGGAAAAAATAGGCCCAAATCTTCATCACATCAGATTAGGCCCTGACTTCCTTAACCAGACTCCTAAAGCATAAGAAATAAAAATCAAGAACTAAAAATGGGATGGACTCAAACTAAAAGCTTCTTCTCAGTAAAATAAATAATCAATGGGGTGAAGAGAGAGCCTACATTTTGGGAGCAAATTTTTGCCACATGCACATCAGATAGAGCACTAATCTCTAGGATACATAAAGAACTCATAAAACTTAACACCTAAAAACAAATAACCCAATCAATAAATGGGATAAGGAGATGAAGAAGACATACATTCAATCAACAAATATATGAAAAAATGTTCAACATCTCTAGTAATTAGAGAAATGCAAATCAAAACTAAGATTTCATCTCATGACAGTCAGAATGGCAGCTATCAAGAATACAGACAACAATAAATGTTGGTGAGGATGTGGGGAAGAAGTCATACATTGCTAATGGTACTGATAATTGGTGCATCCAATCTGGACAGCAGTATGGAGATTCATCAGAAAACTTGGAATGGAACCACCATTTGACCCAGCTATCCCACTTCTTGGTCTATACCCAAAGGAATTAAAATCAGCAAACTTTAGTAGCAGTAGCCACATCAATGTTCATAGCAGCTCAATTCACAAAAGCTAAACTGTGGAAGCAATCTAGATGCCTTTCAGTAGATAAATGGATATATAAACTGTGGTATATATACACAATGAATATTACTCAGTATTAAAAGAGAATAAAATTATGGCATTTGCAGGTAAATAGATGGAGTTGGAGAATATTATGCTAAGCAAAATAAACCAATCCCCCCAAAACAAAGACCAAATGTTCTCTCTGATAAGTGGATGCTGATCCATAATGGGGAAGGGGGAGGCATGGGAAAAATGGAGGAACTTTGATTGGGTAAAGGAGAGGAGGATAGGGAGGGTGCATGGGGGCTGGAAAGATGGTGGAATGAGACGGACATCATTATCCGAGGTACATGTATGGCTGCAAAAATGGTGTGACACTACATCGTGTACAACCATAGAAAGGTAAAGTTGTGCTGCAATTGTTTACAATCAATCAAAATGCATTCTGCAGTCATATATACCTAATTAATACAAATAATCTAATAATTTTTTTAAAAGGGTAGATAACATGTTAAAATGAGAGTAGTATTAGGGAATTCCAAACTTTTCAAAGTGTTTGCAGTGGAGTTCTTCCTGTGACTGAGACTGGGAGTACAATTACACAAGATGAATTCCGTGTGATCTTGAGGAGCCTGTTACCTTCTCTGCAGCACCCACCTACCAGGTGTCACATCAGGTGACCTTGAGTAAAACATTAGAAAGGTTTGATTGGGATATTTTGTGACTTTCAAAAGCCACACAGCTAAACACTAAACCAAATAAACTCAATTCTCTTGAAATCATGTCAAATACTATGTCTACCACTCTTAACTCCCACTGAGATGTGCAATGTGTCAAATAATGGCACTTTTGTTTTTATTTAAAAAAATTGGAGGGCTTTAATGAACTTAAAAATGAAAAGAACAATGTAGGTATTCTGAAACACCAAATAGTTGATCAGAAACTATTCTTTGCTTTTTGTTACACAGAAAATTTAGAAATTTTCTTCTAAAACACACCTTTGTTACTAAGCATTATTTCAATTATTCTTAGAATTTGTTTAGATTATATTTGCAAGATGCAAAATCTTTTAAGTCAAAATTGAGGAAAAAAAATGGTAATTTTCAGCAATTCTTTACCGAAACTTAAAAACCATACAGGTTTGCAAGACTTCTTGTGGAAGGAAGATTTGAAAAGTACTTAGGGTTCCAGTACAGTGGGGTACATAGTCATTAAGCAATCTACCTTGCTTCCTCCCTGGAATTTGCAGGGTTTGAGGCACACAGACTGAAGTTCACCTACAGATTCGTTATTGTTTATTCCTTATTCATCATTCAATATCCTTCTCATTCAAATTAGCTTTTATATTTTATGACTAATAAAAGGATCATGGAGAAAAAGAGGTTGTTGGCAAGCAATCTCATTTCCAATGACCATTAGCTTCCATGTGGATCAGTATCCTATAGAGTAACTCTAGATCTATCTCTACTCCTTTTAAAAGAAAAAATAAATCATCAAATCATTGAGTTAGGGAAGGGGAGTTAGGCATACATAGCTCAGTCTCCTCCTCCCTGTTTTTAAGTTCAGTGTTTCTCTGAATATAGAACTCATTTCCTGTAATAAGCTTAGTAGTAAATGCTCTACTCTTATATTAGAAAGTCTGAGGATTTCCAGGCCTCTCTGTGGCTTATGAGGATGTACATCAGGAATTGTACCAAATATTATAAAGTTCATTATCATTCAAATTACTTCCTTATATCTCACAGGACTATTTCAGTTGGGAGAGACCTGCGCTAACTTGGGCCAAATAGCTGACACTTCCAGGTGAGGCAGTGATAAGGTCATAATTCATTATCCTGTCTCTCTTTTGTGGACCCAGCAACTAGTATATGATGTAGATGGTGCAGCAACAAGATCATGGAACCTGAAATGACTGGTTCCTAACTATCAACCACATGGATTCTTTTCTCTTTTTTTTTTTTTTCCTTTGGTACTGGGGATTGAACCCAGGGGCATTTTACCACTGGGCCACATCCCCAACCCTTTTTATTTTTTATTTAGATACAGGCTCTAAGTCACTTAGGGATTCAGGCCTCAAAAGTGGCTGAGGCTGCCCTCAAACATGTAATCCTCCTGCCTAAGCATCCAAAATTGCTAGGATTACAGGCATGCACCACCATGCCCAGAAAAATATGGGTTTTTTATAATGTTTCCAGGATTTGCTTCATGATTGCATGATTTCTGCAGTTACATACGGCTCTTAACTTAGAATCTCCCTGTGTTTGATTTAATGATCTGCTGTTGCAATCTAGAAATTCTTAATGTTTTTGTGTAAGAGGTCTCATAAGCATAGTTTTGCACTAGATCCAATAAATTATGTAACCAATAATGACCCTGGTAAAATCTTGTTAGCTATAATTAGGGGAGGATTTTTAATGGCTCACAAGAAAACACACTCTGGCAAGAATTAAAGGAAAAATACACTTATTTAAGAATATTATTCAGTTACTAAGTTTATATGCTGAATTCCAAAAACAATAAAAATAGAAAACCTGTCTAAACATATAACAGACATATTTCATATGAAATTCTAAAGAAGCAATAACTTTTTACCCCAATACACAGGATTCCAAGGACCCAACAAAAAGACCTTATATACCAGATAAACACACACACACACAGCACAGCACACAATCATATATTCACATGAGAAAATAAAAGGAAAAAGCGGATTATTTTATTATTTTGTAAGGAAAAACATATATCCACTTTCTTTTAATTCTTAGATTGAACTTTCAAGTCTTACAGAGGAAACTTGTTGGTAGAAGCTTGTAACCTTTACAAACAGAACTTCAAGAATATGAAAAATGAGATTTTTACCTTCCATTCCCTAGCTTAAGGTAAGAGATGCTGATTAAACGAGTTTGTAATATTTGTTAAAGACAGGAATGGTCCACCTAATTCTGGGGTTAACAATTGGGAAGCCAACCCAAAGTTTAGCCCTATATCAACTATGATGCCTTGAAGGTAATGTCTTAAACATATCTCGAATTAGTTTAATTTTCTCCCAAATCACTGAAACAAATTGATATCTGTACATTGTCCTGATTTTTCCTAAAATTTTTTTCCATATAAAGTCCCTAGACGTATCTCTAGGAAAATGCAATGCTATTCTGCTTAATAAAGACAAACTACTGATACATCCAGTTTCTTAATGTCATGCACAAGGCTTCTATCTTCTGGCCTTTTCCTTCCTTTTATCCTACTGTTTAATCTTGCTCCATCATGGACTCTATGTTCATCCCTGTTGAACTCTAACCTACAGGTTTCCTCCCTAAATGCTACTTTTTTGTGTGCAATGTTCTAAGCTTCCAAATTTTTTCTTTATGTGGTTGGCTCCCATTCACAGGTAAGGACTTGGCTTAAACACTTATGGGGAATTTGTCTCATCTCCTTTCCCTAGATTCAGATTAAAATGCCTTTATCTCTGATGCTTTTGCATTCTTTTATTTTCCTACATTAACTGTGTATTAGTTACTTATATGATTGTCCATACTCTCCGAAAAATTATTTCCAGGAAGACTCTGTGAAAACTGAAAATGTAATTGCCTCTATATCGATGCACCTTTATACCCAACAAAATTCCTTTGAGATTAGGTTATTCACAAAATTGGGGGAAATGACAGAGAATAAACAAATAAATGAATAGATTAACATATAAATCTATTATTAAGTGATGAAAAGAGTATCTCCTCTATTTAATTTTTCTACTTTCATATGGTTTTATTTTCTCTATACTGATGCTAGGTTTCCTCTTTGGATAATTTTTACATTTATTAATTGGGCAAATATTTCTTATATGATTACTGCCCGACCCTGTGGCTTTTAGTGAACAGTGGTTTAAAGATGTTCATTGCTAATAGAGGATAAATACATGATTTATATTACTATTTTATGAGCAGAATATGTTGAAATAGATAATTTAAAATGAGATTTTAATTTAATGAAAACATTATCTGTACCAAGTTGAATTCATGATGTCCATTGAAGAGGTTTAATGTATAATTACAGTTTTACTCTTCTCTTAGGATCTGCAAATTTGAAAAATAAATAGAATTACATATATATATATATATATATATATATATATATATATATACACACACTATACTACTGAATTTGTGCAATGTATCTTAGAAAAAGCAGCCCAGTCTGGATTAGAATTGAAACTCTTCTGTTTTTCCAAAAGCACTAAATACCAAAAGCACAGAAGGATGACTGATGAGGAGGAGGAAGGTTGTATGTGTGTGAACATTTGTCATGACAAACTCCAGTGTTCCCACTCATGCATTTTACATTTCTCTAAAATTACACCTTGGACTTCAAAAAGATGTCATTGTGAATTAAATTTATCTGATTGACAATCAAAATGTCCATTATTGGAACACTTTGAATTTTAATGAGTGCTTTCATTGTTACAAAATTTTAAACTCATTCTGAACACAGTTCTTCAACTCTATACAGACTAACTACTTTTCACTCCACGTAGTCTGATAAGGGCTTCTATAAATTTTTCAAGTGTTTAATGTTTCTTCCATATCATCAATATGAAACCAAGCATAGTTTGGGATTTTACATACATTGCTTTTCACCAAAAAAGTCTTTCTTATTTGTTAAGTTTTCATTTTTTTAACTTTATGCTTTTCCTGCAGATTTTTTTGCCTTGAATCCTTCTCTTTTACATTTGACAGAACATTCTTCTGCCTTCTCTTACTTCCGCAACCTGTCATGTTGCAAGATATGTATCTTTTATCCGTGGTGCTTATTGCATTCATGTTGTCATTCTACTTCTTATGTATAGTTGACTCTGTATCACTGATTATTTGAACCAAAGGATCATGTTTTATATATGTGTGTTCACAATTGTTATTCTAACATCTAGTATATGAATTTGCACTAAAGGAGCTTTTGATACATGGCTTAGAATTACTAAGTAATTCCCAAATCCCCAGGATATGAGGTGGACAAATTTGTAAGTCAAATTTATACAAGGAGTCAAGTTAAATACATTCAAATATAATTATTGCATCATGACACAAAATTTAGACACAGAAATAAAAAGGGAAAAAAGAAGGTTGAGAAAAGACACTGCCATTCACGGTTCCTTTAACTTTGTGACATTCTAACTGTAATTCACAGTAAATTCACATAGTTTTCATAATTCTCATTTCACAACTGACAGGCATGTGATGCAAAAAGTTTAAATAATTGGTTAAACTCATGACTCACAGGAAGTGGTGAGGCAGGAGTGTAGCCAGATCTGATCATCTCCAAAGCCCACCTTCTTTCTATCACTCAATGATTGAACTACTTACCTGTCAGTGTGTAACCTCCAATTCCCTCTTAGAATCGCTTGAGCTTGGGCTTTGATCTCTCAAGTCTGAAGAATGACTTATATGGAAATTGTGAATTTAAACCTATCTTAGATTCACATCTTCTTAATTACATTTTCTCTTTTTTCCCCATAAGTGCAGTCACAATTTAAATACTTCTGCAATTGTTGATTACTACACTCACAATATGCCAGATGTTATCTCATTTAAATTGTGCCCACACACTGCAGGTGCAAAATGGAGTCCAGAATTGAGGAAATTTAGATTTAAGTATTTCTGTGTTTTCATTTAATCTATATGCTCAGTCCAATGTAAATCATTTTCTTCTTCATTTTTTTCCTGCCTTCTATTTGCCTAGAAGACTTTTAAAATATTACTTTAAAAGTTCTGAAAAGTTAGAATGGTATATTTCTTTTTGTAGAATTTTTAATTTTTATCATCACCTTTCAGGTGGATTGTACATTTTTCCAGACTACAAAGACAGTAAATAACCTTGCACATTTTGGGTGGTTGGTTGTGCTAGGGATTGAACTCAGGACCTTTTGCCTACCAGGCACTCTACCAAACTGAGCTATATCACCAGCCCAACCTTGTACATTTTTGATTGTATAAATATAATGTAGCTAAGTCAGTCATACTTTCCAGAGTATGACTGACAGGATAGGGTCACATCAAAAATCCTTAAGCAAATGCATCTACCATACTTCCATAATTATTCTATATTTATTTTAAAGGATGACCCCTTTTACATTCCTGTTATTTTTTCTTAAAGGTATTCTCTGTTTATTCTTCTATGCTATGACATCCAAGTTCATAAATCTTGAACATAGCGTGTCATCCCCAATGGTGTTTCTATAGGTTTCTCTGACTGAGTTAGCAAGAAAGAAAAAGAAAAAAAAATTCTATAAAAATTATCATCTTAGAGGGAGTCACCATTAGCTAAATCATTTTTGTATAACATCTGAGAAACTATGTACTTCACTAAATCTGAGATACTATCCATTGGGTGACACAATTATTTTAACTACTAATAAGAAAACAGTGCTGCAGTCTGGCTGGGCACAATTCAGGAGCCACTTGTCAAAAGAAACAAACTTTATTTTTAGAACACACATACCACACCACACCACACAGCTCCTCAGGAAAAACCCTCAGAGCCCAACTCCCACCACCAGCTTCCCACAAGCCTCTCAACCTCCCCCACTCCTCCTGCTCTTGAGGCAGATTGGCTGGGTCATGTGGGCGGAGCCTAAAATGTCCCCCAATGAGCAGCTCTGGGGCTGAAAGGGCGGGGAAACAGCCCAATGAGCATCACCGCAGAGGAGCCAATCAGTTGGCAGCTAGAAGTTTGCTGGGGCCGCTGTGAGCCAATCATCAGCTGGCAGCTGGAAGTTTGCTGGCAGCTGGAAGTTTGCTGGGGCCCCTTCGGCTGTGGCTCTCAACAAAACTGTGTAAATTAAAATGAATGTTAGTATTTTTCTTATTTTATACTATGAGAAGATATCTGCAAGACTCCAGGCTCTTTTATCTATCATTCTTGTTTATACATTAAAAAGAAAATATAAGAGCAATAATTTTTAAGGTATTCATAAAATTTTTCATTCAATCTGGATCACAGAATTGCCAATTATCCTGGATCACAGAATTGCCAATCTTGATATTGGAATAACAACCTATGACATTAAGAAATGGAATTCCTTTAAAAGATCATCTATTTTTGTCTCCAAGCTATTTTTCCATATAAATTACTTCTAATTTATGGATTTGATTTTTAAGTTCTCTTAAAATTTCTAGAGGATTTTATGTAATATATTTTGGCAATAATAAGAAATCATATTTTTTTTCTTAAGTGGGTCTTAAATATTCTATTGATTTTTAAAGGAAGGTGCCATGTCTGTCAAAGGGTAACAGAACATGCCACCTTCAAATAGGTCTTTGCATAAGGATTATTTTTACCTAAAAGAAATTTTTTAAAAAAAGTAGGTGCAAGAAGGATACTCTTTCACTCCCTCTCTACTTGCTAGAAGGAGAAGAACCTGTGGTATGGAATATGTCTTCCCTACTCGAGAATAAAAGTAGCATTCTTATCAGCAGGCAGGAACATAAGACTGAGCAAGTTCTGTAGAAGCAGACTTTATTAAAATAAACCCTTTATTTCTTTAGCTTCCCCCACATAGTTTAGTAACTTTTCCACAATTGTCCCTCTTTGTTCAAACTGGAATAAAAAACATTTAGCCTATGCCACTTCTGTGGGTGTTCATTACTATAGAAGAGATCCCATGTTATTCACTATATATGTGCAATACATTTTATGCCTTTCCCCTGTTAATTTTCCTTTCACCAATTTAATTATCAGTTCCAGTAAAACCTTCAAGAGGGCCAAGATAAAATCTTACCTCACCTGTGTTGTTTTGCCCATGATAATTTAATACGTTAATATTCCTAAATGTTAAAACTAAAAATATAAATGCATGCATATATACATACATAAAACTGCTTTTTAAATAAACAAAAGTCAGGTAACCAAATAGCAATCTAAGACTGGCTAGTGTTCTATTGTGTTTGGCAAACTGTACCCATTCATTGGGCATCACTTGCCATGTGTCTTTTGCACTTATATGAGGTGCATTGACCCATGAGTTACCATACCGTGCATTTCCTCTTTGGAGACTGGCCTTAACCATTATGTTCCAGGCTCTTTTCACCTTTATTTCTTCAGACATAGGAGGAATCTCTGTCTTCCCATCATGCTTTCCTCATGATGTACTTTAGTTTTCCTATTTAAATAAGTGGAAAAATTGTCCATTCATTATTGTCCTTAAACAGAAGGAAGTTCATGGCTAACATTTTGTGTTCACTTATTTATTGTGAACAAGCCACTTTGATGGAGGCTTTTAAAAAAATTTATATTTCAAGAATAATTAAAAAAAGAATAATTCAGAATTCGTGAAGTTCATTTAAAAATGATGTAAGAAGAGATTTGTTTGGTTATAAAATTTAACTCAGTAGAATTTGTATGTTGCAGTTGAAATTTTAGATGTCTTATTAACTTCTTCCCTTCTTCTTCTTTTAATTCTACATGTAGTAGCCAGCATCTGCAGGTTTTTTCTTTTTTTCTCTCTACTTTATCTCCTTAGGGATTGCTTCTTTTATCATCATTACCCAATCCCAATGTTCATGTTTATTGAAATGCAAATCACACCTGTTGTTTTACTTTGGGTTTAAGTTTTCTGAAATAACCTGGAATTATTATGTGCTCATTGCAAAATTGTCCCAATTTAAAAAGGTTTTCTTTTGTTGTTGTTGTTGTTGTTTGTTTGTTTGTTTGTTTGTTTTTGTGATCTTACAGTTTCTAGATCTTAGCCAGGATTTAAAGCTTTTATAATAATAGAAAATAAATATGAAGAAAAAATCATATACTGAAATTCGAATGGGCATTGTCTTAATGTTTCCTGAAGAAAGTAAAATGGTGTAAGGAATGAGTAAGCATTACAGTGTTCACTTTGATTGGCAGACCCCATCTAAGCTAAGCTTGGTCAAGATAAAGCAAAGACTTACTTCAGCTATTAAGTTCTGTACTGGAAAGAAACTATGTACAACTCACTGCCATGGAGATGATGATATAGTACCTGTCTTAAAAGTAAGGTAGGAGTGGTTATGTGTCCTGATTATGTAGCAGCAACATTGTACAGAAAAACTTGTATCACGTGAACCAGAAATGCGTCAGACTACTTTAAGACTAATTTAAGTGAGCAAACACAATGTCTGATCAAGAAGAGAGGATGTCTCCATGTTTCCTTCCTTTTCTAAGTGATATACTAGTTCATTATCCTCCCTTCTTTCTCTCTGATATATATATATATATATATATATATATATATATATATATATATATATATATATATAATCTCTGTCATCTAGATAATTAAGACTCATCTCTATCATCTAAATAATTTAATATATATTAATAACATATATCTAAATAATTATATATATATTTATATTTATTCATATGCCCATGTGGGGCAAGGGGATGGAATACTACCTGAGGTAGCATCCCTATGAAGTTGGAAAGTCCTATTCTCTTCATTAACTATAGGGTCTATGGCATATTTTCCTAAAAGAATGCCTGAGGATAGTGCTGTACCCAAGTCTTAAAACTTCATCAATGAAGTTATGAATGGTAGGGGAGATTGAGCTAAAGGAAAATTGAACTAGGACTCTGTAGGGTAGTAATTTCTAAACTAAATGCATGCTAGTTACTGTTTTGACATAATTTTCTTTTTCTTGTTTTTCTAAAAGTTGAGTGTTGAAAAAAATAATCTAGTTATATTGAGGATTTCATTACTTAAGATTTTATTGCTTATAAATAATGGTATCATAAGAATATAAAAATCAGTTCAGAAGATGGAAAACTACAATTATTTTATGCTTCATTGGAAGGTAGCAGTATCGAGGAAGGTCCCTGGGGATCAAAATGTGCTTTGTAATTATTCAACATATTCATTAAGCAGTCAGTGGAAAAAGTAAATGAGTGCATATCCAAATTTGTACTAAAAATGTTAGAAGTGAAAGATAATAAATCAGCTTGATCAAAGATACAGATGGATATGGACAGCTGGGGAAATTATTTAGATGACAGAGATGAGTCTTAATGGAAAGAATAGTAAGCTAATGAATTTGAAGAGGAATAATACATAGCACAGAAATATAAACTAATAAGTTAAAATACATATGAAGTAATTACAGTGAATATAATTTTAGAGTATTTATTGATAAACTGAAAAAATTTCAGGTCCAATATTTATGCCAATGAAGAATAACTACATTATAATTTTCCTAAGTTGAACAAATGGAAAGAAGAGGAAAATTATGATAGCATTTAGCTAGACAATAAAATTTTGCCTATAAGCTTAATGGAGATTTTACAAAGTTAGCTGACTTTAGGACAAATCAACAATAGTAATAAAAGGTGGTGATTTAAACTAACATGGAGATAACTATTTAATGTTTGAAACATTGAGTTCCCTGACATATCCAATCTTGCAGACTACTCAAGTCTGTCTCAAAAATTTCTGCTTGTTCACACTCTTGTGGCATTTCTTCTGTATCTCTTAACTTCAAAGAACCATGGCATACTCTTTCCTTGCACTTAAGACATAGTGAAACTTAACAAACCAAATCTCCACAGTTGACTCTTTTGACCAAACAAAACAGAATTCTAATCCCCTAGATATATCACATACTCTAACCACATGTTAAGCCAGACCATTTCCATATTTATAAAATTTTGCATTGCTAAAAACAAGATACTACTATTAGAATACATTCATTTCCTATTTGTCTCCAGAGACAAATAATAATAGATATAATTACTAGTGTATTTCAGTGGAAAATACCTGAATTTATGAAATTGATGCAACTGTATTTAAAAATAAGGCCAACAGAGATAGAAATCTCCAGGCCAAATGTTTGTGAAATTAGGTAATACCTATTTGAAGGAGTGGATGATGAGAGAAATCTAGTTTGTGCATTTAGAAAATATAAATTCTTGTTTTCATTCTGACCCATTTCCTTTGTGGTCTTGATGACCCTCTTATTCTCTCTGGGGCTAACTAAAATCAGGAGAGTAATAGTTAATGACAATATTACAAGTCCTCTATAGACTGTCACTATCAACATTATTAATATGCTGTCAGTATTAATTTTATTAGCAAATGCAATTATTTTCCATGTAAAATACAAATACTTGACCTAGTGAGAGTATATAAATATATTTTTATAAAACTTAACTTGAATTTGATCCTCCAAACTCCTGCATACTAAAGTTTAACCTTTTATTTCACTCTAAGCACAATATAATAAATAGTTACTTGGGCTGCCATTAACAAAATAAGAGACAGGGTGTCTTAAACAGCAGACATGCATTTCACATAACTCTTAAGGCTAAAAAGGTCCAATAGAAGGGTGCCAGCATGGTTGGGTTCTTGTAGGAACTCTTCACTTTGCTTGCTGACAGCCAGCTCTTCAATATACTCTCACATGGAAGGAGCAAAAGAGGAAGAGGAGCAAGAAGAGAGTATGCTTGTCTCTTCCTCTCCTTGTAAGGTCGCTAACGTCATCATTGAAACCTACTCTTCTTTACACCTAATTAGCTCCCAAGGGCTCCACCATCATATCAACTTTTAGGGCTGTCACCTCTTTTGGGGAAACACAAACTTTCAGTCTTCATAATATCATTAATTTGTCTCCTGCTTCCTTTTTTTTTTTTTTGCTGTTTGAAGAAAGGAATTCTTTTGTCTTAAGCTTCTTTCCCTTATGTTCTTGCAGAGTTTTTTTTGTTGTTGTTTTACTGTCCTTGTCCTAGATAATAGTTTATCATCATCACCAATTGTAATGAATTTAAATACCACCAATAAGTCATAATCACCATCAGTTCTCATTTCATATGCTTTCAGTTAAGGAAGTGGGTGCTTGCCTGTTCTGTCATTTGTTCAGAAAGGGGAAAAAATTAGTATTCACTGTAGCTTCTTCACTTTTATAAATGGTGTTTCTTCCTGCACTGCTTTCTGCTGTACTCCCCAAAGCACTTACTAATTCTGAAATCCTCTCTTGGGTGAGTCTAAGAATTGGAAATTGTGACCTTGAGGCCGTACTGATAGATCATTTCTTATGTGCTCTGATTCCATGACTATGTTGAATTCCAGAGAAGAACATCTTCCCTGAGCTCTGGGAGATTCATTCATCTCAAGGGTCTTTGCTTCTCTTCTCTTATGGGAGCCATTTCATGTATGTGCACTCTCTGGGCACTGAATCAAAGTAGAAACATATGGCCAATAATATGCTTACGATGTTTCACAGAGGAGAAAGAGTAGAAGAGATCAGGTGAAACATATAAATCAAGGAGTAACCTCAACCAGATAATTTCATGACAAAGCATATGTGGGTTAGACAATATTTTTTGAATGAATCATACATCTTAGAAATAGTTACTAATTATGTTTTCCTTAGAATTGAATTCATTGTAGATGCTCATTTGTATGTTTGACTATACTACATTAATACTAGAAATGTAGGACTAATTTAAGGGCTAATCAAGTTTATATCACTTTATAATAGCCACCACCCTATAAAATGGTCCATTAAGATTATCCCAGCTTAAAAGGGAGGAAGCTAAGGGCTCCCAGATAGGAAACAGAAGAGCCAGGGTTACAATATGTTTCTATCACAATTCAGAAAAGTCCAAGATCTTAAAAATCATCTTCACATAAAGGGGAAATTTTCCCGTCAGCAAAAGTATTGGCCCCTGAGTGCATTCATGAAGCTGAAGGAATGGAAGAAAAAGTGACTCTCGCCAGCCCTCACATTCCACAATAATCAGTTATAAACAAAAAGCCTGGCATCTAGAGCTCAGACCATATGGGAACCCCTACACCTTCAGTTCACAGGCATGCATTGAAGTCCTTGATAAAGTTATTTGGGAACGTCTGTACATTGCTGACTCTGCCTTGGAAGCACACATTCAAGAAGACATGCAATAAATTATGGGTTGTTTAAAGGCTCAGTGTAATACAATGAAATGACAATCATCCTGAAAACCAAGGTCTTGCTGGGCAAATCCTATACTTGGCAGCAACTCTCTCCTGACCTACAGGGCTCAGAGCTGTCACTGTACTCTGTTACTGCCATAGCTCATCATCAGTCTCCAGTATGCTGTGTTGTATTTACACACCAGCTCCCTATTAAAGAGAAGTAGCTTCATAAAAGAGCAAATATCACTAAATATTACAAAACCAAAGTATCTGCATGATATTTGAATAAACCCAGAAGGGATAAAATGAAAAAATGATATGGAAACAGGGTATGGTGATGCAAGCCTGGATTCCCATAAAATAAGGAGCCCAAGGCAATAGGGTTGCAAGTTTAAGGCCAGACTCAGCCTCAGCAACTTAGTGAGTCCCTGTCTCAAAAAAGTAAGAAGGGCTGAGGGGTAAAGAACTGCTGGGCTCAATCCTCAATACTAATAAAACCAGGATGATGGTGATAGTAACAATAATAATGAAGAGCAAGTTGTTCTCATATTTCAGTACACCAGCATAAATATCCAATAGGATATCTGTGGCCCTGAAGGTGAAATTATAGGTACTAATATCAGTAAAACAGAATTTACTAATTTATTGCTTGATAAACATTGGCTTTATCCTACAGTTTGTGATTGTTTTCATTTTTAAAATTATTGATGCCAGCATTAGTATTAGGGGTTAGATATACTATTTTAATTAATGCGTTTTATAATGTGGTTTAACTGTGGATAGCAAAAACCCACTTCAAACTTGTCCAAGCAAAATGGATTATTTGACTTATGTAACAGAGCAGTCTAAACCTAGAAACAGCTTTAGGTACAGCATAAGAAGGGTATTCAATTGAGATATTCCAAAATAACTATCTAGAGATAACTATTCACCACTGATATGCTCTTGTCAACTTTATTTTTAGGTGGCTATAGTCAACCACAACAACCAGTAACATTAAAAAAACATTGCATAAGTTTAGATATCTTTTTGAAATAAATACTTTCTTTCTGCAACTGAGTTTCAGTGGAATCAATGTGTAAGGATTTCACTGGGTCAGCTGAGTAATGGGTTTAGTAAGGAAACTGAAATGCACTGACGGGCCACATCAGGGGCACATGTACTGCTGAAGCGCAAGGTTGAACCAGGCTCCCTCAAACCACAGGGAGAAAGATTGAGGAAAGAGTCCTCATCTGCCTCTCCCCTAAAGCAAGGGACTTACCAGATGAAAGTCCCTTTCAAATTGTTGCTGGGTAGGCAAAATGTCGGGTCTCTTGTATGAATGGCAACCATGCGAAACAACGAATACTAACACAGTGTCTAAGAATAAAAATGTGCACTCAGAGCTTAACATGCCCTTAAACACTATTGCCACCTTTGTTCAGTTTTTAGATAGGATTTATTGGCAAGCATGTTGTTAATGTTGTCTCAATTAGCAAAATGGAGTTGAAATGATCAAGATCCTGGACCAAAATATATCCATTGGTGTTATAGCCATGCATAGCAGACCTGCTTTCAAGTGAAGCCAATGTATTTTCCTGCCAAAAGGAGAGAAGAGACCATAGAAATTCAGCCCGTAGAAATGTAAAAGAGTAGTTGATTACTCAGAATAAACAGAAATAGCAGAAGGCAGCTGGCAGGGAGGATTCAGAGATGGGCTGATAGAGTTTTGAGAAAAAATAAATACCTCTGTAGAACTATATTTCAGATACTAAAATATAAGATGTAGGGCTTCAGATGTGAAAGCATTGCATTGCTGAAAGTGG
Source organism: Marmota flaviventris (assembly GCF_047511675.1). NCBI lineage: Eukaryota > Metazoa > Chordata > Mammalia > Rodentia > Sciuridae > Marmota > Marmota flaviventris. The sequence goes on along the minus strand of NC_092500.1, from coordinate 43,921,339 downwards.
AAACCTCATGAGCTAAGCAGAGGGCAGCTTCTAATAACTGTCTACCTCAGAACATGTACTGACCTTTCCGGCCTCATGTCCACTACCAAATGTTAAATGGTAAGTAGGTAAACCACAGAAGTGTACATGTCATGCAAAAGCTGAGTCTTGACAGATTAAGAAGCACACCCATGTGAGAAAAGCACCCCGTGGATTTATTAATATGGTAACTCTGTACCAAAATCAACTGACTAAATCAACAAAGACTAGTAAGCAAAATTTTATGCTCAAATTCAATAATCAAAACAGAGATCTTATAATCAAGTCCCAGTCAAGTTTGAGGCTCCTTGAAAAAAAAAAAATGAAAAAGAACAAGTACAATGGTCTAGACTGCTTGAAGCCAGGAAAACTGAAAATTCAAATGATATTTTGTTTTAGTCATATAAATTCTATTAACAAGCTTGTGTGTATGCATGTTTTATCTGGAGTCTTACCACACTTTACCAAAATAGCATATGTATGTGTCTGCATGCTTGTATTTTTGTATGATGCCATCCTTGATGGTCAAAGTGTTCATTTAGGCCCTTGGGAACATGCTGTACAAAGATTAATTCTTATGGTGCAATTTAAATGCAATAAGAGAAAAATGATTAAGTGCATATACTTTCACTTAGCAGGTTCAGCTAGCTTATTTGTGGATCCAACATAATCTCTTAAAAATTACCATAAGAGAAATATAACAGATTGTAAATGGTTGCTTATATTAACTTAGCTAAGTACTTGTAATCTGCCTAAGCATTATTTAACAAAACATAATTGCAAAATAATACGATATCTCCGGAGTTTGGAAGACTCTTATTTGCCTAAATCATATTCAGCCACCAGAAGGCTAAAATAAAATAAAATTAAAAAGTAAATTTGAAAATATTTGAAAAAAATAGTTAGTTCTTTTCCTGGTATTTCATTTCATTCATCTTAGAAAAACAAACACGGTAAGGAAAAAACAATAACAACAACAAAAACCCATTTGTCCACAAGACACAGCATTTTAGATTTTAAATACTTGGATTTGGGTGAAAAAGTATGTTTTTTATGGAATTCCAAAAGTCAGACTTTAAGCATTGAGAGTCCATTTTGAAAGAATGAAAAATAAGTCTTATATCACAAAATATAAAGAAGGAAAATGCAGCATGATAATCTTCTAGCCCAAAAGGAAATAAAGCTTGACCTGGAGCAATGTTCCCTATACTAGCAGCAGAAATTGGAGTTACAAGGTTCTACCCAGGACCTACAGAATCAGGAGATGGAACTCTGCAATTTAAAAAGCCCTATAGGTCATCCTGATGTCAACTAATGCATGAGAAACACTGGTCTAGACTAAAACAGATTTGATAGAAATAATTTAAAGTCAGTTGCTTGAAAAGAGTCTCTGTAGCTGTTCCACCTGGAGGCAGACACCCTGGGAAAGTCAGGGAGTGCTCTATATAAACAGCTGAGTATATAGAAGAATCCTGGGGTAGACCTTCCTTCCCTTCAGAGCACGGAACACAGTTTGAAAACATACCTTTACCCATGTCCTGTCCGGCATGAAGCTGGGGCCTATATGTAGCTTCTGAGTTCTGGGTAGTGCACAGAAAGCAGAAGAAGCTTCCTGAGTATCTCCAATACAGACAGAAATCTTGAAAGGATCTGAAATTTGGACAAGGAGGACTTCAAATCAGATGGTCTTTCTGAGCAAGGACTGCAGCAGAATGCATACATATTTCAGCAACAAATACAGATACCTCTTCCTTTCCTCATGGCAGGATGGTCTCAATGCTCCTAAATGTAGATCACCTGGAGAGAAGGGTCTAGAGAGAGAATTCTCAAAGTAATTGAGTTACCTTAAACTAATAATCCCTGGAACATGGACTTATTAACTTGTATTCATTTATAGAAAAAATAATGGCAGCTATATAATGGTTTTCATATTGCAGTCTGTAATTATTCATTTTAAATATAGTACCATTAAATTATGTGGAAGATTTTAATGACAAAATATGTTCTCATAATTATATCAGTAACATTTCCAACTTGAAACATGCCTATTAGCTTTTCATCACTGTGAAAAACACCTGAGATAATCAATGTAAAAGGGGGAAGGTATATTTTGGCTCCTGGTTTTAGAGGTTTCAGTCCCTGGCCATTTGATACCATTGTTTTGGACCTGCAGTGGCACTTGTACAATGTCAGGGATGTGTGGTGAAGGAGGCCTTCTCACCTCATTTTAGTTAGGAAGTAAAGAGAGTAAGACAGCAGGAAGCTGGGGTCCTAATATCCCTGTCAACAGCACACCCCACTGGACTAACGTCTTTGTACTAGGCCCCGTCTCTTAATGTTTTCACCACCTTATAACTCCCAGCACCATTAGTTGGAGATGAAGTCTTTAACAAATGGCCTTAGGGGAAACATTTCATATCCAAACTATAGCAACATGGCATTGATCTTAACTAGCCAATACCAGATGTTCAAGAAGTGTCACTTGTGGTTCAAGCATTATGCTACATGTTGTCATATTTTATTTATAGACATAAGAAATTGGTTTAGTGAACATATCAGAAAACTGAGACAAATAACATTACCAGAGGTCACACTAGAGAAAGATGGAAACACAAGTGTTTGATATCAAAGCTTAGTATCCTAATCTCTTAATGATGCCTGAGATACAATAATTAATGCCCGAAGAATGTAAATAGCATAAACTAAAAGCTAAATGAAACATCTGGTGTGCATTATATATATATCCTAGATTGTTAATAAGCACCTGTTAATGATTAGATAAATATCATTCGATTTATAGGTACCCATTTCTGATTTAGAAGAGCAAAGGATAAAATCAAACCTTTACACATGCCCTATCCAGCATGAGGCTGGGGTCTAGCAGCAGCTTCTGAGTTCTGGGTGGTACAGGTGGTATACAGATGGCTACTGAGTAGCCCTAATAAGGACAGAAATCTTGAAAGGATCAGTTAGCCACCTTATCTACATAGCATTGCCCTCTTTCCTGCATGTCTCTAATATGATTTTTATTCCTTCTGGAACTCACCACCACTTGACATACATCTATTTATAAATTCACTTGGTATCTGTCTGTCTGTCTCATGTGTGTGTAAGCTCCATGAGAGTAGGACTATCTGATTAGTCTACTACCATACCTTTAGTGCTCAACTTCTGGTAACAGACAACTCAGTAAAAATCTCAATGGAATACTTAATACAATTTCCTTTCCATTTTTAATGATTTAAGTATTTGTGAATGAATATTCAACTTCAGCTAATTCTTTTCCTACTATTAAATGGACAGTGAATGCTAATAAAACAGTCCATAGTTTTATGGACTTCTCTGTGGGATTTAAGGGGGTCATATCTTAAATGTTTGCCAGCTTCAGTGTAGACTTTTATCTCTGCTGAATATCCCCACCCAAAGGTCGCATTGATTGCTTTTGACATTTTTGAAGCTAATAAAGGGTCATGTCAATGTAAGCTTGCAGAATGACAGTTGCATGAAGGGGAGAAATCAAAGACTGAAAAGATTGACCAAGTTAAAAGAAGGATGGGAGTGGGGATCAAACCACCAGTTCTGCCTTTCAAAGATTTATACCACCCTCTTGTGGCAGAGGTAATCCTGACTTCCAGTGAGCTACTGTCAGATCAACCACCCACCCCATTCCACTTGTGTATCATGGTTAACTCAGAAGAGCACAGCAAGTTCCTAGGTAGGGGAGCCAATTGCAACAAAAACAGAATTCTGAACCAGAGTACAAAATGAAAGGTTTTAGGACAGCAATCTAACACCCAGCAATTCCCAGGAAGCTTTTATCTCAGCAAGACCAAAAGAATTCTGGTTCTTATTTGTTTTCACCTAGGATAGACATCTTGTTGGCACCAGGAGTTCCAGAAAGTGTCTGCCAAGTCCATGTCAGTCTTGGCACATTTTCAATGATGTGCTATACAGTACATCACATTTCTACTACAAGAAAGCAACCTGGGACCACACAGATCTCTGTGCTAAAGGCCTGGGAAGAAAAAGTAAGTACTTCCTGATTGGCTGACAGATTGGCTTTGGGAGAGTTCATGTTTCAGTCTTCAGAATGAATGCGACAGCTCCAAGGAATCCCTGTTTTGCTCATTCAGCTTGCAGAAAACATTTTAATTTTATTTGAACTGTTTTCTTTCTCTTTTATTTCATTTTTATTTTCTCTTATTTCCTTTCTTTTTCTTTTACCTCTCACTCTTTTGAGTTTTCTAAATTTTCTTGGCCATCACCAAACAGGCAGGTGACTTTGTTCATTTTTTAAGTTGTTTTTCTTTAACTCTTCCTTATGAGTGCTTTCTGTCAGCTGTGTATTATTTCTCAGGTAACCTCAAACCAGAAAATTCAGAGAATAAGGGGGGAAAACACAGCATTTTGTTAAGTATACTTGTCTTAGAAATATTATGAGATAGAAATTTTTTAAAATCTCTAAGCATACATTTTTAGGTAAGATTAATGATCACTCTAAAAAGTAGTCATCATTTGCCTGTCTGATATTGAGTACATGCACGAACCACCTTCACTGTAGGAAGCACCTTTTAATGCATGAAGGGAGCTTTCATTCCTAAAAATCTATGGAAAGAAGTGAACATCAGGGAGAGAAAGAAATAGGAAACTGTGGCTGTTTATACAACAATGCAATAAATAGGCCAAAGCTTCAAAGAAAATGGGCAAAGGTGAAAGATTCTCCACTTTCTCAATACCTTCTTTGTCATATTGGGGAAAAAAAATACAGAGCTTTTTTTGTTTTCATAATAAAGATGTTGTCCTTTGGTGCTGAATAAATAGGTAACAGTGGTCCACCTCATGCTTTGAATATAGTCCTTGTTGCTCTGCCACAGAGGCTTATTTTAAAATGGACATGTGTTCTTTTCCTCTCTCTTCTTCCTATCTCCCTCCATAACCTGGGGTGGGGTGTCAGGATTACCTTTTTCCATCCTAGAGTTCTCCGGTCTTTGAGCACACACTCATCACAGGAACTAAGTAATTCAGACTTCAGGAATGGGGCCAAAAGATCTAGGGAATGGGGGCTGGGCCAGGTTCGATCCTCAGCACCACATACAAACAAAGATGTTGTGTCCCCTGAAAACTAAAAAATAAATATTAAATTAAAAAAAAGACCTAAGGAATGGCTAACTCCCAAATTAACAAGTGAATCACAATCCCCCACAGGGAACATCTAGAATAAATCATGTCTTTAAAAACCCTCTGTTCTCCAGATGGACAGAATCACTGAGTCTGGGAGAGGAGTCCCCTGTGCCCCTCCTTTGCTAGCAAAGCAAATGAAACTTCCTTTTTCTTATTTTCAAAACCATGTCCTTCTTATTGAATCAGCACTGGGGACAAGGACTTTTGGTAACAAATATGCTATTAGTCTAAGTGAGTATCTCAGGTCTTTCCTCTCTTTTTGTATTGGATTTTTTTTTAGAGTGTACAGAAATGATTATGATTATGATATGATTAGAAGCATTGAGAATGAATTATAAACTAAAATCAGGAATTCTTTAAACAGAGAGGTGGAATGTCTACAATTGTGTCAAAAGAGTTCTTAAAATATGGTTCCAAATTAAAAAAAAAAAAATTCCTCTAAAGAAATAACATAAAGTTACCCTAATTGGTTCATTATTGCTTCCCTGTGACCATTTCTTAAACTTTGCTTTATATAGTAAGAAAGAAAAATAACATGTATTTTCAGATTCATTATGTAATAAAATAAAGGTGGCAAGTGGGCACAATCAATTTACATTATATGCAAAGTAGCTCAGCTTTAATGAATGGCTTTGTACAAAAGAATAGAAAGACAGCCTAGTAGTTCATACAATGTAATCAATAGATTTGAGTGTTCCTTTGTTAATGAACTTGTCTAGCCAAAATATTCCAGTTTAAGGAAATGCTTCATGATAACCAAAGGTAGAGAAATCATTATTCCTGCGTTTAAGGAATGACTAAATTCCCAATTACTGTATCAGAAGATTGTCAGAAAGAGAAAAGCTCATTAGTTCAGCAAAACTACCTGATTATCCCCAAACAGTAAAATCATATTTTTTATGCAAAAATGGGTTGCATTTTGGAAAATTACTGTTGCATGGAAAATGTATTAAAAGAACTTCATGATACGTGCCTAATGTTTTTGTATTGTTGAGGAGCTTGGGAGACATTATTATGCATACAGATGTGCTACAGATCATTAAAGATCAAGAGCTTTCAGATTGCAAAGTCAACAGACTGATACCAAAACTCAAAGAGACAAGCAGCCATCTTATTCAGAATAGGAGCTTTGAGAAATAGAAGTAAAAGTGATATTCTAATCACCCCTGCAACTCATTCAACATTCTGATCATTGTTCTAGGCTGCATAAAGAAAAAAGGAAACAATAAGAATGAACACTTTAACTTGGTATTTAAGAAATAATTTGTAATACTTTTCAGAATGTGATATAGCATAATGTTGATGTCAGTGACATTGGGGCAAAGGACAGGTAGCTAATTATCAAAGAAAGGGAAATGGGTAGATAGCACTCTCCATCCCCCTGTTGCTAACAGCCTCAGGGGAGGGGGAGGATTACACTTTCCAACACAAGCAATCATTCCCTGGATGGCTCTTTTCCTGCCCTTTTGGTCACTTTTGGTCATGCAGGCAAGGAGGGAGGAGGGGACATGAGAAACCTGAAATCTATGAAACGGGTAAGACACCCCCATTCCCTCAGGCACCAGCTCTGGACCCCCTCCTTTCCAGAAGAGTCTCTCTCTCTCTCTCTCTCTCTCTCTCTCTCTCTCTCTCTCTCTCTCTCTCTCTCTCTCCTATCCTTTAGTTATAGATGGATACAATACCTTTATTTATTTATTTTTATGTGGTGTGGAGGATTGAACCCAGCATCTCATAGGTGCTAGGCAAGCGCTCTTCTATTCTTTAAATAAAACTTTTTGCTCTTTCCTTGGTATTTGACCTTTCAACATTGGGGAACTCAACACTGGGGAGAGAGGACAGGATCCTGATTTTCAAGACTGGTTTTATCAGCACTGGTGACAATTTAAGAATAGACAATGGAAATACATTAAAAATGTGCTATAACAGACTGATTTAAATATCTTTTCTGTAAAATAAGGGAAAATTCTGGTATTTATTGAAAATACCACTTACCAAATTTTGACACATTTTTTGAAAGGAATATTTTAAATGCAAAATTTGGACAACAGTATTGAAAAAATACTTTTTCAAGTTTAAAAATATTGTTTTGTTTTGTTTTACTTAGATGATGTGCCCTGCAACTTGAAATGACTGTGATAAGCCTTTTAAAAGGTAATTTCCCGTAAGCTAGACATTATAAGATCTGAGAAATCAAAATTATATTGGGTTCAATTTATTGCTAATAATACAAATAGGGAATAAAGTCTAATTTCCACATGATGTTCTTCTTACTAATAAAAGGAGAAACTGGAACTAGAAAGCTCTAGTGTTCCTGTTTAAAAGACGTGATAAAACTTAACTGGAAGAAATGTAGTGTGCCGATATAGTAAAATGGATCAAGTCTTCATAACATCAGTGTCTGTCTCCTTCCCATTTGCCATTCTTCTTGGCATTGATCTTAACCCTTCCATACTTTCTGGACCCCAAATTCTCCCAGGCCAGCAAGGATTTAATTCAAAGCTAAGTGTTCAGTTACAACTTGTTATTGCTACTAGATGATCTCTGACAATACAGGCCAAATCAAGAAATTATGCTGCTTCTTTGTTTCTGGTTAAGGGTCTGTAACTAAAGATTATTCCTGGGCCACTGTACTGAGGTCTCTACTTAAAATTAGTAGCCTACAGCTTTTCCAGTCTCTGAGCCTGAACCCCTGTTTTACTTTCTAGTCAGTCCATTCTCTCCATTTCAGAGACTGCAATTAGTCCTGTAATGTCTGCCACCTGATACTTTGTGCATTTTTTTTAAGCTTACCTCTGTGAAGCTCTGAACAGTGACAGTTCCTAAATTGTTCATTGCCATGCTCCACTGGCCTATCAGTGATTTTCTGATATCCCTCTTGGAAAGTCCCGGATACCAACTACTTGCCTGCTTCTGTCTTTTGTCATATATCCTCTGGATACCATATTCTGACTGTTAACCCAGATTGCTTTGGGGAGGAAAATGCATAGACTCTGCTTTGATGGTATTTAGACAACAGTTAAAATATAGGCCCATCCAACTCTGGAAACAGTTTAACAAACAACAGTAACAATAAAAATATCTCTAATACCCTGTAGAACACAGTAGAACACATGGTGGAGGGACAAAGAAAAAAATACTGAAGATATTAATCTGATTACAAAATATGGAGCTAGACTAATATAAACATATCCCAAATTAAACACATAATTTTTAATATTTTATTCTTTAAAGAGAGATGCATTTACCCTGGTGCCTCCTCTGTGTATGTCTGCTTCATGACTCAGGAATTTAGGCTTGAAACAAATCAGAAAAGAAGAAAGTGCTTATAATATGTGAAAATCTACTGTCCACATTCTGCATTTAGAGCTTCCAGAATTCTGTAACCCATTTATTTTTATGGTTTCTCTAAATTCTTTCAATGGGAGTACCTCCCCAAATCAATACTATGGATAAAAAGAATAAGGCCACAATACACAGAAACTAATAAGGGCAAAGATGCCAATTTGTTAAAAGATTAACAAATCTTTTGTTCAAAGATTAACAAATGACTAGGATTTATGAATATCAACTTATTGTACAGCTTCAGGTAGAAGAAAGAGTCATAAAGAGTGAATAGATATGTATTCATGTTAACATTAAGGTGATATAAAACAGATTGTGCATAGGTCTTATCTCATTCACAAATTTAATAAAAAGGAAAAATAACTAAAATAAAAATAAAATGAGGATATTGAAAATACAATTAAAATTAATAGAAAGAGAGTAGCAGAAAATTCAAGTGAGAGACTTGCCTTTAAAAATAACTTATATGTGATCCACAACACATTTTTTAGGAAAACTTTGAGATCTTTAAGGAAAATAAAAAAGACTGAAGGAAAGGAAGAGACAGAAATTAAAAGAAAGCAGAGAGTAGAATTACATACAGGTAAAGAAACACAAAGAGATTAAAAATAAATAAAGTATGGCAAGACTACTAGATGAAAGGAAAGAATAAAAATTTGAATTGAATAAAACAGAAAATAAATTTTATGTTGTGAAACCCAAATCAATTATGGGCCAAACAAGCTTGAGAATTTCTATTAAAATGCAGAAGGAAAACACTGATGCAAATAAATGACAAGAGAAAATTTAATAGCTGTAGGGAAAAAAAAAAACCTGGAATGCTGGGATGTACTCCATTAAAGTGACCAGATTTATGCTTATGAGGTAAAGAGAAAGTCTTGATATTCTCCAGACCAATGAGAGAGTTTCAAAGACCAGTTAGTTTCAGATTTCTCCTTAAACATCTTATTGACTACAGGTTATGAAGAAAAATAAAATGTTTTCAAGTGGAAAAGTTTAGCATCCAAAGAATTTTATAAGTAATCTAGAACCTTGGATTATGAAGTCAGAATATCCTCACATATGTATGAACTATAAACGTTAAGCATGTAACTGTTTTAAAATAGTACAATAAAAACATAAAGCAAAACTGTGAGCAAAAAATTGATGTAGTGATACAAGTTGAGAATCACTTATCTGGAAATTCAAGATCTGAAATACTACAAAGACTAAAACTTCAGCAACCCAGGCAGTAAGTCACAAATTAAAAAGTCCATACCTGACTTCATGTGACAGCAGTCAAAACACAGACCCACCAATAATACACTGTAAAATGAACCTCAGGCTACATACACAAAGTATATATGAGGTATATATGAATTTAATGTTCAAACATGGGTCACACCCCCATGTTATCTAACTATTTGTGTATATTAAAGTATTTCAACCCCTACCCCAAAAGAAAATCCCAAATCTGAAACACTTCTGGTCCCAAACATTTGAAACAGGGAACATTCAACCTATAGTATGAAATTATACATATGGGAAATGAAATAAATTAAAATAGAATCTTAATAATTTTATTCTTGAAACCAAATATTCAGAATGTCAAAAACTTCATTTGCAAGGGAATAAAGATATAAAACACTAAAATAGAAACACTGCAATTTTTGAAATGCAGCTTAAATTAATGGAAAGAGAATAACAGAAATTTCCAACCAACAATGGACTTACAATTAAAAGAAACTTACTACAGAAGACACCTCAGTAGATATTATGAAACCATAAAATTGCTAAGCAATAATATTTTGAATATAAATGATATCTATTCTGGGGAGTAATATGAGATCAAAGTAAAAGAGATGATAATTTATAAGATTAAATAATTTGTTTATTCAAACTGCTTATACATCAATTTCTCAAAAATAAAAACAGAAATGGAAAAACAACTGGGACATGCTTTAATAGGCATAACAAAGAATGTAAATTTACAAATATAAAATGTTTTAGTAATTCAGTATGGAAAAAGCATGCTAGCAGAAAAGTGTACAAATGTATTGTTCATGCAATTTACATAAAAGAAAATAAAAAAGGACACCAAAAACTGAAAACATTTTAAATTCATTTTTTAAAAAAGAATATAATGTATCATTTAAAAAGTGTCACCTTAACTTGCATGTAGGCGGTTTGTACATTATTCTTTGAAAGATTTAACATAATCCTTCTTGAAGACACTAGGGACATCCAACAACTGCTTATATTTAGACCACTTTATCACAGAAATTTAAAAAGTAAAAATTGGAGAAGTGAATGAATTAATAGTTTCAAAGCAATACAGTTTGAAATAAGTTAAATGCTCAAAATTAATAGTTTCAAAGCAATACAGTTTGAAATAATAAGTTAAATGCTCAAAATTGAGAAATACTGTATTCATAAGAATTATTACTATCTAGGGAGCAGGAGAGGACAAGGTGTTGAGGATCCTACCAACAACATTAAGATCTTTATTTGTCAGCATATGGTGTTAGAGGGCCTATAAAATTTTTTAAAAGAAAAGTAATGTGATGATATTAATATTTTAATGATATATCACTGGTGAGGCAAGGTGAAAAGTCATAATAATTGGAAGGCAGAAAAGTAAAAACACAAAGATGCCTTGGATTTAAAAGAACTTAGTGATTGAGTATATTGTGGGGTAAATTAAAGTGAAGAATCAACAATTACCTCCAAGAATCTAATGAAGTCACCAAGTTAGACTGATTGGTGAAATAAATGAAACACTTGGTCATTGAGAAACACTTTGGGCAAAAACAGTTTTGCATTTAAACAATGTAAGATTCCAAATAGAACTTCCAGGTCCACAAATACCCTTGCCATATGGTAGGTTTTGCATGATGTTGTAGGTATGGTTAGAATTTAGAACAAGAAGAAACCATTAAAGGATTTTAAAGAGAACATCAAGTTTGATTTTTAAAAAATTTACTGACCCTAAATGGATAATGGATTAGAAGAAAAGAGTAGAATGGAAAACAGAAAATACAAAGGACAATTATAGTCCAAGCTTGAACCATACTGATGCCTATGGATATGGTAAGAAATCAATAAGTGTTCACAATATGACAAAGATGAGTTGTTTCAGTGACTTTGAGGTGCATGAGAAAAAAGAATACAAATTGATCTTTTGGACAGTGTATTTGGTTTACATAGTACACTAGGTTTTGGACTAGTTCTTGCAATAATAAACACTAGATTGATCTGAATCAAAGACTGAGTTCAGTTAAGTATAATTTTAGAATTTTTGAAAAGACAATGAATATATTAAAGATGTACTCATCTCCATGGAACAGAGAAGTAGAACCTAATATGTAGACATACATAGAGATATGTATTGGGGAAACATCTTCAAATAAACAGTCTTTATATGAATAAGAGTAGATATGTTCCCTAAGGTGCATTTAGAATGTGAATAGTTACTAACTCAGAAAAGCACTCTGAAAAATCCAGATGGAGGTGAGATGGAGAAGCAGAAGCAGAGGGGAAAGAGAGAAGGAGAAAAGAAAGACGAAATTAAAGATTAGAGTTGTGTGGTGTCATGCAATAAAAATTTAAAAAACACCTTTTTTCACAAAAACCGAAAGAGGAGAGTTGAATTTTGTTGAGTGTTGCTGACAGGATTCATTGGATTTAGTAATAAAGAGAATTGATGAATTTGGAGCAGATACGGCCATGCAAGGATGAAAAAGGAAGCTAGAGTAGATGATATTCATTCATTTCTTCATTTTTCTGATGAGTATTTATTGTGCTTTCTAGGACCCCTGACCTACAGACAAAGCTACTAAATGCTCTAAGACCCAGGCAGGCTCTGTTAATTCTTATTTCTCCTGTTTTGTTCACAGTTGGAGAGATACCTCGTTAGCAACACTTTAAAACCTAATATCTTCTAGAAATTCTCATAAAAATAGATTTACAGCCACAATATTCTCACTTTGTAGGACTTGTAATTTAGATTGCAGTGCCTTCTGGAACAGGAAAACAAAGCATAGCTGAAAGATAATTTGTTCTCAGAAGTCATTTCTAAATAACAAGAATTTGTTATTTAGTTGAATTTGAGTTGGCTGTCTTCTCTACCTGAAGATAACTTTCTATCACACAGCAAACCCCTTGATAAAATGATAACCCCAATAAGATCTTCCCATCAGTTTTCAAGACAGTGAACATAACTTAGATTTAAACTTAGATCACAGCCATAGAGCAAGGATGTGATTTGTTGAAAGACATAATTACAACGGTCAAAAAAAGAGAAGAAAGAAGATGAATAAGCCATGAATCTTCCAATGACTTGAAAGCAATAGGAGGAAAATACAAATCAAAGTGTAACAGGATTCACAACCTGAAGTCCATGGGCACAGAACTCCAGAGTACCTAGTTTTTTTACTGAAATGATATACTGAATTTTGATCAAAATTCAAAATTTGAGCATGGTTTCTGCAAAATGTGTATACTTTTGCCCTATGGTAAAATTGGAAAAATCATAAGATGAACCATCAGGAAGTCAAGGACCATCTATAATTGCCTTTTTATATCATTTATTTTCTTTGTAATCAAACATATTTACACAGTTGGGAGCATCATTGCAAAAAGGAATCTACAGACTCCATCAGATTTCTAAAGAGGTCCTACAAAATGCTTAAGGAAACCAAGAAAATAACAACAACTTGATAATTCAAAGCAGTCCTTCTGAAGACATCCAAAGTTATGGACTAAATATTTAAAAGAAATAAACTAAAAATATCTTCACAAATCAATGAGTTATATTAGGGGGAAAATTGACATTTAGAAAGGGCCATGGTATTTGTAGCCAGCGTTGACCATAAACCTTTGTCTCAGGTTATAAAAACTTATTATTGAGCTGCAGTAATCAAGACAATGTAGCACACTGCACAAGAATAGATAAATAGACCACGAAAAACACAATAGGGAGTTATCCAGACAATCAACACGTATTGAAAATTTATGACAACTAGTGTGTGCATCAGGAAGAGGATGGGCTTTCAATAAACAATATATTAATCTAACAAATGGTTATACATGTAATCAAACTCTAAAACCCTAAACCACAGGACCTATATAATACAAACAAAACTCTAATGAATTCTCAGGAAAAAGAATAGTCCTTAAATCTCTTTTAACACTTGCATTAACCATAATCTACTGTGTAAATCTATGTCAGAAAATGAAATTTAATATTTCTTTTTTTAATCTCCAAAGTAGAATCTACACATCCTTGGGATTTTTACAGTGTGTTGTAAATACGTATGAAATTGGCAATCTCTCCAGCTCACAGTTTTTCTTTTTCAAATAATGTCATGCTGCTTTCTTAAATTTTTTTTTGCAAGCTAATTTTTAGCAACGATAAATTGATGAACAATGAAATGTTTTTTTTTTTCCTCTATATTTTGTCTTCAATGTATATTCTTAAATTTCTGATGTGGAGTGGCTAAAAAACTTATCTACATAAATGAGTGAAGGGCAGATGTTGCCCAGGATAGTGAAATGTATGTTCTCCTCCAGTCAATAGTCTTTGTAATATAAAATAATTTGATTTGTTTATCTTGTTTGCTTCTTTTATTTATAATAATAGGAAATATCATCATGCAGGAAGTTTTGCCAAAGTGCCTTGTTTACAACAGAATACATGACCATTAGATATGAAAATTATTTTTGTATCAAATTACATGGATGGATTTCTAATGATTGTGCTATATGTATGATTAATACTTCAGATTGCTCTCCAATGTGAGATATGGAAACAATTTCCAAGGAAGTGCTTTGATAAGATAGTCCTTACTATGAAGTTTGCATTTTATTTTATTTTGTGTCTGTACACTTTTGCCTTTAATCTTTGGTTGTTTTCTTCTATCCCTCTCTCATTCATGCACTTTTTCTCCTTGTTAACAGTGGTATTTGGCCAAGTAGACAAACAAAAACAAAAGTCAGTAGATACTTGTGGCTATCCACAAGAATGAACCATGCTTTTTCCTTTTGAATCTGAACTCTGATAATTTGATTAATAGAGTGGAAGTGATCCTGGGTCCATTCCCAGGCCTTTAGAAACTGAGATTTAATTTAAATTTCAGTTAATATTCTCATACAAATTGATTTTACTGTAGGTAACATATATAGGGAAACTAAAATTTTTATAGTAACAAATAATTGTGGCAGCACCATTCATTGAATGTCTGTTCTTTCTCCCACTAAATTATAATTTTCTTCTGTTTCTCTCTATTGACTGGAAGTCATCATGATCATGTCTTTGGATGAAGCTGGGTCCTTCAGTGACTGCTTGGTGAAGAACATTCGACCTGCCCCCCAAAACTACTACCTTTATTTGACCCAGCTATTCTCCTTAGATTATATCAAAAGGACTTAAAAACTATAGGAACACAGCCACATCAATGTTTATAGCAGCACAATTTACAATAGCTAAATTGTGGAGCCAACCTAGATGTCCTTCAGTGGATGAATGGATAAAAAAAGTGTGGCATATATACACAATGGAATCTTACTCACCATTAAAAAAGAACAAAATCATAGCATTTGCAGGTAAATGGATGGCATTGTAGAAGATAATGCTAAGTGAAGTCAGCCAATCCCCCCAAAACAAATGCCAAATATTTTCTCTGATATAAGGAGGTTGACTCATAGTGGGGTAGGGAGGGAGAGCATGGTAGGAATAGATGAATTCTAGATAGGGAAGAGGGGTGGGAGGGAAAGGGAGCTGGCAGGAGATTAGCAAGGATGATGGAGTGTGATGGACATCATTTACAAAGCACATGTATGAAGACTTGCATTGGGTGTCAACATACTGTATATACAAACAGAGATATGAAAATTGTGGCATAAAGTATTAAGAATTATAATGCAAAAAAACCAAAGTACAAGTATAAAGGCATAAATTGGCATGAATATACTTTATATATAGGGATATGAAAAATTGTGCTTTATGTGTGTAATAAGAATTGTAATGCTTTCCACTGTTGTCATGTATTTAAAAAAATAAAACCAATAAAAGATTTTTAAAAAGAAGAAGAATGAAACAATAAAGCCTACTATCATTAAAAAAATAAAATAAACCTATTTTTTGATAAGCCTCTGAAATTTGGTGTTTTATTGATTTGGCTGCTAGTGTTATACTGAATTAACTGAAATATAAACTGTTAAATTCTATTTGGAAATTATTCAGTTTAGATGTTAAATCCAAAGAAATATTGGACTATAATTATATGTTTATACCATATTTACCTTGTTATAATATCAAATAAAACTTTTTACTTCTCTGAGAAATTTTGTATAAAATAAAATTTTCTATTTTCTTGATAGTGTGGAAAACTTATGTACCTCATATCTTTGGAAGGAATAAGGATTTTGATTACTTTTTATCATGGATCCACTTGAGATTGCTTTAAAATGTTATAAAAACTATGGATCCTTTCTTCATTAAAATGAATAGTTATATATTTGCTCAAAGTTTTGCACACAAGCTCATGTGTCTTAATGAGCTAATTAAATCAAAATCACAAATCACTAACTGCTGCATGGGTCAGAATTCTACATTGTTCCCTTTCAAATTTTGTCTTCTGTTCATTTTGGCTATTGTCTCACTTTGCTCTTATATTGCTTTTAGGTATAATATAGATTAAGCTAAATGTTCTAGTTATTTCTTCTATCATCAAACTTGTTTTAATGTGGACTAGTCGTGAAATATTTCAAGAAATTACAAGACACAAAAGAAGTTACCAATATTGTATATTTAAAATACAAATGTATTGTAAGTGAAACAATGGACTCTATTAAAATTGTGTAAGCAAAACTAAAAACGAGGTTTTTTAAAAAAATAGGACCTTATTTTATTCATATGAGTAAGACTTAATGATTTAGTTGCTTGAAATGGCTATAGTTGATTTTTACCTGATTTAGATAAGATAAATTGCCCCAGTGTTTACCTAAAACTGATCATGAACTAAGAACATTTGCTACCCTCTAGTCCTACGTTCACCTTTACCCTTTCTTCCTTCACATACATGCACCCTAACAATACATCCCATCCTGAGGAGCTAATTAGAGCGTCCATCTGCACACTGATTACTTGTTGGCTAGCAGAACAGTTGATATGTTATATTTTTTTAGCCTCCAGGTTTTTCAGGTTTTTTGGTTTTTTAGACAACCTCTACTGCACAATGTGTGCCAAATAGCCTGGAGAGGTAGCAATGGACATCGGTAACTGAAACTTCATCTCTCTTCTGGCAATACAATATGTTACTAATGAGCTTCTGTTTTGGCTCCTAAAAAGTAATTTAATTCACAAATCTCCCTCAATGCCTATATTAGAATTCATCACTTGCTAGAGCATGCTCTGTCACTTCATGTGTTCTTGCTCTATTTGCCCTGTCTGAAACTGTTCCTTAGAAACGTTCCCCCTCTTTAAACCAACAGAAAAAAAAAAGGGGGAAAACATGCTTCTGAGCCACATTTCCAAATGGGACTTGGTATGAAGAATTCTTCTCTTATTTTTATCTCCATTTGGAAATGATTTCTGTAATATTGCCTTTCAGCTCAAGTGTGTGAATGTGCCCTGGGGATTGCTGTAGTGCAAGCTACTTGAATCAGGACATTTTTACATGATACTTGAAATTTTTTCATATTCAATTGAGAAATGAAATTGAGAACCAAAATCATTTGTACATAGCTTTGAATTCCCTGCACTCATTTTCTCTATAGTAAAAAGCAGACCTGTGTAATAAGAAGCATTAGAGAGAATGCAATTTACTGCTAAATCAACTATTTGTAGGACATATGTGATAGTGACTGCGGGGGAACAGATGCCTGGTTTTCATTCCCTTCTTTATTGCTGACTTACTATACAACCTTTATCCATGCAATTAACTTCTTTTACTCTTTATTCACCTAATTTAACTATAATGGCCATTTTGAAAACCACAAAACTATGCATTTATTTTTTTTCCACTTAGCTTTTTGTGATTCTAGTTGATGTAAATAAAATTTTAAGAGGCGTTTAATAATAGAGATTATCTTTTCTGCAAATATTTTGGCTCAGTTCCCCCTCCAACTTTAAAGTTATCAATCAAGTGCTTGCAAAATTATAGAGGACAGAATGGGCTCTGTTTGATTTCCTCTGTGATATACACTAAATTAGACCTATTAATATTGCAAGTCAAGGCATATTGGTGGAATATGAAATGAATTCAGTGGATTACAGGCAATTTTTTAAAATGTAAAGGATCCGCTTTTTTGTTCTGTTTTGTGTGTGTTTATGATTATTGAAGAACAATGTAAAATATGTTTATTACTATGAACTAAGGTTACAAATAGCCTTGAAAAATCTTCTCCTGGATTCTTTATTTTGATGTTTTATATGAGTGTGTGTGTGTGTGTGTTTGCATTAAATATTAAACATTAAATAAATATTATGAGCATATGTATTTGTGAGTGTGAATATATTTTAATTTACCACTTCTTCCTCTTCAAATTTACTTTTTCCCCCTAGATTAAAAACCATTTTTGAGTGATCATTTTTAAGCCACTGTATCAGATATGCTTGGCATACAACAAACTACACATAATATATACAACTTGATGAGTTTGGAAAAACTATATACACCTAGGGGAAATCTTTATTACAATCTATGCCATAAACCTATCCATCATTTTCAAAGGTGTCTTTCTACCTTAATTGTTTTTATTCCTTTTTGTGATAAGAACATTTAGTATAATATCTACGTTTTTAGTAAAATTTCAAATATATAATACTATATTGTTGACTATAGGCAGTATGCTATAGAGTAGATCTCTAGGACTTCTTTATCCCATATAACTAAAACTCTGTACCCTTTGATTAATACTTCACTGTTTCCCCTAATACATCAAGCCCTGGTAGATCATCATTTTACTCTTTGTTTCTATGGGTCTGGCAAATTTAGGTTTATAATATAATTAATTAAGTAGTATTTGTCCTGCATCTGACTTATTTCATTTGGCATTAGCATAACATTCTGCCAATCTATTTGTATGCTCAAAAAGACAGGATTCCCTTCTTTTTCTTTTAAGGGATACAATCTTTCACAATATTTATCTATTGCTTCTTTATCCATTCATCTGTGAAAGGATACTTGGTTGCTTCCATGACTTGGCTATTGTGATTAACGCTCCAATGAACATGGGAGTTCCAATACTCTTTCTGTGATTCTGATTTCCATTCCTTTGGAGAACACCAAGAAATATAACTGCTGACGCATATGGTAGTTTGCTTTTAAGTTTTAAGGAAACTTCACATGGTGCACCAATTTAACACCATCAGTGTACAAGGGGTACATTTTCTCCACATCCTTTCCAAGGTTTGCTTGTTTTTTTACTTGTTGATAATAGCCATCCAAATAGGAATGAAGTAATATCTCATGGTGGTTTTGATTTGCTGATGATTATGGTTATTTTTGTTGAGCACGTTTTATCCATCTGTTGGCCATAAATACATCTTCTTTGGAGAAATGTTTGTTCGGTTCCTTTGTCTACTTTTTTAAGTCAAGTTATATGTTACAAAGTTACAATTATAGTAATCATGTGGTACTGACCTAAAAACAGACTTATGCAACAATGGAACAAAATAGCCCAGAAATATAACCACTCATATGCAGTACAATTCAAGAAAGGTACAAGGAATAAAAATGGAGAAAAGGATAGTCTCTTCAATAAATATTGGGAAAACTAGGTACCTACATGCAAAAAGAGTGAAATTGGGCAATCCACACAGAAATTAATCCAAAATGGATTAAAGAATTAGAAGATTTGAAATAATAAGTGAAAGAAAAGTGACCACAACACTCGGAGCAACCAAGAGATGTTTATTGCAGCAGTGCAACAAAGGAGAAAAGAAAGAAAGAAAAAGAGAGACAGAGAAGAAAGAGAGAGCAAGAGAAAGAGCAAGAGAGACTGAGAGAACAAGAGAGAGAGAGAGAGCAAGAGAGAGAGGGGCCTGGCAGGAGGGAGTTTTTATAGCCCAAATCTAATGGGGCCTCTGGGTCTGCAAGCTGCCTTGTTGGCACAAGGATGGGGGGGTTAAGTGTTCAGCCTTGAGTGGGGGTTGAGTGTTCAGCTTTGATGCAAACAGGTGATAAAGGACCAGACAGAGGGGGGTTTGAGTTCGTGGGCTATCATGCAGCTAACATTTGTTCAGCCTGCCCTGAAGATAACATAGTTCAGCCTGTCCTGCACCTAACAATAAGAGTCCTAGAGGAAAACATAGGAAAGAGGCATCTTGTCATTGTCCTTGACAATGATTTCTGGGATGTGACATGAGAGGCACAGTCAAAAAATAAAAATAGACACTTGGGACTACATCAACTAAATAGCTTCAGCCCAGTAAAAGAAACAATCAACAGGATGAAAACACAGCCTATGGTATGGCAGAAAATCTTTTTCAAACTAGATATCTGTGAAAGGCTTAATATAAAATAAATAAGTAATCTTCCTATAATTCATAGCAAAATTAATTATTCAATCAGGTGACAGTTTTAAAACATTTTCTTCTTCATAATATTCAAATACATATTGATACCAGTCTTATCATGAGGAAACCATCAAACAAATCAAAACTGAAGGACAACCTACAAAATTCCTGGCTCATAATGGTGAAAAGTACCAGGGTTATTCACAACTGTGGAAATGAGAAACTGTTACAACTGAGAGGAGTCTAATGGGACACAAAAGCTCAGTGTAAAATGGCATTCAGAATGGGATTCTGGAAAGGAAATAACAGTAAAATTACAGAGATTTGAGTGAAGTATATATTTAAGTAAATAATAATGCTTACTGAATGTAACAAATGTATACCAATGCATAATGATAAAAGCTAAGTGTGGCGCACACAGGAACTCTCTTATATTATCTTTGCAACTCTTTAAGTATAAATATTTTCTAAAATAGAAATAGTCAAGTATAGATTGAACACTTGATTCAATTTTACTAATTATAATTACCATGTGAGTCACCTAAATCTTTAATATTAACAGAAATCTTCAATGTTTAGATCCAAATACCTTGAGACTTTTTTGTCTGACTCTTTATACAAAATACAAAAGTTTATATTATCATATTAGGAAGTAATTAAACTCCACAAAATAGGGGCATTCATCTATGGTTAAAATATAATATTAAAGTTAGTCATTAACTTAAAAATTGTATTCATTTAGATTTCAAGGGAAACAACAAGTTGTTTGTTATAATGAAAATAAAATGGACAAAGTACTGCCTGTCTACTTTGGTAATAATTAGTAAACAGAGGTACCCAACAAAATCCATGAAATTGTCTTTGGAGGGAAAATTACAAAATAAAAGTGTTTTTAAAATATTTTTTTAAAAATTTAATTTGATTCTGATCCTCAAGCACGGAAACTGATGTCATTCTTAGCTAACTAGGAAAATTTGACATTTTTAGCTAAGTTTCAAGACTCTAAAATTTAGCGCTTACTTCTGATTTACTTGAAACTACAGTTGTCTCTGTTCACTTGTGTTGTCCTTCAGAATGTAGCTCTCCAGGCTAATAACGATTGTTCTTTTGTTTTCTCATCTGGGTTTTCTCATGTTCTTCAATTCATGAAATGTTATAATAATTTCAGAAAATTTTTACCTTCATGGATATTGTGCATTGCAGTATCTGTTGTTTACCTTCAGGATCACATGGCTGACTGGGAACACAGCTTAGCATATCTAGATTACCTCATTGCTGGTGAAAAAGGAACTCAAAGCAAGTTTCTACCAGGTGCCCATTTTTTGCTAACCATCTTGAAGTACAAAAACTCTGTGTCAAATAATTCTAAGTATAAGACCCTCTATATTCGATTTCCACTTTTTTTTTGTTTTCTACTTTGTTAAAGGATGATTCACACCGAAGATGCATAATCCTTTCACTTTAATTTTCGTTACATTCAGATACATTTCTGAAAATAGTGGAATGAGAAAATATATATCTATTCTAGGAAAATGATACTTGCTGAATGCAAATTAATCACAAACTTTATTTTAAAACAATATTATAAAGAAATTATTTAAAAAGTTCTTCAAATCAAAATAAGGAACAGTTACTTTTACATGTTCCTGATTTATTTCCAAAATAGTTTTCTCCAACGAAAAGATTAGTTTTTAGAATTTTGATTATTTTTTTATTTGTTGTTTCCAGATGTACATGGTGATAGGGTATATTTTGACATATATACATACATGGAGTGCAACCCATTCCAATTAGGATCCCATTCTATGGTTGTACATTCTTTGGAGTTACAGTGGTTGTGTATCAAACATGAGCATAGAAAAGGTATGTCTTATTCATTCTACTGTCTTTCCTATTCCTATCCCCCACCCTTTCCTTCATTCCCCTTTGTTTAACCAATGAGTTTCTATATTTCCCCTCCATACCCTCCCTAGTTATAAGTTAGCTTCAACATATCAGAGAGAACATTCAACCTCTGTTTTGGGGGGACTGGCTTATTTCACTTACCATGGCAGTCTCCAGTTTCATCCATTTACCAGAAAATGCCATACTTCCATTCTTCTTTATGGCTGAGTAATATTCCATTGTGTATATATACCACATTTACTTTATCCATTCATCTGTTGAATAGCACCAATTCTCACCCTGCACAAAACTCAACTCAAAGTAGATCAAGGACCTCAGCATTAGATGAAAGACCCTGCCCCTACTAGAAGGAAAAGTAGATCCAGCTGTCCATCATGTCAGCTCAAGAATGGACTTCTTCAATAAGACTAGAAGCACAAGAAGTGAAATCAAGAATCAATAAATGGGATGGCATCACACTAAAAAGCTTCTTCACAGGAAAAGAAACAATCAAGAACGTGAATAGAGCGAGCACCTATAGAATGGAAGAAAATCTTCACCACATGCAACTCAGATATAGCATTAATCTCCAGGATATATAAAGAACTCAAAAAACTTAACAAATACAAAAAAAAATTAATAAATGGGCAAAGAAACTAAACAGGCACTTCACAGAAGAAATACAAATGGTCAAAATATATATGAAAAAAGTGTTCAACATTTCCAGCAATTAGAGAAATGCAAATCAAAACTAGTCTAAGATATCATCTCACTCCAGTCAGAATGGCAATTTTCAAGTATATAAGCAACAATAAGTATTGGCAAGGATGTGGTAAAAAAGACACACTCATACATTGCTGGTGGGACTGAAAATTGGTGCATCCACTCTGGAAAGCAGTATGGAAATTTCTTAGAAGGGTTGGAATAGAACCACCCTTTGACCCAGTTAATCCATTCCTTGGCTTATACCCAAAGAAATTAAAAACAGCCTACTACAGTGAAACAGCTGCTTCAATATTTATAGCATCTCAATTCACAATAGCCAAACTATGGAAAGACTGCTTGTATAATAATTGTGTCTCAGCATTTGGTAACCAAGCACTCATCTTTGGAGAGTAGTGACTTGGATCATGGCTTCTGACTGCCTCATGGCTGCATTTGTGCTGGGAACTTCCTGTGCAAAGGTGCAGGTCAAGAATGCCCAGTCCCTATGGTGACATGCAGCCTGTGGAAACTCGTGCAAAGGCACAGAGTTATAATACTCTGGACCTTAAATTCAGACATCAGCTCTTAGGAATGGAGAATTCTTAGCATAAAAAGAGAACCCTAATATCTTACCAGTGCTGCATCCTTTAGTCTCCCTGCTTTGCAGAAACTTTTTCACAAATAACCTTTTAATAATAAAATCTATATAATAAACTTGCTGAGCTAGCTCTGGGTCATTGTTCCTCCATCAAAGGATAGTGTCCAACCTGGCCTGAGCTTTCTCTCTATATGTGTTTGTCTTTTTTCAATCTGCCATTGCCCCTCACTAGGTTTCTGAATTAATGGCTGCATCAGAGTGGCCCAGGCACTCATCCTTTTGGAAAGAGCTTTTTCATAGAAAATTAATTTTCCCCTTAAGTTCCACAGTCATTGGGTTTACTTTTATCAATGGTCAATGAATGAGATGGAGATCTAGAGGGGATTGGCTTGAATGCAAGACTACTTAACTCATCTAATAGGAGCAGTGCCCTCTGAAGTGGCCCCCTAGGTGTGAGATTTATGACTCAATTAGAAGGTGATTGGGCAGATGAACTTTCAGAATAGGAAAAGAAGGTTCTGCTATTAATTCTTATCATTTACCTTACTAGTTATACTTACTGGCTGAAAAGATCAGTATGTCCTAAAAATATAAGAAAAGCATTTCCTTTTAGTTTCATCTTTGAAATAAGTGTGTGTGTGTGTGTGTGTGTGTGTGCTTGTGTGTTTGTGTTTGTGTGAATGTGGGTGTGATATAGCTTAATGTTAAGCTTATATTATTAGGTTTTCTGGAGATAGAAGTGGTTTCTTGGAGACATAAATCTTTGAATGATCACCTTCATGAATCTCAGACTTCTGTTACTGAGATGGTAAATCGTCCGTCATCTCGGTGAACTTGGAGTCACTACCACTTTTTTCCAACACTGGAATATATTTTACTTGCATTCTCATTGCCTGCATAAGAAAAGTTGAAGTGAAGTGTTAGACACTATGGTAGTGCTAGTCAGACATGATAGTTGCTGTCCTTGATGACTTGTACTTTGCATCTTTGCCTTCTTCCCACCCAGCCTGAGCTTCAGCTTCCATTATTAGTAACTTTTTTTTTTTTCAGTTCTCCAACTCTTAACCACTTTTTTTTCTTGTGTGTGAGGGGATACGGTGGATTGAACTCAGGGGCACACAACCACTGAGCCACATCTATAGCCCTTTTTTGTATTTTATTTTGGGACAGGGTCTCACTGAGTTGCTTAGTGCCTCACTATTGCTGAGGCTGACATTGAATTTACGATCCTCCTGCCTCAGCATCCGGAGCTGCTGGGATTACAAGCGTGTGCAACACTGTGCCCAGTTTAACCACTTTATTTTTTTGTACTGGGAATTGAATCCAGTCGTGTTTTACCACTGAGTTATAACCCTAGTCCTTGTTTGGGAGGGAGGGGGCAGTATCTTGCTAAGTTTCCCAGGCTGGCTTTGAACTTATGATCCTTTTGACTCAGCCTCCGGAGTCACTGGGATTGGAGGTTCACCATCATGCCCAGATATTTTACACTTATTTTTGCTTCTCCTTTTCTCCCAGAAATATATTAGCTCAAGTCCCTATATTAAAACCATTTATTTCTGTAAAACTGTTTTCCTAGTCAAACTCAGAATAAAATTGTCCTTGAAATTAGCGAAGGGGAAAATAATGTTACACAAAACAAAGCAGTAACTAGCCATACTATGTACCATATACAATAAATCCTGAGAAATTAAAATCTCAGAATTATTAAAAATCAAGAAGAAAATTGATTTTCTGTATTTTTGATTACATAAAGTAACTTTTCTGATATGAATAAAGTCTCAATGTCTTGAAAACATTATTTGGGCCCATCTGAAAAAGCTGCATTTGTGGATCAAAATGGTTGAAAGTTGATAACGTTATATATCTAAATCTAATAATTTACATAATGCAGGAAAATAATTATTTGTAAAATGTAGAGGTAGATTAACATTTCCTCCTAGGTGGCATTCAAGTGGTAAATAAGCACTTGGGGAATGGTGCACAAAAACTATGAGGAGTGTACCTGAGTGGAACATTGGTGACTTCAGAATTTAAAAGGGAAATGAAAACTGGAGGAAAACTTTCAAGACTTTTCCAATTTAAAAGTGTTTTCTTGCTGTCAAGCCTGAATTATTTTCTATAACATAAGAACATCATATGACTTTGGAAGAAATTACATTTAATGCAATTTTTTTTTTCTTTCAGCATAGTGAACCTGTGCTAGTTTGGGACTACACTTTTCCATTAACTAAGCAAATACATTATGATCAGCTCTAAGATTAATTAAGGTATTTCTAGCCCTTGTTCATATTTAAGTTTTGGCTTCCAAATGATGTGCCCTAGTGTAGTTTTTATTATGTATTTAAGAATGAATTGAAAAACATTTATGTTGGAGTCCTTGGTTACTATTATAAAAACTGAACTTAGCCTTTGTTTTCTTTTCCTTTCTTCTAATTAAACCCAGAAATAAGAAACATTTAAAAGGACAATTTCAGAACAGCTGCTTCAGGTACAGTGTGAGAAGTCTGGCAGGTATTTATTTTTTTAAAGTGGTGAGATTAATGTATTCTAAGAATAATGAAATGAGGTATGCAAAGAAGATTGCCTATAAGTCAAGAAAGGAAAAAAAAATGTAAAATGCAGTTAGGAGAATGTAAACCCTTTCCTATAATTTGTAAGGCATTAATAACCTAGAGTTATTGCAATAATTCAAACCAACATTGTGAGACCCAATGCTTTATTTGGTGAATTTCTGCTTCGTAGCAATGCTTAAAATAGGACAGAAGCAAATGCATACCTTTTACCACATCATCACATATATTTCCTGAACTTTTTAAACTCTAATTTGTAAGGTTCCACCATTTCCCCCCCCCACACACACACAACTTTTTGTTAAATGTGAATTTGTACAATTATTTTTTTTCATTTCATTCTTAAATGCTTTAAAGTCCATGGATCCAATAATGCTGGTAGCTCCTTTAGACTTCAGTTTGGAAGGGGCTCATAATTTACAGATAAAGTGATTAATTAAATAACAATGCTTATGTGAAAATGTAAATAACACCTCTGAATATACTGTTATTATAATCTTCACAAGTAAAACCTCTCTCTCCTCAAATATTTGGTTATTTTGTTCTTTATATTTTATTAATGTCTGAATAATACTTTCATATAAATTCCATATTAGACTGAATTATTTTACCTACAAATAAGGGAAACCTTAGCTTCACTTGTAGTTAAAAATAAGAAGAGATGAACTTACATGGTAGGCAGCACAGACTTAGGCCAGATTCCTGGGATGTTTGCTTTGGTTTCTGAATGATGTTATCAAGAGCTGTAGTTATTTCTATATCGTCTCTGCCACTGAAAATCAGATTAAGAAATCTCTTGAATTGTCTTCCAGCAGAAAATAGGATGAGAAGCATCTTTGTTTTTATCCAAAAAAAAGACTTAACTAACTTCATAGTAAATCCTAAATAAAAGAACAGTAGAGACATTAATTTTAAGAGGGCTATCTCTGTGTTATAATGATTCTCAAAATTCCTTAAAATGCTTTCAGAAATTCCAATTGTCAGAACTGTGTGCACCTAGTGGAGAGGTAGAGTATAGAACATAAAATGGAGAAAAACTTGTAAATAGTTCATGTGATATGAGGTATCAGGATACATTTGACCTCTATTAAGGGAAATATTAAAAGGATTTACAAAAAACAAAACAATGCCACTTCTTTCTTTGGAAAAATGTAGTTATTTTTCATAAAGAATATTATACATATTGACCAGCTATAGGTTTTAAATAAATTGATATTTTAATTCACTTTAATTTATGTAAATGTTGACAGATATAATAGACATAATCAAAAGCTCTCTGAGCTCATTAAAGATATTTATTACTGGGTACCACTGCTGTGCTTCGTGTTATATACCATCACCACCAAGAAAGGAGAGACTGAGGGATGTTATTCTTATGGGCAGGCCTTTCAAAAGATCATTCAGAGAAATTTAAATGTGTTCTTTGCAATTTTCAGATACAAAGTAGTGATGTTTGATTTATACCTAAAAACCTTAAAATGAGTTTTAATGAGAGCATAGAGGTGCCTTTATTGCATTAAGCCCAACCTACAAGATATTGTTGTGGCCAGGAATACATAAGTACTTACTTCAAAACAGATAACAGTATTAGGTAAAGAAATCCATTACAGTGTCATCACTGATCCCATCATATAGGGGTGACAGAAATACCGAGAAGAAAGCATCTATCTACAGCTAGAACTGACTCTGCATGAGAAACAACTTGATTTTTCAAAGATTCTTCAAAAACAGAAGTATATTATTTTTAGACTATGGAACTGCAATAAAAGGGACCCATAAAATTCCCACAAAATTGTCTCTTGAGACTTTACTGATGAACAGGATGGGGTGATTTATGGGAAACCATAACTCTCTTGAGTAAAACTAGAAAAGCTAGATTGAATTTAAAAAGAAAAAATATGTTTAAAAGAATCAGAGAAGCATATAGGACTGAAGCCTATAGGACTGACAATACTCAGTATAACAAATGGTGAAAATCTAGAGAAAAGTATGATATTAATTTGAGGCTTTTTTTTTTCTTGGTAAATTTGACAATTTATTTCCCCAAACAAGTCTGAGATACAAGCTTTTTTTAAAATTTTTCTTTTATTTCTTTCTTTTTTTTTTTTTTGGAAAAGGCCACTGAGTGACCATTAGAAACATGAGAAAACACAAACACATGCTACTCTTCTGAAATATTCACTAAAATATTAAAATTCCTAAGGCAGAATACTTACAGGGTACGTTTAAACCACTTGAAAGAAAAGCAAATCCTGGGCAGTATTATGGAGTTGCATGCACCATCTAGAGTGAAGGGTCACAGTGAAACCTGGACTCAAAGTCTTAAAGAGGCTGTGCCATCTAGGGATAAAACAGAGGTAAAGAAAGACCAAATCTGTCTTTAAGCCTTACCCCATCTATTCAGGAAATTAGCCCATGCATTACCTTCCTGGCAGAGAAGAGCCTGAATCCTTTATGAAGGCATTGTTTAGACTATAAAGTTTTTCAATATACTATGACTGATTGGCCTAGACCGCTGCCTTGATTTTCAAAAACACATATATAATTGTCTTCTCATCTGGTTGATATCTTGTCTATCCCTGAAAACCTGGGATCAGTGCTAGAGCCTTTCTGGCTACTCCTGCCTCTACATACTTCTATACTTCAATCTCTTTATACCTCTCATTTAGTCATGGTGATTTTTTTCTTTTCCTTTTTTTTTCATATTCATACTTCATACCATTATTTAGTTCTTTCTTATTTTATTTCAACAGCTTCCTAATTATTCTTTTTGCTTTTGATTTTATCAAGTCAAGTGTGTACATTTTTAGTATTTTATCAATAGAGTATACTTTCTTCATTTTTTTTTTGAATTTGTCCATGTCACTTTTTTTGAGGGGGGATTACCAGGGATTGGATTCAGAGACACCCAATCACTGAGCCACATCCCCAGCCCTATTTTGTATTTTATTTAGAGACAAGGTCTCACTGAGTTGCTTAGCACCCCGCTAATTTGCTGAGGCTGACTTTGAACTCATGGTCCTCCTGCCTTAGCTTCCTAAGCCACTGGGATTATAGGTGTGTGCCACTGCACTTGGCTTGGCCATGTCACTTTTAATTGTTAAAATTCTTCAGTAGTTAAACATGATGCGAAAATACTCTTATAAATAACTTGATGGTCTTCTAACATCAAATTATGTGAATATTTGCTGAATCAAATTAAATGTGTTGATATATGTTATCTGCTGATATGAATGTGTGTATACAAGAGAAATAGAAAGTGAAAATGATAAAGAACTTGTCAGTATAAATTGCTATCAAATTATTTTGGAGAATCTCATGTCCAAGACATTTTTTGTCATTAAAAGTCTTAAATGTAGACAAGATTTTCTCACAATTCACATTTTAATTCAATGCTAATGATTCATCCATAAAAGTATGATGTTTGTTTCAAGCTGCATTTTGAACAGAAATGATTCACTCTGAGCCATTTACTTTCTCTCTCTGAGTCACTGGGTGGACCATGGCAGGTCTGTAAAATGACTGAGATGCTGTCTTTTATCACTAAATAGATCCGGTGAGGCAGAACTATTCTTGAAAATTAGTATATCATTGTTCATTAAGTCATCCTTCAGTAATTTACTAAATTGCTATAAATAATGACTCTTAAGTTTCATAAAGCTCCAATGCATTTCAAAAGGTCTAACATTTTCTAGCCACCAATTTATTTATGTGACATTAAGCTCATCAATCAATATGTAAACCTCTTTAATGTGTACTGAATGTTATATGAAATGGAGCAATGTGTACCACACACAAACTGTAAAATTTGATATCATATTTCAGAAATTTTTTTTAAAAGTTCAGCATAGATCTTTAGTAAACTTCAAAATAAACAAATCAGATTGCTTTTAAGGGGAATTTTAGTATCAAATATTTTTCAAGCATTTGCTGTGTGCCAGATACTTTCTCTTTATTGCATTATTCATTCATCCATGGATCCACCTACTGTTTATAGAACTCTACAGGGTTCCAGCATTTAAATAAAAGACAAGACTTCACCCACATATAATTCTCCTGGAGAAAATTATCTCATTTTAACCTTAGAACAGCAAAATAAGTTCATGCCTATTTCTGACATTATTTTATGAGGAAAAATTAGAAACTGAAGTTTAGACCATCTCAAAACTTACCAGTGACCTCTCACATGGAAGATACAGAAACTGAGTGTGAACACTTGAGTCTTTTTCAACACAGAAACTCTGGCATTTAATCACTATTCTCTATTGCCTGTATATAAAAGTGTCTAAAATATATGTAGTCATTATATACATTAGATTACCAGTATATAGAATAGTTTTTTAATGGGCAGGCCCCAGTAAACAAGATTAGTTAAATGGTAACTTCAACCAAGACCCACATAAATAGCACTCCCCAAATATAATACCTTTGAAAAACCTTTAGGATGGAACTACATTATAATTGTCTCAAATTTATTAACTAAAGCCAAGTTTTGTGGTTTTGCTTCATTTGGAGTTTGTATTATTTTCCTGTGGTTGACATAACAAAATACCACAATGTGAGGTACTTAAAACAAAAACACTCCATGTTTAAGAGCCCATATATCCAAAACCAGTGTTTGAGTATTGGCTCTTTCTTGGTGATGCAAAGGAAGACTCTAATTTATTTTCCAACCTCTGTTCCTTAGCTTGTGGCCATATAACTCCAGGTCCTACCTCAGTCAATAGGTGGTATTGCCTAGGGTCTCTCTGTGTTGGTGTCCAAACTTATTGTTTCATATAAGGACAGGAGTGCTTGAGTTACCTACCCTCTGAGTTACCTACCCTCA
Source organism: Marmota flaviventris (assembly GCF_047511675.1). NCBI lineage: Eukaryota > Metazoa > Chordata > Mammalia > Rodentia > Sciuridae > Marmota > Marmota flaviventris. The sequence goes on along the minus strand of NC_092500.1, from coordinate 43,890,713 downwards.
TCCAGTATGATCTCATTTTACCTTGATCACATCTGCAAAATCTTTATTTCCAAAGAATTCACTGTCTCAATTATAGGAGATTAAGACTTGAACATGTATTTTGGAAGGGAGATGATTTGAAACACAGAGATTGAACAACAAAAAGTGTATAACATATTCAAAGGTCATGCTTGCAGAAAATAGATTTATATTAAAAAAATTAAACTTATGTGTAGTGCAAGATGTTCACATTCTAAAAAGGCAAGGGGAGAAATTTAGTTCAGTGAAGAAATAGCCCATTTGCTTGTCCCATCTCATACTTATCCCAGAGCACGTGCCCATTGAATGAAGTGGTAAGACAAAGTGAATATTGGTAAGAGAAAGAGTTATTTAAGTTTCTCCTCCTTATTTTTCATCTACTATTTATAGTTGAATTAATCATATTAACTGCCAAATGATATGATACAAATGTTCTGAAAAGTGAGCCTTGAAAACATATTTGTCACTTTGGGAATAATGTCTTAAATTTGAAAATATCGCTTATCAGAGTGTGACAGGATCTGAGTCAGGATTCCCTAATACTTTGCTTATATTAGGCCTAAATGTTTTCTAAGATTTTGATCAAATCACAGAAAGTACAAAAGCATATGAGCAATGCTTAAATAGGGATAAATATGTAACATTGACATAGACTCCATTAAATTTTCACATAAAACACCAAAAGAATAGGTTCATGCCGATTTTAAAATCTCTAACACTGTAGAGAAAACATGAAACAACATCTTGAAGCCACATAGGGATTCACAGAAAAAATGGTGACACATTGGAAAGTAATTTTTATTATTTTTAAGAGGTTTTGTAGAGGTAGAAAGCAGCAACGATGACTGACAGGGAGAAAGTAGGATTGTTGTCTTAAGAAGAAAAGGTTAAAGACATTATTTTCTAGTTAAAGGTATCAAGTTTGTAGGAAATAATATCCACAAATTCAATTTAAGTCCATTGTCTAAACAAAGCTGTCCCTTATTCCCCTAAGTGTTGACAGAAAATATATAAAACTAAAATTAAGTACTCTTATTTATCCAAACTTATAGCTTAATGGAGTGAAAGGAAGAGAAACACATCTTATCAATGGCTATGTGTCATTACTCTCAAATAAAAACATAGCGATTTATTTATTGTCCTGATAATAGACTACACTCAAAATGGAACTAATACTGCAACTCAGCTCATTGGACCTGTGGCTCAGAAGATATTATGCTCAGTTATGGATCAATATGCTGCAATCAATCCCTTGGCACTATTCAATTAAAGCACAGAACTCTGACCAGCATTTATATCTCTAAATTAAAACACATCACAGGCTAACAAGAGCCGTACAAATTCAGCCACCTATGTAAGACATGGCTGAGCACATAATGACCCCAACACTAGTTTGTCTGCAATCCTCTCACCCCAAATGAGCAATTCACAACTATATAAAGAGCTTTGAGATTGTTTAGAGATACAGCGATTCCAGGCCTCAAATTAGACTAACTGTGTGGAAGTTGGTTTAATCATGTACATTATAAATCATTCAAAGTTGCAAATAAAGACTTAATAAGATTCTCAAGAGAAACTCCGGATACTTTAACATGAAAAAAGAAGTTTTTCATTATATTAGCAAGTGTAGTACTAGTTGAAATAATATTAGATTGGTTAAAAATGAGAGCTTCATAAAAATAATGAAAATATAATGATCAATAGTATCTCCAGTGTGTTCATCCAATTTAGCCTTTCGTTAAAAAAACTTCTTTGATTCAATATTGTGTGTACCCATTATGTTGAAGCTAGACTTAGTTGTTTAGCTTCTTTATTACAAAGTCTTTGGTTTTATAAATATACCATAATTTATTTATCCATTTTAAGATAAGCAAATATTCAGTCATTTCCCCATTAGGACATTCAAAAAATAACAATATGTAAATGGCAGAAAGATTAACAGATGGAAAGGATCAGGGGATAGAGAAAGGGAAGGGAAGGAGTGGTACCAGAGTCTGAACTAGAATATGATATAGTCCATTAAATTAAATTAAATTATGCATATATTTATAAATATATAAAATAAAATACATATATTCCAGAGTTTGACATTGTTTTTTCTAGTATAAAAATTTCTTATTTCTCAAAACAGAAACTCCTAGAAATTTTGACCTATTTGTGATATGCATGATAATAGAATTAGAGTCATTAGCATATCAGTGTTAAAATTATTTCATGTGAGGTGATATAGGTAGTCTTCTATAAAAATTTCTATTTGAAATCCTTAATTACATAATTTGAATTTCTATTACATAGGAAATTTTGGAGTAATAATCTCTTACAGATGACTTACAAATCAGTTATATATTTACCATATAAAACAAGTTACTTTGAAATTTAACACAAAATAAATGCTGATATTTGAAAATTTTAATTGATTAAAAGCAATCCTGAAATTGTTTCTCAAATACCCCTTAGGTACAATGCTCTCCTTTTTAATGCATTTAGTTCAATAATATTGAGTTTGTTAAAAAAATAAAAATAGAGTCTAAAATAAAAAAAAATACAGGAGCTTCTCATATCTGCAGCTTCATTTTCCATAGTTTTAGGTACCTGAGAAAAACTGTGCTCTAAAAATATTAAATGAAAAATTCCAGAAATAAACAATTTGTAGGTTTTAAGTTTTATTATAGTACATAATTGTAACTATCTACTTTTATAATTAGTTATTGTTATAATTTTTCCCTGTGCCTAATTTATAAATTACACTTTATTGCAGCAATGTAAGCACAGGAAAAAAATATGGTATATAGGAATTGCTACTCTCTGTGTCTTCAGGCATTCATAGGGAGTCTTAGAATGCATCCTCTACAGGTAAGGGTGGGGGAAATAATATAGATAATTTAAGTAAAACTGAAAAGCAAAATAAATATTTTTACTTCATTAATTCTGCTTAATATGCGTCGTTTCCTCTTTTCCAAATATCATGTATGCATTTTATCTCCATTCCATATGCAGCAACTGAATTACAATTGTCACTTTACCTAATTACATTAAATTATTTTTTTGTCATTTTGTGCCTTCCCTCTGGAGTCTTAACAAACAAACCAAACTACTTTTGTTAATGTCAAACTGGTTTTAACATCAGAATGATGCACGCTTAACAATACAATTTGATTCATGATTACAGTCATTGGAGACAATGTCACAAAATTGAACTTTTTGTGCATCAGAGTTTTATTAGTTGGACAAGAGCAAATGTTCATCAGGTGTTATTTGCATTCAACTGATTGTATGAGTTGGAAATATACTTCATATTTTTAATATGTAATATAACATAAGTCAGATGTCAACCCAACATAAATATATGGCACAATGAATAATCATAAAGTGACCATCAATGTGACCAGCATTCATGTTAAGTTAGAGAACATTGCTATCAACTCAGGATTCCCTTCACAATCATGTTTCTGTAGTCCTTCCTTCAGGCTAATATTGTCTTGATTTTTATGGTAATCATTTTCATGATTTTCTATATAGTTTTGCCTCCTGCTTCTGCACCACAGTAGAGCTGAGTTTGCCCTTTTTATACACTTTATATCAACAAAATCGTACAAAATGTAATATTTTAGTGCACTTCTTTGATTCAATATTGTGTTTCAAAGACACACCCATTATGTTGAAGCTAGATTTCGTTTGTTTTGCTTCTTTATTGCAAAGTGTTTGGTTTTATAAATATACCATGTTTTATTTATGCATTTTAAGAGAAGCAAATATTCACTTATTTCCCTATTAAGACATTCAAAAAAAAAAAAAAAAAAAAAAAAATATATATATATATATATATATATATATATATATATATATATATCAGAAAGATAACAGAAGGGAGCAGGGGGTGAAGAAAGAGAAGGGGAAGGAGAGGTACTGGGGTCTGAACTAGAACATGATATATTCCATGCTTTTCTTAGTATGTCAAGATGGATTCTACTGTCCTGTGTAACTAAAAAGAACCAATAAAAAATTAAGAATAAAAATTTTTTTAAAAGAACAGTGCTACCTCAAGCATGTCTGTGCATGGGAACCAGAGGATTGACTCTACTGGCAGTTCATTCAAGGTGGATTTATTTGTTTACCGGGGCTGCATGTCTTCAACTTCAAGAGAAAATGCCATGGTGTACTCAAAATGGTTATAAAAATGTGTACACAGAGTAGTATTATATGAAGATTTTCATCTCTTCACAAAATTTACATCATATGAAATTGTAAGACTTTCTAAATAATTATTAAATATGTTACCAACTTTTTATATAATACTATTTTCTGAATTCTTTTATCTAATTAGAAGTCCTTGTTTAAGAGTTTTAATAATTTTGGAAATGAGAGGTTTTTTTCTTATTCTTAAGTTTTGTATATATTCTGGATAGTAATTGCTGAGCAAGCACGTCTATTGGGAGTTTTCACCCCTTTTGTGACCTGAAGTTACCTTAGACTTTATGATTTCTTTGAATAAAAAGCTCTTGATTTTGATGTAAGTAATTTACCAATTTCTTAACATGTTTTAAGAAACCTTGACCTTACTTAAATTATTGATTAAAATGTTGTAGATTTTTTTGACTTTCAATAGCCTTAACCCTTTCAAAGAAAAGTTTCACGAAATGAAATAAAGCATACATGCAATAAAACATACAAACATTTAGTATATAACTTAATATTAACTTTTGCCAAAGAGTTCTTTTATGGCACAACCACCCAGTTCAAGATATAGGACATACACAGCACACTAAAGATTTCTCTCATTCCTCTTCCCAATTATATTATTTTGACTTACAATGAGTTTTTGTTTGACTTGTTTTCAAAATACCTATAAATAAAATCATGCATCATATACTTCCTAAGACTGCTCTTTTGTGCACAACACATAGCCATTCTACTCCATGCATACATAAGATAATTTTCCTTTTCCTTGCTGTATAACCTTCTACTTTGCATTCTTTGAAAAATAGACAATGTTTTTACTTGTACATTTACTTGTACATAGACATTTGGGTTGCTTCCACTTTAGGGCTATTGTGAATGAAGCTTCTGTGTGCCTTCTAATACATATTTTTGACGTATATATGCATTTATTTTTGTGGTATAAACCTAGAAATAAAATCACTAAGCCTTAGGATATGTTTATTTTCAGATGGAGAAAATACTGCTAAAGTGTTTTCCACATGTATTTTACCTTATTTGTCATGCTAAGGATTTACTGGTCTTCTTGATTTTGTGGGCTGTTGATTTAATTTGTTCTGGAAAATTCCCTTTTTATCTTCAAACATTGCTTTTGAACAATTTCTTCTATCTCCTTCTTCAGAAACTCGAATGATATGGACTTCAGAATCTCTCACTATATATTTGCTGCTTTTTTTTTTTTTTATCCTTTTTTCCTCTAATTTGAGTCTGCTTATCTGTCAATGCCGTATTTTCAGCTCTTCTTCAGATCTATTATCCAGTTGGCTGGTTCTTTCTCCAGGGCTGTCTAACCTGCTCATAGGTATAAAATCTGCTTTCAAAACTATTTAGCGGTATCTTCTTTCTGCTGATACTGTGGGTTACATTACAGATACATTTTTAAAGAATTTTTATTTGCCTCTTATTAAAATCAACTATGTCACATTTTAAAGATTGTCATTCCCTCTAAAATTTTTATGCTTTTAAAAATCTTCATGAGTATGGTAAAAATACTATATATATATATATATATATATATATATATATATATATATATATATATATATATTGTGTGTGTGTGTGCTTAATTCATAGTTAATAAATCTAAAATAAGATTGTTGGTCTATTTCTGAATTATCTAAAGCTTTGCTACCCTAGTCGTTACTCTGCTTAACTATTTTTGATTATCTGTTGTATGTTGCATTAAAAATTTTTTTAAAAAAATTTTTATGCCTCACAGAAAGCATTTTTGAGTTCTAAGCTTGAGTTATGTGGTTTTATGTTCTTTAACATTTGACACAGTTTGTTCATTATCTTGAAAACTTTGTATATTTTAAAGAGCTTTATATATATATATTGTTCATTTCTTAAATTGTCTTCCACGAGAGAATTGAGAGAATTATTCTACATTATTTCACCAGGAGAAATAAAATTTTTGACTAATAATTTCCACCATGACAAAAAGAATAATCAATATTTGATTATTGAGATAATTCAAATCCTTTGGTTTTCTTCTACTTTTACAAGCGATTGCTTTCTACAATATTCATGTTGTTCATAAACTACACCTTTGGATTTAAAGTATTTGTAATATAAAAAGAAATGGTACTGTTTGACAAAAGTTTACCTCTAAAAGTTTAGTACATTAGAGCTTCTCAGCATGAAATACAGCAATATAACTCAAAATGTCAGTGACTTCTTTCCATCAAAATCTTATTAAATTATATTTATTAATTTATTAGATTTTATTTCATATTAGAAAAAAATCTCCAAATATAAAGGAAACAAAGATTTTCAAAGAAATCACTGTTCCAGAAGAAACCTCAGTCACATTTGTCTCTCATTTTTGTTTCTTTATTACGCTATATTTCCTTTGTATCATTTCACATTCATTTAATTTCTTTCATTTCTCATTTTCTTAGACATGTGATATTTCCTTCCTTGTTCTTCATTCCTTTTTAGTCTGTGTGCTCCTACACATTTATCATTTTAATGTCATTGTTGGTTTTTTCATGTACTCATTTATTCTAGTAATTAATTATTAAATAATTTACCTGGCAATAATTTTTTACAAATTTATAAATAAGCATTTATTAATTAATAGTTTCCCTGAGAGATCTCTTCAAGTAAATTTATTCTCCTTGAGGGTATGAATATTTGTAAATAATGCCAGACACCTCACATATCCAAAAGTTAAAAAAAATTTGTTGACTATACTCATTAGTTTAGCCATTTTAATTCAACCCTTAAATATTTGAGGGAATTCAGAATAATATATGATTTATACATGATCACTTGTTTGATACTAAACGTGGAAAATATAAAGTCTAAAACTCATAAAATTAACTTAGTATAAAACCACACAATTTTAAGTGCTAAATCTTAAAAGTTTTGGATATAGTCAGTGTCTCTTTCTCATATTCTTATATTGTGAATTATATCTAATGATTATTTTAATCTTTAAGCCATGCTAATTACCCAACTGTTACAAAACAGAAATGTTGTTCAGTTCACTTTAGAATTAACGCCTTAACTAACACTATGAATCATAAAAATAAAGTTTGAAAATGAAAAAAGCTCTGTTCAAACTGAGATGTATTAATAATAAAACCATATGCACAACTTAGTTTCATGTTTTTCTGTAATATAACATTTAGCAGACAAAATTAGTGTATTAGTCTATTAATGTAGAGTATATTAGGAAATAGAAATAAACACATAGTATAACATTCTTTTCTGATTTGCAAAGAGAATACAATGTAATTGATGGCTACTTATAGTAAATATAATCTTCATCTGGTTTCTACTCTATTCGATGACACACACTTATTATTATCTCTCCTATCATAATCACTACCAAAGGAAATATAAATGATTTATCTGGCTGACCCTAAAGCAAAGAGTCTTCATGGTCTAAATGGCCCATTAAGATAAGAACTAGCTATCAACAACAGTAAGACTCTATCTCACAGATTCTAGAAATAAATCTAAGATGCATAAGTTATAATCAAATATGAATAAACTCAGTATTAAATATGACACATCACTTTTAAAACCTTTCCAGATTTTTAATGCTATATGGATTTCATGGGGAAATAATGTTTTCTTTACCAAAACACTTGCTGAAATAAAACTATGATGTATACAAATATCTAAAATTCAACTCAAATATATGTATCTTTTGGGAATAGAAAAATTTCCAAGAAATTACTTGAATACAAAGATTTAGTTCATGGAAAGCATCATGTTAAATGAAATAAAATAGAATCAGAAAGACAAACATCATACTTTCTCTCACATGTGGAAGCTAGAGGGGATAAAAAAGAGACATCATTATGATAGAAGGAGGGGTGGGTAAGGGAGTTATTGAAGAATGAAATTTATCACATAATGTTTTATGCATGTGTCAATATACCACAAAAAGCTCACCCATTCTATATAATTAATATGCACCAATAAAAAAGAAAAATGCCATAATACACATTTGATCTCCAAGATTTATCATTTAATGAAAAAAATCATGGTATGGAAGACTGTATGCACTTTCCTCCATTGATGTAAAGGAAATAAGCAAACAACAAGCTCCTCTCCTGATGGGTATAGCTTATGTTAACATTGAAAATCTAAGAAAGACTTCACAAAAACTACACTAGTTGTTATATTTCAGGAGAAGTGGTCTTTTGTTCTTCAGGTAGGAGGAAGAACTATATGAATTAATATCGCATGTCATCAAATTTGAAAAAAAAACTAAGAATTATTTTTATTTAATTATTTTTATTTAATCAATAGAAAATATGAAAAGTAAATATTTGTAAGACTTCTGTGCATTCAGGGGATGGAGTAATCCAGCTGTGTGCTGAAGAAATAATTAACTAATTAATTAATTGCTAAATTAAATTATACTACATACCATTGGGTACTAAAAAGAGTTTGAAGATATGTAAATCATGGGATTGGTAGAAGAACAATATAAACTTTGTATAAAGGAATTGTACTCAAGATTTGAGCTGACTATCAAAGGCTAAATGTCAAGGATGAAATCCTTTGAACCCTTGTTTGTTTCTAAAAGTCATTGATAGTTAGTATGAAAAAACAAAACTTCTTTTGCTGCTAAGAATGTAATGGAAAGCCACTCTCTAATGTGAATATGGCTAGAATTTTCTGAAATTGAAAAAAATATCTGGACCGAAATATTAAAAATTTATGAAACTACAGAATCTCAAAGTTAAGAATGAAGGCTGTCAGAATAAAAACCTGGGTGTTTCCAAATGTACACCAATCAGAACTAAAGCAATATTTTTTTGCCATAAAAGACATGAAGAAAAAATAATAATACCTTTAAAGAACAATTTTCAAAAATTGTCAATCAAGAATTCTAAGCCATGTGCTGGAGTTGTAGCTCAGTGGTAGAGCACTTGCTTAGCATGTGTGAGGTGCTGGATTTCATTCTCAGCACCATATAAAAGTAAATAAATAAAATGAAGGTATTGTGTCCATCTACAACTGATAAAATATTTAAAAAATGAATTCTAAGCCCAGCTAAAATATAATTTAAGCATGCAAGAAAAATAAAGGTCATATTCTAAAACAATTAAAAATACCTATAGAAAAATTGAGATTCAAGTTGAAGTAAGCAAAAACTAGATAAATTATTTTAGCTACAGAATTATACAAAATAATTCTTCTATTTTTTTGCATCTCTCAACTAATGAGATAAAGAAGACAAAAATATCATTTAAAAACATAAAATAATTTTTCAGGAAGTTTAAGCTATAGTAAAGTTCATAAACTGTTCAGAAAGGGGCTAACACGTTAGCTAATTTTTATATAAACCTGCATATATATGTATAAAATATGCATTGAAAATTTCATCACAGGCATTTAATTTTAAAAAAAGTGTAAAATGAATAAGGTTTTAACCGATAGAAAGAAAATAAAGTTGTCTAAAGAAAATCTTATCAATATAATAAAAATTTGAAAATTTTTTTAAAGAAAATGAAGCAAAGTAAATAGGTTGTAAATAGAACACAGAGATTAAGGAAATGTAAAAAGAACAACAAAAGTATAAGTTATGACATAAATTAAATACATTAATCAAATATAGCCTATTATTTTTAAAAACATCATAAATTCCAAGTGCATAATGTAACATTCTGATCTGCTGGGCACGTTATAGTATGGAGAGTTTGTGGATATAAGACTGGAGACTACATAGCAAGGAAAAGAATGGATCATATCTATTTATCTATGTTTTTCATCAATACAGACACATCTCCAGAGACTATTTCACAAAATAATAAGTTGGAAATTGATATACTATGATATGAAATATACAAATTTAAAATACAGACATCATTTAATATATGAAAATAACAAAAATATCTTGAAATCACACACACTAAATGTTTAATATTGATTGTGTTTAGGGAGACAGAACTCTAGAAAGGACATAAGACTGCATTTAAAAGAGCCATTATTCCAATAGAGAAATCACTCATATATCATATTTTATGTCTCCTAAACAAAAAAGCACATGAACCACAAATGACAAGATAGAAATAGATTCTGCTTCATGTGCAAAAGAGTATTTATTATATTTGCATGTGTGTCTATACAAATCTGGTTGAAAATCTTTATTCTTCCAACCTTAAGCCAGTTTTTTATTCCCAAATTTTATTATTTTAAATCTAGCAATGAAAATAAATAAGGATAGTAACAATTGTAGTAAATGAAAAAAGGTAATAGCTCTGATAAACCCTAAATTGGGCCTCTTTTTAAGCTTATCAAAGTGGATGAGGGATATTTTCTGAAACACTTAGCCAGAGGATGTTATTTTCTAGTTAGTTTAGTTTCCATTTCAAACTTATAAAAAAGTGTTTAATATTTTATCATTGCTCTCTTTTAGGTTTCATGTTGCCCTAGTATGGCCTCACTCCCATCAAGAAGTGATCCAGCTAACATTCAACAAGGACATTTCTTTGCTTTCTTCAATTATCTCCAATGAACCATTTCAAAAGAAAAAAAAATCAGGCTTGCTAAAATTGCCAAAATATAATAGCCTACTTATAGAAAAATACTGGCCTTCTTTGCATTATTAAAAGTCCCAGTTACAAAAAGGCAAGAGTTCTGATGTGTGTGTGTGTGTGTGTGTGTGTGTGTGCGTGCGTGCATGTGCAAGCATGTTGTAAGCAATACTGAATAATAAATTATAGTAGTTTGAATAACTAATATTTTAGGCCTACAAAATGATTAATTTAGATAAATATTTAATTTAGACAATGGATCACATGAGTATTTTAATACTTTTTTTGATAATTATAGTTAATTGCTTCAAGTAAGATATTTTATTTATTTTTCATAGTGATAAATGTTCATCAAAATAATAGGCCTTTTTTAAAAAAAAAAACTTGGATCAAAAGGAAAGTTAATCAGTTATCAAGCACAGAATTTTGATAAACTAAATTATTTTTTACATGGACTAGACATAGCAAGAGAATTAACATCTAAAAACATTTTAAAGTCATATTATTATATCTAAACCTCTTTCTCCAAATACATATTTATAACGCCCTAGATAAACATTACATTACATTACATTAGTGTTTTCCTCCTTGAACAAATTTGCTTACTGCTAAAAATATCTAATCTCAATCAGGTACTAATTTAGAACCTAATGAAATTTAGTATGTAATATAGCCAAATAAAGAACAAATACATTCAAATGTTCTGCTTTCATTTTCTACCTGAGGGAGTTAATGAAAGAAAATGCATGTAATCTGTGATCAACTGAACAATTATTGGTAGTGCTGTGCTGGTCTAGCTTCTCATTTAGCCACCTTATAACATGTCATTTCACTACATGCAGAAAAATGATAAAGTAAAACAAAATTGTTTCAAAGATTCCCCTCATTTTATAATCCAGATTTTGTAGCTACAATACCTATGGTATTTTCAGAATGACTTTTTATCACTTTATATATATATATTTTATATCACTTTTTATCACTTTATATATATATGATATATATATATATATATATCATATATATATCATTTATATATATATATATATATATTTAAGTTGAGTGACAAAAATTAGCATACATATATATATATTTAAGTTGAGTGACAAAAATTAGTATAGATTTAAGTAAATTCTAATTAATATAAAGCACAAGGCAAATGAATTTATTTTAAATTAAAATTATAATAGAACCATTTTTATTTTAATAAATTTTAAAAATAAGAAAACTAGACTTAGAATTTTCTCCTTTGATTACTATTGTGTAAACTGATTTCTACTTCAATATTTCACATATGATGCTTTTCTAAGACTTTAAAATATTACTCAAATTGATTGAATGTACCATCATATATATATATATATATATATATATATATATATATATATATATATATATATATTATATCATATATATTATTTTAAAATAATATATGGGAACATTTAAGACATCAGTTAATAAAAGCATCATCACTGATAGTTCAGAAATTGGAGTTTGTAAATTTCAAAATAATCCAGTTGGCAGAAATCCCACTAGAGGAGGTAATCACAAAAAATGTAACCTAATATCTGTGCACAATTTTCCAAAGGTATCTGTTCACTCCAGCTAGTTTGTATCTGGAATGTTTCCAAAAGCACATATGTTGAAAATTTACTTGGTCCCCAGAGTGGTACTTTGGGGAAACAATGGAAATATTAAGAGGTGGGGCCTTGTGAGAGGTCCTCAAAGAACTATGGAAACTTGGCCTCTTCCTCATTCTCTTTTCTGCGTCCTAGCTATATGGTTATCATTTGTCTCTGCCACTTGCTTCTTGCCATTTTCATCCAGCATGACCCCCAGAGACCCAAAGCAAAGGTTCCAGCCCAATCTTAGACTGGAACCTCCAAACATTACATTTGAGCCAAAATAAACCTTTTCTTTTATAAGCAAGTTACCTTAGCTATTTCACTAGAGTAAAGTAAAGCAGATCAATATAGTTCCTAACATGTACATGCTCAGAAAGATACTATAACAATTTATACAGAAAGCAGCAACTGGGAAACCAAAGAGCTGCTCAGAGATTTCAGAAGTTTAGCACTAGGGGAGGCAGAGGCTTCAGGTCAAGACCTGGCATAGTAAGGAATATTGGCAAAGACTTCCAGACTGTAGTTAGTACCTCAGAGGAATACAGCTTAGGGGTAAGAACTATGAAGTAGAAGTAATGCCAAAGTTGAAAAAATTCAGCCTAAAGAAACAAAAATTACATCCTAAAACTAATCCTCTGTGGGACCAAGAGAATCAAGTTTTGCTCAATTTGCCCTTTAGAAAAATATTTAACTCCCTTGGAGGAAGACAACATTCTCCAGTGATTCTATGATTTTTTTATACACAATATCTGGTATTAAATAGAAAATTACAAGGTATGTTTTAGCAAAAGCAAATGACCAAAATACAAAAAAGTAGTTAGATTAATTAGATAACACAGTTATTAGATAATAACCTTAAAATAAATATGACTAATTTACTGATAAGAATAGAGAAAAGTGGAGAATATTTGTATAAACTTCAAATCCTTACAAAATTCTAGGAATTAAAAATGCAATGACTAGCTACTCTGATTTCAGCTGCAACATGTTAAGAATTTGGAAGTTGTCACTCCAGTCCTTACAACAATAACAAAAAGTAGAACAAAAGAAAATCAATGGCTTTTATTGAACTCATCAGAGAACTGAGATTATAGGGCAAATTATCATTCGAAAATCTAGAGAGACAATCAAATCAAGAGTCATAGCCAAGAACTACTTCCTTTGAGTAGGAGCTTCATAAACCATAAAAGTTGAGAAATACTTAAATGGTCATTTTGAGGCTGAAGTCTTAAGAGTAGAACCACACCTTTCAAACTTCTTATGTTTTTTAGGTGAATATCATAATGAAAATTATCCTTCAGACACATGGTAAATAAATGTAATACAACAACATGATTGGGATCATGGAACCAATAAAGGACATTTAATTAAAAAAAACCAAAGATATCTTAATCAGATATGGATTATAATTGATAATAATGTTTCAATATTGGTTCATGAATCATAACAAACATATCATGCTTATATTAGACATAACAATTAAAAATTGAATATGGAATAAATGTGAACTCTCTGTTCTATATTCCAAATTTTTCTGTAAAATTGACACTGTTCTGAAACAAAACTTTTTTAAAATCAATACAATAGCTGAAATAGGTGAGTTGAATGATATATTAAACATACCAGGATTTCAATAGAAAAGTGAATTAATGAGTTCGAATTTAGGAACAAATAAAATATGGAGACTGAAGCACAGATTGGAAAACAGATGGAAAATAGAAGGCAAAAAAATACAAGAGGCAGGAAAAACTTGAAAAGCTTATCTTTCCAAAGGAAAGGAGGGGCAAGGAATATATTTGAGGTAATACCTGAGAATTTTCCAAAAATGACAAAAGCATTAAATCACAAATCAAAGAAATTCTATGAATCCTACAGAGGAATAAAATAACTTTCAGAAACTTCCAGAAGGCTAAATTCAAGTCTTTTTGAAAATATAAGAGGGCAAGTTAACTTGGAGTCCTGAATCAGAGCAGTTTCTCCATGGAAAATGTGAAGCATTATAGCGTTGTAGATGGGTAGGAAAGATAGAGAAAGAAGTATTTAAAGCAAATACAGTAGGAAATATAAAATCCAGAAGTTTGAAGCAACATGGTCAATAAATATTTCATTTTGGAGCAGAATTCTGAAAAATTCTTGACATTGAGTTAGGGTCAAGACTGGAGAAAGAAAATGTGTGATAAAATTTGTTCATGAAGGGACTTCTGGGAAGTTAGGGAACTTCAGAGGTACTGTGCACCACTTTTAAAGGAAAAACAAAGGCATTTAAAATTACCACACTAATGTCAGCCAGGCAGATTAACTCCACCCTAACCTCAAGCATTCTAGAACCCAACCTCCACCTCCACTTCTTGCAATGAATATTGACTACAGAAGTCTCGCTTCCAAATAAAAGAATTTTGAATTATTGACAAAAAAGAAGCCTGAGCACTATTATTTGTACCAGGGAAAAAGAAATAAAGTCCCATATCCAGAACACTAGCACTGAAACCCACATCCCAGTAGCCCATTTCCACATTTCTATAAAATCTGGAAACAAACTGTCATAAAATGATATAATAGGCACAGACAGGACAAAGCCTTTCAAAAGAAAATATTAGTGATGTGGAACCACAGTTGATTAACAGCAGGCCTGGGAAAGCTCAGTCTTTATATCTTGGGACTCTTGAATGTCTGGTTTTTGACTCTTGGCAAGATAAGAGCAGTGGGATTTATGATGTGATGTTCCAGGTATGACAGTTCCCTGGTGACCCAAAGGATCTGTTTCTTTACAGCTGGTTTGTAACTGGCCCAACCCATTTGACAGGTGTGGCTTGATTGTAAGGAATACAGACAGCTCTTTTGAGGAGCACTCCTTAACCCAAGATTTCTGCATAGATCATGACAGTTCAAGCCAGGGATTCACCATGGTCCGTGCATGTATACCACACGGGGTGTGCTGTGAGATTTCTCTAATTTCTGATACCTACATCACTTTCTCACTGTCCATTTTGAATTTGGAGAGAATAATATATATATATATATATATATATATATATATATATATATATATATATATATGTAACATAATTGACAGTCAAGTAAATCATGTAGGATTTTAAAGATTTTTAGCAAAGTTAGAATATTAGGATTTGTAAATCTTAACAATAGTGGTAACAATAATTAATAATAACAATGAGATAAACATCAATAGATCATTTGTATTTGTGTAAACTTAATTTTTTAATTCTTTTAATTATACATGACAGTAGAATGGATTTTGGCACACCATGCATAAACGGAATATAACTTCTCATTTTCTGGTTGTACATGTTATAGATGTGCACAGGTTGTGTAATCACTTATGAACATAGGGTTAATAATGTCCAAATAATTCTACTATCATTCCTACATCCATACTCCCTCCCCTCCCTTCACTTCCTTCAGCCTAGTCCAAAGTTACCTCTACTCTTCCCCCTCCCCATTTTGAATCAGCATGAGTATATCAAAGAAAACATCCGGCCTTTGATTCTTTGGGATTGGCTTATTTCACATAGCATGATATTCTCCAGCTCCATCGATTTATAGGTAAATGATATAATTTTACTCTTATTTAAGGCTGAGTAATAGATCATTGTGTATATATACACCACAATTTCTTTATCCATTCACCTGTTGAAGGCCATCTAGGCTGGTTCCATAGTTTATTTATTGTGAGTGGAACCGCTATAAACATTGATGTGGCTGCATCACTGTAGCATGCTGATTTTAATCACTTGGGTATACACTGTGGAGTGGGTTAGCTGAATCAAATGGCGATTCCATTTCAAATTTTCTGAGGAATGCTTTCCAGAATAGTACACCAATTTGCATTCCTACCAGCAATGTATAAGTGTACCTTTTCCCCACATCCTTGCTAACATTTACTGTTGCTTGTATTCTTGATAATTGCCATTCTGATTGGAGTGAGATGGAATCTCAGTGTAGTTTTAATTTGCATTTCTCTAATTGCTACAGATGTTGAACATTTTTTCATGTATTTGTTGAGCATTTTTATTTCTTCTTCTGTGAAGTGTCTGTTCACTACCTTGGCCCCTTTATTGATTAGGTTATTTGTTATATGTTTGTTTGTTTGTTTTTTGGTGTTATGTTTTTTAGTTCTTTACATATCCTGGAGACTAATGCTCTGTCTGAGATGCAGGTGGTAAAGATTTTCTCCCATTCTGTAGGCTGTCTGTTCATGTTCTTGGTTGTTTACTTTGCTGTAATGAAGTTTTAGAGTTTGATCCCATCCCATTTATTTTACTTGATTTTACTTTTTGCATTTTAGGAATCTTGTTAAGGAAGTCAGATTCTAAGCCGACATGATGGAGATTTGTGTCTAATTCTTCTTCAATTAGGCACAGGGTTTCTGGTCTATTGCCTAGGTTCTTGATCCATTTTGAGTTGATTTTTGTGCAGGGTGAGAGATAGTGGTTTAATTTCATAATACCATCTATGGATTTCCAGTTTTCCCAGCACCATTGTTTTGAAGAGGCTACCTTTTCCAAAATATATTTTTGACACCTTTGTCTAGTATAACTGTATATGTGTAGGTTTGTTGCTGTGTCTTCTATTTTATTCTATTGGTCTTCATGTCTGTTTTTGTGCCATTACCATGCTGTTTTTATTACTAAAGTTCTGTAGTATAATTTAAGATCTGGTGTTAAATCTCATGCTTCATTTTTTTGCTAAGTATTGCTGTCGCTAATATGGGTCTCTTAATTTTTCAAATAAATATCATGTGTTTTTTCTCTGTTTCTATGAAGAATGTCATTGGGGTTTTAGGAATTGCATTAAATCTGTATAATGCTTTTCATAATATGGTCATTTTTACAATGTTAATTCTATCTTAAGGGAGAATAAGGAAGATCTTTCCATTTTCTAAGGTTTTCTTCAAATTCTTTCTTTAGTATCCTGTAGTTTTCATTTCTCTTTTGTCAGATTGATTTCTAAATATTTTATCTTAATTTTGAGGCTATTGTGAATGGGGTTGTTTTCCTAATTTCTCTCTCATTGGATTCATCATTGATGTATAGAAACATGTTTCTTTTACGGGTGTTAGTTTTTATATCATGCTACTTTGCTGACTTCATTTATTATTTCTAGAAGTCTTTTGGTGGCATTTTTTGGATCTTCTAAATATACAATCATGTAATCAGCAAACAGTGATAGTTTGAGTTTTTCTTTTCCTATTTGTATCTCTTTAATTTCTTTCTTCTAATTACTGTGGCTAGAGTTTCAAGGATGATGTTGAATAAGTGATGAAGAAGGTCATCCTTGTCTTGTTCCAGTTTTTAAAGGGAATGCTTTCAATTTTCCTTCACTTAGATAGATTTTGGCCTTGGGTTTAACTTAGGTAGCTTTTACTATTTTGAGGGACATTCCTACTATCCCTACATTTTCTTGTGTTTTGAACTTGAACGAGTGTTACATTGTATCAAATAATTTCATTGCATCTATAGAGATGATTGATGTGATGAATTATTCTTATTGATTTCCATGTTGATCAATTTTGCATCCCTGGAATGAACACCCATTGATTGTGGTGCATTATATTTTTAATGCTTTTTATGTGATTTTCCAGAATTTTGAGAATTTTTGCATCTATATTCATGAGGAATATTGGTCTGAAGTTTTCTTTCCCTGGTATTTTTTTGTCTGGTTTTGGTATCAGGGTATTACTAGCTTCATAGAATGCATTTGAAAGAGTTTCTTCATTTCATATTTCATGAAATAATTTGAGAAATATAAGTGTTAATTCTTCTTTGAAGGTCTTGAACTCAACAGAGAATCCATTTGGTCCTGGGCTTTTCTTATTTGGTGGGCTTTTCTTATTTGGTAGGCTTTTGATGGTGTCTTCTGTTTTTTTGCTTGAAATTAATCTGTTTAAATTGTGTATGTCCTCCTGATTGAGTTTGAATGGGTCATATGTACCTAAAATATTGTTGATGTTTTCAAGATTTTCTATTGAAAATTTATATTCCTTTGGAGTATAAATTTTCAAAATAGTTTCTGATTATCTTCTGTATTTAAGTAGTGTCTGCTGTGATATTTCCTTTTTTATTATGAATTTTAGTAATTTGAGTTTTCTCTCTTTCTCTTAATTACTGTGGCTCAGGGTTTAACAATTTATTTTTTCAAAGAACCAACTTTTGTCAATTTTTATAATTGTTTTTGTTTTGTTTCGTATTATTTACATTGATTTCAGCTCTGATTTTAATTATTTCCTGTCTTTTTTCTGCTTTTGGTATTGATTTGTTCCTTTTTTTTCTTCCTAGGTGTTTGAGATGAAATATTAAGTCATTTATTCACTGACTTTCTAGCCTTTTAATGAATAAGCTTGATGCAATGAACTTTCCTCTTAGCATTGCCTTCATAGTGTCCCAGATATTTTGATGTATTGTAATACTATTCTCATTAACTCTAAGTATTTTTTTATTTCACTCCCGATTTCTTCTGCTATCCATTCATCACTCAGTAGTGTATTATTTAGTCTACATTATATTTTATAAATGATTTCTAATTTCATTCCATTATGATCTGACAGAATGCAGGGTATCTTTGGTTTTTTGTATTTTCTAAGAGTTGTTTTGTGGCATAAAATTATTGTCTATTTTAGAGAAGGATCCATCTGTTGCTGAGAAGAAAGTGTATTCACTCATTGATGGATAAAATATTCTATATATGTCTGTTAAGTCTAAATTATTGATTGTATTATTTACTTCTATAATTTCTTTGTTTAGTTTTCATTTGGAGGATTTATCCAGTAGCGAGAGAGAAATGTTAAAGTCATCCAGTATTATTGTGTTGTGGTCTATTTGATTCTTGAAATTGAGTACGTAGACACTCCATTGTTTGGTGCATAAATATTTATTATTGCTATGTCTTGTTGATGTACAATTCCCTTGAGCAGTATGAAATGTCCTTCTCTTTCTCTTCTAATTAACTTTGGCTTGAAGTCCACTTTATCTCATATGAAGATAGAAATCCCTGCTTCTTTATACGATTTCTTCTGTGAGTGAAATGTTTTTCTCCATCCTTTCACTTTCATTCTTGGATGTCTATGCCTATGAGGTGAGTCTCTTGGAGACAGCATATTGTTGGGTCTTGTTTTTCAATTCAGTCTGCCAGTCTGTGTTTCTGATTGATGAGTTTAGGCCATTAATGTTCAAGATTATTATTGAGATATGATTTATATTCTTGTTTTTTTTTTTGTTTATTTCTAAATTTTTTTATTTCAATTCATTTCTCTTTGACTGACTATTCCTTTAGGGTAGTTCCTCCCTTGACTGGTTTTCACATTTTTTTTTAAAATTTCATCTTCATGGAATATTTTCTTGAGAATATTCAGTAGTGTAGGTTTTGTAGTTGTAGATTCTTTTAACTTTTTCTTTTATCATAGAAGCTTTTTATTTTGTCTTCAAATCTGAACCTTAATTTTGCTGGATATAAAATTCTTTGTTGGTTTCCATTTTCTTTCAGTGCTTCATACATGTTATTCTAGGATTTCCTAGCTTTGAGTTTCTGGGCTAAGAAATTAAATCTGATATTTTTCCTCTCACAGTCTTTAAAATTCTATATGTATTCTGTATGCTAGGCATTTTTGTTATAACCTGCCTTCATGTAGTTCTGTTATAATCTTGTATATTTGGTGTCCTGTTAGCCTCTTCTATTTGATATTCCATTTTATTCTTTATATTTGGAAAATATTTTGATATTATTTAATTTAAAAGATTGTGCATTCCTTTGGTTTGCATCTCTTTGCCTTCATCTATTGTGATAAATCTTAAATTTGGTCTTTTAATATTATCCCATAATTCTCAGAATTTCTGTTTATAGTTTCTTAACATCTCTTCTCCATGGTCAAATCTATTTTAAGGATTATATATTTTGTCTTTATTGCATGAGTTTCTGTTTTCCAAGTGGTCTACTCTGTTGGTGAGCTTTCTGTTGAATTTTTAATTTTGCTTATTGTTTCCTTCATTTTAAGGATTTATGCTTTGTTGTTGTTGTTTTTTCAGAATCTCTGTCTCTTTATTGAAGTGACTTTCAATTCTTGTATTTTTTTCTCTGATTTCATTCCTTATACTGTCCTTTACTTTGAAGAACAGTTTGACTTTGTACACTCTAAACTCCTTCTCTGACATTTCTTCCACTGTGGTGTCAGTGAATTCTGTTACTGGAGTATCTTGGTTTGTTTGGCATGACTTGTTCCCTTGCTTTTTCATGTTGTCTGTGTGTCTACCCAGCTAAAAGTGTTGAGGTGAGGAAGTAGAGTTTCTACCCTGTGGATTCCTTGAAGGTTTTCAGTACCTCACTGTTTAAGGGTAGACAAATAATGAAAACAACTAATGCAAGTAATATGTAGCAAAAGGATTTACAACTTCAAATGGTGAACAAAGACATAATAGAAGTGATATAGGATGTGATGAGGAGGAGAAGAAAAAAAAGAAGTAAAATATTAAAGGAAAAGTGAAAGAGAATGTAGAGATTGGCTGTTATTGGAAGAAAAGAGAGAATCAAGGGAAACAGGATATATGTGTGTGTGTGTGTGTATATATATATATATATATATATATATATATGTGTGTGTGTGTGTGTGTGTGTGTGTGCATTTTTGTTATAACGTGCCTTGATGGAGGTCTGTTATAATTTTGTACATTTGGTGTCCTATCAGTCTCTTCTATTTGATATTCCATTCTATTTGAGATATATAATATGTTATATACAGATTAAAAATTTTAAATATAATATACATACAAATAAAATAATGCAAAAAATATACTAATCAAATATTTTTAGTTCACAAAAAAGCTAATCCATGAAAAATAACTGACTTCAAATATGCTAGAAAAGAGGGGGGAAAAACGAATATGGAAATGTATGAATGTTCATGTACCATCAAGGTCACAATTAAACAGAGACAAAGAAAGAAAAAAAAATCTTGATGAAAAGTTAAAGAATTCTTTCTGTTGGAGTTCAGTATACTCTCAGCTTCTCTTCTCAGCAGTTTTAGTTGGGGTCTTCTGGAGTGTATGCTCCACTCTCTGAATTGCTGAAGTGAGAGAGGTAATCCCATAGGTTGAGTTCCTGGAGGCAGGGTTTAGGCTTAGTCAGGCTCCAGGCTCTTTGATGAATGCTATCTTGTCTGGAGATTTGAAATCAGTGCACTTCCAGCAGCCAGTACTTGCTGGTCTATGCTGGAAGAATTCAACCCCAGGGATCTCCTCTGGGATTCCCTCCAAAGGTGGGGGAGCCAATTCTTCATCCCCTATGTCATCTGCAGACCCCGCATTTTCTGTTCTCAGGGTCAGTCTCCAAACAAGGTCTCCCATTCTTGCCCTTCAGAGTTCCCAACCAATTGTTTCTCCCATAGCTGGTCATGCAAATAGTCAGACTAGAGGGGGAGGGATAGAGCTGGATGGGTTTTCACAACTAGTTGTACCCTGTGTAAACCTCTTTCCACATTTGATTTTCTCCTGGTCACTTAAGAACACTCTATGCATGCAGTGTGTGTGTTTCTGGGCCTGTATTTGGGGCCAAAGTTTGCCAGGAATTGGCTTCCTCAGCTGCTTAGCCCCCACACAGAAACTGCAAAATGGTTTCTTCCTTTGTCCTCCACATG
Source organism: Marmota flaviventris (assembly GCF_047511675.1). Taxonomy (NCBI): domain Eukaryota; kingdom Metazoa; phylum Chordata; class Mammalia; order Rodentia; family Sciuridae; genus Marmota; species Marmota flaviventris. Next base: position 43,868,709 of record NC_092500.1, on the reverse strand, counting down.
CCACATGAAGAGATGACTATTTCTTTCCCTGCACATGGATATTGTTCTGTGGTGAGCCGTTCCTATAGACCTTGGCCGCCATTAGAAGATGGCGCCGGCTTCCACTGTGGCCTGTGATAAACAACTCCTTTTATGGAGAGTTGGCACGTAATCCCTTAACACCCTATGAGAAAGATCCACGTGGCAGCTTGGGATTGGTATGCGGGAGGCTTTATTAGGCTGTGCTTGGGCGCTCGGCGGGGGGTCGCTAGAAGATGATACTTGAATCAAGGCCTGAATAAACTGCTGAAAGAAGAATCCTGTGTCGTGTTTTCCCTTGCCGGCGAGGGGTCGCGACAGTTGGTGGCCTGTACGGGGAATTATATTCCTCGAACCCAGGATCCAGAACTTTCAGCAGTCAGGGTGGTGCACCGGTAAGTTCCCAGGTAAAGTGGGAATCCGCAAGCAAATAGCGGGACGCTCCCCTGTAAAAGGAAGAGAGCGGGGATTTTTGTACTTTCACTTTCTTTATAGCTCTGAAAACATTATGGGCGTTGCTTCTTCAAGCCCAATTTTGTTGGCCCTGGATGGGTTGTTACGTTCAAAAGGACTTAAGATAAAGCAGAGCACTTTGCAAATGTTTTTGAGAGAAGTTGATATAGCAGCTCCTTGGTTTGCCTTTTCAGGGAGTCTTACAATTCCTAGCTGGGATAAATTAGGGAAAGATCTAGATTTCGCTCGTGAGCAAGGCACCTTAGAGGGTGGCGTTATACCACTTTGGAAGTTAGTTAGAGGATGTATAACAGATGGTAAATGCCAAGAGGCTGTGTGTGAGGGTCAGGCTGTTCTTGAGCAACTACATGAGGAAAAATCTGAAAGATCACATAGTGAAGTGGCAGAGAGTATCAAAAGTAACAGTAGTGAGAAGGCAAAAGAGCCTGAAAATAAAAATAGGAGACGGCTCTATCCAGACTTGACCGCATTCAAAACATCTGAGGACACAAGCGGCTCAGAGTGTTCTGAGGACCTTGATATATTGTTGCAACAACTATGCAAGATAAAAGTAAAAAAGAAGAAAAGGGAGACACGAGGCATGCAAGCCTACTGCAAGAAGGGGGAGGGATCTAATATTGGTCAACAAAATTCTGAGGAGGAGGAGGTTGAAAATTTAGAAGAAGATATGATGCCTGTTGCCCCACCCCCGTATGTGGGGGGGAACCAAGGTTCCGGGAGATCTTTTCATGCACAAGTTTGGAGGACAGTTAATACAGATATGGGACTTGCATACCCTGTATTTCAGGACAATAACAGGGGAAGATATCATGAGCCTTTAGACTTTAAGATAATTAAAACCTTGGCAGAATCTGTCCGCACTTATGGCATAGATGCCGCTTTCACTTTCACTCAGGTGGAGGGACTTACTAGATTTTTGTATGACTCCCTCAGATTGGGCTAGTCTAGTCCGCGCTTACGCCGCGGTTACGGCCGGAGTGGCCATGGCCAGTCAAGTACAAACTGCTGCCACTATTAATCAGGTTATTCAACAAACATCCACTGTACTTGAATCCCAAAGTAAAATTAATCAACACATTTTATCTGGGATTTTGGCTGCTAATCAAAGGATAGATCTGCTTCAAGCTCAAGTTGAGGAATTGTCTGACCTAGTACATTTGGGTTGTATTGATCAACGTGCACATTTATGTATAACCTCTGTCAGATTTAATGATTCCAGGAATGCCTCCCGCATCATTGGCGAATATTTGGCCGGAAATTGGTCCATGGCAGCGGAAGACATGATCCAGTCTCAACTAACCCAGATAGCTGTCTTGAACAGTACCCGTGTCGATCCCGTGACTTTGGGTCAATTCACCGATTGGATATCTTCTGCTTTTTCCTTCTTCAAAGAGTGGGTGGGGGTAGGCATTTTTGGTGCAATGTGTTGTTTCGGTATGTTCCTCTGTTTGTGGTTTCTCTGTCGCCTTAAGGCCCGCAGTGCTCACGATAAGGCTATGATCATACAAGCTCTTGCAGCTTTAGAAAATGGCAACTCATCTCAAGTCTGGCTTGCCCATCTTAAGCAGTAAACCTTTGACATGGTCGTTACACCCCAAGTTATTATAACATTGCACTGGGATCGACATGACTTTCCTTGTTATTCTCTTAGTGTTGGAAAGCCCTTGCACTCTGCCGGTCTTACTGCCATTGCACGCAGATGGGTTTCCACGCTAGTGCTTTTCTAAGTCCGTGCCTTTCTTTCAGGGTGCTGTCAACTTGTTTGTCATTATAAACAGCCACAGTTCAGCCTCAGCTATCCCCCTTCGTCCACCATCGTCACGATACAGGATGCGAGGCAAGGCACTGCACTTGAGTGATCCTTGACGTGGACCTCAAGGAGAGCATGTCCTATTGCATGCGGGTTAGACGCGTTCACGCCCCGCCCCACAAAAAAAGGCATCGGCTGATATGGCCTCAGATCTGGGGAAGGCACCTCCTTAGGACTGAGTCATACTATGCAGCCACTTCTGCACAGTGGGATAGGACCTCTACTCTCGCCTGTATTGTTTTAAGAAAACAGAAAAGGGGGAACTGTGGTGAGCTGCTTCTGCTGTTTCTGCAGACTATGGTCGCCATTACAAGATGGCGCTGTCTCCGCTGTGGTTTGTGACAAACAACTCCTTATTTGGGAGAGTTGGCACATGATTTTTCACCACCCTATGAGAAAGCTCCACGTGGCAGCTTTGCATTGGGGCTTGAGATGCTTTATTAAGGCTGGGAGGGGCATCCGAGAGTGAGAAGAAGAAATATCAAAGGCCTGAATAAACTGCTGAAAGAAGATTCCTGAGTTGCGTCTTCCTTGCGGGCAAGGGGTCGCGACATTGTTCAGCTTGTCTTTCAAGTTTGCTTGGCAATGTCCTTGATTTCTAAATGCTCCACAATCAGATATACCTCTGGCCTCCCCCAAAATGAGGGTTCCTTGTTGAGAGCCACAGCCGAAAGGGGCCCCAGCAAACTTCCAGCTGCCAGCTGATGATTGGCTCACAGTGGCCCCAGCAAACTTCTAGCTGCCAACTAATTGGCTCCTCTGCGGTGATGCTTATTGGGCTGTTTCCCTGCCCTTTCAGACCATGGAGCTGCTCATTGGGGGACTTTTTTTGGTTCTGCCCAGGCGACCCAGCCAATCGGCCTCAAGAGCCGGAGGAGTGGGGGAGGTTGAGAGGCTTATGGGAAGCCAGTGGTGGCAGTTGGGCTCTGAGGGTTTTTCCTGAGGAGCTGTGTGGTGCGGTGTGTGGTGTGTGTGTTCTAAAAATAAAGTTCGTTTCTTTTGACAAGTGGCTCCCGAATTGTGCCCAGCCAGACTGCAGCAATACCTCTTATTCCCTTATCCCTCTACTATGCTCATGGAGGGACTGCTCTGCCTGGTGCTTCTGGCATTGTTGTGGCAGTGGCTATGCCACTGGGGATTTTTTTTTTTCCTATTTTATTATCCAACCTCCGGAGTCCCTGGTCTGCTTTGAATGTACAGTTTTAAATTCCACTAAAAACCCCCCACCTTGTGAAGAAGCTGCCTGTCTGCTTTCTTGGTTTCACACCAGGGAGCAGCCAGGAATGCACTATTCAGCCATCTTGGTGTACATCCAGACACTTCTGAATAGTGAATTAAATGGCTGGGAAATCCAATGTAGTAATTATCTCAAAAAGTTGGGCCATGGTGAACAAATCTTAAAGTTTTAAAGATTTTTAAAAATTACAGAATCAGAAATCAAGATTAAAGAGTTTGTGTGTACACACACTTCAAACATGGGTGACTGAGATAAGGGAAACAATCTAAAACCCCTACATTTCTTATTTTAAACTGCTTTCATAAATTATGGTGGTGAAGACAAATGGCCCAGATCATCTAAGTATTCTTCCTTGATCTTACATTTCCCTGCTCATACCAGAGGCTAGTTAATTTTTGGAATCCATCATGTTGTCTTATCATGGAAACTATTTTTGGATATTTAGCTCCTGGACCATTTCCCCAATGCCTCTCAAAATCTGTGAAATATATATGTGTATATATGTGTGTGTGTGTGTGTGTGTGTGTGTGTGTATGCTTAAAAAAATCTTTATCTAGTTTAATTCTTCACAGAGCATTGTTTTGTGTCCCTATAAGATTTTTTGTCACCAGTGTAGGAATTTTATAAACTTTAGGATTCTACCTGAACTAACAAAGTTGTTGTTTTGGGGATTCTACTTCAATCACATTATTTGTTATAGATGGGTGCCATATCAAAGTCTAATGTCATCATTGCAAGTAGCAACGTGTCCTGCTAATATAAAACAATACATGACCTATATACCAGATACAAAGACTAATAATATAAAATAGTCAAAATAATTGGTGTTTGAAATGTAAGGAGTCCAGGATGTAGATTATAATTCCTAGAACAATCAGCAAAATATAAGATAACCAAGTAAATTTTAGTAGAATACTTAGAAATTAATTTAGGACAAAGAATTTAAAAAGAAAAAAAAGAGAAACTAAAAAGCAAAAGAAGAAATAGCAAAAAATAAAATGGCAGCCCCAAATTCAAACATGTAATTAATTTCATTAACATAAATGACCTAAGCAATAGACAAACAGACATTTTCATAGTGAATTTAAAATATGACCCAAACATATGCTGTATACATGAACTTCTTTTTAAACATAATCATGAAATTAAAATCAAAGAATAGATAAAGATAAGCCATTCTAAAACTAAGTTAAAAAAATATTGCTTATAGTTTGCAAATACCTTCTCCCACTCAACAGATTGTCTCTTCATTCTGTGTATCTTTTGCTGTACAGAATCTTTTAAGTAATTTGGTTTGTCTATTTTTTTTTCTTTGTGTGTGTGTGTGTGTGTGTGTGTGTGCGCGCGCGCGCTCTGTGCTTTTGAATACTTATCTAAAATTCCTCACCCAGTCAAAAGTCCTGAAGTACTTCTCCTATGTCTTCAGTTTCAGATCTAGGTCTTTATTCCTTTTAGACTTGATTTTGTATTTGGTCAGAGGTCGTGGTCTATTATAATTTTTTCTGCATGAGGCTATGTAATTTTTATAGCAGCATTTATTGAGAAGAGACTGTCCTTTCCCAAATGTGTGTTCTTGGTCCTTCTGCTTAAAACCGGTTGGCTGTAGTTGTATGGATCTAGGTCTAGGGTTTCTGTTCTGTTTCATTGGCATATGTCTGTTTTTATTCCAGTGCCATGCCTTTTTGTAGAGCGTTGCAGTATATTCTCAAGTAGTGTGGTGACTTTAGCTTTGTTCCTATTCCTTAGAATTGCATTGGATGTTCAAGGTATTTTATGAGTTATATAAATTTTAGGATTGCCTTTTCTTTTTCTGTAAAAAATGGCTTTGGTATTTTGATACAAATTACATTAAAGCTACTTTTGGTTAGTAAGACCATTTTGGCGATATTACTTTTTCCAGTCTATGACACAGGGTATATTACATTTATTTGTATCCTCTTCAATTTCTTTCATTAACATGTCCTGATTTTTGATATAGAAACTTTCACTTCTTTAGAGAAGATCATTTCTAGATATCTTATTGTTTTCACTGCTGTTGTAAATGGATTTGATTTATTGATTTCTTTATCAGACAGTTTACACTTAATATATAAAAATGCTACTGATTGTATATGTTGAGTTCATATCCTATAATTTTACTAAATTTTAAAATTGATCCAGATTATATTCTAGTAGAGTCTTTAAGTTTTTCTGTATGTAAAATTATGTCATCTACATTCAGGACTTCCCTCCAAGTAATGTCTTATTCTCTTGACTAACAGCTCGGTCTAGGACTTTCAGTACTTTATTGAATAAATATAGTGAAAAAGAAATAACCTAAAGAATTGAAGAAAATATTAGCAAACTATGTATCTGAAAAAGATTTCATATGCAGAATGTTTAAGGAATTTAACAGCAAAACACCCAATAATTTAAAAAGAAGCCAAAAGAAACCACTAATAGATATTTTTCAAAAGAAGACACATATATGGCTAAAAGGTATGTGAAAAAAAATAAAAAATTCTCTAATTATTAAGAAAATACCAAAGAAAGAAAGAAACCCACAGACAGATAACACCTCACCCGCCAAAAAAAGGATATAGAGAAAAGAAAGGATATAGGATATAGAGAAAAGAAAACACTTGCCCATTGTTGGTGGGAGTTGAACATAGTAGGTACATTATAAAAAATACTTTGGAGATTCCTCAAAAAACTAAAAAATAAAAATATAACTATTATAAGACCCAGCATTTTCATTGCTGGGTTTATAATAAAAGGACATGAAACCAATAGGTGGGAAAGCTGAGTCAGGAGGATTGCAAGTTCAAAGCCTTCCTCAGCAACTTAGTGAGGCAGTAAGCAACTTTGAAAGATCCTGTCTCAAATAAAAAAAAATTTAAAAAATGGGCTGAGAATGTGTCTCAGTGGTAAGATGCCTCTGGGTTCAATCAATATCCAGTACTGAAAAAAAAGAACATGAAATCAACAATTTGTCAAGAAGATATCTGCAGTCTCATGTCAATTTCAGTACTTTTCCAATAGCCAACATGGAATCAACCCATATGCCCAACAATGAATGAATGGGTAAAGAAACTATGGTATAGTTACACTATTCAATAATGAAGATAATAATATCCTCTCATGAATAAACTGGAGGACATTATGTTAAGTGAAATAGTACAGAAACAGAAAGAAATATCATAGCTTCTCTTTCACATGAAATCAAAAAACAGTTGATATAATAAAAAGAACAGAATAGTGGTTAGAAGAGATTGGTAAAGGAATGCAGAATGGAAGAAGAGGGGAGGATGTTCAAATGTACATGGTTACAAAAAGTGTTTCTGGTATTCCATTGCACAATAAGGTGAATGTAGTTAAAAATGAAGTATATTTCGAGGCTTAGGCAGGAGGATCATGAATTGAAAGCCAGCCTCAGAAAAAGCAAGGTGCTAAGCAACTTAGCGAGACCCTGACTCTAAATAAAATACAAAAATAGGATGTGGCTCAGTGGTCTAGTGCCCTTGAGTTCACTCTCTAGTACCAGTAATAATAATAATAATAAAGTATATTTTAAAATATCTAAATGAGATTTGGTTTTGTTTTGTTTTTTTTATGTTCTCACCTCAAAGAAATAATACATTCATGAGGCAATTGATATATTAACTGTTCTGGTTTGGCAATCATTCAATGGGCACATGTATTAAAAACATTTTATATATATTTATATATTTTACATATATATGTATAGTCATAAAGCATCAACTAAGGAAGGAAGAAAAGAAAGAAAAATAAAGTTAATATAACTAGCTAGATAGCAGAGAAAGCTGACCTTACAACAGAAGGCACCCATATTTAAGATTATCTTGCCATACAATAATCAAATTACTAGAAGACATAATAATCCAAATGTGGATGAATAAAATAAAAAACTCCTGAATTATTGAAAGACAACTAATATAAATGAAAGGATGAATCCACAATTATATATGGAAAATTCAACACTTGTCTCTCAATAATCAATGAAGTAGAAAGTCAGCAAGAAAATTTAGAAGATTTGAAAAATGTTAACAACTCCACCTTAGAAAAATAAGGTAGGTTTATGTCAGAAGAATGTGTCTAAAGAAACTTCCCTGTGTTTCTATCATTTGCAAATGCTTACTATCTCTAAGATTCTGGCACAGGGATTCAAAACAATTCCAAATATTCTTACCTCTGTGTCATAGATAAAAATCTTAGGAAATGAGTCTGATCAACTCGACTACAGACATGAGCCCATACTAGGAAGCAATTGGTATGCCAGTTGTTGAGAGTCTAGGTTTATCCTGGCTGGGTCATATAGTTACTCCTGTGGTGAATGAAAAAGGTCATTGTGATCAATAGTCAGTACCACACCCCACATTTGACTGAGGGGGAGAAATATCATCCTAAGTAAAACAATGCAAAAAGAATTTTGGGTGACAAAATGATACACATCAATGACATTCTATTCTATTGGTATCATTTCACCAGAATTCCACATTGGACCATGTTGGTCAAAATGGTACTTCCTCAAACATCCTTAGGTCTATAATGTACTTAGCAGAAAGAACTAAGATTGAAGCTTTTTAATGTCACCTTTATATAATTTTCTGACCTTATATGTATTTTTCTGGTGTTTTCATATACTGTTAATCAAGTCAAATGATGTAGGAGTGGGAATATATTTGAAATTTATTGGAACCATTATTTTTTCATAAAATCTCACAAAATTACAATCATACTTTTGTTGCTTTCTCAAAATGTCTCCTATGAGAAACGCTGCCTGCTCTAGGATACAGGATCCCTTGACTAAGGAAACTGCTTGCCAAAGAGTTTTGAATATGAACAGTAGAGGGTCATTTCATACCCCTTTAGGCTATAAGAATCACTTCAAGCTTAGAATCAGTTGAAGACAGATGCCTTAATTCCCAGCGCCAGGAATTTCTTGTGTAGAATATTTCATATGGTCATGGAAGTAATAGCTTATGGGCATTTCTGCTTAATCACTTTATCTCCAAATTTGTGTGGACAACATCAGCTTAACATGAGCTTTTCTAACACCAGGGAAAATAACCTTGTGGAAATAAGGCTAATCTTGTCTCTAACTGGGAATAACTCTGCACAAAAGGCTGCTTTTTGGAAATTTCTCTAAGCTTCTCTTCATAGCACACAGAAGATTAGGTCTCAGTCATCTTGAGTTGCTGTGATGGAAGCAAAGCAACAGGATTCTGTCAATAGGTACTGCTACAATGAGAAGAATTCCACCCAGAGCCCTATTTTGCTCCAAGCCTTTTCAGCTACAAGATGTAAAACAGTAAACTTTTGAGCCATTAAGGGTAGCTAGAAGCATTAGGAGAAGCACATTTGGGAAACCAATATATACTTTGTTCCCTGATTGAAAAGAAAGGTTTTTCTCCAAAGTTTAATGCATTAATAATAATACTCCCTAGAAACACATGAATCTGCTATCATTTGAAAAATTTTACCAGTGTGCTTTTATATATTCCTTTTGTAAGTTATGAAAGACTGTAAACACTCTTGACAAGAGTAAAGTAAGAGGAATCACTCAGAAAGCTGACATTATGCTTAGTATATATGAAGAAGTAACCAAGATAGGACAGCATGAAAGAAGGATAGATACATATGTTAATGGAACAGAATATGATACTCAGCAACAGAGAATTTCTGGGATCTAGGCCTTGACTCAGAGTTCTTACACTTAACATTCAAAGCTTATTTGATAAAGGGAAAAAGTGGTAAGTTGGACATTCTCAAAATTAATTTTTTTTCCTTCAAAGATCCTGTCAAGAGGGCAAAAACACAAGCTGTCCAACCAGGAACTAATCTCTAGAATACATGCAGAGGAATACACAATTCCCTCATAGAAAATGGCACTTCTCATTCCAAGGTGGTCTCTTCTGGAGCTACCTGTAAGGATCAAAGAGCAGGTTGGAAAGGAGACATGGATATGCTCATGATTTCTGAATGACTTCCCTTAATAGGTCTGAGCCAGTCCAATGGAAGTTTCAGGAAATAATGTTTCGTGGCACTCAAAGTATTTAATTTATGTAAAGGGAAATAACAACACATATCACTTTGTCAGTACTATGCACAAACCAAAAATAAAATTAAAATAGTATTCTAAAAACCCCCATCTATTTTAAGTTGATATACATGTGTATACACAAACAAAAGAGCAATGCAGAACCCTCCAAAGCAGATAAATATTCAAGGTTAAATCATTATCCAAAAGTGATTTGGTGATCCAAGTTTGTGTACCCAGTAACAACAAGGTAGTAAGAACCTTATAAAAAGATAAGCCTAGGTAAATTATACCAAAATTGGAAAAGATAAAATTGCAATTTGGCTAGGACCTGGAGTCTAGGAGATGAAAATAAATTTGAAAACCAAACAAACATAAAAAGAAAGCCAAAAGCCACATCTCAATTTGACAATCCATAAAGCAGTGAAAGAAGATATTAGAGAAACCATATTTATTGAGAAGTTAACATGTGTTAGAGTCTGTAAACAAGTCAGGATGGCACCTGGCATATTGCTAGAGAAATGTTAGAGTCTGTAAACAAGTCTGGATGGCGCCTGGCATATTGCCAGAGGGAGTGGTTTGTAAAGTAATGCCAGTGAGCCATTAAGTGTGGAGATTTCTTATTGGTTGACTGCTGTATCTAGTTTATGTTAATTAAGATAAGCTGTGTGGAATGTATAAATACCTCTGTTGTCCTACAATAAACGACTCCTACTCCTGCTGTATCAATGTACACAAGTTGTTCATCACCCCCCCACCCCCCGGTTATTTTGCTGCAGCCGGGCTGTGGCAAACATGTGCCTCACAGCCTGAATGTGCCACTTTATTAAAACCTAGAACAACTATGGAGTTAGTGATTTCTATTTCTTTCTTTCTTTCTTTTTAATATTGGGGAGTTAACCCAGTGGTGATTTACCACTGAGCCACATTACCCAGCCCTTTTTATGTTTTATTTTAAGACAGGGTCTTGCTAAGTTGCATAGGGCCTCTCTAAGTTGCCAAGGCTGGCTTTGAACTTGTGATCCCCCTGCCTCAGCCTCCCGTGTCACTAGGATTATAGGGGTGTGCCACTGAGCCTGGCTCTATTTTCATTTTGCACATGATGAAATTGAGACTGGAAAGCAATTAATAATCCCAAGGTTATACATTCAAAGTAGATATTTAACTCTAATTGAAAATACTACATTAAATGAACTTGATCTTATTATTGCTTAAATTTGTATAGTGAGTAAAACCTATTGTGTTCACTATCTCTTATTCTTTAAGATGAAGCTGTGAGCAAGACAGATTTGGAAACTAATCCTCAAAGAAGTCCAGTGGCTTTTCTGAAGACACAGGGTTCAGGAGGAATTTGTACTTTCTACTTAAGGCCATTGGGTCAGAGCACCACCACTGCTCTGACTTCACTTCAACAGGACTAGCTCTGTAAGTGGAACCAGAGCTAATGCCAGAGTAGTCAGATTACACTGGTTTCGGGATTATAAATGGTGCTAAACAGCACAGGCAGCACATCCAAACTACTGGGTTTGCAAGCAAGTGTTGCCCTTCCTTACTGAGATCTTCAGTGAATCTTACAGTCTTCCATGTGTTGCACTTCCCTCATATGCAAAAGGTAGGTAACAATAGTACCACAGAACACACCCCTAAAGTTTCATTAAAAAGCTCTGGAATATTAAAAAAAAAGCTCAATAATTTATATTATTTGTAAGAATAGCAAGACTGGTAATAGTCATAACCTACTGATTATTCATAAGGTAAGAAAGTATTAGGAAAGTATAAGGAAAGACAAAATATGTAAAATAAGATAGGGAGAATAGCCAAAATGTTCCATTTCAATCTGTTTTATCTTGAAATGTTATCCTGAGTAAGCTAAAAAGTAGAGTGAAAACCATTTCCACTGTTTTGCTTTTCAGAGCAATGACACATGTTACTGCTCTTATATACCAAGAAGACATGAATGCAGAAATTGATATTCATGTTGATATTATTAATACTCCAAAATAAATATAAATAAGTACTATATTGATGTTCATTTTGTACTTCCTAGATTTCAGATATATTTCAAACCAAGAGCAAATTTTTCTTTTTCCATTATATACATAATAGCTATTCTGTTCAAAGTTAGCCCTTTTATGGTTTGATTTTATCATAAGATGGTATGTTATTGTTATTCCCAACTTTATGATTTCAATAATTTGAAAATAAACCAATTATATTTTATATCATTTAAATATTGTATATTCAAAAGACAAAATTTAATGACATTAAGGTCATTGATAATTGTTCATAATTACTGTCTTATATTCTGCCAGATGCAAAATATCTACCCCCATATCTGGTCTCTCCTGCCTCACCTCCCTCATGCCTTAGTTTTCTGTGAAATTCCTAATTCTCTGTTAGGCAGTCATTTAGTAAGGAGGTACCTACTGAGTATCTCACCATTGTTAAGTAATGTATTTAACAATAGAAAAATATAGGTTTGCCCTAATTAGCTTATGAGCTAGTAAGAAATGAGATTGAGTGGGTCATTATAAGCAAGTTATTTAGAGTTACAATTACCATTTAATGGGTACATACAAATATACAATACAACAGGTCTACCTTATACATTTTTGGTGATCAAAAAAAGCTTTCCTAAGAAGTGACTATTAACTTGAAAATTGAAATAAGAAATAGTGAATATTATTTATACAAAGAGAAGGTGAAATTGTACCAAAGATAAAGAACAGGAAGCATAAAAATACTATCTTAGTAAAAATATATGACACATCGAGGAATTAAGAAGACACTTCTCCTCTCCCCTAGTCCTTTTATTTCATTTTCTCATTCAGTAGTAATACACAAAGTTCAGCTCTTTGGTAGGTACACTATTCAAAATTCAATACACTCATGCTGTGCATAAATTATATATATATATATATATATATATATATATATATATATATATATATATACACTAAATATACACACATAAGTTTAGCTTCCAAATGATGAATGTCCTCACAATGAGAAAAAAAGTCCTCATTCCTCTCATGCTGTGTAACTGCAGGTTTGAAAACAGTGCCTGGCAAATCAGTTGGAGCTTAATAAATATTTATTGATGACTGAGGAGTGAGGATTTTATGCTGTAGTCTGTGGATGATTACCATGGGGTTTGTTGCAGGGGGATATCATTTTAAAATTATTTTAATTTGTTCTAATTACACATGAGTGTAGAATGTATTTTGACATATTATACACAGATGGAGAATAACTTCTAATTCTTCTGCTTGTACATGATGTAGAATTACATTGGTCATGCAATTGTATATGCACATAGGATAGTAATATCTGATTCATTCTACCTTCCCTGTTCCCATTCCCCCTCCCTTCCACTGATTCCCCTTAGCCTAATCCAAAATACTTCTATTCTTCCCTACCCATCCCCCTTATTGTGAATTAGCATCCATGTATCAGAGAATACATTTGGGTCTTGTTTTTTGGAACTGGCTTATTTCCTTTAGCATGACATTCTCCCATTTCATCCATTTCCAGCAAACCATAATTTTGTTCTTCTTTATGGCTCAGTAATATTGCATTCTGTATGTATACCACATTTTCTTTATCCATTCATCTATTGAAGGACGCTTAGGTTGGTTTTATCGTTTAGATGTTGTGAATTGAGCTGCTATAAACATTGATGTGGCTGTGTCACTATAGTATGCTGATTTTTAACTCTCTTGGTATAAGCCAAGGATTGGGATAACTGGGTCAAATGATGGTTCCATTTCAAGTTTTCTAAGGGGTCTCCATACTGCTTTCCATAGTGGTTGCGCCAATTTGCAGTCCCACCAGCAATGAATGAACATATATTTTTCCCCACATCCTGGCTGAAATTTATTATTGCTTGTATTCTTGATAATTGCCATTCTGACTGGAGTGAGATGAAATGTCAATGCAGTTTTAATTTACATTTATCTAATTGCTATGTTGAGCATCTTTTCATATATTGTTCTTCTTCTGTGAAGGGTCTGTTCAGTTCTGTAGCCCATTTATTGATTGGATTATTATTATTTTTGCTTTTTTGGTATTAAGTTTTTTGAGTTCTTTATATACTCTGGAGATTAAAACTCTATCTGAGGTGCAGATGGCAAAGATTTTCTCCCATGTGCTGACTTAAAATCTCCAGAAATGATAAGTCCCTTACTACTAATTCTTGAAGAACAAGCTAGCAAGTGTGTCTGTAAGGCAGACATCTCCAGGGACTCAAACATACACCAATTTTAGTTTTAGAAATTTAGAAATTTGTACATGTTACTGTTGATAGCTACATCACTGAAAGACTTTTTAAATAGTGTGACAGTATAAATAGCTATATTTCTTTTTGTTTGCTCTGGGGATTTAACCCAAGGACACTTTACCAGTGAGCTACATCTCCAGCCCTTTTTTAAATTATTTTATTTTGAGAAACAATCTCACTAAATTGCTTGGGTTTCAATAAATTGCTGAGGCTGGCCTTGAATCTGTGATTCTCCTGTCTCAGCCTCCGAAGCCACTGGGAAATAGCTATACATTTTAATATATCTACCAGAGTCATACAGGATGCAAGATGTAATAGGTGAATGTCAGTTACAATTGTATTAAAGAAGCTAGTAGAGAGGGAGATGAGGAAAGAGACATGAAAGGATGGCAGTAGAAGATTGAAGAAGTGAAGTATTAGTTGAATATGTGGGAATGAAGAGAGCAAGGGAAAATACAATGACCTCAATTTTTATCATTCTGGTTGGAATGACTGAGTATACCAGGAGGCAAAACAAAAGAGGATACTGAAAGAGGATGTGCAATAAAAATAAAGAAATACATGAGCTAAGTAGGTTCTGAGTCACATAAGTCTCTCTCTTACTATGGCAAAGAGTGATTGAAAGGTTAGAGAAAGAACAAGAGTACTGCTCAAGAAGAATTTCTCATGTGTGGGAGTTTCAGAAGAAATCCAACTTGATAGACATTTTGCTTTTTTGAGTTTAAATTGCATGAGAGGATGAATAGATAGAAAGATATAGAGAGATAAATAGATAAACGAGAGAATTGCTGAAAAGGGTACTAGAAATATATGTGTCTGGTCTTTAACATACTAGAAAGGATAAAATTAAGAAGGTGTGAGGAAATACAACATTTAAAGAGTTATAGACATTTGGAAGAAATTGGAAGAGTAAGAAAAATACTTGGAGGAAGTGGAAGCAAATTTTTATAGAAGACAGTGCATTAAGCATTGTGCCATCTGGGTAGTGAGATGCTGAGCAATAAGACTGAGAAGTAAGTGGTCACTGCTTTGGTGGGATCTCAAAGTCACTGGTACCATTGGCCGGGGTGAAATAAATAATAAATGTGCAGAAAGAAGATGAAATAGAAACAAGGATTTTAGAAAATTCTTTAAAGAGTTATACTATGAAAGGAAGAAAAGAGAGTTGCTTCTATGAAAGGAAGAAAAGAGAGTTGCTACTCATCTTTAAGACATGAATTTTTGTCATAATGAAGTGGCTTTAATATGTATAAATACATGGACAGAGATAATCCAGTTAAAATCATTGAAGATACTGAAAAGTAGGGAAAAGGAAAGAAAAAAATCTGAAAGACAGTTTAAGCATTTACTTCAGAAAGGAAGAGTGACAACTCCAGTGTTTTGAAAGAAAGAGTAAAGAAAGGGTAGAAACATACTGGCTTATAGATTTGTGATAAAATTTTAAGGTAATTCCTTTCTGATATATATTTTTTTATTTTCTGTATAAGGAGTAAATTTTAGTTTCTGCTGAAAAGTGTGGAGTGTGATAAGAGTAATGGGGAGTTTTACAAAGCTGAAAAAGTTAAGTCATTGATTGCACAGAGGGTCAAAGGGTCACTGATGCTGATGATTATAAATGAATAGCTCTATTGATCTTCCTGATAGTGAGATGCTTTTTCTGGAGTTCCAGCAATCTGAGTGCAGGCCTAAAGAAGGTCAAGATTGTATTCTTCAAGTCTTTGAGTTTCACTGAGAATTAAGGCTGATAGATGGGAACAGAGGTTGTCCAGTGAGATGCCGTCATATACCAATCAATGACATTCAGTCAACAACAAACCACATGTATGACATTGATCCCATAGGATTATAATGGGACTGACAATTTCCTGTCATTTAGAAACACAGTAGTCTTCATGACATTTAACATTATAGCACAATGTGTTACTCATATGTTTGTGGTAGTGCTGGCATAAACAATATCTAATGCATGGTCAGTCATAAAATTGTATAGCTCTGGCTGGATATGGCAGTGCATGCCTGTAATCCTAACAGCTCAGGAGGCTGAGGCAGGAGGATTGCAGGTTTAAAGCCAGCCTCAGCAACTTAACCAGGCCTTAAGCAACTTAGCAAGACTGTGTCTCAAACTAAAAAATAAAAAGGCTAGGGATATGGCTCAAGTAGTTAAGTGTCCCTGGATTCAATCCCCGGTACAAAAATAAAACAAAACAAAAATGTACAGTTCATACAGTTATATAAAGTGCATAATACTTGATATTAATAATAAGAAACACTTCCTGGTTTATAAATTTATTATACTATATTTTAATCACTATTTTATAATTTACTCCTTGTATTTCTTTTAAAAAGGTTAACTGTAAAATAGCCTTAGCAAGGTCCTCCCAGAATATTCCAGATGACAATAGTATAGAAGAGGATAGCTCCATGCATATTACTGCCCCTGGAGATTTTTCAACAGAAAAAAAAAGAGAAAGTACAAGACAGCAAAATTGATTCTGACTCTGGGTAGGCCTAGGCTCATAGATTAGTTTTTGTATTAGATTTTAACAAAATTTAAAAGAAAAAAGAGAAAGAAAAAGTTTAGGTGTAAAGAAAAAAATATTTCTTACATGGTTCTATAATGTGTTTGTTTTAAGCTAGTGTTATTAAAAATGAGTGAAATTGTTAAAAAAGTCAAGTTTAAGATATAAAAATCTTTACTTTCATAAAGTAAAAAATTAATTATTAAATAAAGAAAAATATTTTTATAAATTCAATATTTCCTGAGTGTTCAGTGTTTATAGTATACAGTAGTGTAATATCCTAAGCATTAACATTCCCCCAACACTCAAAGACTTACCCAGAGTAGCTTCTAGTCCTGCAACCTCCATTAATAGCAAGCTCCCAATACAGCTGTACCATTTGTCCTTTTATATCACATTTTACTATACCTCTTCTGTTCAGTTATATTGAAATATACAAAGACAATGTGTTTTAGCAGCCTATAATATTCAGTACAGTACGTGCTGTACAGGTAGGTAGCCAGGTGCCATGTCACCCAGCAAAGATGTCTAGCAGGCTTAGAAATTTAAAGCTACAAGTTTTAGAATCAGTCCATTCTATCAACTCATGTTATCAGTGAAAGAGGACAGATGTCTAAACATGTTTAAATTCACAGAAACAGAGTATAATAAGGTAAACTGATTTTCTTATTGTGTCTGTCAGTTTTTCATCTCAAATAATTTAACAAGTGGAAAAAAATCATTTTGTAAGGAAAATGCATACCTTTCCTCCAAATAAAGAAAAACAATGTTTATAAGAATATAATTCTCCCCATAAGTAATATTAGAAAATTAAACGTGATAAACTATACTACTTCATTTTCAAACTCTTTAAAAACAGATTAATATTTGTACCTATGGAAGTAATATCAGAGAAAGGAAGCTCAGAAAGGAAGCATAAAAACTAAATTTTAAAAGTGTGCTCAAGGAGATAATAAACTTAGTCATCTAATTGGAAATATAGTCACACATAAAAATTAAAAGAAATACTTAAATAGCAGTCAAAGGTACATAGGTGCCTGCATTTGCTATTAATTTTTAGTAAGTATGATTTATAAAAAGATTATAGTGGGCAGAGGTGAGACAGCAGGGTGAGGAACTATCACAGAATATCAAAGGCCAAGTGGGACTTCCTATTTCTATGTATTTAAAAGCAGTTAACTATTATGCAAATTTCTCTTAAAACTTTGTTAAGAAAACATTCTTTTAGATTGTTTACCTTTTCAGAGTAAATTTCCTTGCCCACCTATAATATTGCCATCTTTAGGAAACAAGAAAAATGAACTAGGAAACACTTTAACATTGATGAAAAGTTGCTTATAAAATCATCATGAAGAACAAAACTTGAGTAGGGTGTAAGTGGTGCACCACTGTAATCTCTGGCACTCCAGAGACTCAATCAGAAGGCTCATAAGTTCCAGGCTAGCCTTAGCAATTTAGCAAGACCCTCAGCAATTTAGGGAGACACTGTTTCAGAATAAAAATAAAAAGGATTGGGTATATAACTTAGTAGCAAAATGCCCCGGGTTCAGTATACAGTATCAAAAATCAAAAACAAACATGAAAAATCAAAAACAAACATGAAAAAACAAAACATGATTTTTGATGGTGTAAATAATGATAACAAGGATGTCAAGCTTCAAAATAAAAGCATACTAATCTCTTGTTATAAATGTTATATCAAGACTGTAGTCTCTTTTAATGAGAGGTAGTAAGACTGATATTTTATGAAAGTGATAGTTAAAGTAAAATGTCTGGTAAGAAAAAAAATAGAGAAATAGAATAATTCTAAGTATAAGACATTTGTTATTTAATATAATTCTATGTTAAAGTAAACAACATATTGTATCCAACTTATTACTAAAAACGCTATCAAATGACCTCAATTATAGCAAATACTCCTTGAATAGACTTTTTCACTGTCCAAGGTACCGAGGGAGGAAATGAAGTATCCATTTTTGAGTAATGTTCTTTGTGTGTCCTCAATGAATTATTAAGAGAAGTATAAAACTACAAGTAAAAAAGTGTTAGGTAAGGATAAAATTTAATATATGGATTTTGGTTTTTTGTAATAATATCAACATAATTATCAAAGTTATCAATATGACACAAATCTGAGTCAATAACCACAATAACCACATTTATCAAGATTCACAAATGTTAGTCAAGATATAACTACTCTAGTCAAAACCGAGGGAGAATACATACAGTTAACACTCACACATACACACACACACACACACACACACACACACACGTTTTAACCTGGGATTCAAATAGAATACAAGGCACACAATAGTTCAGAATGAAAAGAAAAAGATTGGAATCAGAATGCAAACAAAATAACTTTACAACCATCTCATTACAAGGGTGACTTAAAAATATAGAATAAAGGAAATGGGAGAAACTAAATGACTATGTTGCAATCTTTCTGCTTGCCAAGAGCAAGTAATGATGACTCCCACCAGGGAAAGCTAAATTGAGAGTTGAGAAATAACATCAAATAGACATAAAAATGGAAGATACTGTGTTTTTTAAACAAGGAAAATGCTTCTATTAGGTCATTTTATATAAAACAGTTTCTATTTGTCCGTTATATGCAACTCAATCATTATTACATAAGAAAAGAAACTCAGTCTTATATCTGTCATATACTTACTGAAATGGAAAAAATAATACAAAAATTTAATGCTGTGAAAGGAGTAATTTTCCAGTTATACTAGACCTGAAATGAATCAATAAAAGAATAAAAGGAGCACCAGAATACTAACATAGGAGGAAAAGTTCTGAATAAACTCATTAGCCCAGAAAAGAGGTAAAAAAGGAAGGGAATGGGAATTATGCCATTAGGTTTAGAGAGTGATTTTTTTTTTCAAACTTATGACAAGTGGATGCCCCAAACAATAATAAAAAATATCATTAAAAGATGTAGCTGACTAGCCTTAGTCACCATGCAGGAATGAGAAGTCTATTACTTATATCTGTCATTTATGCCTAAAGATCATATTTCTGAGCAAATACTAAATAACACATTAAATAAATAAGAGATTGTGACCTTTCAGTGTACCCATGATATACGTGGACTCCCCATCCAGATAGTACATTGAGAGAGGTGAGATTGATTATATTCCAGTTGAAATCAAAATGCAAGGCTATCTCAGTGTGAAAATAAATCACTATCAAACATATAAGAAAAACTCATATATATGAAAATTTTTTGAAAACAGAACAAAGACTATTTACTTTGAAATTAAACATTTTTGAAATATAATTTTAAAGTAGAGATTCATAATTTATTGAATTCTTGCCTTACTAACATTGAAGATCAAGAGAAAGTTTCTGGCTATAATGGAATAAGGGGTGGATTCAATCTCTCACCGTAAACAACTGGATAATCTGAATAAAATATAAGGAATATGTGCTTTTAGTCATTGGAAAACTGGTAATACAAGACTGTGATCACTGAGAGAAGGAATAGTGTGAAGTTTCTGATTCCATAGAATTATTCCAAGACTCAACAATTATCCCGGATGGAAAGTTTTATTGAATGGAGGAGACACAGACTGGACTCTAGATGCTGAGGCACTGGCAGTTCCAAAGCAGCAGTCTAGAAAGGAGGAAACCACATTTTAAAAACAAATTTCAGAAATTCCCAAACCTCACTCTCTCAAGGCTTAATTTACCAGAGTTCTTGAGAAAAACAGAACCAACAAGAAATAGATGATTGGTAGGTAGATGAATAGAAAGATAGACATGCAGATATTATTTTTAAATGATTGGCAGGCTAAAAACTGAAGAAGTTGATGCTAGTCTTGAGGCAGGATTTCTTCTTCCTCAGGAAACAATTTTTGCTCAAAGGCCTGCAATTTGATTTATATAAGGCCCATTCTCATTGTCAAAAACAATCTTCTAAAAATTAGCTGATTGTAGATGTTAATCATATTGATAAATCGTACTCAAAGCAGTACTTAGATTAGCATTTGATTAAATAACTGAGTTCTATAACCTAACTAACTTGACTTGTAATTTTAACATCACAGCTACTAAAACTTCACAATCATAGGCTGAAACTCCACAAGGCTAAGGAACCAGAGAACTTTGAATCAAGAACTGAACCAAAGCCCATACAGTCAATGCCCCATCAACTGCAGGGACATGAGTCCTTATTGACCACTATGGGCATGCAGTGAAGATTACAGGGAGACCATACCTTAGTAGAGAAACTAACAGTGCACAAAATGAATATTCAAACAGGTCTCAAAAGTAGAAAATATAATCACTATTAATTTAACTGTCAATCTAAAATCCAATTTCATTTAAAAGAGGAAAACCAAGTCAAGGCATAGAATCACAGTGTGCAGCATACAATTTAAAAGAATGCTAGCCCTAGAAAGAAGAAAATGGGACAAAACAAATTGTCAATGAAAACAATCTTAAAAGGGAGAGGGAAAATGAATTGGTATGCAAGAATATTGAAATATTATCACTATATGAAACATTTAAAGGAAAGCATGAACAGATTGAGAAAAGAAATGAAAATTATAGAAAAGTGGGCTTTCTAAGAAACAAAAATCACAATATATGAAGTTAAAGTTCACTTGACAGCAGATAACATACAGCAGAATGAAAATTCACTATACATAAAGGTATAAAAATAGAAAATATCCAGAGTGAATCACATGGAAAAATAAATTGCATAAAAATGTACAGACATAAGGATGACTCTAACAATATCAAGTGGTTTAATATGTGTTTACTCAGAAAATGAGGAGTAAAGGACAGGGAATAGTTACATTTCAAATTTTCAAAATTTTTTGTCTGTTTCAGATTTAACAAAAAATCAATAAAAATAGAGGGGACTTAAAGGACATTAAAAAGAAAGTTGAACTAATTGATATTTACACAGCATGTTACCCCGCAGTAGCTGAAAGTATATTTTAAAATATTCAGTTAAAATGCATGCTAAAAATGTATTCTTTTAAAGGTTAAACTAGAAGCCAATATCTAAAAGATATTTGGAAATCTTTAAATTCTAGAATTAAACAACACATTCTAAGTGAATGAAACCTGGATCAAAAAAGAACTTACAATGTGGAGTATAAAAACATTAAATTGTGAAATTGAAAAAGAAATCAACATTAAAGGATACAGTAAAAGAAAAGTTTTGAAGAAAATATATAGCATTAGATATTATATAAGAAAAAAGTCTCAAATCAGTGGTTTAAATTTTCACCTAAAGAAATTGAAGATGGAAAAAAATATTAAAATCAAATAGGAGAGAAAAATAATAAGAGTAAAAATAAAAGAAGTAAAAGGCAGAAAATCAATAAAGGTTATTAGTGAAACTTAAAATAATTTTGAAATATGTCAGTAATAGTGATAAAATTCAGGACAGAGTGATCACGAAAAACAAATTAACACTAACTGAAATAAAAGAAATAAAGCATGTTCTATAGCTAGTAAACCATAACAGAAATTTTGAATAGAAAGAAGAGCATAACATAGCAAACTTATGAGAAGAAATTCCACAATCTAGGTAAAATAGATAAATTCCTTAAACAACATAGACTACCAAACCACTTAAGCTGGACGTGATGGGGCACACCTGTAATCCCAGTGGCTCAGGAGGCTGAGTCAGGGGTATCGCAAATTCAAAGCCAGCATCAGCAACTAATGAGGTGCTAAGCAACTCAGTGAGACCCTGTCTCTAAATAAAATACAAAATAGGGCTGGGGATGTGGCTCAAAGGACAAGTGTCCCTGATCCAATCCCCAGTAACACCCCCCTAAAAAATAGAGAAAATATGAATAGTTCTAAATATAGTATATAAATGAATTCTCTATATAAACCGCCACACAAATTAGAATCCAGGCTTAGAGGGCTTTACTGGCATATGCTACCAAAAAATAAGAAAAAGAAATACCAATTCTACACAATATTTTTCAGAGATTATAACTTATTTTATGATGCCTGTCTTACTCTACTATAACAACACAAGAAATTAGAACACTAAAAAAATCCATTCTGAACATTGTCATAAAATTCTTACAGAAAATTTAGCAAATTAAATGCAGAAATGCAGATATATGTATATGTATATTTACGTATATATATACACAAATGATGATTCATTATGATCAAGTTGAGATTTATTTTACTAATGCAAAGCTGATTTAATACTCACAAATCAATCAATATAGTACCTATGTCAATAGGTTTAGAAGGGAAAACCATAGAACTGTTTTCAAAGTTGTAGAAAAAAAATGACAAAATTCAATTTCTATTCCTAACAAAAATTTGCTCTATTTTTGTATTAATTACATTTATAAGAAGAGTGAAATTTATGTTAACCACAGAACACAAGACAGGAAGAGAAACTGATATTGCACAACTGTACATTGTTTGTATTGTAGAAGAAGTGGTATAAAATCATTTGAAGGCAAACTGATAAGTTAGAGGCATATTGTAAATCCTAGGGCAATAATTTACACACACCCACACACACACACACACACACACACACACAGTAGCTAAAGAGCAAAAAGCCAAAAAGCCAAAAAGCCAACAGGGAAGATAAAATAAATTTCAAAAGATTTTTAATCCTTCCAAAAAGAAGCAAATACATATGATGAAAACTAACTAAATGAAGAGGTGGTAGCTTAAATCTCAATTATATCAATAATTAGGTTAAATAAGAACTAAATTTTATAATTAGAGAATAAAAATTATCAAAAGAAAAAAGTAATACCAAAATACACATTTTCATCTAGAATAAAACACTTCAAGTATGAAAACACTGGGAAATTAAGAGCATAAGTTTGGAACACTGTAAACTGTGTTGATAATCACAAACAAATAAAAAATCCATTTTTATCCATTCCCCTTTCCCTTAGTGGCCCTCACTGCAGAATGCAACCAGAATATCATTGTAATAGCAATGTTCAAAGGGACTTGTCACAAAAAAAGGACCAGCATATTGTTAAATGAATGACACAGCAAAGACAAGTTTGGGTGTAGAGAACTAGAAGTAACAAGAGGAAGATCAATGTACTAACTTCGTATTTTATGAAGCAATGATAAGCAAAACCTATCTATATTTGAAATAATAATAAGTAGACATCTAAGAATAGAGACGAATATCAGGAGAAATCTGAATTTAGTAATATAAGGAGCCAAAATTCAGAAAGTATAGAGATGCACAATCTAGTGCAGGTGAACCTGTTTCCCAAAGACTGGGAAACAGACACTGGTGAAGTAACATATAGAGGCATATGCATTTTAAATAGAATTATAGTGCCAACATTCACAGGAACTAAAAATGAGCCTCCCAAAATGAAAGAGAAATTCTGGAGGTTTATATTTGAAGTAGACAGGGGTGATGAGAAATATTTATTCACATCTAATTGTATTATGTGTCTTATACTTTTATCATGAGCACTCTGCTAATGATATCCCAGAGATTGTATGGGGTAGAGTGGTAGAGTCCTAGCTCCTTTTTTTCCTCATAGGGAAGTCTTTATTGAATTACATACTATTCCTATCCATGTTTTTTTTTTTTTTTTTGTGTGTGTGTGTGTGTGTATGACAGAACAGTTACAACTTCTCATAAGATTTAATTCTCAAAGAAAACCTGAGAGACTCCCTTATTCATATGTGAACTGGCAACCACAAATTTTCCCAGGAGTAATGGAAAACTAGTGTTTTGATTCTGTTTGAAGGAAGATAAATTAGCTGATATTCTAACATTCTAGAATCAAGATACATATTTAACTACGAAATTTCTAGTGTAGCCAGAGTACAAGAATCTGTACAAAAGGATTCCTTATAATAAGGTTAGGGAGACTATTAGATCTGGATCCCAAATAGTAAAGACTTACTTCCCAAATGAAGTTAAATTGACAAAGTCCTCAATTATCATCTAGAAAAATAAAAAGTGGGCCTCAATGTCTACCTACTGCATTAAATCTAGAAGTAGAAAACTTTGAAAAATTAAATGAGTGATCAAACTGGTTAGGACAAGATTCAGTAAGAATCCACTGCATTTGCCTCATAAACTTATTCTGTTTCCATCCTGCCAAGGCTGTAAGTAAATCCTCTATTTAAAGCATTGGGGTGTCGCTTTTCATTATATTTATCGTAAATGTGCCCAACAAATGACTAAGCAGAAGGTAAAGTCAATAAATACAGTGACATAAATAACTTGGAGTCAAGATCTTAAGGATTTATTCTTGGCTTCTTCACCAGCATGTTTGATGATCATTGGCAAGTCATTTAACCTCCTTGTACTTCAGTAAAAGTGAGGACAAAAGCAAATCCTCAGACATATTGTGAAATTCTATGACTAATGGTGCTAACTAATTCAGAATGAATCAATATCTGTGTGCATCTACCATAGATAATAGCATTATTAAAGAGTCCTACACAAGGCCATAAATACACTTCCTATACTAACAATTTGAAATGTCTCCTGTTTCATATAGAAATCTATAAGTTGTATTCTTTCTTCTAAAGTGTATCCAGAAACAAGCCAATTTCCAAATTGGTGACAATTTTTTACCTTATTTCCTCACCCTCCATTCCTACAAAGTTTCAAACAGACTTACCACCCCTTCCCCACTATCATTGTCTCTATTTTTTTCTAAGCCTGCTCTAAGAGATTTTTCTCTCCAATAATCTTCATCACAACTTCTATCTCAATGAAATTGACATTGTCAAATGCAATGATCAAAAAGTATTCATCATTTTATAGCATCAACATTTAATAAAATTGATTATGCTCTTGAAATATTTCCTTCATTTGGCATCTGGGAAAACATAAAGTAATTTTTTAAAAACATATTTTCTCTCTTGTCAGTCTCCCTTTCTGGATTCTAGTAATATTTTTGACATTTTAAATGTGGAGTGCTCCAATGCTCAGTCATTGTACCTCCTAACCTGTAAACTATTCTTACTGTATTAGTGATCTTATCCAGCCCCACACACTGGAAAACCATTAATACATTTATAACTTACATTTTTTCTTTTCAGCATCAATCTTCTTTTTTAAATTTTATTTGTTCTTTTTGGGTTTATATGACAGTAAACTGTGTTTTGGCCTATTATACACACATGGAGTATGACTTAGTCTGACTAGTATCCTGTTCTTGTGGTTGTACATGATGAGGAGTAACCCTGGTCGTCTATTCAAATACAAAGCAAGGAAAGTTATGTCTGATTAATTCTATTGTCCTTCCAATTTCCACCCCTCTCATTCCTTTCATTTCCCCTTATATAATCCAATGAACTTCTATTCTCCCTCCCACAACCCCTCGTTCCTTGTTGTGGATTAGCATCCACATATGAGAAATAACATTTGGCCTTTGGATTTTGGAGGATTGACTTAATTTAATAAGCATGACATTCTCCAGCTCTATCCATTTACCATTAAATGACATAATTTCTTTCTTGTTTGTGAATGAGTAATATTCCATTGTGTATATATACTACATTTTCTTTATCCATTCTTCTGTTGAAGGATGCCTAGGTTGGTTCCATAGCTTGGCTATATGAAATGATGTGGCTGTGTCAATGTAGTGTGCTGATTTTAACTCTCTTTGTGTAAGCCAAGGATTGGGATAACTGGGTCAAATGGTGGTTCCATTCTAGTTTTCTAAGGAATCTCCATACTGCTTTCCAGAGTAGTTGCATCAACTTGAAATCCCACCATCAATGTATGAGTGTACCTTTTTCCCCACATCCTCACCAACATTTGTTGTTTCTTGTATTCTTGATAATTGCCATTCTGACTGGAGTGAGATGAAATCTCAGTGTAGTTTTAATTTTCATTTCTCTAATCACCAGGCATGCTGAGCATCTTTTCATATATTTTTTTTTGACCATTTGTATTTCTTCTTCTGTGAAGTGCCTGTTCAGTTCCTTAACCCATTTATTGATTGGGTTCTTTGTTGTTTTGCTGTTAAGTTTTTTGAGTTCTTTCTATATGCTGGAGATTAATGCTCTGAGATGCAGGTGGTAAAGATTTTCTCCCATTCTGTAGGTTCTCTGTTTATGTTCTTGATTGCTTCCTTTGCACTGAATAAGCTTTTTAGTTTGATACCATCCTATTTATTGATTCTTGACTGTGATTCTTGAGCTTTAGGAATCTTGTGGAGGACATCAGTTCCTAAGCTGACATGATCTAGGGTGGAGACTACATTTTCTTTTATTAAACGCAGGGTCTCTGGTTTAATGCCTAGAGTTTTATGCAGGGTGAGAGATAGAGGTTCAATTTCATCCTACAACATTTTAATTGCCAGTTTTCCCAGCACCATTTGTTTGAGAGGCTACCTTTCCCCCAGTGTATGTTTATGGCACCTTTTTCTAGTATGAGGTATGTGAGGTGTTCCCCAAAAGCTCACATGTGATCTAGCCTGTGACCTGCGCTGGCTTCATGAAAGAAGGTTCGAACCATCAGAAAATGCTAGGGAGTTTTAAATTAAAGAGACAAGACTCTAATTACCTTTAAAACCAGCTCCAGGATGGCTTCCCCTAGCTCCAGCCTCCAGCCACCTAATAAGGTAGCGAGGTTTATTGAAGAGGCGAGAGGGCGAGAGGGCAAGAGGGGGGGGCGGAGAGAACACGCCAGGGAGTGGACTTTTATTGGGGAACAAGAAATTCCGGGGAAAATCCCATCCAATGAAGGTTAAGGGGGGCAGCATCCCAAGGTCAGGGGCAATGATTGGGTCTTCGGGGCAGTGGCCAGACATGCCTCTGCACGGACAAGCCCTCAGACCTGGAGAAGAGTGGGGAAAGCTCTGACACAGCTGTGTCTAAGCGCCTCTCACCCAGCCAGGGAGGGAACTCAAATCACGTGTGAGGATGGCCTCCCACAATGTGAGACAATGCAAAAAGGTTCAGAGGAGAAATTATTGGGTTGTGAGACTGTTAACCCAATAAATTATTTAATCCTCTGATAGGGATTAACTGTGGTAACTGAATTGGTAGGGTGTGGCTGGAGGAGTTGAAAACTGGGCCATGGCTTTGAGGTATACATTTATATCTGGCAAGTGGAGACTCTCTCTCTTAGCCCTCTGATCATCATGTGAGCTGCTTCCCTCTGCCACACTCTTCTGCCATGAGGTTCTACCTCACCTTGAACCCCAAGGAATGAAGCCAGGCTTTTATGTACTAAGGCCTCTGAAACTGTTTTGTTCCAATTTTTATAGGGAATGCTTTCATTTTTCTCCATTTAGAATGATGTTGGCATTGGGTTTATTGTATGTAGCTTTTACAATGTTGAGGTATGTTCCTACTATCCCCAGTTTTTCTAGTGTTTTGAATATGAATGGATGCTGAATCTTGTCAAATGCTTTTTCTATATCTATTGAGATAATCATGTGATTCTTGTGTTCAAGTCTATTGATATTTTGAATTACATTTATTGATTTCCATATGATGAACCATTCTTGCATCCCTGGGATGAACTCCACTTGAATGTGGTGCACTATCTTTTGAATGCTTTTTGTATGCATTTTGCCAGTATTTTATTGAGAATTTATGGATCAATGTTCATCAGAGATATTGGTCTGAAGTTTCTTTCCTTGATAATTTTTTGTCTGGTTTTGGTGTCATAGAATCATTTTAAAAGTGTTCCGTCCCTTTCTACTTCATAAAATAATTTTAAGAGTTGATGTAAGTTCTTCTTTGAAGATCTTGGAGAACTTGACTGAGAATCCATCTGGTCCTGAGCAGCCCCAGTCTTCTTGACCTCCTATTTTCACTTGGTTTTTGAATAGGCATTGTGGGATTAAAATGCCACAAAATGAGCAATTGTTACCAGTATCCTCTACTTTTTTTTTCATACTTCAAAATATTTTTTATTTTATTTGTTCTTTTTTTAGTTATACATGGTATAGAATGTATTTTGGCATATTATATATACATGGGATATAACTTATTCTAATTCAGATCCTATTCTTGTGGTTGAACATGATGCAGAGTAACTCTGGTCATGTATTCAAATATAGGCTATGAATCCTCTTACTTTTTCTAGTTGCTCAAGCCAAACATCCTGACACTCTATTTTTTAGTAAATCATACCTTTATTATCTCAACATTTCCTGGTGATGCTATTTGAAAAAATGTACCCAAACCTGGTAAATTCCCACCACCACTATTCCACTAGTTCCTAGACAATTGCAGTAACCTACTAAATGATGCCTATACTTTCACCTTCTGACATCCCCAAATGTTTTTACACAGTGCAGTCAAAATGAAACTCTGAGGTTCAGTCCTAG
Source organism: Marmota flaviventris (assembly GCF_047511675.1). Classification (NCBI taxonomy): domain Eukaryota; kingdom Metazoa; phylum Chordata; class Mammalia; order Rodentia; family Sciuridae; genus Marmota; species Marmota flaviventris. The sequence continues at coordinate 43,840,039 of NC_092500.1, read as the reverse complement.
TCAATTTATCCTATGTTTTGAATTCTGCAATGACTTCCTGTTACAATTACAGTAGCCTACATAGCCCTACATAATCTAGTGCAGCAACTTCTCTAAAACCATCTCCTACTTAATGACTGAACTCCAGCCACATTGACCAGCTTGGAAGTAAACACAGCATGTGAACTTCCACCAAAGCATTTCTATTTTTCTCTCTGCCTGGCATGCTTCACCTCTTCATCCTTTTTATACTCAGGAAAGATTTGTTTACCTTTCTAAGGTCTCATTATATTATCACCTCATCATTCATCAAAGTGCTCTGCTTAAAAGTTATAGTCAAGACATGTAATTAGAATTATCTTGGTAAATTTATATCTTAACAATTTTTTAATCAGCACTTTGCCCCTGGGTGAGATTTGGAGTCATCTCTTCTTTAAATTGGAGGTTAAAAACATTAGCAAATTTTCAGTTTGATCTTTTACTTTCCTCACCCTCTCTCCTTTAACAAATATAAATTTTTACAACTCAAAAAAGCCAATCCCCTCTCATTTCACGACTTATCTTTTAGAAAAAGTAAATCAGATTTTTAAAATACATTGATACATCTGTTTCTTCCTATATGCTTACTATTCTTCATTTCTCACATATTCTGATAAGAACTAAATATATTTCAAACATTTGCAGGAATGTCTAATATTTCTTGAATCCTAATTCCTCACAATCCAGAATGTCCCTCCCTGTCCACTCAGTCACTCTTTCAGTTAATCACCTCTATTAATCAGGCACTTGCAATGTGAAAAAGATCAAGTGTTTTGATTTCACATATAAAAACATTTTTCTTCTAAGTCTTATACTCTTTACATTGAGATCTGCAAAATTTCCAACATGTATATATCTTGCTAGATTCATCTAGGTTAAAGAGAAATCTGAAATGAGTCTCAATTTTCTAGAGGAAAAATGTATAGTGTTTCCAAACTTTGGGATAGAAGGGTGATTTTTCATTCACTGTTTTTTTTCTCTTTCCTTGGCACAAGTTTTTGAAAACGACTGCATAGTATTCAGGACTCATGTCTCTAATACAGCATGATGCAGACACAAAAGAACAGGCCATCTGAGAAGGAAAATAAAATTAACAAGGAAACTGAAAACACACCTTCCTTTCTGAAGGATTGATTTCTGCAAAGCACATTTGTGGACTGTCCAACATTGCATCTTGAAGCTACTCTATATTTAGTACAGATCAATTTTAAAAAAGAAAAGGAGAGCAGATGTAATAGTTTAATGGCTTTAGAACATTGAAAATCCTATATTAGCACTTTTCTTTCCACATGAGCAAAAATGCATCACTGCTACTTTGCTATTCCACCATTTATCCTATTTCTCATTTCCATTTGTCCTTAGTATCTTCTAAACATCCTTCATTTGAAATCTTCTTTTCAAATCTGTATTTAACTGTGGCAATTTCAAGTTGTAGTCCTTTTCTTGTACTCCAAACCATTTATTTTAGTGCTTCTATAATATTAAAAACAATACCCTCAGTCATAAAACCACCATCTCTGGGGAGATGATAAAGTACACTAGATAAAATCAATAATAGAAACTTAAAATATTCCTAGCAAATGTCTAATAAATGTCCAAGTATTTGATGTCCTATTTTTTACATAATTTAAAATGTTTACTTAATTTGAAAATTCAAAGAAAAATAGTTTTTAAAATTTGCTGTTTTGACTTTCTTACCCAGATTGTTAGAACTTAATATTTTGTTAGACCCAGGTATCCTGCAAACATTTCCAAAAGACACATAAGTGTCATATTGAAAAAAAAAAATGCTTATGAACAGCAGAAATATAAATATTATGCTTCCCACTTTTTATTGACTAAATAAGGTAAACATAACCCAAGTGAAATTAGGCATGTTAGATATCCACCAATAGCTTTCTATGAAATATTCAATTATATCCTTAGCAAAATTGTAAAGATTTTTAAGAAACACATGTTATTTTAGAAAAGTAAATTTTAATTTTAATCACCTTATTTAAACTTTCTGTTTCTATTTGAGTGCAAATATTATTACTTATTTTCAAAATTTTAATTTGGAAAACTAATTTAATGATAAAACACTTTCTTCATTCTAATTAAGATCGTCAATAAACAGTCCCTTTCACTCTGACAAGTGAATCTGATTAGACTTGAATTTTTCTCTAGTTGGTTGATTAAAGTTTCTAACTTAATTAGGTCTATCATGCCTATTTAAAATGTGTAAATTATACAGGTATCACATTATCACACTGCATCACACAAATTCGTATAATGAAAATAATTGATAACAATGTATCAAAATGAAACATAAATAGATCCTTTTATTGATAAGAGTAAAAATATATCCAATAGCTAGTATATTCTAAATTTAATAAAATTTCCCCCCAAACAAAATAGTTTTATACTCTTAATCTTAAAATTTGATCAACTCTGGAAAAGAAAAAAAAAATTATACATTTCTGAAAAATATTTTCAACTCAGTAATTCTTTCTTCTTATATCTAAATGATATCCCAATTACTAACAGTCTTCTCCTATCCAAAAATATATAGTAGAAAAGATCAGCTTTAGCTACTATTGTTTTTGTTTGTTTGTTTATTTTTCTTTTTCACTAGCTCAATGTGTAAACAAAAACCAAGAAGCACAATCTGGAGGCAAAAGAGAGAAGGGACGTTTATTACTTGTGAAAGTAAGGAGAGCACTGGGGATAACTCTCAAAACAGTGTCTCCTGAAAAAAGGCAGCAAGAGGATTTACTGAGGAAACTCATGCATATTCATACTGGAAGTACTGGGCATTGCACAATGGCACACACCTTCCTCAGCATGTTCAGTGCAAGAGCATGCTTTGCGGGTTCAAATATGGCATCTGGGAACACCTCAAATATGGCATCTGGGCAGAAAATTTAGCAGTATAATGAGATTATAATGAACAAAGGTCATGTAGCATAGTGAGCCAGAATGACTCAGTGGTTTTGTCTGACTCAGTGGTTTTGCTGGAAGGCCTTATCTGAAACAAAAGAACAAGTTGAAGGAATATTAATAGTTATTTAAGGGGGCTTCAGCATTTTATGAATAATAACCAATTATAGCAATTGTAATTAATTAAAACAATAAGTAATAATAATTACTAATAAATTGAATAATTAAAAAGCTTTTTAGAAATTTATCCCTAAAAGTTCTCACCCAACAGCTAACAACTAGGTATTGAGTTCACCTTCTGTCTGGTGGTTAACGACTTTATTATTGGTAGCTTCTCCAGAAATCTTATAGGAGGGAGGGAAGCTAATTTATTATTCTTTTAAAATGTAAAGTGAAAACAAACACTAAGATAAACAGAATATCAAATGTAGTAATTGGCTTATCCTGATATCTTTTTAATGTTAGAATTTTGCTGTTTATATTATCCCATAGGCTTTTTCTTCTATATTACTAATAAATGTTCTTTGAAAGATCCAGACTCTTCTTACTGTAGTTAAAACTTTTAAAAACATATAATTTCTAATTGTAAGAAAAATGTTATTTTAGAGCACCCTACAAATCAACGCTTCTACATATCATGTAATAAGTATAACAAGTTTTAAAGACCTAAATAATACTGTATACACAATTATCCTTTACCACTTGCATAAACAATAATGATTTGTTCAATTAGTAATATGTACTAGAATGTTTTCAAAAAGACTTAGATTTTTTTTAAAAGTCTCAAGACTGTCTTTCTGAAATCAACATGAATATTTCAGGGCAGTTTTCTTTTAGAAAGATAAAATTCTTCACTACATAAGTCTAATTCTTTCTTGGAAAGGAAAAAGAATAAACAGATTCCCTTGCAATGGTGTTCTTCCTAGTTTTCAGATGTTTTGCTAACCTGCCACCTTCATCTTTATTTTCTGTGTGCACAATGTGACTTTTCAATATAATTTGTACAGAAAATCTTAAATTGGTTATAAACATGAATACTCCGTTTTCCTTGCAATGTTTTATGCCATACCCCAATCCTGACAAAGGAGGGGTTCTCAAAAGCAGCTGCCAAGTTTAGACTTTTCTGCAGGTTGACTAAAAGCCTGAAGTAGCTCAAATTGTTCCTAAAGTAAAAGCCTTGCTTCTGACATCTCAGTGAGTCTCTTGTTTCCTCTTTCAAAATTCCTCAGCACACTCAGAGAATTACAGTTGGAGTGGCCATTCTTTACCTGATTTGGCCAATAGAAAGCCAACATTTGTGTCTCCCAAGGGTCAGGCACACACTCAGACTCTCTTTTGGACAGTCTTCTGCCATACCTTCTCTTGAAACCTTCCACTTGAAAAAAATAAAATAAATACAAGCAAGCAGCTCTTCCTGTTGTCATCAGTACACTCCCTGGATATTGGGACATGTTTGGCTGTCCTGTGCATATGTCTGTCACTTGTACCACTGACAGCCTTGATATGCCTTCTTGAGCAAAGCACTTTCATTTCCCAGGACAATTTGCCAAGGCCAAAACACTTATATTATTTATTCTTCAGATTTTTTTAGGTGTGTACTGTTACTCTCTCAACTGTATATAAAGAGAAAACAGCAGAGAGAATTTAAAATCTTTCCAAAATCCATAAAGCTATTGTAGTTGAGTTGGCTAAGGGCAGATTCATATTAAACAATGAATCCTGTTTATTCTCCACATTTATCCTATGTGAGGAACCATTGCAAACCATTTGTCTCATTTGCTCCAATACAAGCAATAAAATAGTCCATTATGCATCTCCTTAATCAGCAGGTAAACTTATTTAAAAATGTGATTTTATTTAGTTGTGCGTCAAGAGGAAGTGTCTCTGTTAGACTTGTAAATAAAGAAAAAAGTGTTTGTTATATTTTCCTAGTTTTATTACATGCCTTTTCATCATGAGATTAACCAATTTCATAATCCAAATAATAATGACTAAAATTCATCCCTCAGATTCTTTTGGACTCAAGACCTCTGAAGGTTAGTTGTTGAAAATGTGAGATCAACTTGGTCCATTCTAGCTAACAGAAGATTCACAGTATTTCCTATGATATCCATGGTAGATTTCAGAGACCCATCCAACGTATTTTCTATTTTGCAACTTCTCAATGTTTCTGGTACAACATACATGCACTTATACTCTTATTTAATATTTGCTGAGGTAAATAAAACATTGAGGTATGTTCAGAAAAAAAATATTAGGAGAAAACTCTAACCATTCTACCATTATTTCTACTCTCTTTCCTACTTCCAGTTGCTGCCCACAACTACCAGGGACTGTAGTGTTACTTTTAGAAATAGTAATTGTCCAGTCTTAGATGGGAAAACGTGGCACCATCCATTATATAATTTCAATCTGACAATAACATAATCTTTGAGGGAATTTAGCTGATTCTGTTTACTAAGATATTAAGAAATGTGTTTCATGTTTAAATAAAAATTTTTCAAAATAGGAAATAAGTTTAAAAATCTTTCCACAGTTCAAGAAAGAAATATCAGAAATATTTCATTTTTATTTTCCAGTAATGCTACATATTATACCTTTTATGTATTGACAATTGATTTAACAAGCTTTTTACATTGTTATATGAAGAGTTTTTCTTAAAAAATATCTATTTTTTTTTCACCCAAGAGAGAGAAGTCTTCCACCTAATGGATTACTTTTGAATTGATTAAAATGTAAGCTGAAGAAATGTGATAGAATAAGTTTTGTGTGACTTTTATTTAAAAATGCATATTATTAACCCATATCTATGAAGTTTTATGAGATGGCAAAAATTCCCCAGGCCAGAATCAACCGATTGAATAACAATGTATAACAATGTACAATTAAATCATAACATATAAATATGTGATAAGGTACCATTTGAAGTTTGTTTATGTCTTCCTTATACATGCACATGTGTAGTATTAATAATTTTGTTTTATGTACACACACACACATACACAATAGTTGCTTGGGCTGCTATAATGAAATAAACAGAGAGGCTTGGAGAACAGGTATTCATTTTCTCGCAGTTCTGGAAACTAGAAGTCCAAGACCAACGTGCCAGCCGGTTTGATTTCTTCTGAAAGAAGGTTTGCAGATTACTGCCTTCTCATTGTCCCCAGGTAGTCTTTCCTTCTTTCACTCTCTCCTTTTTATTATAAAGACAGCAGTCAGATTGAATAAGAGCCTCTTCCCTTTGCCCTCATTTTTGAATGACTTACCTCTTACCTCCATTCTCAAAATACATTTGGGGCATGAGGGCATCAACATATGAATTTTGGAAATCACAATTCAGCTCCTTATATATTATGCATTTCCATTATATGTTCATGTATTTCATAGGTATTCTAGGAAAGAGGCTATTTCACAGTTTGTATCTTTTCCCCTAGTCTTCAACAAAATGGCTCATGTGCACATGCCCGCACAGGCACACACATTATTTTAACTTTGAATCATTCTGAACTCTATTTTACATTATATTTTACTGAGAAGTATGTACTGAACTAAAATATAAACATTTATCTTGTGGTGGTACCATAACTTCTCTTTCAAGTAATAGGTGACTTATCATTTACAATTACTTTGTGCCTTCAACTACAAAGTCATCCCTCACCTGGGGTTTGTGTACAAGGCTCCTTTGTAGGTGATTAGGCAAAAGATTTTATTTCCATTAAAATTCAAATCATCCTATGCCAATGTGTCTTGAAAAGAAGGAGACATTGTCAGTTTTATGGGCTGCAACAAATCCTATTTTCTGATTCAGTTGATGGAACACAAATCAAATTACTTAACCCAGTCTCAAAGAGAGAGACATACAATTTCAGACCCATAGACAAGCCCATATAAACATGGAGGAGTAAGTAGCATATAAAATAACTACAACATTTCAGTTGTGTATGCTAATAAACATTCAGTTAGCTCACTACCAGGGCCAAGATGACCCTGGTTAATGTAGCTAGTGGATGGCTTTGCTTCAAGGTCTGAAAATGGCATGGCCATTTTCCCAGCTGAGATGTGGTATCATGTTTATTTTGTGTGTTTGTTCTGCAGCCAGCACCAAGGAGACAGCAGCTCCCAGAAGCTCCTCTTACAGTAGTGTCAGACATGTAAGGAAACAAGTAGGAAGACTCAGGGCCTCTTAAGGTATAATTTCCCAATTGGTGGTTTGCACTCTTGCTGTATTCTCTTGGACAAAACTAATCACATATTTGAAACTAAAGTCAAGCAGCAGGAAATATACTCTGCCTCCTTTTTGGGAAAGGTATACAACATAGCTTGGCAAAGGACATGAGGAGGAGTGAAAAGTTCGAGACAGTCATTCAAATTATAATCCCTAGACAAGCAATGTGTAATAGGGAATTCTGCACAACAGAAATAGGATTTAAGAATCATTAGGTTTAATGATTCTAATGATTCTGGACTGAATTCTAAAATTTAAATTGATATGAAAATTACAGTAGACATGATATCATGTAACTTGTCCTCAGGCTATACTTTTATTCGATGAACTTTGAAAAGAAGCCTGCCAGATGCTATATTCTGAAGTTGTATGTGAATAGACAAATTTACATCTTTTAGTTCTGAAGAAGTGATCAATCATGCATCAATCCTGGGAATAAGTCAATTTAACAGTGCTAACATGCCTAAACATACATGTATATTTCTCAGGTTTATAAATTTCTAAAAAAATTATACTTATCCACTCCCTCTCATCATCCAAATATATAAAGTAACTTAATATGAAATAAATGCTTTTATTCTCATTTACTTGCTGAAATTAAATTCCTCCACTATGGTTCAAACACAAAGTCCTCCAGTTCTGGAAATTGTACCATGGTGACATCAAACATTTATCAGGTAACATGTCTGTGCTAATATGTCATGTTGGTTTATATAATATTTTTATAGTACATTGAAACTTTTTTGAAGAGGTATTTTGAATTCTTTTAAATGTAAAGAAAAAACATTTGTTACTCTATGTGAATTGAGTTTTTAAAATAGATCATGCATTGTAATAAAGTTGTTTACTAAAAATATAAACATAAGACATCAAATGTATTTATTTATCATATTCACTAGGCCTTTATTTCTAACAACCACCATTATGCAATTTATATTATTATTTTTTGACTGTGCACTTTAATTGAGTCTAAAAATTTTTATTTTCAATGCCTCTTAACATTGAACAAAATATATCCCTTTTATTCTCTTGAAATTATAGTGCTCATAGTCCCATGTGCCTAACTTTTTTAGATCTTTGAAAGAAAAAAATGAACTCAAATATTTGCAACTTGGGTTGTCAGAATTGATACCCAAATCCCCAAACATCCTGAGAACTTGACAAGTGGCTATGTCCTGGGATTCTCAAAATTCATAAAAAGTGGGAGATTTTGTTGTTGTTTTTCTTTAGATGACCTAACATGAGGAGATGGAAACTCATGTAAGGTATGAAACTAGAATTTGTTTGATATTTGTCAAGGATATTTTGCATCTTACCTACATCTAAAGTACACATATGAACTCCAAGAATAAGAAGAGTCTAAAATTATAGGACGAATTAAAGTCCTAGCTAAATGCTATATATTTTTTAACCATAGTGTTCTTTCTTGGACATAGGGGAAGAAGTCTCACTAATTGATTTATTCATCACAAGCAAGTGGCCAACCACTCAGCTGGACACAAATTATTTAAGAACATAAAGATAATTTTTATCTTCACAGTATAATGTTGCATGTGAGAAAATGAATAAGCAATTACTTGCTGACATCATAAATCCTTTCATAATGGTTTTAAAAGTGGGGTTTGTGAGGGACTTTGAACAGAGAGAAAATCTTCCTAGCGTATATGTCCTTAACTAGCATTTGTCTTTCAATGAGTATCTTCAGCAATGAATTTTAGGATGAAAAAAAGATTATAACTGTTCTTAGCCCATTCTTTTGCTTTTGACAACACTATAAGAGAATCACAGAGAAGGTTCCTAGTATTTTAGAGTAACTCCTTACCCACCATTAAAATGAACTTTTCTCCTTTGTAAAACTATCAACCAGGTCTGTGTTCTGGTTGGAATTGAACACCTCTCAATGGGGCATCATGTCACCTCGAGAGCTCAATCACTTGTCATGAATCAAGCATTAACTGATTTTCCACACCATAAGCTGAGCAGTGTGCACCAGCATTCCATCAGCAGTTTGAAGAAAGATTAGTCTTGAGCAAAATTTGAAGTGAAAAGGGAGTTGGCAAAAACAGATGGCAGGCTTAAGGGAGAGACTCACAAAGGAAGAAGCTATGTTCATAGGTCAGGATATTAAAAAATCTCAAAAAAGATAAATTTTACTTCCCTAAGAATAACCTGGCTATAGTCACTGTCAAATGTCCAGAGTGTCCATCATGAGTATCAATGCTGAGACTCTGATGTGTCAGCACCCCTGTGAAGTTCTACAGCCATGTCATGGTTGTTTGATTAAAATGGTCTCATTCTACCATGGAATAGGCAGTAATTTGGAAGGTTTATTTGAATAAGCTTTCTCTGACCTGACTAAAATTGTTCTATCACAATGGAATCAGAATTTCTTTGAGTTATTCAGTTTATTTGATATCATATAGTTTTTCCAACATGTCTTATAAAAATACAATTTGTAGAAAAACCAAATGAGATAATATACTAACACCCATGGGATTTTCTGATCCCAATTTGTATCCTTTAGCCCAGGAACAACATTGGAATCACTTACTGAAGATTTAGTTGTAATACTAGCTAGTAGATGATAACTCTACGGTATTGGGCTGTTACCCTAAAGCATGTGGTATATCATATTAGCAGTGGTCAATTTATGATGCTATTTCTCTTCTGGCCAATAAACATTGGGTTAGGAAACAAGTGGCCTACCTGAAAAGAATCTAGATTTCCATTTCAATGTTGGAGTCTACTGATTAGGAGGTTTTTATTTCTTCAGAAAGAAATTCTGCTATCATTGGATGCAAACATTGCTCCACTAAATAACAATTTGAATTGGCACCTGGTCACTTGAGACTCCTTATGCTGCTTTTGAACAGCGAAATGATTTTGGTGAATGATCCTGATTTCCCAGGGGAAATAGGGATGCTGCTAAACAATGGAGGAGGACAGGTGTTCCTCTGCATTTCAGAAAGATTCCCTGGAGCACTTCCTAGTATTGTCACATCCTGTGGAAAATTTAATGAAACATGATAGAAAAGGAGCACATGGAGGATCAGGATCATGGAGGGGTGAGAATCCCCAGAAATGAAAGTTTGAATCCACTAAATAAAAAAACAGCATCTAGTTGAGATGCTGACTGAGGATAAAGGGCACATAGAAGGGATATTGAATGAAGTAAGCTGTGAATAAGATTCATTGCCTTATTGATCACAAAAAGGGGCTGTTTTATCTATCCTTGTTTTCTTTCCTGTTCTCTCCTTTTCACTTTCTCCTTCTTTACTGCCTTCCTTCAGGTTTATTTACATATTAACCAATTAGCTTTTTTTCCCCTTTTCTTCTCCCTCTATATCATATAAGGAACTGGTATTTAATGTTAAAATATGATTTACATAGGTTGTAGACTATTAAGGGGAGATTGTGATGAAACCAGAAAAGAAATGAACCTCACTCAGAAACTGAAGCATTAACTAATAGTATTTTGAGATTCAATATTGGAAGGCAGTAAGATTTTCTAAGAATATCACCTTAGATGTGTTATTCAGAAAGGAGTCTTGATTTCATAGTTATTTTATTTGGACTTTTTAGTATGATTAAAAGATCTGTTAAAAACCATACCTAGATTCAGTAGGCTAGTAGATTCTGAGATCCACATTTCTGTGACACCAATGCCATCTGTCCATGGACCACACATTGAGAAGCAAGCCTTTAAGGTCACTTACTTAGAGAAGCATTTAATAAACAAGCAACAAAACTAGTGAAAGATGTATTCAAAGCAGTTTATATATAAGGGCAGAATATAGTTGTCTTTTAAAACTATTTTGACCTCTCTTATTCATTTTTTAAAATTTACATATTAACCAATTAGCTTTTCACCCCTTTTTACTCCCTCTATTTTATATAAGGAACTGGTATTTAATGTTAAAATAGTTATAGACTATTAAGGGGAGATTGTGATGAAACCAGAAATACATTTCAAAGTTGTTTTTCTATCCAATTTAATATGAACTTTGTTCCAAGTATGTTTGTAATTATTTCTTAGCTTATATGAGGATAAGGGACATGATAAAACTGATAGAAACCTCATAAATAGGCAAGAGATTTGTCCAATTTCTATATTATTGAAAATTATAAATAATTATAAATGTACATGTGCGTGTGTTGGAATAACATTTGAACAAAGTAAAAATGATCCCTGAGAAGCATGCTATGCATTTTCCAATCATAGGTGAATTATATACTGTAAGGGTAATATGGATTAAAATATAAAACATTTAATTTTTTCCTAGAATAGAAATAGAAAAACACACATACATGCATGTGTGCAACACACACACACACACACACACACACAATCTTTTTTAGAGTGTTTACATTAGAAAACTTGAAATTATGCCTCCTTTTTCTCCCCTAAAACTTTTTTTGCCTATATGGAGAGGTTTGCTTGTTTGGACTGAGTCTTTATTTTTTATTTTATTTCCAGAGGGAGTTAACACTACACAAGGGGGGCTTGTATATTCGGTGAATTCCTAACAAACATCAGCGTGAAACTTCATGAGGTAAGGTTGGAAACTAGATAGAACTACTTTCTCTGCAATAAAAGGCTGCATAGATCTGGACTTTGCGGACTTTTCATCTATAAGTCTAAGCCTTAAATGGTAAATGTTTCTACCCTACTGATAGAAAACGCCAATCCTCTACACACCAATGAAAATAAAGGGAAGATCTGCAAATTCATAGGAGAACATTTGTTAGCAGCTGAAGTCAGGAGGTTTATATTTCTTGCTTTGGGTCTTTTTTAGGTTGTGTAGAGTGGGAAAATCCTCCAAAGATTTGTCAAGAAGTCTTTCCAAAAATATTGCATCTGCAATGTACAGGTGCAGACTATTTTTCCTTATCATTATTACCTAAAAAAAATAAAGCATAATAGCAAAAATTTACATAGCATTTACATTGTATTAGGTAATATAAGTAATCTAGATATAAGGTATATGAGAGGATGTACATAGGTTACAAGCAAATACTGCATCATTTTTTATAAGGAAGTTGAGCAATCACAGATTTGGGAATCTGTGTGGGGTCCTGGAAACCAGCTCACACATATAGAGGGACAGCTGTATTTCAACCAACATTATAAATGGAGATGAGAGGTGGAAGACGAGGGAGGAGAAGGAATACAAAGTTTTGCTAGAAAAATAAAAATAGAAGAAATAAAGAATAGCAGTTTTGGAAAAAAAACAAGATAGAGGTAAGATGAGGGAACTTCAAATGTACAAGAAAAAGGAATATGAGATCCAGCTGTAGAAATTAGAAAGATATATTGTTCTGGTACCAGAAAGCCTCTTCCTTAAAGTATCTACTGATTATATCAGTAAAAATCCCCCAGAAAATGATCACTTTCAAATGAATTACTCATATAGTGGAAAGTGTTGCTTTTTTTTCTTTATCTAGATATATGTCTATTTCATATTGTGCCTGCTCAAGTGCTAAGGTATCACCTCCTCTCTAGCCCATACCTGTCTCATTGCTATTACTGCGTATACCATGGTACACTTTTAAAAATCAATACACTTTTTTTAGAGAAGTTTTCAGTTTACAGAAAACTTTTGATCAGAAAGTAAAGTTCTCATAAATCCTCTCTCTCCATGGACACAGCCTTTATTAACATCTTTCTTTATTATACTCCCATTTATTTTTTATTATATTTTCCTTATTCTTTATTAACTTTTGTGTAAATATTATAATTTACTGCTAAGCAAAGATAGGCTATGCTTGTCAATTTTAAAAATTAAATGAAGCACAGTGTGATTTGCGTAATGAAACCTTATGTATAACTTATTTTCTTTCTCTTTGATATTAGGAAAACTTAACAATATGACAAAAGCCATGCAATTTTATTTATTTATTTAGGTACTGGGGATTGAACCTAGGGATGCTTAACCACTGAGCCTCATCCCCCAGCCCCCCCCCCCCTTTTTTTTGAGAAAGGGCCTCACCAAGTTGCTGAGGTTGGCTTTAAACTTGGGATCTTCCTGCCTCAGCCTCCCAAGCCTCTGGGATTACAGATGTTCTGAAGTATGGACTTTCTAACATTGAACATAGGCACTAAAAGTATCAGGATTTCTGTTTCTCAGGCCTATTGGCATTCTTTGTTGCCAGAGACTGTCTTGCGCATAGAAGGACATTCAACACCATCCCTAACCTGTCTCCATTGCCAGAAGCAATATATTCTCCTACCACAAGAATCACAAATGTCTCTACATGCTGCCAAATGCCCCGTGTGACAAAATCACCCCTAGTTGAGAACTTCTAAGGATAATCTCACCAATCTATAACTAAGAAAACCTCCATTAGGATAAAAATTAAATTTAAAATAATGTGAATGGGGGTCCATTGCTATAAACATTATATGAGAAAGAAAATAAATCACAAAAGGATAAAGTGATTATACATAAAAAGGAATTTATCAGCTATAGCAGATATTATTTGGTCAAATATTAAAGGTATAGTTATTACAGTTTTCCAAGCATTCATTAGATGAGTAACTATTCATAGAAGTTCTTAGTTCAAAATTTGATGTAAAAAAATTGACATTCTTTCTAGCCTATTATTTATTCTTTAAAAATATTTTCTTAGTTGCAGTTGGACACAATACCTTTATTTTATTTATTTATTTATTTATTTATTTATTTATTTATTTATTTATTTATATGTGGTTCTGAGGATCAAACCCAGCTCCTCTCACATGCTAGGAGAGCAATCTACTGCTAAGCCACAACCCTAACCCCTCTAGCCTTTTATTTAATTTGCAAATTAGAATTTCAAGTGTATGTTATTAATTTATTTTTTCAGAAAATGCAATGATTACTTATTAAATCAGTAAGAGAAACTACCTATAAATAGAACCATAGACTTTTGTAGGTATTTACTTACTAATCACCCAGCCATTGATATGCATTAATGAAGCCCTCCAAAATATGGACCTACACAAACCAGCCTCAAGCATATGGCCAGTATTTGCAGAAAATGTGTACTCGTAAAATCCTAAAAGTGAAAGAAGGACATGGTCCTTGTACTCAGATGAGCGTTGTCAGCTGATATTTTCAGGACCTGAATTTATAGTTTAATTCTGTATCAATTTGTTTTCTTAGCAAAACATGTAAAGAACAAAACTCAATCACATGAAATCTCTTATAATAAAGTTAAAAGAGCTTAGTGTCTTGACTCAAGAATAGCTAAATTTAGCCAAATGAAAAAAGATGAATCTTTACCATTATGGTGAAGAGTTTGATTAAGTCATATAAGAAACCTCTTTATGTGATAGACTGCAAACTGTAGTGCTAAGTGGGTTTGGGTTGGAATCTGTCCCAATCTGTTCTGTGTAAATTCTATGGCATTAGGGAAATCAGATGAACTCAGCCTTCACTTTTCAATTAGCATTATAGAGATAATACATGACTATTTTTGACCATGTGATGGGAACACTGCAAATATTCAATTATATTAGTTATCAGTAAGGTCATGAGTATTTGTTCAACACTTGCTATGTGTAGGCATTTTGCTAGCACTAATAACAGCATGGTGATTAGTTTTCTGCATTTAAGTGATATTAATAACATATCAAGTTTACTTTTGAAACAATTCTACATAAAAAAGCCAAACTACCTTATTTGCAGTGACTGATAGATCCTACATAAAACATTACCCTATATATAATAAGACAATTTTACTTCTTAATCAGTCTTCACAAAAGTATTTCGATATTGACTCAGTAATACCTCTAAAATATGTAAAGGTTTCTTCTTACCAATACGACAAATTTGAATATTTCTATGTATTTAACATATGTGAACATATGCAGTTTCATCAGTGAAGACTTTCCTGAACATTTTCTTCAATTATGATATGAAGGATTTGTGATTTTTGTGTGTATATGCCAGTGTGTCCAACTCAATACGTTTATCTGTTTGATCATAGAGAGAGAAGTTTAGATGTGGCAAATTGAATTGCCTTGTTTTAAAATGAACTGTTTTTCTTGAGCACTGATTATTTCTATAAAATCTTGGAGGTGACTGGAGTTGAATGCCTCAGGTGGCTATTTTCCATCACTGGACACAAAATCCCTGCTGTGTTGGCATGAAGAAATGAAAATGACTTGACACAAAAAGTCAGTGTGATTGGCTTAACACTTAGAGCCAACACCTCCATCTAGGCTTCTGGCTCAAATACAGAGCATTCAGCTTTATAGCCTGATGCTTTCCCTGTAAGGATAATTATGATTTTTAATTGAGGTGGACATCAACTTTTATGTACTGATTTGGCCACTGACATGTCAGGTGTGTGGTTACTTTTCAAAGGAACCTGAATTGGAGGTTTCACCACATAAATTGTTCCAAGAATAAATACAAAAGGCTTCTCTTCACTGCCACCTTGTGGTAGGTTTTTCAAAGTAACAAATTCAGTCTTGAAGGTATAGGTCTCTAAGCTCATTAAAAAGATGATTAAAATGACAATAATTTACTCGGAAATAAAAGATAATTTTGCACCAAGGTCAATAATTTTTCATCTTAAAAATCATCCTTATTTTAAAATCAGCATTGCAATTTTCCCTCGTTATTTCTACAAGTAGTTTGAAATATTAAACTGGAGAAATAAACAGGAAAAATATAACCTCTATTCATATAAATTATCATGAAGTTAATTCAAAATTTCTCTTTTATTGGTTACTTTCTGATGCTTACTTACTTAAGATGATGTTTGTGTGCTGAACAAATGCAAGATTAATAGGAAATGTCCATGTAATAAAAATTACAATGTGCCATCAACTTTTATAGTTTGCATTTACAATCGAATATAGTTAGTTAGTTAACTAGTTATATTACTATTAGTTAGTTAATAACTAGTTATATTACTATTAGTATGAAAACCAGTAGTTTATAAATATTTATTTCATTAAAATATTTGAAGTATGTATATGTATATTCTTATTTTTTTTAAATTTTTTTCTCTGGTAATACATCTAGTGTCTAAAAATAAATTAATTATTTGCCTAAGAAAAAGCTGAATTTCCTCAGAAGAAATCGGATAATTTGATTTTGACATAATTTAAAGACTAAGATCGTGTCCTAATCTAATAATCAAGGGTGAAAGAGGGGCCCTGGTTAGACACAAGCCAATAGTCATACTGATTGAAATTGACAAATGATGGCCAATGTTTCATAAGCCAAATGATCTGTTTGAAGGCAAAGTTAGGAAGTATTGGGTCATAAAAACTAATTTTGAATGTAGTAAAAAAAACTATTTTCATAGACCATCTTAAAGATTGTCAAGATGAGAGTAGTTTGTTTTATAGGACAGTTTGAGAAATCTTATTCCAATCTGTTTTCACTTCTAAAGAGAGTTTATATTCACCCCAAGTCTGAGTGGGACCCCATTCTGAGCTAGGAAGTCCATGTAACCCTATCATCCATGGTGATTCCCCAAAAAGAAAAAACCACACTTCAGAGTTTTCATATCTGAACTAAAGGCTGAATTGCTGTCATTTTATATTGGTCAGAAAAAAAAAAAAAAAAAAAAACATGATTTAAATTTCAACTCTCGGAAGGAAATTATAACTGTTATATCTTACCACTAGAAAATAAAGTGGATACGATACAGATCTCTTACTGCAAAATAATAATAATAATAATAATAATAATAATAATAATAATAAACAAAATACTATTATAATAGTACAAAATAGTAATAATAGTAATAACAATACTAAATAATCATAATTATTGTTATTGTTATTTGAAGTCACAAATTCCAAAAGAGATAAAATGCAAAAGTGCAGGGCAACTTCAGGTAAAATTACTCTCAATCCAATTCTATCTTAACAACCTCATAATACCAACAATCTTAGATATTGAATCACACTTATTGTAAATTATAGAAATTATATTTTGTACCTGCTACCGTAGAGGATAGTCTTCCATTACATTATTTTAAAAAATCATTTGTCATTGTGTGGTCTTTGTTCTAAGACAAGAGTGGAAATGTAATTCAAGAAGAAAACTTCATTTGAATTACCACTATTTTATTTTTCTTGATCATTTGTCTTTCATTTAGGTTTGATCTATCTCTAAGTTTGTGTTTTAATGACTTTATGAAATCTTTTCTGTTATGCCTTTGAGGTGGTCCCATTTTCTTAATGGGAGAAATACATTTAAATTGTCTGAGAGCTCTGTTTGCTCTTCTTGTTTGCTGCCCTAGGATATGTGAGATTCGAAACACCATCAAAAATAGTCTTAATTTACTTGTTAACATTCACTCTCTTGTAAGAATATTTTGATTGGTAGGGAGAAAGCTTTCTCATTGTCTTCTTTCCCTGCAATACATTGCATTTGTGTCTTTCTTTACTGAGCCTAGGAGCCCTTAGATTCATTATCCAATTAATCCTCCTAACATTGCTATAAAGTCAGAAGAGGGAGTAAATTCCCATTCTACATGTAGGGATGTTAAATGACTTATACTATGTCACCAAGCCAGTAAAAAGCAGAGTTAAGCAAACTGCTTAAGGCTTCCCTTTATTGCAATATTGGGTCATTATTTTTCATATTACAAGAACCTCTTCAGAAATATCTAGTACTAGGAGCTGAAAACTGAGCGGGTTTCTTCATATTTAATTGTAAAAGTGTTTTATAAAATGGCCCTTTGAAATAATAACTAAATATATAAATGCATTGATATTGACAGAATAGTGCATAAAGTTCTAATGATGTATGGAAAAAAGTCACTTTTGTTTTTCTAATTATATGAGCTAGTCAGCATCCATTAATAAGTGGGTTATATTAAGACTTATTAGTAAGTGAATGCATTTTTATTTGTCCTTATCATTTATGATTAATAAGCTAGCTTAATTGCCTTCTCCATTTTATAAGAATTATGTAGCTCAATATATATTATTTCATTATTTTAATCATGCATTTTTAGAAGAGATTGGATATTAATAACAAATAATTCCATGAATATCATCAATTTACCTCTATTATTTTTATTTTAAAACATATTTAATTCAGTTTGTTAAAAATCAAATATTTAATGTATTATACTCTTTTTCATTTCCCCTCTTTTCTTGGTGTTCAGAATATGTAAGAAAATGACCATCCATATGATATGTGTTATGATATGTTTGACTTTAACCACAAAATTGAAAGGTAAAAAATCTTAGAATCACAGAGTTCTCTGCAGGACCTAAGCTCAAGTCTATACTCCAAGGAATACTAGAAATTCAGATAATCATTCATTATATACTCGAACTTTAGGATCTTTAGAAGAACAGAAATTTAGATTCATTGAGATTTTCTTTTTGTAAGTCGGTGGATATTAGATCTTAAGGAACTTTTAAAATCATCTTTGAAATTCTTCTTCACATAAAACAACTCCAAGCATAAATGAAAGTTGAAGGTCCAAGGTCATCTGGAATAAGATGAGCAGTGTCCTCTTCACTCTGGTGAGTTGATGCCACCTTATGGAACTAGAGGTTTACTACATCACGTGTTTCAATAACCACTAAAGCCTCAATTCCAGGACAGTACATAACTTAGTCAATAAAAAGCATTTTACTCTATAAATAAAAGGCAATAGAATAAATATCAAATTTCATTATATTTTAAGCATTACATTTTTACATTACATGTTATTAATTAGGCATAATTTAAGATTCTTTTTCATTTGGTAATACTAAAAAGGTGGTTTGTTTTATGAAATATGCAAGCATCTTGTAGACATTCAGTAAAGATTATTTAATTCCTGTATTATTCTTGTTGTTTTATGCCTTAGTCATTTTAGTTTCCCCTTAATTTCTTCATTCCAGGTTATATGTAGATGAATAAAGTACTCAAATGTGGCTAGAAGTAGACATGTTTATTTTATTTTAAAATTATAGTTATTATATGAATATAGGTAATAAACAGAAAGACTCATCCAGGGGACGATTACCCCTTAAAGGCCTCTTCACCAGCTCGCTGAAGAGCATAAACAAATGTGGGAGGCTTCCATCAACACACTCAGGTATGAATGACTAAGAGTTAGGAAGGCATCTGCAGCTTTCGGAAGGAATGAAGCAGTCAAGATATGCTGGCCCCCAGTATGAGCATAGGAAAGGATAAGCTTAACTCAGAGATAGGCTGGGACCCAGCGCAGGTCTCAGGAACATTGTACAGATATTCTAGATAAGAGTTTGCTTCCAAGTGAATTCAAAGGCAGTTTTGATTTAATATGTAATGGAATATACAAAGCAATATCTTGCATATATTAAGTTGTAGATTATTTGAGGTCTCTAAATAAGGAATCCTTTACTGATCTAAATTTCATGTTCGGTGACTTCCAGACTTGACTTATCATCAGAATCACCTGGGAGGCTCTTACCTGGTGCTTTTTTTTTTTAAATGACCCTAAGCAGTAGCTCAGATAGGTGTCATAATTTGGTGGAATCTGCTTAGATTCCCAGCTCCAGAGATAAAAATTGGATATGCCTAATAAAATTTATTGTCATCTCTGGCCTTCTGTCTGCAGAATTTCATGTGCTTCTTAAACATATTGCTGTGAATGATCTTGCAAGCTGTGATCTGCTGAAGCATTTATCAGAAAATATTGAGAGGAAACACCAGCATCTGTCATGTCATGGTCAAAGTTGAGATTTCCAGGAATCACTTCTGTGCAGCTACATGTATACCTTGATGCTGTTCTTCTGCTCTTTATCAGTAACATCTCTATAAAAGCTAAAACCCATCCCCCCAAAAAATCAGTGTTTACTGAACACACTCCCCACTCTTATGAGGCTACAGTTTGACATTTTCTTTATTAATTTTTTATTAAAAATTAATAATGAGGCTCATTAATGAGTTTTTTTCAGTGTCTCCTATCATATCATTATGATCAATATTTTCCATGCTATTTTTTCCTGTCTTGTTGTCCTGATCTTTATTTCTACAACCTGAGAACTACTTATCTTTTTAATCCTCACATTTCTTGCTATCTGATCATCAACATTCATTCCAATCTGTCATTTCTTCTCGAGATGAAAGCAAATAACTTAACTATGAATGTTATACTATTCTTTCAAAGTACTCATTTAGGTATTATTTCTATTTCTCTCTCTCTCTCTCTCTCTCTCTCTCTCTCTCTCTCTCTCTCTCTCTATATATATATATATATATATATATATATATATATATATATATATATATATTGTTTGTTTGTTTGTTTTCAATGACAGCATCATTTTGGTGGCTTAGATAATGTTTTCACCATTGTCAACTCATATGGTAAAGAATGAGGACTCTCAGGTGAAATTCCCATTACAAAGGTGAACTGGGGTTGTGAAATATAATCCTAGAGTTAATCAGACATCAGTGTAAAATCATGAAGTATTTAAGAGTGACTTTGCTTGCAGACTCTACACAAACACATTGATGCCAGTCTTTGCAACAGATCCCAAATTATCAATTATTCTGGATACTATTTTCAGTATTAATGTTGCCTACAATGTTTATCTACTGTCCAACTTAAAATGTATGTGTTTATAAAGGCTCCTGAAGAAAGTGTTGAAAAAACAACTCCTTCACATCACTTCAGGTTTTGGGATAAAACCTGGATGATGTCAGACATACCAGGACAATATCTGCTGGAATGAAAAGGGCTCTTTCTCCCAATTCTGTATGGTCCTTCAAGAAATTGCAGGCAGTGCTGGGAGTGGGAAGCTGAAGGAAAAGGAAATGGGAGAGAATTGAGGAAAGAGTATAAGGTTACTTATCACAAGAAAGACTGACAGTTTAGATCACAGAGGCTGGCAAACATTTTCTATGAAGAGCCAGATAGGAAATATTTTAGGCTCTGAGGTCCATATGGTCTCTGTTGTAACTACTCAGCTCTGCTGTTGTTCCATAAAAGCACCCATAGACAATATGCAAATAAATGAGCATAGCTGTGTTCCAATAAATGCTATCAAAAAGGCAGCCAGCAAGATTCATCTGATGAGCCATAGTTTGCCAAACCCTATATTAGATTAAAAACAATGTTTGCTGTAATTATGTTATGGAAGGGGAACAAGAGTCATGAGTACAAGACCTATCCTTAACACTAGCCATCTAGTAAAAATATTTTTTTTCTACTTAGCAAAATTTATCACCTGCAAAATGAGAGGATGAAACTTACTTTTTCAAGTTACTGTCTGATTTACAATTATGAAGTTATTCCGATCATTGATTATTTGATCTTAAAAGTAAAAATTGTGCTATGTTTATAAAGACAATAAAAATCATCCATAAAATGATTATATTATTTATTTATTTATTATTTTTATATCTATCTTTTTGACAGCAAGAAAGGAAGCTCTTATTTCAAATATATGAAATTGGTTTTTTTTTGTTTTGTTTTGTTCTGTGTGAATCAGAGTACATCATGGCTCCCCTAAGAAATCCTTACAGAGTGCATGGCACGTGGATCCCTGGGGAATACAGAACAGAAGAAGCTAATGTGTTTTGTTTTATTGGAACCTGTATAATTTGCAGAAAAGAATATCTTTTGTTTGCTTATACAAAACATGAATTTTATTCTAACCATCACTCCTGATTAAAATTCAAATTTGGATGCTATTTACTGATGATTCCAAGATTCTCAAAGCTGATGCTTTTTCTGGGCTTATGAAATCACAGTATTGGTGTTCCCAATTCCCACTCTTTCTATACCTGTGATCATTTTATGGAATATGAGAAACATATATTTAAGAACTTTCCAGAATCAAATGTAACACTGTCCTGCCCTGTCCTTCACCAGTTCCATTCCTAGAGATCCCATTTTATATTTTAGCTTGGCTCTCAGAATAATCCAGCCTTTCTGGTAGGTCTAACTTCATCTGTGGTTTGAGTTTCACAAAACTAGGACTGTGCATTTACTCGTCAGGTGGTCAAATGTTGAAAACCACAGACAATGTGAGACCAACATCTTACCAATTCCATAAAATTTAAAACATTTGTTAACTGCTTGTTCTATGTTAGGCTCTGCACCAGACAATAGAATTCAAATATAAACATTTGAGAATATTTGTTAGTAATTAAGTCACTGGACTATACATTTAATTCCAGGGCAGTTTGTTACAGTTGATGGCATGCCTTCAATTCTTGTCTGAGGAGCTACATTCTAGCTGTTATTGAAGAATAAGTGGTATATAACTCAACCCTGAGTGGAAAAGAAGGGTAGTTTAGATAAATGGACTAGCCTAAGCAAAGGTGAGAAGGAATGAATGAGTTTGGGAAGAAACAATGAGCTCAGCACATCAAGATATTGAAGGACATGACCTAAGATCAAGATAAAAATGCAGGTTTAAAATGAATTACAAAACCTTTGAATAACATCTTAAGGAAATTGGATTTTCCCCTCAAGGAGGAGGGACACTGAATATTTGAGGGTTAAAGAGTAACATAATCAGATTTAGAAAGTCAGCTCACACGATGTTGTTGAAAATGTATTACATGAGGAAAAATCTGAAGGAAGCTAATGATTAGGAAGCTAATGAATCATGTCCAACAATGCGGAGGTGTTGAACTTGAGATGGTTGATGACCAGAGAGGCAAAGCTGAGATTTTTAGTCCAGGAAGTGCAAGGTCAAATTGCATAACACCTGACACTTCTGCTGTGTCTCTGATGTACTATTGAGCATACTCTTTCTGCAGATGTTCTTTTTCTTATCATGTATTTTTGAAATTGAAGGCTGACACGAACTGGATTGGGCTCAGCACAATATTTAAGCTTAGTTTTTAACTATCATCTTCTCTAATTTAATCATTACTACTTTCTTTAACGTGATTCACTTTATTCTCAAATGTTTACTTCACTTGATGAAATCCTCCGCTCAATTTTTCCTGTCACTTCATGCACTTGCTTCTGTGTCACAGACTCTCATGACATGGGTATTTGAATTCCCTTTGGGTATGATATTAGCGACCACTTTGGATCTTTGAAGAATAGCTTGAGTAGAATGATGGCTGTCAAATCCATGATTCATCAGTAAGGAAATATGAGACAATAAGGCTGATATGGTAAAGTACTTAATTGTGACAGTAACAAGAGCAATGAAGCAGTAACTTATTGAAAAGAATCGTAGGAAATATTTTGTCCTTTTCTACATAAGGGAGAGATGATTTTCTTATACGTGGGTTTTCTTTTGTTCTTTTTTGTTTTTATTTTTCATAGTGAAAGGAGAAATCAATAGTGAAGAAGGGAGACAGAGTAAGGATCAATATGTGAAGTGATACATTTTTAACATCTATGAGATTATGTCTTTTTAAATGAAGTATCAATAAGTATTAATAAACAATTAGTAAGAAATATCAACAAATAATGTATAATAAATTAAGAAGTATCAATAAGGAAATAAATGTTTAAATTTTATCCATTACCAACAATCATGTTCTAATATAAGAAAATATTATGGTGTCCAATATAGTCATTGGCATTTAGGAGATGTTGGGTATGCATATGATGAATGAATTGAATCAATAAAGAAATGATTTCCTTTACCTAATGAAGCCCTCTAGTCTAGCAATAACCATAGGCCACATTTTAAGAACCACCATTGTATTCCATTCTTATTTCAATCAATTTTAAATACTTACTTAGCTTCTCTGGAATTTTTCCTAAAATATCTGTGAATGCAACCTAAGTAGTTCTAAAACCATTTCTTCTTATGTTTGGCAGACCTAAGTAGAATGACTAATGAAACAGACTTTTACTAATGTATACTATTCATCTTCTATTATTTCATTACTAGCTATTAATGTTTAAAATAAATAAAAATTTAAAAATTAGCATTTATGTGTTTACTACTCTTGAATTATATGCCAGGAATACAAATAAGAATGGGAATAATTTTTACCCTATATGCCTCACATCTGTGGTTGTCATCAGAGGGAAGTTCAATGACTGTAATGCAATATGAAAATGCTAAATTTGATACATGTACACCATATTAAGAGCACACACATTTAATAAAATTCTGTTCAGCAAACTTATATCACTCATCAGGAATATACATGAATATGTATTAGGCCATTTACATTTTACCAGGCAGTCTAAGAGTTCTTAGACTACCTGAGTTCTTTCTGTCAAGAAGAGAGACATTTAAAGAAATATATTTTCATATATTGCAGCAAATGAAAAATTAGAATCATCCGAAGTAGAACACAGGAGATACTGATGACTTTTGTGTTAATTTGAGTCCTCCAAGTAAAAGAGGCCAGGATGACAGATTTGACCTGCACGAAGTTTATTTTGGAGTACCACATATGAAAGCAAAACATGAAGAGAGCAGGAGTAGGCAGGGTGAGTCTTCAGATTACAGTACAGTGCAAGTTCTGCTTCTTTGAAAGGAGAGAAAAGGTAACAGTTGGGCAGTAAAGACTTTAGATTACAGCAAAGTTCTAAGAAAGCCTTGGTCAGGTTGATGAGGAATCCGAAAGCCAAAGTTTATTATTAGAGAATTTTCTTACATCAGAAGAAGAAAGTTTCACATGGCACTACCATGTTTTGTCCCCAGCAGGTTATAGCCCAGGGAAAGTGTTGCCTCAGTGTGTCCCAATCATGGATCAAAACATGGGAGCGAGGCTGTTATTCAAATACTCCTGAAGTGTAGATGCTCTTCGAGGAGATCTGAGTAGCACTGCTATAGATAACTACTTTTCTTTTAGCTTCAGAAACCTGTTCCTCCAGATTTTCCATTGGCCTATCTTTCTGATAGAAAATGTACATCACAGATTTTGGGGTGATGAACTGTAGGTTTTGTTACTGTTGTGGCCCTTGGGATTGCAATTAAATTCATCCTCATTCTGTGCTATTACTTCAATTTGTCCGGATGGTTTATTAGTGCTATGGCACAACCTCTTGTTCCTGAAGGGGTTGTATCATTGGAAGTAACAACCTTCTCAGTGCTTGCTGTTAAAGGTGCCCACTCACTTTTTATTAAATGAGGGAACATCTAGTGGTGCCCAGGTGGACTGCTTCCACATGTAATCTTTCCTGCCTTTATTGTGTGAAAGCAATCTTACTTTCTACTGCTAATCAGTGTCAGTTACCCCTGCCATTGTGGTGTCTACATTTCCTTAGATATTAAGAGTCTAAAGTGGCCTAATGTATGAATCAGTGATTCTCTCACTGTGCCTCCCACCATATTTTGTGCTCCTTTTGGAGATCAGAACTTTTCGCCTATAGAGCCCTGAGTTTTGGTGATGGGAGAATAGGGAGTGATTAAATCTCCAATATATTAGCTACTTCTCACTTGTACTGTTCAATTAGCATATTATCAATTAAGTGGATCACTGTGATATTCTGTGGGATTCCCAGTTGATCCACATATCATCACATATGTTATTACAAGTAGCAACAGTGTTAACATAAGCTTGGGGAAAGACTAAATAAATAGTTTTCCACTCTATGTGAACTTGAACTCTTTCCAAGTCTTTCTCTCTCTCTCTCTCTCTTTTTGGAAGGAGGGGGTTGGAATACAAAAGAGCACATTTCCCAAATCAATGAAATGACTGAATACATAGTATTTATCACCACAATAAACATGATCAAGTAAAACAAACAAACAAACAAAAAATGTGGTACAGTAATTTAAACAAGATGATCAGTTTGTTGAATTTGTGTTCACCTACATTCATTTTCCACCATCCATTTCTATAGGGTCCAGACTCATGAATTAAACAGATGTCTTAGGCAATATCATACCTGCAGTGTTCACTGTTCACGTCCTTAATAGGAGAAATAATTACTATGCCACAGGATGTGTTATTGTTTTTTTTTTTTTTTTTTTTTTTTTGCTCTTCAATTTTTAACAAGCTTTAAAAAAGTTTAGAATATATTTAAATTATAGAAAAGTCAGAAATATACTATGGAGGGTTCTGAAAAGCCCATAATCAGTTTGGCCAATTGATAGCATCTTTTGTTCATTATTAATAGACTACTATTGACAAATTATTATTAACTAAAGTCTATATTTTACTGACACTTCTTTAGGTTTAACCTTATACCCTTTGGGTGCTCTAGGATAGCCCATTGCATTTAGCCACAGTGTTTTCTTAGGCTTTTCTTGGCTATTGACATTTCTCAGACTTTCCCTGTTTTTGATGACTTTCACATCTTTAATGACTACTGGTCGGGTGTTCTGTAGACCATCCATCAGTTGGGATGTATCTATTGCTGTTCTCATGATTAAACTGGTATTATTGGTTTGGAGAGAAAGATCATAGAAGTTAAGTATCCTTCCATCATATCCTATCAAAGGTACATATAATCAACATTTTTGTCAATTTTGATGTTAACCTTGATCACCTGATTGAGATAGTGTTTGCTGTATTTCCACAATAAAGGTACTTCACAACCTTTTCTTTACTAAACTCATTGGAAGAAAATCAACATGTTCTGCCAACACTTGGAAGTTATGCTTCACCCCTTGAAGATGGAAAATTTCCACATTGGAATTCTTCTATGTAGATTTGTTCCTTCTCTGTTTGCTTATTCAATCTTTCTTATATAAGCATCAACTTATATTTATTTCATTCTTTGGATTACAATTCAATAGCTGCTATTTCATTTACTTTGTTGTTTCAATATTCCAAGTTTAGCAACTATAATCTCATTTAGTTACCTAGTATATATCTTGGCATTATCATCAATCACTATGGGTTTTCCTTGGAAACATCATGAAAACATGCACCAGGGCCATCTTGTATATTCACAACTCCAGTCTTAGAGCCAGCCATTTGTCCAAGAAACCCCTGTTCCTTTAGTTGGAAAATGATATTACAAACTGAAATTTGAGTATTGTTAATTTACTACCTCAACATAAGTGGATAGGGATAAATTTCTGATATTTCTTCCTAGGCTTCCCCACTTGACACACTTCTTCCTCACAGGCCAAGGGCTCAAAGTGAAGTCTCTTCTGCTGTCAAGTATGCCATTATCAAAGATACATTCACATATTAGAAAAATGTTCACAGACTGGCTCCACATTATCTCATGTGCAAAAATGAAGCTAGACTTTAGCCAGAATTCTTTTTATTTTCTGACTCTGTAAACACCTACTCTAATAAGGAGCCATAATGATCCATTGAGTTTCTGGGTTTCCATGTATCAACATCAATCCAGATCCTGTATATGTCAACCCTTGAGATGTTTTTCTTGGGGTGACCACCAGAGGGTCTCTTTGTTCCATTTTAATCTTCAGGTTGTAGTAGTTACACAGCATCATTGTTGGCTACTTGTATTGTGTAATCTCAGGACTACCAAACTCATTACTGGTAAAATCCCCTTGAGTGCTTCTTTCATGTTTAAGGTAATTAATATCCCCTCTAAGTCACTGTGATTAAGTGCAATCAAACTGACTTCATACTCTAGGATTTATAAGCCTTAAGGATATTAACATGTCCAATTCTATGCCAGACCATCCTGTTGCCAGCCCTGACCTGCAGAGGACAGACAACACGAATTTCTTAATGATGCGTATCTCAGCAATAGATCCCTGGAGTCCCTGGAGAACAGTGTGTCATTCAAGGTATCCATTCAAACATAATCCTTGGGTTTATTTTCTACCCTCAATCTATATTCCAGCCTTTTTTCCTTTTATACATGTCAGAACAATTCACCCATTTTCATTTCACTCAGTATAAACCATCATTCTCATCCTAAGAGGGAAACATCCCTAATCCCTGAGAGTTCTTAATGAGTTTTTAAGTCATTTCTTCCAATAAAGTGCTCAAAATTGAATGAACTTATCCAATATTTTGTTCCAATAAAATACTTTCAAAATATGATCTTCCATATCTGTTATGCCACCATCTTGTGATTCGTCCCCTATAAGAAACCAAATGCACAGAGTTAATTTCCAATTAGTGATTTGTTTGTTTGTTTGCAAGGTCTTGAGCTGTCGACAAAGTTCTGAACTCAACTATCTAAGTAATAAATGTAGGATTTCTTTTTTTCCTATCTTTCTCAAATTAATTCTTACTGCTTTGTTTAAATTTATATCTAGGTTTTAAAATGTTTTGTTTCTTGTATTTTTTCTTCGTCTTTAAGTATTTTAATAGTCCTTGATTGTTCATTTTCTTTCTTAACAGTGGCAATGCAATTTACTAATAGGAAGCCAATATAATTGTCTTTTGTAGGAATTGTTCACCCCAATTTCCTTCAAATGTTTGAATCATTCATTGTACTAGCAAAATTTTCTGCTCTAGCAGAATATTTTCCAAGTTCACCACTGGTGAATCTTTAACAATAGGGCTATCACTTTGTGCTGGGGATTATTTTCCCCTCATTTTCCACTAAATATTGTTCCCCCTTACTAGTCCCTAAACCTCATACTATTGCCTATCCCTTAGTCCATTCCTGGCCCCATCTGTATCAGCTTAGGTGCTCTGAGAAACAGATGTTAAGACACAAGAAATTGACTGGGGGAGATATCTTATGAAGAATAAAGAAGTTGGAACAGAAGTATGCAGAAAGAGAATTTAGACCATGATTCAGGTATAAGAGATGAAAATAGAGGGAATTGGGAAAAATAGTCCTTAGCTACAATCTACCAATAAAAAAGCTTCATCTACATTCACTAAGTAAAAGTAACATATTAGGGAGGTCTTAGATGGCCAGGAGTAAGCTTGCTTTTGTGTCCTCTGGACTTGCACAGTCATTGGCTGAGAGTAGACTCAGTGAATCACAGTCTCAGTGAAAATGTAATAGAGTACCTAAGGAGATGCAGGAGGCTGTCACTCACCCCATGGTCTCCATGTTGTATTCCCTTGAAGAAGATGTGAATGATGGGCTTCCATGAATACTACAACTTATTTTTGTCTGTTCAAAAAATACTTTTTTTTTCAAGAAAATAGCGTTAAGCTAATGTTATGGTTTAGAGATGAGGTGTTCCCAAAATGAGGTGTCTCACATAGGTGAGACAATTATGTTCAGATGTTAAATGATTAGATTGTGAGAGTTGTAACCTACTCAGTGGATGAATTCATTGACATGGATTAACTAAGGTGAACTGTAGGCAGTTAGGGTGGGGTTGGAAAAAATAAGTGATGTGGTTGTGACTTTGAGGTTTATATTTTCTCCCTGGGGAAAGGAGTCCACTCTCTACTTCCTGGTTGCCATGCCTGAGCTACTCTGCTCTTCCATGCCCTCTGTAATGATGCTCTTCCTCACCTTGGACCCAGAGGTATGGAATTGGCCATCTGTGAACTGACACCTCTGAAAATGTGAGTGCTAAATCAACTTTTTTTTTCCTAAGTTGTTCTTGTCAGATTTTTTTTTTTTTTTTGGTCACAGCAATGAAAAACTGATTAAAATACTGCATTAAAAAAACTTGCTAATTGTTCAAGTCTATTGTGAGAAAACATTATATACCAAGAAAGTTGAGTAAACTGCCTAGTTAAATGCTATTATTGCTTTACAATCATAAAAAAAAGAATTGATTCTACAATATTGTTTACATAAATGTTACTGTGTCATGTTTACTTAGGGGTATTTTGTTAATGACAATTCTGTGAGTATACATATAATAGATGTACAGAAAGCATGATAATAATCTAAATAAGAAAAATAAAAGAAACATTAATATATTTTCAGGCAAACAATATTTTCAAGCTATCTAAAAAATAAGAAATGGAAAAACATAAATTAAACTACATTAAAGTTGAGTGTATTTTCCTAAATCACCATTCAAAAATACTTTTAGATGACCATTATTACTAGAAGTCTATCAAAAACTGTACAGAGAAAAAAAATAGCTTTAGTTAGTGTATTTTCCTAAATAACCATTCAAAAATACTTTTAGATGACCATTATTACTAGAAGTCTATCAAAAACTGTACAGAGAAAAAACTAGCTTTAGTTTGTGGAATACAAAGGCATATTTTAATTTCAGGAGAAGATATTTTCTAGAACCAGCAATACCAATGAGATCTAGTTACTTGAAATAATGGTATAAACAAAAGCAGCATGAGTGCTATACATTTATTTAGGAAAATAAATCTACAGTAATAAATCACCTTTGACATCACCAGGTAATACGTGAGGTCAAACGGTTAATCTAGAACCATATACCAGAGACGTTCCATCACAAAATTTCTGTAATTCTCTTTTATGGCAACACAAGTAGTTGGTCCTACTTGAAAAAAAAATGCATTCTGGTGTCTTTAAAGTGGCATTCTTTCTAGAGCTGCAAATAGCAACATTATAAATTTCAACATCTACCAAAGAATGTCTTTATTTTCAAGTTGAGAGCACATTATGTACTATGGTTTATAAAGTTAAAAATAAAAGAACAGTTCTTTTATGAAAAGGTTTCCAATTTCATAGGGAAATTACTGCGATTATAATTTACTGCCAAGTAGTAAGATTGCTGTCACAAGTTATTTGAGTGCATTTGCCTTAAAGATGTTTTGTTATCCTCTGGCATTTACAGAATATAAGATGTTCCTATAACTAACACTTTAAGATGTTAGCAGCACCAGCTATTAATTACTTTGCCTATAATGTGTACATATATTTCAACTTCTAAAGAATGATGGGCCAGGAGAGAATTAATATTTATCGAGAGCTAACTTTATTTCAGGAGCTGTGCTAAGCATTTTATGTACATCTTCTTATTAAATCTTTAGAGTGACATGAAAAAGGCATTATCCTTATTTTAAAGATGAGGAAACAGTGGCCCAGAGAACCTGAATAACTTAAACAGGTCATATGTCTATAAAATGGCACTGTAGGGATGGAGGTTTTATTCATCATTATAACACATCCCGTGAGGCACTTTTATAACAGAGTACAAAAAAATTGTCACATAAATTCTAATTATAAAAATTCATATCATCTTGCTATATAATATATTAATTGACAACCATATGTTTTAATAGATGCTAGACAATACTGGGATTATAAATATGGTACAAAATAAGATTCCTATCTTCAATGGACACACTCATCTTTTATAAATCAATTTATGATAGAACCTGAAAAACTGCAGCCAATAAAATCATTGTACATATTTTAATATACAAGAATCTAAAGAGTGTTTTGTTCTATAGGGGGTTTTACTGACCATGTCCTACATAGTTTTAGCTAAATTTATGCTTGTAGATGTGAAGCTCTTCCTTGATAATTATGTAGAAGAAAGCCTTGCCTCTATTGTTATGTCAGCAAAAAGGGAAAAAATCACAAATCCATCATAAACTTTCATATAAAAGAAAAGTCAGATAATATTCTTTGTTAGTGTGTTAACATTGCTGCCACATATCTGTCAAAATAATGTCAAAATGCTTTCACGTACATTATTATATTGAATGACATAGTGCAAATGTTAATATTTTCATTGCAGAGTAGAGTATCAGAGATCCTAGCTAAAGTAATTTACCATGTCAAACTTAATTTAGTCCTAACATTATCCTGAATAATTTCACAGGCCATATTCCTATAAATAAATAATTAAAGTGGCATTTTCAATTGCCAAAAGATTATAAAACTCACTTTAGTTAAAAAAAAAAAATCTAAAGACCAAGGCACAAAGGACATGACATATGACCTACGTGATTACAGAAAAGAATGAGTGGAGTACACTATTTTGTATCTGTTAAAAGGTATATTTATGCATGATTAAAATAATGTCATATATGAAAAACAATATTAAGATGAACACTTTTGTCACTTTTATCAGAAAGTTCAAAAATTTTGATTTTGGTAACTCCCTTTTAGGACATTGCTTTAGTAATTTTATTTTCTATGATTTATACTTTTATAGATCAACATTATAAAGGTTGGTTCATATTTGTAACAAGTATTTACTTTTAAATGAAAGTCAGACTAGAAGACTAAACATCTGATAATAGAATTTCTCACCTTGTAGGACACAATGGTGGGTATTGGCACCTGTCTTTGTTCCTCAAATTACATAGTTTGCCTCTTAATTTGTCTCTAAGTAAGGAGCTAAATGTTACTATCTCCAGGTGGTTATTTATGGTCTTCACAAAATACAGCATGAAAGTTCTCTGAAATCATGGTTACAATGTATTTATTCCATGTACCTCGTTTAAATTGCACCTTCACACCAGTGACCAAGAAGAATATCTTCTCAAACAGCTCCCACTCAAATTATTAAAGTTTACCCATGAAGACTAAACCAATAATAATAATAATAATAATAACATAATAAAACCTTATGTCCAGCTTGCCTCTACCATTAATCCACCATCACTGTACTGCTGAAGATATTTGGTCTTTGATCAGATTTATATGTTAAGTAAAAATGTTGTTTTGAGATGCAAGTTTTTTAAATCTTTAAAGTTTATCCTAATCACTGATTGGTTCATAGTAACTACCTGGAGTTTTTAAGTAAATGAAGTGTTTAAAAAATACTATTTTGACATTTTTTTTTTGTAAGGGTGAGTCTAGGGGATTGAATCAAGAAGTGCTTAATAACTTAGCCACATCCTCAGCCATTTTCATCTTTTATTTTGAGACAGGGCCTCATTAATTTTCTTAGGACCTAAGTTGCTGAGGCTGACTTTGAGTTTGTGATCCTCCTATCTCAGCCCCCTGAGTTGCTGGGATTACAGGTATGCACCACCAAGCCCAGTTATTTTTTACTTCTTTTAAAACTATTATTGCCCATTTTATATCATCACTGGTTATTATATTGTTACCCACTTGACTGACTTTGAGACCTACTTGAACAGATTAATTAATGGGACTTTTTTCTTATGTTTTTCCAACTAAGATTTCTCACTTCTACTTTTCTTTCTCTTATCTAGCTTTTGTTTTATGATAAAGAGTAGTTACCATTTTGTAAGTGAGTACCTGAAATATATTATTGTAGCTACTGAAATATATTTGTTATTATTTTCTTTTTAATCCTCTCAGTTTTTAAAACATCAAGAGAGTTATAAGTTTAAGATATTAAAGCACATGAACATAACACTTAAAATTGTCAACATACTGAACAACATAAGTCCTTGAGGAATAATTACTGTTTCATATATCATAATAAAATGCTCATATGTCTTTAATGATATACTTAATACATTCAAATAAAACCTTAAAAGTTTCACTAAAGCTCGGGTACTGTAATCTGGAATTATTCCAATATTTATAAATCATGAACAATATTAGATTAAGATACTTTGTTCTAGGAGATCCGGCTTCATTTCATGTGGACAAATGCATATACACCTACTATTCATGAGTTTGGATTTCTTTAGACTGAAAATTACTGAGAGAATGTCTTTTGTTACTTCTCTCCCAAATCCCAAGAATATTGACTATTGAATACTCTCCATTACTGAAACAGTACTTCACTGTGGTATAGTTTCCAGTGGTAATAATTGTAATAAAACTAATCTTAGTCGCTATTGACCTTGGATCTGCTTCTCCATACTAAATTTGCTGGGCATATCACCCACATGACTAAATTTGTAGCATTCAGAAACACTCCCATGGTCCTGGAAGCAAGAGTTTTCTGTGACAGTTTGTATATAATAGTTACAAAAGCACTGTGTGGTAGTTTAGAACCTGATAAAGAAAAGGAAGCACTGAGCAGTTAAGAAGCAATAGTGTAGAAACCACCCAAGTTATCCAGAGCAACAAAAACGAAAACCCTATCACTGAAATTCGAACTTAAATTCTCACTGACTTTTTAAAAATTAGATGCTTTGGCTATAAGGTAATTTAAATTTTTTTTCTAGAATTAAACTCTAATGAATAATTCAAATTGTGCTACTGATTTAGAAATTAATCAATTATATAACCAATAATGGGCCATAGAGATTAGAAATACTGTGCTGTCCCAATAATCTATTGTTCAATACGAAACCTCTTCTGAGGGTTATGATAGCAACTGATAATTTGTTATGGAGATTCCATAAGTTAATATTTGTTAAATATTTAGATTGCTGTCTGAAACATAAGTACTATAATCCAGTAAATAAAACCATAGATTGATATCTCTAAATCCACACAGAAAAAAATCCTGGCAAATAGTGGTTAAATTTTTAACCTCATGATACTTGCTGCTTATTTTCTTTGTGCAAAATCACTTTCTAGTAGTGCGAACTTGGCATTCTAATCTGGCAAACATGTCATCAATAGCAAATTCTACCTCCCCACAAAAGCACACTTAACTAATGAGTTAGCTAAAACACTTACTTGAGTAGAAAGCATAGAAAATAAAACCCAGTTATATCTAGCCTGATTCCAAGATAAAATCCATAAGTATGCATGCAGAAATAAGAGGGATATCATCTATTTATTCTCCTGCAAGGCAAGTGACAAGAAATTCTCTACTGGTGAATTTGCAATTAAAATATGCTCTATCCCAAGCACAAATATTCAGCTTTATCTGCTGTGTGCACTCTGTCCATTACATAAACCTTGTGGAAATAAATGACATTCCCTTGTGCCACCGTTCCTACCACATAAACTGTCATTTTAAATGGCAAGAGATTAAGAAACCTCTGAATAGTGAGTTTTCTGATATTTCCAGAGTAAATAAATTGCAGCAAGAAAAATTAACTTCCTCTATCAAAGAAATGTTATCAGCAATCCTGCCTAAATTGAGAGCAATGCCATCCATTGAGCTACACATAAACATTATATAAAATGTTTAAGATTCAAAATCCTACCTACTAATATTTGGTGCAAACATTTATTGTCAAAAATGAAAGTAAGTAGTTTAATCTCAGTGATATATAAAAATGAAACTGAGGCATAGCCACAGAGAGGGAAGAATATTTTTGAAAACTGTTTCTCATGAACACAAACATGTAATAGCATGTAAAAGGATAAGTTTTCTTAACAAAAATATAAGCAGTCTTAAAAATACTCATATATATATATATATATATATATATATATATATATATATATATATATATATAATTTGACACTATAGCTATAATAGTGAACCAAAGCTTATATGGTTTCTACCCTCATGGAGTACACAGTCTAGTGAACAATGGATTACATAATCAAACAATTACCTAAGTAGGCACAAACTTCAGATTTGGGAAATTCAACACAATAAACTTACTGTGGTTTTGCTCTAGTGAGGGATGTTAAGGTACTAAGTACAAATCAAGTTGAGAAATGGGGTGTGGAAGGTTGTATCATTCCAGAAGAATGAAAGGTATAATCAAAATTTCAGACTTGGAAGGACCTGGGTGTGCTCAAGAGCTCGAATTCCCAATTACTAGATTGAGGGAAGGTGGGGCTGAGAGGTTTACAGGAAGGTAGGCACCAGATCATAATGTTAGTTTCCATTATATGGTTTTTATTGTAGCTAAATATTTTTGAGGATGGTAAATTCTGCTTTACATGTGGAAGATTATCCTCAAAACTGAAATTCATGTTAAGGATTTGTGTTTGTTTTTCATTCTGAGAAAGTCTGAAAATCTTTCAAGTATTGTAAGCCAAATAAATCACATGTTTATGCTTGGAATTTGAAAATTCTCCCTATTAGGAGGCAGGGAACAAGAATAGATTTAGGAAGACCAAATGAGATTATAATCCATAGGAAGGTAATTTAAACTAATTTTGGAGCAATTGACATATACGTATACTCAGAATTCTATTATTTTTATCTAAAGCTTGTTTGTTTTGGTACCATTATTCATTTACTAAAGGGAATTTCATATACTAGAAAATCCATGAATACATGAACTTGAGACTTGACTTTATAAAGCTTGTTAAATTATGTCTTCAATAAATGATTTTCCGGCTGGGGTTATAGCTCAGAGCTAGAGTGCTCACCTAGCATGCATGTGGCACTGGGTTCAATTCTCAAAGCTACATAAAAAATAAAATAAAAATAAAAATACTGTGTCCACCTATAACTAAAAAATAAATATTAAAAAAGAAATGATTTTTCTTGTATGTGTTTTATTTTGTTTGGCTTTAATTTAAGGAGGTATTTCTCTATTTTTGAGCCCCACAATTTGTCATACATGACTAAGAGCAAATGAAGACTGCATTTTATGATTATTAATCTCAGCGAGAAAGAACATGTTCTTTTCTGGATAGTGTCATGCAAAATTCTTGAACCTTGTTGTCCTTAGCTTGGAATGAGTCTCATGTCATTCTGGAATCAATTACTAATTCTGATTGACCAAATCTAGTCAACCATTCCTGCAGTACATGAATTAAAAGGGAAATAATAGTAGATAATAAATGTAAAGCCTTGAGGTCCTTTTACCGATAAAAGAGAATCTAGACAAGATTTTAGTCCACTACAAAAAAAAAAAAAAGAAAGAAAGAAACAGATGGCAGAGTTATAAAAGCTTTGTTCTCTTACTCCCTTCCCCCCTTTTTTTATATGCAGAAAGATAATTTTGTGGTTGAGTGAGTAGTCATGGAAATGCATGACTAACTAATCTTAGTACAAATTTCTCTAAGAAATCTTCCTTCATGATCACATCACTCCTACACTTAGTGTACTAGAAAGACACACAAATCTTCTTATAACCACATCTCAACGTGACCCTAAACCCAAACTTTTGTCTAGCAAAAATACATATATGTTTAGGTTCCAAACAAATGTTTTTTTTACAATTCTTTATCATGTGTTCCACTTACTTAAATTGTCCCTTCTGTTTTTCTTCTTGTCTAACCAACCTAAAGATTAATTTCAGTAATCAATGTTAATTTTGAACCTAGAACAGTTCTATCAAACATAAGAGTTGTAGGTGTTTGATCAGTAAAAAAGAAAAATAGGAAACATTTTTGAAATATTAAATTGAGTAACTAAGGAGAGAATCTGTTCATAGAGGCCTTCTTCAAACTCAGGTGCTATTATGTCTTGGGATACATCTTTAGGTCTAACCAGATAATTCCAAGCTAAGGGCCTGTGGAACACAAGAAGGACTACTGATCAAGTTCACCAAGTCCTTCACAAGTATCTATTCATTTTAATCACATCCTCAAAAAAAAATCAGCTAAAATACACATAATTTACCTAGGCTCTTCTTTGTGTTATGATTTGAATATGAGGTGGCTCCTCAAAAGCTTATGAGACAATGCAGCAATGAAATGAAGTGAAATGATTAGATTATGAAAATTGTGACCTGATTAGGGGATTAACATATTTGGTGGATTTTTTATTCCCAGAAACTTACAAAGCATATTGTCAATAATTTTTTGAGTGGATGAATGAGCTATGGATGGATGATGGATGGAAAGACATATTGACAACATAGTTATATTGTTATTACCCACATTCACTCCCTTTACCAGTCATCCCACAGTGCTTCCATTCCACACTGCTCAGCACATTGACCCCAATACCAAAAGAATTCATGACTATCCCCTGCATGTGATAATTGTCTTTGTATTCTTGTCCTTAAAATCACAGGCCTAGATAAATTATTTTCTAAAGTGAGATATGGGAGATAGATCATTTTGTGGCTGTAGACCTACTACTATAGTGAAATATGTGCTAAAGAGCATTCTTCGTGGATAGACAAAAACAAGTCACCAGATGTGGTCATACCCACACTCACATTTCCTCCTGTCTTATCCTTATTCCTTCACTTTTTTTCCCTCTGAGAGCATTTCCACAAAAAATCCTTTGAACAAGAATTTGTCATGTCATGTCCTACTTCTAGAGAAACTGTCTTAAGACAGATGAATAGATGAATATAAAAAATAAATAAATGAATGAATGATGGAATAAAGGAACAGCATAAGGAATATTTATGAGTTTAAAACTCCATTAAGGTCAGGATTACTTGCAAGAGAGTCTCATGAATACAGAATTTGGAGATGGAACTTAACAATTTTTGATAAAGCTTGGGAAATTAAGAAACCAGAAACAGACATAAAATCATTCTGAGGTTGTACTTTAAAATTGATAGTCAAGTTCTAGGGTAGGTCTAGACTCAATGAACTACTCAACTAGAAAAAAATCCAGGTAAACCGCCTAAAATCAAGGCTCAGAAATCTTGAAAATATCCCATCCAGAAGAGAAATTGCTCTAAACTTTTATTTTCTGAGAGCAATAATCAATCTTAACGTGCAACATAGCACTTCACCACTGGATATGGATATATATATATATTATATCATATATATATAACATATATCTTTTATATTATCACAGATTAATCTTGCTATGTGACCACTGAAATTGTTGAAGTCAAATCCCTCAAGCTGCTCAAACACACCAAAATATATTTGAGGCCAAATGAAGATGTGATAACATCTATGACAAATATAAACATCAGGAGAGAATAATCATAAAAAAATTATATATCTTGTTACTCTTTCCCTGTAAGAGAAGACCATTCCCATTATAAGTGGGATAAATTTCAATAAACTTAAGTACTTCAAAAAGGTATGAAGGCTAAGAAATACTATAATCCCCAGAAGAAAGATCAAGACTCAGAATGGCTATGCCAATGAACTTAGTTTATTGTGGGTCAGATTGTCTCAAACAGATTCTCAGGAGATGGAGATAAAAATTCAGGAATTTAATGGAGTGTGCTATAAGGAACACCACCTGAAAAGGAGAGAAGAAAAGGAACAGAACAAATGGAGAATGAAACTGCTGATGCAATTGAGATGGAAGCCTCAGGTAATCCCCAAGGTGCTCAGAAACTGGAGGCATCCTGCACAGAGATGTTATGAATCGAAGGAAGAGAGGGGACGCTATATCTCAGCAAAGACTAATCATTGTGTGAGGGATGCCACCAGAGAAGGTATGTGGATGAGGTTGATCACAGTTCTAGGAAGGGATTCAGCTTTGAGCCTTTGGAAGCTAATATCCAAGCTGGAATATTTGGGCAGAATCCAACAAAATCTGATACACATGAGACAGAGGAGAAAGACGCAGAGAGAGAAAGGTGTGATGTGTGTGTATGTGTACATGTTGAGGGGTGGGGTGGGAACTAAAGCACCTGTGTATTTTAACATCCTAGCCTTCCTTGTTTGAAAGACAGCTATTTTTATTTTTTCTGTACTCCTCCGTCTGCCATACACAAACATGCAACCAAAACCTTCTCAAGGGATTACAATCCAAACAGCCTTTGTACAATAATGGTGTTTATACTCTCACAGCTTTACCCTACTGGGACATTAACAGCCTCCTTTAGTAAAATTCTAACTATAATTGAAGCAGCAGAAGGGCGTGCTTTCTACAGATTGGTATAATCCTTTTTCATCAGAAGCTATTAAGATTTTCCATACTTAATCTTGCATTTTAAACCTTGTTTGACTTTCAGCGAGATATATCAAATATTTCAGAAGCATCCTCCATAAAGAAATCAAAATAATATAACAAACTGACAGGTTCTTGAAAATTCCAAATTTCACTGAGAGTAAAGAATAAATAACCTAAATCTGCCTCATTAAGATTTTTTGTGCAGAATGAATACATTAAAATTATACAAAAACCCTTCCCACTTATGAGACACTGAACATCCCCAGGATATACCTAATTTGATTTGTAAAATTTAAACCAAAATATGTGAAATGTACATGACCTAACACTAGCTGTCATCAAGTTGTTTTTACCTGCTAAGTATGTTTCAAAATTCTATTTTAAATAAGTTCTCAAATCTAAGTAACATTTTCATGTTCCATCACAATATGATTTTTATCATTCAACATCTCTAGCAGTCAGGGAAATACAAATAAGTACACTAAGACTCTATCTCATTCCAGTTAGAATGGCAATCTTCAAGTATCCACATAGTAACGAATGCTTACAAGGATATGGGAGAAAAGTAGTACTCATACATTGTTGGTGGGGCTGCAAATTAGTACAACTACTTTGAAAAGTAGTATGGAGATTCTCCAAAGGACTAGTAATGGAGCTGCCATATGACTCAGTTCTCTCACTCCTCAGTATTTATCCAAATAAACTAAAATCCTCCTACAATACTGACCCAGGCACATCAATATTTACATCAGCACCATTCATGACAATTGAGTCATGGCTTCAACGTAGGTGCTCATCAATAAATGAATATGAAGAAAATGATTTACTCAGTTGTAAAGATGGATCAAATTGGGACTGGGGTTGTGGCTCAGCAGTAGAGTGCTCGCCTAGTATGTGTGAGGCACTGGGTTCAATCCTCAGCACCATATATGAATAAATAAAAAATAAAGGTATTGTGTCCACCTACAACTAAAAACTAATGAAAAAAAGATGGATGAAATTATGGCATTTGATGGTCACTGGATGGAACTGGAAAACATTATGCTAAGTCAAATCAGCCAGACTTAGAAATTTAAGAGTCAAATGTTTTCTTCCATGTGTGATAGTTAGAACAAAATAAGGGGGGAAAGTGTGGGAGCTGTAAGTTCATGAAAATATAAAGGAGATCTGTGGAGTTGAAGTGGGAGATTGAGGTGTATTGGGGGAGGTATGATGAGAAAGGGAAAAGCTGCAGAATGAAATTGATAAAATTTTGCCATGCACATTTATGAATATACCACAGTGAATTCCACCTTTGTGTATATTTAAAAAGAACCAATTTAAAAAGCAATACATAAACAGGAGGAAGACCAGTAAAGGAGAAGGAGTACAGGGAGGGAAAAGAGAAGGAAAAGAGAAATATCAGATACTGAAATTGAGCAAACTATATTCGTTACCTGTACAATCATGTCAAAATGAACCCTACTATTATGTACTAATAAAAACATTAGAAAACCAATATGATCTTCACTAGGAAATTATTTTTATGTATTATTGTGGTGTTTGTACATTCTCTTATTATAGAATTTATTATGTCTGAAAGGTTGAATTTTCTCTGAGGGTCATATTCTCTGAAGACAGATTTACCAATATTCTTATTAATATAAAATTTCATTAATTAATCGTTAGTAAATTACACTGGTGTCTCATACTGTGTTTCTTAGAGAAGAGGCTAGTAAACAGCATGCAGGCGGTTTCCAGGCTCTCCTGGAGTGCTTTCAGGCCTGTGCTTGGACAGGAAGGAGGGAGGTAGCACTGACTGATGCCCAGTGCAGTCAAAAGAAGGTGTTTGTGGATCTAAGAGATCCACAGAGGTCTCTAAACTTGAGATGATCTTTAAGAAGCTTCCAAAATTGATCCATGAATTCGGTTATGTCTTTGTAACCATCACTTAGAAAATATAAATTAAGCATAGTGAGCATCTGTGGGGAGAGTGTAATCTTTAATGAAGCATTTCCTGTGGTTTTAGACAGTTCCAAGGAAAGCCAGCTGGGAGCAGACAGCCTGCAAAATTCCAGGAAGTTGGAGGCATAAGTGCTTCAGTCCTAAGGGGACATGATTTAGGCAGGATGCTCATCAGAGTCATCACTGTGTCTGATGATTGAGTGCTCTTTCTCTCATGCCAATCTCTGCTCTGGGAGTGCTTGCCAAGCTTTTGATGGAAGCGTCACCTCGTCTTACCTCTTCTGGGATTTAAACCCCATATAAGCAGGAAATGTGTTTGTATTTTTGCCACTTTATTCCCAGATCTAGAATATTCTCTGAGACATTATTAAACTTGTATTTAAAAATTCACAAGGAAATAGGAAATTAAAAACACAATGGCATGGAGGGTTTGATTATTGTACTCCCTTGATGCAGTGACACATCTTGGTTGTCATAAGATGACATTATGAATTACTCCACTCTATGCTTTTCTGGAATTCATAAGGCTCACTATTCTTATGGGATCATACCAGTTTTGACCATAATAACTTGCCTGTTTGAAAAGCTGTGGCTCATGCAATATCATCTCAATCAGGGTAAAGGAAATCTATTTGTTGGGTAATATTTATTTAAGGGAAATCTGTTGACCTTGAGAGAGAAATAAAAAAAAAAAACAGATTGAAAACATGTTAGAATGAGTAGAAGAAAGTTTACTAAGCCACTGAATTCAGAAGAGAGGTTGAAGTAAATTCAATCTCATGATACAAAAAGTGAGATGAAACAAGAACAGACTTGAAGTTTAAAAAATACAACCAATGTAAGCTTTACAGCTTCCTGAGTGTCCAAGCATCTTTACTTAATAATAACAATATGAAAATATGCAAATAGGATTTGAGAGGCACCATCATGCTATCTCGCTAACTTTTCCTTGTGATCTGATGAAAAAAGAGAAGATTGAGGAAAGTTTGTTTACCTACCCTCCCTAATCTGTCTCAAACTGCTTTCCCTTTGTTCATCTTTATCGATACAGTTTCAACTACCCCATTCTCAACCACTTCTATTTTGAGGTGTATGTATATTTATTACCATGGTTGGCTCCTTGTTTTTCAGGTCTTAGCTTAAATATCTTTTCAACATATAAAACCTTCTGAGCTACTTATGTCAAGTATCCTCCTAAAATACTTCATAACATCACTAACCTATTTTAGTTTATTGCAGAGCCCTTTGGATATTTTTATATGTTCTTCTATTATCTGTCACACTCTCTTAAGATTTAAGCTCTATATCTACAGGTAATGGGTCTGTCTTTTCTGCCACTTCACTGCACTGCCGGCACATAGGATGTCTCCTGGCACATTATAGACATCTAAACTTACATTTAGTAATTGCATGGAAGAACAAGGAAATGTGGAATTACAAAATAATGAACTTGAAATAAAATTCTAAATGATTACATCAGGATTGCTAGTTTCTTGTATTTCTCTGTGACACTATCCAGTAGTTCTGAACTTAAGGAAATTTTCCCCACGAGGGGGCATTTTTAAACATCTCAAGACACATTTGATTCTCATGTCTGTGGGGACATTGTAGAATTTAGGGATAATGGCAAACATACTCTCATGCTCAAGAAAGTCCTCCACAGAAAAGAATTATATGTTCCAAACTGTCACTGATGCTGAGATTAAATAATTTTGGTGAAATCAAATCAAAATAGATGTGTTTTAAAATAATCATAATGTTACCAAACACAGGTGTTACATGCCATATGATGAGTGAGTTCTTTTTATTAGCTAACTTTATCCAAAAGATAACCTTGTAAATTAAATATTATTTTCCCTGTATATCCGATTAAATAAACTAAGTGTTCATAAATGCAATGTGCCTCCCCTGTTCACCCGGTGACAGATCCTTATGAATGGAAACACTTGATCATAATGCACTGAGTTTCTCTTTGTTTCAGGAATAAAGAGAGCTGAAAAAAGCCCTCCTGTGGGTAAGGAGAAGTTGTTTTGCAGTATTGTTTTAACATAAATACAATATTTCTTTTGTCATTATATGCCTTTTTTAAAATCAGCTATAGACTCCCCACATTTTCACTCTGGTTTTATATGACCTGTAGGCAGGCCTCATCACTTTTCCCAGTGTTTAGTTCTCTACTGTCTGTCCTAGTTCATGTTTATAACCATCTAATGATTATGTAACTGCATTGAGAAATATTGATCTCTATTTTAGGATTCCTTAATTTGTGTGATAAATATATCTAATCTTTTTTTTTAAATAGGGCAGGTGATTTTCTGGAAAAATAACAATGTAAAAGGAAATAAGCATGCATTCTGGTAGAGGAATAATCAATGTTTGTTTTTTTCTTGAACCAATAGCACGTACACAAACTAAATTTGATCAATTTAAAATTGTCATTTATTATTTTGACATGTATTCATTGATAGCCCTGTGTCAGGAAATATGGAAGGAATTTAGGACAGGGATATGAAGACAATAACTGCTCTTGAAAATCTCAAGAAATGTTGGGAGAAGATAGAAAAAAATATAATAGAGTATAAGGAAAGTCACAAAAATTTTCAGAATCTTAATAATATAGTGAACAAAGGCTGTTCTGTGCCTCAAATTTGCTTTAAAAAATTACAAAAGAGAAAAAAACTACATCTAAGGAATCAACCTCAGAACCATGCTAACTTCCAGGAAAATGGTGGAGGTCTTGAATTCAGGAGAAAGTGAGTGTGGCTCTGGGGCTAAGTGAGGAGAGCAAATGTTATGGAAGAGACTTAAATTCTGTCCTCACTTTACCTTTGCATTTCATTTCCCTTAGTCAGTTATGGACTAGAAATTGGCAGGAGCTGCTTATCACAATGCCAAACCCTCTGGCATGTACTCCTCTTGCTCATGAGTAGCCACCCTTAGGCACTCACTTCCCCAATACTGGCTTTCCCCCAAACCCTCCACAGTGATGGAGGACACTTAGGATCTAAGGAAATTGCTTCTCCTCTGGCCCACTTCTTTGTAAATGAAGATATCTTTGAATCTGTGACCTGTGTATTTCTTGCTACTTCCTGAAGCCTTCTGCCCTGGGTTTTATCCACCAACTCATAAACACAAAATATAACAATTAAGGTCAGATGTTTGAAACTTCTCCTAATAACTTTACCAGATAAAATAATTGTTATTCCAAGATATGAACCCACAGGCTGCAGAATTTCAATACATTACTAAAGATAATTAGCCATTAATCAACAACTCCCTAATATTCCCCGATCCCACATTCAGCCTTGATACCATTTTTCTACACTCTACATCTATAAGTTTGATTTTTTTTATACTCCACACGTGTGTGAGATAATGCAGAGTTTTGTCTTTCCAAAGCCCTCCATGCTTATCCACATTGTTGCAAATGATGATTTTCTCTTTAAGGCTGAATAGTATTTATACACACATACACACACACGTATACACATTTTCTTTATCTATCTATATATATCTATATATCTATATCTATATCTATATCT
This sequence comes from Marmota flaviventris, assembly GCF_047511675.1. Classification (NCBI taxonomy): domain Eukaryota; kingdom Metazoa; phylum Chordata; class Mammalia; order Rodentia; family Sciuridae; genus Marmota; species Marmota flaviventris. The sequence continues at coordinate 43,795,167 of NC_092500.1, read as the reverse complement.
ATATCTATATATATATATATAATTGTCTTTATCTGCTTATTCACTTATGCACAACTAAGTTGATTCCATATCTTGGCTATTTTGAATAATATAGGAATGAAATCAGAGAGCAGATATCACTTCAACATATTGATTTCATTTCTTTTGGGTGTGTACTCAATAGTGAAGTTGCTGGATAATATTGTTGTTCTGTATTTAATTTTAAAGGAACATCATACTGTTTTTAAACAACACATGGTATATGAATTAAGATTATTGGAATAATGAATATATTTAGTAACATATAATAAATATGCTTTAAATAACGGGTGGATATTCATAAGCCAAAACAGGAGAAGAAATATATTACCAAGGATAACTAGTCTTTGACCAATATATCTCTAATAGTCTATCCTATATATGAGTAATATATACTAAGATTTATTAAAAAGAATAAAGATTTAGGATGTTATGAAAGAAAAATCAATGAGCAGAATGATCAGTTTTCTAAGAAAGCAAAAGAAAAGAATAAAAGAGTAGATGGTATAAAAACAAAATTAAAGCTTACATAAAATTGAAATAGAAGGAAATAGAGGCCAATGTACATATAATGTATTCCAGAAAAAGAGAAAGAGAATAAATGAATACATTCATGTGTATATACACATAAGAGGAGATAGTTAATGAAAATGAAAATGAATGCCAAAAAAAGAAAGAAAAATGAAATATCTTAGGTTGAAATGATTCACAGAGTGTAAAATATTTTACATAAAATGAAATTTATATTCACTTACAAACTTAAAATTAAACAAAATTTTCCAGAAAGACTAGATTATCTATGGAACAGTAAAACTCAAACTAAAATTGAAATTTTCAACACCAATGTCAGATGTCAAAACAAACATGACTAATTAATTAATTTAAAGTGTTTCATGGAAATAACTTTTAACCCAGAATTTTAATCAAGCTGAATTTTAAGTTGCAAGTGGGTGAAAGCCCAGAAATTAGCCACTTTTGGAAATACTCTTGGAGGATTAAGAAAACAAACACAACCAAGAAAATATTGCAGGAAATATCAAAATGATCAAGTTGTTTTATAAAGTATGCTGCCCTCTCAATAGTCAAAACTATATGTGTTTGCTCTCTACTACTACAGGAAAATACCTGAAACAGCATACTTATAAAGAGAAAAGGTTTATTTTGACTCACAGTTTTGGAGGTTTGAGTCCATGGTCCATTTGGCTCTATTGCTTGGATTCTCAGAAATACAGAATTTATTATAAAATATATAAAAGATCAAATCTTTGCCTTTTTCTATTTCAACACTTATGTATGTATAATTTAATAATCCATATATATGAGAGATGGATTTTTTAAATGTTTCTTACTTTCTTTTAATGTTCGACAAGTTATTATGAAAACAAAGGAACCAGATTAGAAACATTTAGTTTTGGGGAAAGAATTATTCATTATGGGTATTCTTGGTTTAAAAACAAAAAGTGAATGAAAGCTTTCTATCCCAAGTCAGAATCCACATAATTTATTTTGGGATAAACTTATTTTACACCAAACTGATTTGTTTGATTATTTTTGATGTTTCTCTCTCCCTGTGTAATTATATATATATATATATATATATATATATATATATATATATATATATATATATATATATGGCATTTGCACTGAGAACAGAAACCACAATTAAAAGTAAAATCTTAAAATTGGAAAAAAATTATTTGAAATGATGTTGTAATTAATACATTATAAACAGTATAGTGTATATAGAAAAAGAATGTTTTGTAGCGGGTGAGTAGTAGATATACTAGGTACACTAAGAAAGTACTGTTTGAAACATCAGAGTTTTTTTTTAATCTGCTAATTATGGTAAAAATTTATTCACATATGCTTATAAAAGTAAGAATAGAAACAATTAATGTCATAACATCAATATAATTCAAGATGAAAACCTTAGTATTTATTTCAAGATGTTGTAAATACACATGAAGAACATGATTAGTCCCAGGAAAAGAAGATGTGAATATTTAAGAGTAATGTAGAGGTGAGACATATTTTTGTTCTGATAAGTATATTAAACCAGTATTTCAAGATTACTATATTGTCTGTGTAACTAATACAATATTTAATAGTATTATTTAATGGTTTAGCAATGTACCCATCTCAAATATAGAGCTGTTCTAAAAGATTAATTTTCACCAATATTTTATAAACTGTTACTAGGATTGTAACTAGCAAAGAAAAGGAATAGTTACTACTGATGTATGTACATTGAAGTGCTCAGCATTGCTTCAAGACACAACTTGAAACATTATAAATCTACAAAGAAGACACAAGGACAACTTGAAATCAGCTTAATTGCATATATTATTAAAATAGAAGCACTCATTCTAAATATTTATGGACAGAATTGATCTCCTCATCTTTTGAGGACTTTAACATTCTGCATTCCTGGTATATTTCATCAGTGTGAAAGACCAGGAGAAGAAATAGGAACAAAAAATATGATTGCAATACTTTAGTGTCCTTCAGAGGACCTATGAGAAATCATGAAGCAAAGAATAATAATTATGCTTTTAAAATGATTAAATACTAATGCTGCAAACTTCACCAGTGATGAACCAGTGAAATAAATTGCTGTACTTTAATCCAGACACATTTAGATTAACAGGATGTCCATAAGACAGCTTGACAAATGCCTTGTTCTTACACAGTATAGCACTGTCCAGATTCAGGAGACTTTGCCTCTGGTCCCTGTTTATTAATTGGATGGTATCTGTACATGTATTATAGCTGTGGTGTGAAGTTAACAAAATCTTCTTGTTCAGACACAGACAAAAATATGGTTGAATAATTCAGAGTTTTAAAAATTCCATGAGAGTGGCATAGTAAAAGCAACAACTATGTTCTAGATGTTAATGATAATTTTAAAAATATTTATCTTATAACTAGAAGATATATTGGCATCAAAGAAGTTATAATTCACATGACTAGGAAGACTGAAACATAAATTCAGTTTTTTTTCAGCTTGTGTATATTTTTTCTAAGTCACACTGTTATGGCTAGGGCATGAGGTGTTCCTTGAAAGCTCATGTATGAGAATGATTCAGGAATGCTCAGAGATGATAGAAATAAATTATAAGAGTTGTAATCCAGTCATTGGTCCATTTGATGGATTAATAATTTGAAAGGACTTCTGTGCTATTTGGTAAACTGTGAGCAGGTAAGGTGTGGCTGGAGAAAGTCAGTCACTGGGGGCAAGACTTTGTATTTTGTCCCTGGTGAGCAGAGCTTTCTGTTTTCTGGCTATCATAAATTGAGAAAGTTTCTTCACCAGGACCTTTTGCCCTGATATTCTGCTTCACCTCAGGCCAAGAGTTATGGAGTCGGCTGACTATGAACCTCTGAAACCATGAGCCAAAAAGGACTTTTCCTCCTCTTAGTTATTCTTGTTCATTCTTTTGGTCAAAGATATGAAAATCTCTCTCCCACACACACACTTGCACACACACACCCCTGTATCAAGTTTAGCGATATTATGTATTAGGTAACATTTTTGCTATAGATATTTTGCATTTAACAGAGGATAAAATTTTGTTAAAATGAAATATAAAAATATTTCATAAAATTTTCATTTTCAATTGACATAAAAACATCCATCATCATGATATTATCCTAAGATAAATAAAAATCTTCATTTCTTGAGTAATGTAGACATATACTTAAAATAATTACAATTCATTAAGGATAACCTGTGATAAAGTAAGGCAAGAAATTTCTCATGGTTCAGATGACTAGTGTTAATTCCTATTCCAGAGGTATGTCTTACAGGTCAACAAAAGATATAAAATCTTGTTCTCAGTTTCTCTGTCTATAAAGCATACACCATAGTACATTGCATTAACAATTAACGTCATTCATTACTTCATTGCTTACCTGAGAAATGATATTTATTTAATAGATTATATTTTAGTTTCAATTTAAGTGGGAAAAAACATTATTTTTAAACAAAGAGTTCTGCATTTATTGTCTAGCCGAAAAGCATAATAACTCTCTCTTCAATGAAACAGAAAGATAATCCTCCTGGTGTGAACTAGGGAAATAGGATGCTAGTTTTAGTGTTCTTCTTCCTAAATGGAAAAAGATACACTCTCTCATCTCCATTTTCTGCCACAATATAAAATACTAATGTTCTCATCTTTAAGTGTTTTCCATTATCACCATCATCCTAAGGAACAGGATGTAATTTGTAAGTAAAGCCCCTCTGCCTGAAAACAACCCACCTAAGACTTTTAGGAACACTCTCAAAAATTACCTGAATATCTTATCAGGATGAGTAATCCAATAAGGTTTGGGTGCTGCTTCTACCAAGGTGGATTAGCTGTTGAGAGGGTTATTCTGGAAGTCATGAACCTTTCATATTAATGATCGTCATTGGAACTCTTCACAACCAATAATGTCATAACTATCAATAACTGTTGATTGATCAATAATTATAATTTTGAAAAGTAATTTCTCTAAAATAATTTAACAGAAGAAAACTGGGGCAATTACTACAAAAACGAAAGGGAAAGGAAATCCATATTCCAAATGTTCATGGTGCTAAAGGAGTGGCAGTCATTGGCATTAGTCCTTTTTGCCAATTTTTTTTATCCTTCCTCCCTTTCCTAGCCTTTAATTTCATAGAACAAATGGGACCAAGTAGAAACAATTACCAGACAGTTGGCCTCTGCACATCATGTTATTCTGGGTATTTTTGTTCCTGGGGAAAGGAAATGCATCCTGCAGATGGTCAGGCATTTTCAGAATTGTGCATCTTCTGCTCTTAATTAAGCACAGGGCTGTGGATAATCCTGTTTTATGTCACCTTAGTTCTAGGCCCTCTGTTTCTGTCTTTACCCTAGCTCTTTGGCTTGGGATTTCTGCCTCCATCCATCTCTCCAGTTCTGGTTCTGTATACTGGACAATAGCCTCACAGCGGCAAACTAGGGTGGTTTGACTCAGAACTTTGAACATTGAACGATGCTTCCATCCAGAAAGCCCTTTGTCTTCACATTTCGGTGATTAATTATCTCACTTGCAAGTCTGCTCAGATGTCATTTTCTAAGGGAAGTTACTCTCAGCATTTTAAACTGCAACTCACTCCCCAGCTTCCTTATCCTGTTCCACCACAGCTTTCTTCACATTCTAGTTTATCAGAAAATTATATTTTTTCACATTAATTCTTACTCTCCAGAGAATATGCCTAGGTTGTCTATTATATGTATCAATCTGATACATCCCAACTGCATAGAAGGGGGCCTAGAACATAATGAAGACACAGATATATTTGTTGAATGAATTAGTTAGTTAAAATTACAGTTAACTTTTTTAGACTCAAAACTACTCAGAACTTAAAATAAGTCCCCAAATGCTATAATATTCAGAATGCTTCAGTGGCATGTGACTGCAGGTACCATTTCACTTATTCATTTGGCAACTAAAGTATCAAACCTTGTGAGGTTCACTGATTGTTCAGAATCAACATGCACCTGACTTTTAGCCTGGTCATTTCTCAACTTCAGTTCCGTGAAGTGCACCACTCAAATCACTCTCATGTGTATTCACCATCTAGAGTGGCATAGTCTAACCTGGTCAGGCAGAATTTGACACATTTCAGTCTGGTTGTTCTTAAACACCTTGTTTGTTTAGCCTTTAGTCCTGGGGTGTTTGTAAGATTTTTGTTTTGTTTTTGTTATTTTACCTTATGTTTAATATCCTGGAAAATCAAAAGTTCTTTCTCTTTCAGATCCCATTCTCACTGAGAGATCAAAGTCTCATATGCCTGTACCCCAAATACCAGTCTTGGCTATATAATAAAACTGTACTCTCTACAGTTGCACATATTAAGGTTCTTTAAGCATAAACAATAGAAACGAACTTGGTTAGTCTGAGTAAAAGTAACTGGATGTTAAATTGGACTCTGATCAGTTCTGGCAGTACAGGCACAGGATAAGAACGGTACAGCAGGTGCCAAGTATACACAGCCTGGAGTGTTGGATCACCTAGAATACTAAAAGATATGCAACTTGTTCTTCTATCCTTAGCCTCATCATCTATCTGGGCTGTAAACTATGCAATGGAAAGAGCCCTAAACAGGATTTTTTGGAGTGACTTGCCAAGTGCCATGCAACTTCCCCAGGCTGGCCTATGTATGCCCCTTAAGGACAAGTGAAAGGAGACCATTCAGAGACCTCAACAGTGCTGGGGGTGGGCTCAGTGGTAAAGTACATACTTAGCATATACTTAGCATATATAAAGCCCTGGGCTCATATATAAAGCCTTGGAGCCCAACACACACACACACACACACACACACACACCCCACATTCGCACACATTACCCAAGAGGATTCTTCTGAAGGCCAAAGAACATGGGGGTCTATAACTGACTCATGTGGGAAGCAGAAGCCAAGACTATGGCGGTAGCTGACTTGACCTGAGTGGAGAATAGAGAGGCCTACATTGAGAGATGCTCTTCCTCTTCCAACTAAGCAGAGGAAAAGTGTGTTTTCAGGGAACCCAGTGAGTCCAAGAAAGGGTGCCCACCTGAGATTGTTTTAAAGAAACTGACCTAGGAGTAAAGATTAGAAATACAGATTACTAAAGCTAGAAGAAGCCTTAAAATTTTGAGCCCATTATTGGATTAAATGTTACACAGCCTATTTCATTATTAATTCCAAACTTGCTTACAAGTAGGAGAATAAGAAAATATTTCTGAAAATATTATTATTAAAGAAAACAGTATAACAGCACTTAAAATACCTTGTTTATAGGGCAAAATTTATGAATTTTTTATATATTCATCATTTTTCCTTGTGACAGTTTAGTATTTGATAAACTACAGAATCATTCCAGATGGTAATTTAAATAATTATAGAAGAAGATAAATTGTGCACATTTGGTATTTTCTAATATTTCCTTTAAAGATTAAAGACAGCCCACCTTTTGGTGTCACAAATTAGAAATTACATTAGGATATCATCAAATGACAATCATTTAGGCTACAAAACATGAGGTCAAATTATTTCATCTCTTTGAAAGTAGCGATAAGGTTTTATCTGCAGAATTTGAGCATGAAATGAAAGTATTTGTCTCTGTTGCCTGTCTTTGGGAGAACTTGAAACAAAATGAAAGGAATATCATAGGCTTAAAACTGAGAAACATTAATATTATCTTCAATAGAAATTTTTAAAAGATTCAAAAAAATAAACACTTTTGACTGCTAACTTTTGCTTCTGAATTTTAATCTAACAACATAACTAAAAAGCCTAAATTCACTAATTATAAAAAATGAATGTATGCTTTTTTCATGATATTTGTAAAACTTTCTATTACAAATATATTGTATCATCTTAATATTTATTAAATATGCTATTTGGCAATATTCTCCTACATACAACTCATCAGCCAATTTCTCTTTTCTGTTTCCTTTCATATTTCAGTCAGTGATTTTAATTTTTTTCTTACTGTTTATTTTAGCTTAAACTTATTTTTGAGTTTTTAAAAATTTTTTAGCTTGAAATAGTTACATTTATAGGACAGTTCTGAAAATGACAGAAAAAAGTTCCATGTACTTTACTTTGATTTAACCATTTTTATTATTTTACTTCCTATTATTATTTTATTATTTCCCTTTTTCTCCCTCTCAGTCATAAATGCAAATGTAGTAGTGAGTATTGTTTTTGAGGGAGGTTTCTTAGAGGTAACCATTTGGGAGTATGTTGCAGACTTCAAGGTCTTCCACTCCTGAATATCAGCTTTTGTCTGTCTCCCAAGCACAGATATACTCCCCATATTTGTAGACAAGAACTAGACTTCCAGATGATGAACACCAGAATTGGACAAAAGTTCAGGCTTACTTACAGGCTATGGGAACAGGTCTTTAGTGCTATATTTACACTAAGGTAAAGATTCCTCAAGAGCATGTGCACATTTTGAGCAGGTTGCTAGGAAGAAAGTGAAGCAGAAGCCACGATCAGATGTGCCTGATCATTTCTCCTTTCTGATTCACCAGTTTAAATCATGGCTCAATCCCTTGGGAAATGGGTGGGAGGAGCATAGACCTGCCAGAAGGGCTACACAGTACACTAGTGGAGCTGCAAGAATAAAAACATTACAAGCAAGAAAACGCCTTACATTCTAAAATATGTCAAAGGTAAACAGTGCACCGAGTGTTTCACAGTGCTGAGTGGGCTAGACATGGGGGCATATATTTCATCAAAAAATTAATACAAACTATTCTTAAATACAGATAAGCTACCCAGTTTCACTCTCATTCATAATAAAAAATGCAAAACTACACTGAGATAATGTCTTTCACCTATTAACTTGGCAAATATTTAAAATGTTTGAAAATATTTTTGTTGACGTGATGATGGACATATAAGCAGTCATTCATCACTGGTGAGAGCAAAGAATTCTGAGGGAATTGTTATATCTAGCAAAATTGCATGTCTATGTGACCTTTGGTTGAGCAATCTTAGTTCTAAGAATATATCCAAAAAGCACACTGGCAAAAGCACCACCAACAATAAAAAAAGAAATAAATAAACTCTACATACAACAACCAAAGGCTCCAAAAAGATGCATTTTTAATTTTATATGTCTATCAATAACAACATTGGATGGGAGATAGGTAGGGAGTGGGGTAAGCTGGGGAGTGATATTGGCCAATTTGTATTGTTATATTGTGTGCATGTATGAAAATGTAACAATAAATCCCATAAATCTTTATAAATATAATGCACAAATAAAAATGTGGAAAAAATAACATGAAACTAAGTACTATGCAGTTGAAAAATAAATGACACATGTGTCTGCATCCTGTTGTGGAGTGATATCCTTGATACATTGTTAAAAGAAAAAGCAAGGTGGAGAAAAGCTTGTGAGCATACTATCCAAATACTTATATAAAATATACCATAAAATAAGTGTTTCAAATCAGAAGTAAAAGAGGAATGAGAGAAACTACCAGACTGCTCTGAATATACCTTGCTTTTAGGTTTGACTCTGAAAACAAACATTTAATAAAGTAATTTTCTGTATATCACTAGTAGGATATACACTAATAACAACAAGAAGAAGAAGACAACCCACTTTATCTGCTTTAGTAATATTTTTTTTGGTTTCTAGTGCTATTTTGAGGCCATTTTGTATACTGCAAAATACAATGGATGACTAATACTGGGATTTTTGATGTGGAAGTACAACAGTACAGATTTAAGATTAGTTAGGTTAAGTAAATACCCCATCAGACTAAATTTAAACTGGAAATATAAAAAATTGGTAGTGTTAAAAAAAAAACTTACATTCACATCTCTTAGTAAAGGTAACAAACAATGACCAACCCAATAGTGAGAACCATGGGTGCCAATAATACTTACTTCTAAAATAATAACATCTTTGGAAATATTTCTGTCTTTAAATGTTAGCTTGGAACATCTTTTTGTATCAGAAGACAAGGAAAAAAGTCTAATTGAGCAAACAGAAACTGCTTTCCCACTCTTGTACCTAGTTCTTAGGATGCTAACACATCTATTCCCAATGTCAAACAATTCTAAAAGAATAGCATGGGTAAGCTTGTTGTGAAGGACTATAGTAAATAAGAATGAGGAGGGTCCTATAAAGAGTGTCAAATCTGGCCATATTCTAAAGCAGCTGTATATAATGGAACATGCTAACAACTGGATGATGCTCCTAGGGTGACATCATTTCTCTCACCCTCTGAGGAGAGATCTGGCAACAATGAGGATTGATACCAGATAAATGGTACTTACTATGTACCAAACAGTTCTGTATGCTTTCATACCTTTATTGATGGAATATTCACACAAAGTACTATTTAATAGAGTCAGTCTACAATGAAGAACACAAGATACAAGCAAGTTAAGTAGTTAACTCAAGTGACATATGCAGTTCTAGTACACTCAGGCTCTGAGTCTAGGCAGTGTGAATTTAGAGCCAGGTGTGGAATCACCGTGTTCTTCTGTCAACAAGCACAGCTCAATCATGCTTTAAGAGAAACCATTGACACTATAGCTGTCATAAGAAGTATCTACCCTTGGAAAGGTTTTAACCTGAAATCATGTGCAGAATAACAATGTCATTGCTGACACTTTTACTAGTTCACAGTAGTTTCCTAATACACACACACACACACACACACACACACACAAAAATGATTCTTTTTCTTTATTAAAGCTTCATGTGTATTATTTAATTGGTGAAAAATTTTTGAGACAGTGGAAAATATAAATCTCTTAATATAAAAAATTCTCTGCAACATAGATGGCAAACAACTTACCAGTTATCATCAAGTAAGAAATTAGCAGTTTGGGGATTAGAATCCAAGTCTTTCAGATATCAAATTCCATGTCTGTGCTTAAATAGTGCTATTTGATCACTGTGATATAATCCAGTTACATAATACCTCTTACCTTCAGTTTTCTTACTTGGCAAATGTTAGAAATGGGAATAAAAAACTCTACCCAAAAGGTTCAAAGGTATTAAGTACATAATGAATAGCAGCATTACTTTATCATTTTATTTTGCCTTTTATCATGTTTAATGTTCAATCATCCATTCACATTTTTCTTTTTAGCTTGTAATGAAAATGATAGGGTTACAGAGTTATAAAGTGGCGGGGGAGAAGATAAAAGGGAGGAAGAGACAATATACTTATTTGGTTTTTTGTGGGAATAACTATAAGAAAACCAAAGTGTTTTTTTCTTTTTAATTAGACATTGAATAGAAACTATAAATAAAGAAGCCAGATGTCAAATGTGAAACAGTCATGCAATTGAGTAAATATAATAACTTGCATATAGTTGCCTTTCTCCTGAGAATGTGGTGATTGTATTTATTTTTTTTAGTCTTACATTATGAGAATGGTCACCCACAAGATTTAGTACACTCTGTTGGAAAAAGTACTCTGTGACATTATAATAATACACCATACCATAGAATTAGAGATTATTGTGAAGTCTGCTTCTATAGCAGAAGGATCTATCACTTAAGAATGGTTGACCACTATTAGAAGATTTTTGTCTCAAGTATTCTTCTGCAGCTTAAAGTATCCATATTTTATAAATCTAATAAATAAATATTTATAGGGTGATCTTTGCTTACTTTTGGAAATAAAGTTTGAGTGTATGAATAAATTGACTGAAAGATTTTCCAGTCCTTATCTATTCTTTGAGAGTAATTGGTTCAACTACTTACTAAAATGCATTTTTCATTTAAATCCATTTTGATAATTACCTTTTTACCTCCCATGATATAGAAAACCAGCTTAAGTATATACAGTCTGGCACTTACATGACAGAATCCTAATTGTTCCCAAGAGCATATTGAAGCTTCAGGTTTTCTGAGCAACATTAATGCCACTTATTAGAGTGAAATATTCTTTATAAGAACAAGCATCTTCCAGCAGCTTTACTAACAGATGACAAACAGCAATAGTTCTCTCTTTAAAATGGTAAATAGGACTGAAAACTCTTGGAATATCTGGAAGCCTCACTGTCTCTAATGTACCTCAGTAAGAATAAGATTATTATTCTCAATTACTTAATATAAGAATCCATTAGTGTATGAATGTATAGGCTGTGATGCTGTGGATCCTCTTTTTTTATAAAATTAATATTTCTGTAGTTTTGCAGAGCCATTAGAATCCACATAACCACGGTACTAATGTACATACGGCAGCATGTGATATAACCCACAGCTATTTTCCTGGTGCCTTTGGAAGTCAATATGAAGCATGGCTTATCTGTCCAGTCCACACTAGCAATCATGTTCTACAAATCAATTATTGATTGGTGACTATCACATTCAGATGCAAATCAATGAATTACATGAGAAAGTTCTTCAGATAATTGCTTTATTATGAAAGGATTAACTTAAAATCAGTGAAATGTACCATGGAATAAAGAAATAATTTTAATAAAGAGCTAACAACACAATTACATACAAAAGATATTAGAAACACTCTGAAGTGTGGTTCTTATATTAACTTCCAAGCCACTCATATTAAGTAATACAGGAAACAATCTGATGTGACTGAGAAGAATGTCTCTAGCACAGTTCCATTCATGTCCTTTTCTCTAATCTGTCTTCATTTTGTATTTTGGGCTGCTTGAATGTATTAAATATATATTAGAAGTTGCATTTTAATTCTATCTGTAAATGATCAATGTTTAAGGTTTAGTGACAGTTTATTGCTGTAAGTTTGATTGTCTTTGTGTATCACATATATAAAATAGGTTGTTTTGTCCTAATTCACTGCAAGCTATATGCTTACTTCCTAATTTTATTCTCTCTCTCTTTTTGTGACACTTTTGAGGAATGGTATAAATTTTTTGTATTTTTGGCAGCTCCCAGATGGAATCTGATCTCTAAAACTTACAAGGACTTACAAATGTTTGTCTTATTCAACTGGACTTACAAATGTTTCCCATATGTTACATCTAATAACTCCATCATCACAACTGCATCTACTCTTAATATGTAGGGTCTTTACCATGTATTATGTCACACCAATAAGTGTACAGTATAAACATGGGAAAGACATACTGAAAAATGAATGTGGTATGCCTTTGTCTGTGCCTTTATGGCAGTAAATTACAAAGTAAAAGGGTGAATATTTAACCATATCTGAAAAAGAGGCTCTAGTCCTTGCTCACTTACATGGAAATAGATAAAAACTGAAGCATGCTTTAGAAATCCACACAGTCTAATAATAAATGTTGAATTCTCAGATTAGCTCTTATGATAAAGGAATTCATAGACCACTTAATTTTTAGTTGATGAAATTGCAAATTATTGTCAATAACTGCATTTGCCTTATAACCCAAGAAAATCAGTTGAATAAGACAAAACAACACTTAGATTGCTTAACTGCATATGAGCAGCATGTTTGGATGATGTAAACTGTTTCCAAAAGAAAATTAAAATAAATTAAAATTTTAAAATACATAGGCTTTAAAATATACAAAGGACTATATTCTAATATTTTAATAAAGTGATAAGAGAATTATAGAAGATATAAAATAGGAGTCTTGTTAAGGAAGTTGGGGCCTAATTCGACTGATGAAGATTTGGGCCTACTTTATTTTCCATCAGGCATAGGGTCTCTGGTCTAATTCCTAAGTTCTTTATCCACTTTGAGTTGAGTTTTGTGCATAGTGAGAGATAGAAGCTTAATTTCATTTTACTGCATGTGGATTTCTAGTTTTCCCAGCACCATTTGTTAAAGAATCTATCTTTACTCCAATATATGTTTTTGGCACCTTTGTCTAATATGAGATAACTGTATTTATGTGTGTTTGTCTCTGTGTTCTCTTTTCTGTACCATTGGTCTACAAGTCTATTTTGGTGCCAACACCATGCCGTTTTTGTTACTATTGCTCTGTATTATAATTTAAGGTCTGGTACAATTATGCCAACTGCTTCACTCTTCTTGCTAAGGATTGCTTTGGCTATTGTGGGTCTCTTATTTTTCCAGATGAATTTCATGACTGTTTTTTCAAATTCTATGAAGAATGTCATTGGGATTTTGATTGTAATTGGATTAAATTTGTATAGTGCTTTTGGTAGAATGGTCCTTTTGACAATATTAATTCTGCCTATCCAAGGACAAGGGAGATCTTTCCATCTTCTAAGGTCTTCTTTCTTTGTTTAGTGTTCTGTGGTTTTCATTGTAGAGAGCTTTCACCTCTTTTGTTGATTCCCAAGTATTTAATTTTTTTGAGCCTATTGTAAATGGGTAGTTTTCCTCATTTCTCTTTCTGAATATTTGTCACTAATATACAGAAATGACTTTGATTTATGGGTGTTGACTTTGTATCGTGCTATTTTGGTGAATTCATTTACTAGTTCTAGAAGTTTTCTGGTGGAATTTTTTTGGGTCTTCTAGGTATAGAATCATATTGTTGGAAAATACCTCTAATTTGAGTTCTTCTTTTCCTATGTGTATCCCTTTAATTTCTTTCATCTGTCTAATTATTCTGGCCAGTGTTCCAAGAACTATGTTAAATAAAAGTGGTCAAAGAAGGCATCCATGTCTTGTTCCACTTTTTAGAAGGAATGATTTCATTTTTTCTCCTTTTAAAATGATGGCTTTGGCCTTGGGCTCAGCATAAATAGCTTTTACAATGTTGAGATATGTTCTTATTATCCCTAGCTTTTCTAGTGTTTTGGACATGAAGCAGTGCCATATTTTGTTGAATGCTTTTTCTGCATCTATTGAGATGATCCTATAATTCTATCTTTAAGTCTATTGATGTGTTGAATTACATTTATGGATTTCCATATATTGAACCAACCTTGCATTTCTGGGATGGACCCCACTTGATCATGGTGTACTATTTTTTGATATGTTTTTGTATTCGATTTGCCAGAATTTTATTGAGAATTTTTTGCATCTATGTTCATTAGAGATATTGGTCTGAAGTTTTTTTTTTTTTTTCCTTTTTGTGTCTTTGGCTTTGGAATCATGGTGATATTGGCCTCATAGAATGAGTTTAGAAGTGTTCCCTCTTTTTCTATTTCCTGGAATAATTTGATAAGTGAATGATAATGGGGGCCAATATAATTGCAAATCTGAAAAAGAACTTAAGTTGGAACAATATCATTGCCTACATTGTTGGTTTGTTCCTAGAATCAAATATATTAATATACTTAAAGCACCTATAGAAGTGTCTGGTTTAGAGCTCTTCATATGGATCCATGCTAGAAATAACTTCTAGCTATCTGTGTTCATTTCAGGGAAAAAAAAAGAAGAAGAGAAGTTTCTTGTCATTTCAGGCACAAAAAAGACTTACTAGATGAAATTAGTCATTAACAAATATTTTGGAAAGGCCGAAAGTAGAAATATACAGGAATACTATAAAAGGTCTAGTTCCTATCATAAAAAAAATTATGTGTGTTTTAAAGTTTAAGATTGTGCTTCTGCCAGAATTCTGAAATACTCAAAAATTCACTGCCAACATCATAGTTTACCAGGAGCTTTACAACTGGTGACTAAAAATCAAACTTAAAGTCTGATCAGCCATTACCAAAGTCTTCTCAACTGCCTTAAATAGCATCCATTGTGTTGCTAGTGGAGGAAGGCCCTCATTCATTTTCATTTACAAAATATTTTATGAATACAGGGTATTGGCAGGAGGTAAATTGTACAAAGAAGGCTAAAGGCACATGAGTCCAGGAAAAATAGCTCCTTGTCTTCTCTGGCCCCTGTGACTTTTAGACAGGCTTACAAACAAGGGGAAAGTGGAATGTATGCATCTCTTCAATAAAACCTCTAGTTCAGGTTTTGCTCTGTTCTTTGTCGATTAATTTGGAAAAAGAAAGCTCCAACTTGAAAAAGAAGCTTAGTCTCTGTGAAATGTTGGTCTAAAACTAAGAAAAGAAAAAATTCTTAGTGCTTCATTAAATAAATCATATACCTTATCTGCAGTCTGTCTTAAATTATACAAGGGATTTATTTGTAGTAGATCTTTAGAAGAAGTTGCCTGTACTTCAAATTTCAAACATCAAGACATGTAGACTTTTGTGAAATAAAAGAATCACAGTTGAATCATTAAGAAGGTCTTTCTGATTAGTGAAAATACACTTTCTTCAAAAGTAAAAGAGGTTAGGTCAATAGTGAAACCAATGAACCGGTGATATTTGCCTCACTGATGTTTCCTTAAAATAGTCTTGAAATGAGTTAAAAATAAAAGATTGTCTAAAGTACCATAAAATTATAAGAAACCAGAACAATCTACATCCCCCAAAGGAGGTAATCTATTAAACTTCTTTCTGAAAAAATATAATTAGGACCTGTTTTGAGAGTTGAGTAAAGCACTTAGTCTATGTATTTATCAGGGGTCTCCAAGAGACAGAACCTACCTGATACAGATATAAGCATCAATATGGATATACATATACATAGATATATGAGAAGGAATTTATTAGGAAATTGGCTCACACAATTATGGAGGCTAAGAGGTCCCAGGATAAGCCACCTGCAAGAGGAGAGCCAGGGATAGATAACATGGTTCAGTCCAAGTTCAAAGGCCTCAGACTTAGGAAAGCAGAAGGTGTAATCCTCAATTTGAGGCTGGAAGCACTGATGAGCAGGCAAGAATCAGGATGTCCTGGCTGCAGAAGAGAGGGAACTTACCTTTTCTCTGTCTTTTGTTCAAACAGGGCCCATTTCTTACTGAATGATCTTTGCCCATATTGAGGATGAATTTCTTGTAGTCCACTGATTCAAATGCTAATCTTTGCCCAAAACACCCTCATAAATAAACCCAGAAATAATGCTTCTCTAGCTATAGGCATGATACTTAATGCAGTCAAATTGATATCTAAAATTAACCATCACTGTTTGAACGTCACATTTTCAAAGGACTTCAATATTTCAAAAAGACTTTATGATTTCTAATTGACAAAACCAATGTGCTATGTACTGTGTCACTGTGTGTAAACTTGGTAAATTTATTAATATAAGATATTTAAAAAAATACCACTCCTTTTTATAATCCCAAATTGCCTTTTCTCCTTTTTTTTTCTATAGGAATTTTCAAAGAATATTAAGTACGCTGGCGCCCTTTTGACCAAAGAATCTGGTCAGTATCATGAAGGAGTTTCTCATAGGTCACTCTGATCACAGCTAGTTTGGTGCTTATCACAGTTTATCTACCATTAAAGTCTATTGTGATATGATGACATTTCTTTCTTCCTTGTACATTGGCAGCCTAAGAACCCTTAATGTCTCCCAGTAAGTCTGTAAAGATACATTTATCAGATTATTCAAGTTTGGATGGTATGGACATTAAGCTCCAACTTGGTATGTGTGTGTATGGTGGGGTGTTGTGGTTGCCCTGGAAGGGTTCATGTTCCCTGTGGCCCCTTCCCCTTGCCCTTTCTGCTTCCTGGATGCCCATGAGCTGAGCAGCTTTTCTCCGACATGCCCTTCAGCATGAAGCTCCACTTTACCTCTGGCCCAAAATGATGTAACCAGCTGACTATGAACTAAATCTCTGTAACCACAAGTCAAAATAAACTTTCCCTCTCTAAGTTGTTCTTTCTCAGTACTTTGTTCAGAAAAAGGAAAAGCTGACTAATGGGGTGGAAGTTGTTCCTTAAAAGATCCCCAAATTGAATATTGTCAATATTGAATTAGCAATATTGACTATTATAAACCCTAGGAAGATAAGTTAGCATGTGTTTAGCACCCATTTTTTTGAGGGACAATGGTCCTTTAATAACATGTTCAAAATTTGTTTGGATTTGCTTTCAATAGAAACCACATCAAGCTGTGCTTCTCTAAAAGGATAATTGAACATGAACCCCTAATCACCCTGATCCCCTCTCTCCTAACTCTTGCCTCTTTCTTGACTCAGCTGGGCTTCCCATGAATCACAAATGGAATATAAGTAGTCTTGAAATTTTACCAAGTGTCTTACATTTCAGATTAGATTTCTAAAACAGATGTATAGATCTACAGGTAGAATTTTGCCAACATCCTTGGTATCAAGGAAATAGTTCATTCTTGGATCTCAATATTGGGTCTTCATAGGACTCTCTGTTAAAAGATTAGCAAAAGAAAAAAATCTGTTTTGAGGCATATGTGTGTGTGTGTGTGTGTATACACACACACATAAATATGTATACACACATATATATATACTTATGTTCTAATGGTAGAAGGAGAAATTCATGTAATTTAGTATATTTGTTCCATAAAAATTTAATTAAAAACAAATTTCATTCATAATAGTAATATTATAAAAGCCTAATTTTTTAAAAAAAGAAATATGTGTGTAGCACATGAAGCAGAAAGCTACAAAGCTTTTTGAATGATACAAAAACATAAAATATATGAATAAACATCAAATGTAGAATAGAATAATAAATGCTTTTAAAGAATTCTATAAGAACAAATATTTAGAAAAATAAATAATATTTACTATAAATGAACTAAAATGTATAGAGTATCCTTGGAAAGAAAAAGAAAATGTTACCTAAAAATCAATAAAATAGCAGTAATGGGAATGATCATCATGCACATTAAACCATATTACGACCACTGATATTTGAGAGTTAGATCAATAGACTCACAAAAATAAAATTTAACAACTGACAAAGGAGATCTTACAGATAATTGCAATAATAAAGAAAAACACATGGTGTTTAAAAAAATTCAGGTTTCAAGAAAAAGGAACAATATAGTTTTCAAATAACTTCGATTGAAACAAAAAAGTTACATGTAAAAAAGCACACTATTAATGATGGTGGAATGTTATGGTCATTATTACACAAAGTACAGGTATGAAGACACGAATTGGTGTGAATATACTGTGTATACAACCAGAGATATAAAAAATTGTGCTCTATATGTGTAATAAGAATTGTAATTGTTTTAATTAGACTTCCCTCTTCTATCTTTTTTTCTTTGGCATTTGTTGTATGTCTTTATATTTGGTTCCATATAGCGTGTAAGAGAGTCTCTCTCTCTCTCTCTCTCTCTCTCTCTCTCTCTCTCTCTCTCCTTATAAAAACACAGATAGTTGTTCCCTGGTGATTTCAGATTGGTACTGTTGTATCCTGGTCTCTTAGCACCAAAAACAACAACAACAAAAAAGCACAAAGCCTCTCTAGTATGTAATTAGGGACAATACTGATGCTCCTTACCTTGCTCCTGACTTTAACAGAAATTCTTCAAATGGATTTTCTGTTAAAAACATGTGTAAAACAAGTTCTCAGTAAATATTTTAATGGGTTATAATAATTCCTACTTCAATTTCTAAAATATTTTATATGAAAATGGGTATGCTAAATTTTGATAAATGTTCTTTCTCCCTATATTATGATCTTTTCCCCTACCTTTTACCCTTTCTAAAAATGTAAAAACATCACAGTAATATGATGGATTTCTGTGTTAAATCATCCTTGAATTCCTGAGAAAATTTGATTTGTTAAGGAAATATTATCTTTTTGATACATTGTTGAACACAGTTTTCTAATTAGGAATTTTATACCTATGTCTATATAAGATTGAGCTTTAGTTTTCTTTTATTGCTCCCACTAGTTTTTGTATCAATATTAACCTATTTCATTACAATAAGTTGGGAAATTTTTTCTCCCAAATTACTTATAAATAGAGTGGAGTAGTATTGAAAATTTTCTACAGAAACATGAAAATCCATTTGAATTTTGTTTTGTTTTTTCCTTTTTTTGCTATGGTTATTATGATGTGTTTGTTTTATTGTTCTATTTAAAATCCAGTCCATTCAGCAGTCTATTGAAAGGGTTTTAGTCTAAACCTTTGGCATCTGCCCTGATCTCCCCACCAACCCACCTCCAGGTTGTGTATCATATTGTCTGTCTTAGTCAGTGGCTTTCTATTATAAAATATTGTACTAAAATAAAAAACAAATTATGACCTAATTCTACTGTTAATATTCCTTCCTTAAAGGTTATTAACATATTCAGGCTTTTATTCATCCATTATTCTCTATGAATTATTATATTATGTCTGTTCAATTTTACTTGCATAAAATAAATAATAGTAGTTTCTAACTATCATTTTAATGCCTGCTATTTTTTCTCATTTTATTCTTACCATTATTTGTCATCTGTTTTCTTTATGAACCTAATGATATATTTATTAATTGCATAAATTTTGTCAAAGTACATAAATTTTGAAATTATTTTTTTACATTTTGTAGAGAGGACATTATATAATTGTTCTTTTTTAACACCTTTACTGAATGTTTAGCTAATTAAATTTAGATTTTAATACATGTACATGAACATATGCATAGAATATGTTAGTTAAAATTTTGAAACCAAACTGTTAAAAAACTAAAGATTTTTATAATTCATTTTGCGGAAAAACTCGTCCTGAACTGAGATGAGACTATCCAGAGCCTTAATTTGTACTGAAAAGTTATTATTGATGTTTATATGCAAAAATGTTAGTATATTCAATATTGTTTTGTTTCTGGTTGCCACTGAAAGTATTATAAAATATATTTTCTGTATTAAAAGCATATAACTGTCTTTTTATAAAAAACAGAAATAAGGATTGACATATCCATCCCATAAGATAGAAAAAGATAAGAAAATAAATCCCATTAAAATAAGGAAAAATATAATGAGAATAGAATAAATTGAGAAATATACACACCAAACATTTATTGAAATTAACAGCAAATTGCTTCCTTGGATAAATCAACAAAATTAATAAATATATGTAAGTCTGATTATGAAATTTAAGGAAACAAAGAAAAGGTAACTAACATTATAACCAAGAGTTGAAATCACTAGACATCCCATATGACTTAAAAAGATGAAAAAATATCATGAGCAACTTATTTAAATAAATTTGGAAATTTCAATCAACAAAATCCCAGAAAAATACAGTCTGACAATGTCTACATAAGAAATTAAAAACATATACATCTATGCATATTTATGTTTGATTTATTGCTGTGTGCTGTGTGTGTATATATATATATATATATATATATATATATATATATATATGTGTGTGTGTGTGTGTGTGTGTTTAGTTCCATAATAATGATGGATTATATGGAACTAAATAATGTTTAGTTCCATATAATTACTCCCCACAAACTTCTTTTTGTTAGCCCCTTCCGATCTGAAATATCTAAAATACTGGAAAATATGTTAAACAATATTTTCTCAAGACACTGACATAAGGCAATGATCCTAAGAGAAGGGAGAGGGAGTGAAAGAAAAGTGCTGCAGCTTCATGCCTGAGATAGAAGCCAGTGCTGTGCAACACACATGACCAGACAAAGCCAACCAGTTAAGGAAAAACAGCAGAGAGCCCAGGTAAAGCAGGACAGGTATGGTTCACAGCACAGAGTATGAGGTGAGAAATCAGCAAAGAAAAGACAAAGTCAAATTCAAAGAAGTATTTTACCAGCAATAGACATTCCTAAAGGTGTCCATTCACCAAGAGGATATACCAATCATAAACATATATGTTGCTTCTGACAGAGTTTCAAAATGCATGCAGCTAAAACCGATAGAAATACAAGGAGAAATAAACAGAGAAGTGGACAGTCATAAATTTTAATACTTGTCTCTATGCTCAATCATTAGATTGATAAGACAAGAAGAGAGAAAATCAGTAAGGATATAGAAGGCTTGAGCAACACAATCAACTAATTTGACCTACTTGATATTTATAGAATATTCAATCCAGTAATTGCAAAAATAGACATAGTCTTATAAGAACACATAGAATATTTATTACAGAACATATTCTGTACAAAAAATAATCTCAATAAATTTAAAGTATCAAAGTCATAGTAATATTGTCTTTTATCTTAAGGAACAAAATATAAATAGAATAAATAGGAATAAAATAGAAACCAACAACAAATATCTCACAAAAATCCACAAAATCTAAAACTGAAATAAAATATGTCTAAATAAACCATGGGTTAAATAAGAAACCAAATAAGAAATTTAGAAGTATTTTAAACTAAATGAAAATATAAACATAACATACAGGAAAATGTGGGATGTCACTAATGCAATACATAGGCAACAGGAATTTTTGCAACCTATATTTATTGCCTATGCCAGAAAAGATAAAAGGCTTTAGGTGCTTTTAAAAAAATCAACTTTCGCTTAAAAAAATCTGTAAGAAGAGCAAAATAAATAGGCAGTAAATAGATGAAAGGAAATAATGATCAAAGTGGAAATCAGCAGAAAATCAGAAAAACAACAGAGAAAAATCTCTGAAACCACAGTTCTTTTAGAAAATTAAAATATTGCTAGATCTCTAATTGGATTGACTAAGTACAAGTTATATGTAATCTATTCCACTCCAACATAAGTTTAAGAAACAAACTAACTTCAAGTACATAATGCAGCAAAAGAGGTAGTTATTTTACTTTTGAAGATTTAAAGAATATCAATCATATAATCCTCTGAAATCTTCCATCTTCAGAAAATTTATGGTAGATTTTCAGTATCTGAGTTTTCTTGTGCAGTATTAATGTTGTCATATTTCTCAAAAAATAATAAAGTATGCCTAGTTAAATTTGAATTCTAGATAAACAACTAATGTTTTATAAGCATGTCCCATGCAATATTGTGAAATATTTATACTTTAAAATATGTTTTATCTGAAATACCAATTTTACCAGACATCCTGTATTTTTCTGAGTATCTTACTCAGGATGTATGTGTTGGCTAAGAACTTGATTGCTTTTAAGCTCTTGTGGGTCTGGACATCTGAGCAAGACTGATGTATATAATAACCATTTCAAACTGTGACTCAGGCTTAGACAGTTCCTCCACCATTCTCCTGCCCCTGGTGGCAAAGATAAGTTATGATTGGCCTTTCCTCAATGTCATAATGTCGGCTAGGTGGAACTTATCTTTCACCAATTTATAGCGCACTAAATCCTAATCAGAAAAGTGAGAGACTAAGAGTCATCAGTTTAAGGAACATATGTGTGAAGGAATAAAGTTCAGGAAGTAGAAATCCAAATATTTTTGGCTGATCATGGTGACCAATATAATTTATCTCTGATTCAAACTCTGTAACTATTAAAATACAATCATTATTTGACAGATTAAGAAAATATAGAACATGCACATAACAAAATTTACAATATTATCATAATGTTTAAAAATAAGTATATATATATATATATAGAATATGTATATCTAAATACATGTATGTGTACTAAATATTTAGACATAAGCATGTAAGTACAAGTGCGTATATGTAGTGAGACATAATTGTCTTTGACTATCTTACATTTCTTTCTGGTCTGTGTCCTTTGTACCAAGGGAACTTATAATCTTAATTTTTTTTGTTATGCAAACATTTTAGGAAACTATATTGTGTTTTCCTCTGTATCAAAAGGCACATTTGTTTTCTGACCAGTGTAATAAATGTAGAATAAGTTCTCTACCTACCTGACATTCCACAATAGCACATTATTCCATGTTTCCCTCCAAAACAATTGCTTTTATTTTAGAATAAAATAAAGCTATTCACTCTCTAATTAGCAGGTCTCAACCAGTCCTATATTATACCAAAATTTCATAATTTGAAGCTATCTGTTCTGTAATGTATCCCCCTGAATGTACAGGGACCTCCTGACCAGTACTATATCACTCTTTAGGGAATGGGATTTGAGGAACTAAAGATGTTGTTCTGATTTCAGTTTCTGCCATGAGACTGAAATAAACAAAGACTGTAATAGTAGCTTTTGTCTCCAAACAAGGGGAGAAATATTTTTTGTCAGTATATGGTAAAACTGTAGCAGACTAATTGGTTTTCTTGAAAGTAAGGTAAAAATCTCATCTCACAGTTTCTTACATAACGATTTGTTTATCAATATACTTGAGTGTATTAGTCACCTTTGCAGAGTAGCAATAGCCAAAAATCTTAGTGGTTTACAAGAAAAAAAAACCATTTATTTCTTAAACATATTACATGTCAACATCTGTGAATAACGGGGCTTACCCACTTCTGTATGTCTTCTACCTCTGGATCAACACTAAGGAGACCCTGTAGGAAATGTTTTGGTCTTGTAGCAGAGAAAGAGCAAAGAGCTGGCAGAAGTATGTGATAGCTCTCCAGACTTGGATATGGAAGTTGTATGTGTGCCATTGACCAATCCCAGTTTCAGGTACCAACACAATGCTGATCATGTGGAGATGTATACTCATTGCTCACAAGGTACAGTAAATCATATGTTAATAGGTGGGGATGTATAACTTTTACAGGAAGCAGGAATACATGTTGTGAAAGGAAAACAAACTATGTATTTTATTTTTATTATAATTCAAATTAAAATTCACACATAAGCATACTTAATAAAAAAGGAAATGACTGGAAAGCAATAAACCAAAATATAAACAGTTTTTTTTTCTTTTGATGGGGAATGACTGGCACTTTTTCCACTTTTAATGTTCAATGTATTATAAAATTTCCTAAAATGCACAAATATTTTTGTAGACTAAAAATGCAAATGCTATTTAAACAGTGTCATCATTTAATAGAATTTAAGATATTTCTGATCAGAAATAGTGATGAAGTTTTACATTTTATCGATCATCAAGGATTGTTTTCAAAGAAGGTAAATATCGTCACTCCCTTTGGATCAATAAATCATGATCCATTTCTTAAGAGAAGTCAATATCTACTTTATTGTTTCTCTAGACTCCAAATGGGAACTTTGATAAATGTCTTTAAATTTTTTTTCAAGTTTCTGATGGGATGTTCTTTAGCAACAACAATAGCTGCTGAAAAGTTGTGCAATTAATCATGAGATAGATCCTCATATCTTGAAAATAAATGAACCAATAAGTAGTAAAGAGATGAACTGCTCCATTTTCTTCTTCAATCACATATTAATGCACACACAAAAAACTAATACAAAGAAGCAAATTAACTCTTTCAAAGGATTTTGTTGCAAAAAGGATTTTTGTTGCAGGATATAACATTCTACTAGTTTCTTGAAATCTGATGAGTAGAATTTATTCCATTATCTTTATTTTTCCCTTACTTGATTAATGTAATACCAAGAGTTTCTCCATGCAGACAGGGCACTAGAAAAAAAGTAAATATTTATAATGTATCTATTCTTTTGGATTCCCAAAGTTTTCACCAAGGGAAAAGAAAACGTGTGTGTGTGTTGTGCATAAGCACACACTTACATACACAAATGGACACATGATATAGGATGGGTAGAATTAATTTTTCTAGAAGCAAGGTTACACCATTATAATCCACAGACTAAAGTAAAAACAAATAGATGTAAAGCCTTTGGGGATTATTTGGATGTTTATTCTTTCAATTGTTGTTATTGTATTTTTTAAAAAAATAGTTTAAAATTGCTTGAAGAGGAATGACTAAAACTCACCTTAATTTGAATTTCCTTGAAGATATGAATTGTCATATTATTGGCTAACATTGAATACAAAAATATTTTTTTATTCATAAGCAATATCTTAAAAGTGATTATATTGCTTTTTAGTAGGATTTTAAAGTAAAAATATTATTTAAGTGTTTAAAAGTTATTTGTGTAAACTTTAAAATCCACATTAATGTCATTTTCATTTTCTTCTGTTGCAATGACCTATAGTTGACTGTTATCAATAGGACAGGAAGGCCACTGAATATAGGAATTGGAAGACTGATTAATATTACAATGTGTGCTACTGACATACAGTAAAAATACAAAACACATGCAAGGTTAGACTTTGACTTCAGGCTTTATTATCTGCTACATTCCTCTGCCTTGAACATGTCTGCTCTTCTAGGTAACTTAGGGAGTCTCCTTGATTAACCCTAAACATAAACTCTTTTCGGATCATGTGACTGACAAATTCCCCTTTACAGATGTCCTTTGTATGTGTTCTTATGTGTTCCCTTCATCCTATACTTCTTTTATCAAACAGTTTTCACACTTATTATAATTAACATTTTGTGGATTGTTAACTTTTCTGCTAGCCCATCAAGAATAAAAAACCCTAGAGAATAAAATTGTGTAATGTTTGCCTTTTAATCTAAAATATTTAATACTTTCCATTTAACACAATGAGCTGACTCTAAGTGTTTGTTGAATGTTGATCTAATGATTTAAACTGCATTTCAAGGTTAAGAAGCAATGTAGTTTAGAAGTAATGAGCACAGACAATCCAGGCTGCCTAGATTTGATTTCAAAACCAGATACTTATGGGGCTGAGGTTGAGGCTCAGTGGTAGAGCACTCACCTAGCATGTGCAATGAGCTAGGTTCGATCCTTAACACCACATAAAAATAAACAAACAAACAAACAAATAAATAAATACATAAATAAATAAAGTACTGTGTCCAACTACAACTGAAAAAAAAACTTATTAGACATCAGGTACTTATTAGACATCACCATAGGCAATCCAAAATGATAAGGTAAGCTTACAAATATTTTAACCCAATACAAATATAGGATACAAAATTAATCTAATTTCTGAAACACCATGTTGTTGTGTAGGTTCAGCATGTTTACTTTCTTCCAAATTGTTTCATGCCTGGCTCACACTTACCAGAGCTATGATATATAGGAAGCTGAAAATACATAATTCATTAATCAATCAGTAAGCATGTCTAGAATGCCTATTTGTACCAATCACTGTTATACAACTTAAGGAGAGAAAGGGAAACAAGACAGATAAATTTCATGCTCTAACAAAGCTTATATGTAGTAGGGGGAGATGGTCAATAGAAATAAAATAAAAAAGAAAATACCAGACTGTGATAAGTGCTATGTCGAGAGGTAAAATAAGGAAATTAGACAATGATCATCTGGGTAACTCCCATAGTTCCCAGTGTAAGGAGGAAATCTGACCTTAAAACTGATATTTAACAAAGATATAAATGTTAAGAAGAATTGTCTCTGTGAATGTTAATCAGAAGTATATTCCAAAAAAGAGAAAATAGTTTTTGTAAAGACTTTAAAGTGGGACCCAGCTTGCCATGACCAAGGAACCGAAAGAATTCCAGCAATTTGGAATGTATAAATTGAGGTCTGAATGTTAAACAGGAGCAAGTAAGTGTATACGTGGATTTAAATTCTGTAAAGATTTTGACAATAATTCTAAGTGAAGAAAAGGTTAAAATCTTTTTTCAGGAGGACTGGAATGGTTTGATTTAATTTTTACTCCTCAATTTAGGTCATGCTATGGACAAGGGAAAGAAAAGGACAAACAGAATACAGGAAAATCAGTTCAAAGCCTATTATCATGATCTTGCCAAAAACTCAAGGTGACTAGATGAGGTTAACAGAAATAGGAATGGCAAGAAGTACATGGATATACACAGAGGGCATGCTTGTCTTATTCACAGAGTAGATTAAAAGAGTGCAACATCAAGATTAGACTCAAAATTTTTGGTTTAAGTTATAAGGTTGATTATGGAATCCTTAAACTATGAAGCTAAAGTTCTGGTAAGAGTTGAGGGCTTAAAATAAAGACTTTAGAATCAGATTCAGGTTTAATGGTCAAATTTGGGACCCATCTGCTTATGAATTTAGTGCCTATGCTGTGGTCCTTGCATGCAGTTAAAAATAATATTGTCAGTAACTAATTCCTTTCAATTTTTTGTTCTAATTTCATGCAAAAGACTGTTGCTATTATCTAAGATAGTTAATACAATACAAAACATTGTTCTTTTGTAATTCAAGTACATTATGTCAAAGGAGGTATACTTCAATTTCAGATATTTTTTCACTATGACATTTTATCAATAGTTATCTGGCAACCAAGCCTTTCCAGATATGAGGAGGAAATAGATAACTGTAAAGTTACCTGTGACAGATACTGTATTGAATTGATTAATGAGCTCATCCTACTTTTCAGTTCACCACGAACATCCATTCATCATTATGGATTGCCATTAAGATTACTAAAAATTCTACAGAAAAATGTTTATATGTAAGTTAAATGAACAGCTCTAGTCCTGCAGGTGTATAATTTGAAACACAATTTCAATATACTGAGAAAATGCCTAATTTAATTTTCATGTATTCTCAAAATTAGATAAGATATCTAACTTTCATTTTCTCATTAGAGCTCCAAATAAAGATGTACTTTCTCCATATCCAGAAATAAGAAAATGGTCTATTTCAATATAATTTAAGTTGCTGGTTTGCAATAAAAATAAGACTGGCATTTGAGCTAATCACATTTTACTCCATATATTATTCATTTGGCAATTATTGCCATCATTTGTGGATTCTTGAGGAGGAAATACAGAAAAGCATATTGAAAGAGAATTGGAAAGGAAAGCTATTTTGAAATAGAAAATTAAAGAAAGATTTGAGCATGGATGTTGGTACAGAAGAAGTAGAGATGAGTTTAGGCAATGAGTTATTTCTGAGGGAGAATGTTAGAGGAATGCCATTTAGATATTTAGGAAATCTAAGGAAATAATTAGGATTATGAAAAAACAGAAAATGAAATTATGTTGAAAAGCTTTCTTTAGTATTTACTAAACTTTGCATTGTAAATTATATTTAAATAAAAAGTAATTGTGCTTTAAATATATTCAGGAAATTCACATTAAATGCACTGTTTCCCCACCTATAAACTCATTTGCTACTGTGCAATTGGGTAGTAAACCTGGGATCTGTCCATGTCTTGAGGGGCAAAATAATCATTGTTTTGGAGTGATGTAGTTGGACTGCATTCCTATATTTGACTTTAAAAACCACATATGATGATTATGACCATATTGGACAGTTGGATTAAGGTAAAGTTGATTCTCTGTTTTTTTTATTTTCCTAATTATTTCCCTGTTGGTGCAGATTACAATGTTATCATGTTAGGAAGAAGAAGTTCCTCTTCTATTTATCTTCCTTTAGAGAAATACCTTTTTTTTCATGATGTCATCACACTATGCATTGGGAACTAAAGCTGCTTGCTTCTCCAGAATAAAACTGTGGATAGCAGGGGGTATAAACATTAACTGCGGGTCTTTAAGCACTAGCACTAATACCACAATGAAAGTCAAACTGTTTAACTTTTGGCAACTAAATAGACAGTTGCCAGCAAGTGATACTCATTTTTCCTGACATCTCATTTATGACTCTGTTTCTATCACCTACCACTGTGAATTTATAATTGCTAACAAAGCATTGAAGCACATTTGCCAGATTTAAATGGATTTAATGGCACAATGATGCAATACCATGCCTTTTCTTCAAAGGCTAAATGTGTGTCAGCTCCACAATGCACCACATGGCAACAGACAGGCCATATTTGACTAGCTGGTCTTCTAAGTTAGTGAAAAGTATCATTCTGTTCTTGAATACTTCTGCTTAGACTGGGAAAACTCATCTGCAATGGGAAAGAAACAAAGGACTTTGTTCTTCTGCCCGTTTAGTTTCTTACAAGTTTCAATGAGTCACTCAATCCTTCGGAATCTAGTGCAGATTGATAATAAACGTCCTGATTTTTAGGCAAGTGTTTCAGTCAACTTTTTCGCTGCTGTGGCTAAAAGAACCCAACCAGAACAGCTGTAGAGGAGGCAAAGTGTATTTAGGGGTTCATGGTTTCAGATGTCTCAGTTCATAGATAGCATATTCCATTCCTCATGGCACAGGTGAGGCTGAACATCATGACGGAAGACTGTGGCAGAGGGAAGCGGCTCACATGATGATCAGGAAGCAGAGAGAGATACAAAATATATACCCAAAGCCATAGCCCCAGGAACCTACCTCCTCCTGCCTCAGCCTACTGGCCTTCATTTATCATTTGCTTTATCCCATCAGCAAATTAATTTACTGAATGGGTTAAGGCTATCATAACCAATCATTTCTCCCCTAAACTATCTTGCATTGTCTCACATGTTAGCTTTTGGAGGACACCTAATATCTAAACCATAACATTCGGCCCTGGCCCCAAACAACTCATGACCATATAATAATGTAAAATACATTTAGTCCATTTCCAAGAGTCCCCATAGTCTCAACTCTTCTAAGATTGCCCAAAAGTTCAAGTCCAAAGTCTCTGAGGCTCCAGGCAAGCTACAATCATGAGCTCCTATAAAAATCAAAATGATTTATAGGCATTTAATATATAAAGGTAGAGAGTAAATATTTTTATTCACAGAAAATAAATGGAATAGAAAGAAGTGATAGGACCAAATCAAGCTGGTCAAAGAAATTATCTTGTTGGACGTCCTTCATCTGGAGCACATGCATTGTGATGTTCTCTCCAATGGACTTGTGTAGATCCATCCCTGTGGCCTTGTTGGTTGCAGCCCAAGTGACCATTCTGTTGGATTGTCTCTGCTAAATTCCTGCAGGCTTTCTCAGCAGAATTTTTATGGTACTGGTATTTCTTAATTTTAAGGGCCTCTATTGTAGCTTCTGCTACCTCCTCACATCTCCATGCATCGCCCTCTAAAGGGATGCCTGCAGAGACTCTGACCCTGTTGCACTTTGCCTGGCTTCCAGGCCTTTCTTTAAAATCTTGGTGGAAGCTTCCATGACCTTGTAACTCCAGCATCCTACATTTCTAAAGAACTAGCACCATGTGGTTGACACCAAGGTTTGCTGCCATCTCAAGCAAAAGCCAAGCCTCCAGGGACCCTAGCTGTAGCAGCCTCTGCATGTCTTTGTGGCTGAGCATGTTGTAAAAACTTCCTAGGCCCCCTGTGCAAGAAGGATTTCCCATTTGTTTCTTCTCAAGAGAATTTTCACTTTTACTCCCTTGAGCCTGAGATGGATGTGGTCTTTCCAGCTCTTGAGATGCCCTCAGCCCATCTTTCTCATTGTCTCTAGGCAAAGTCTTTAGCATTTCTCTAGTGGTACTAATATCTTTAATAACTGCAACTTCTTTAGCCTCAGTTTTGCTCCTGCCTTTCAAGTTTAATTTTTTCAAATCTTTTTGCTGTGCTTTCTGCTCCTAAACATCACAATAAACTTGGCTAAAAGCCATCATCATATCCACACAACTTTCTGAATTTTATGCTGCCTAGAAACTCCTGCTGGATTAAGAAGTCCATTGCTTTTAAAATCAGCTTCACAGAAACTCTCCGGAGATGGACAAAACCTAGACAACTTCTCAGTCAGAACATAACATGATTGGCCTCTACTCCAAATTCCAATGGAACTCTCATTTTCTGAACCCTCTTGAGCCCATTCTTCAATGTCCATGATCCTATTGGCATTCTGGTCTTCTGAGCTCCCACCAGAATCAGCTATTAAGCTCCACTTATAAAAATCTAAAGCATTCCTAGCTTATACTACTAAGTATCTCAAAATTCCTCCTACCAATTCCAAAAATTCCAAATGCTTCTGAACCACATGATCAGATTAGTCCCAGCAAATACCCCACTTCTCAGTACCAATTTCTATTTTAGTCAGCTTTTTCCCTGCTGCTACTAAAAGATCCAACCAGAACAATTGTAGAGGATAAAAAATTTATTTGAGGGCTTGTGGTTACAAAGGCCTCAGTCCATTGAAAGCCAGCTCCATTCTTAGGGTTCAAGGTGAGGCAGAACATCATGGTGAAAGAGTGTGGCAGAGGGATGCAACACACATGATGATCAGTGGGCAGAGAGAGAGACTCCACTCTCCTCATACAAAATATATACCCCCAAAGTCATAACCCCCAAGGACTCACCTCTTCTAGCCACACCATACTGGCCTTCATTTACCCCTCACTTAATACCAACAGGAGACTAATTTACCAATTGGGTTAAGGCTCTGTAACCCAATCATTTCTCTTCTAAGCTGTCTTGCATTTTCTCACACATGATCTTGAGGGACACCTAATATATAAACTATAATAGTAACATGAATATACTCTGTCTATTTCTTAATTTGTAATTTGTAATGATAGAGCTTCATGGTCTCCTTTATAGGTACCAAATTCTAGTTACTCAGTATTAAAGCTTATGAAGTCTAGCAGATATATCTAAAAAGAATCAGAAAGCCAAAGAATTTGAACAATTATCTATCATTCACAGGATACACTATACAAGTTGCTGCATTAACTGAAAATTTTTAAGAGTTAAATATGTATATGGAAGCCTATAAAAGACTTATCTAATTTCATAGACATAACACCTTAGAAGCAGGGCCAGAGAAGTATGCTAGGGACAACTTGTCAAAACTAGTTCTTTCATTTGCTCTTCGTTTAGACACTATCATTTCCTTGTTCATCATTTCAGGGTTCATCAGAGCCACAAATTAAAATCTTATTACTTGCATACATTACTCTCAAGTTGACTTTGATGTTAAGCTGGAATTTCTCATGCCATTATCATTGCCAGAACAAAAAAAGGTCAAATTTCTTTTTCTGTCCATCCCCAGGGAAGGAACACAAAATAGAAACACTCACAGTTAGCTAGGCACAAGCATCCCTGCTGATCTCTGATGGTTCCTGAAAGGGGATCACCAGCTGCTTAAAAATATGTACAAAGAAATTTCCCCATTTTTGCTTTTTCTTCAAACTTGGAAATGTAGCTATACAGTAAGCCTAGTAAATAGCTCCAATTTGTACCCATAAGAAAATAACAGACATATCTTCGAGACAAACATAGATTTAATGACATCTATCAAGAGACCCATGCAAATAGAGAACATGGATAAGTAAATTCTTCGTTATTATTATTTTTCATTTTTTTTCTGGCTAAAATGGCCGTTTTCTTTCAGTTCACAACTATTAGTAGAGACTGTAGTGATTTGTCATAATAGCTTGAAGCTTGAAGACTTTCCCTGCATTAAGGTAATAAATGACACAAATTTAACATATATATAGTCAAAAAAATTTTCTTAACGAGAGAAAAATATGGGTTTTTCTTTAAATTCCAGTGATTATCATGGCATGTGATAGAAAGTAATTTAGCCATTTGTTGGACTGAACTGCTACAGAAATTTGGAATTTATAATACTGTCAAAGTTTCTTAACAGAATCTTACTTAACACTTAAAATCCAATATGGGTAGAAACAAGGAAATGACTCTTTGTCCAGCTACTGCTTTCAAAGATGCCTTGAGAAATCTGTAAGTTTTTCTTATGGCATATTAGACAGACTAGAGAAGATTTTTTTCTTGTTTCCTATCACTTCCTCCTTTTTCCAACTTGATTTTATCTATATAAAGTAATAGTCCACTCCTAGGCTATGTCAAAAGATCCAATCTGGTTTAAATCACATTTTCACAACCAATTCAATTCAAAGCTTCTTCCTAGACCCATCTTCCACCACAACTCAGATCTATCACATACCTCCAAATTTCATATTTTATAACATTAATGCTGCCAAATAACCCATACCAAACTTATTAATTATAAAATCACTCATGTAAGTTGATAACAAAGAGAAGCTTCTCAATAAGTGCTGACTTCTACTTTTAATCTAGTATTTATCATTTCATAGCAAATTTTGGAAAATGTATATAATTTATGTGTAGAAAGTACTTTTAAATTTAAAATGTTGTAATACATTATAAGCTAAATGCTTACGATTCAAATGGATTCTATAGGATGTCCAATTCTCCCTTCTTCTATTTTATGATGATTACCAGTTCCTTTCCCCAAAACAACGGATAAGGGCTATATAATTCTTTCACAGCCTTTTCTACCCTAAAAAGTAGGTACCTATGTGTACATATACACATACATATACACACACATAAGTATCTACTTATTATGTATGTATATATTCAAAGTAAATTGTTAATATCAATAAAAGATAAGCACTGCTTTTATCTATTTTTTCTATTACATTTTCTCATATAATTTTTTCTGTTCTCCCTCATTCTTTGTATAATAGCTGTATATATTCCATTATATGGCATACTAACTAAATAGGATTTTTATTGCCTCTTTTGGTGGTTAGATTTTAGTAGTTTTAGGTTGACAGAAAAAAAAGAAGCAGAGTCTACAGTCATTTATCACATACGTGCTTTGGAAGGATTTCCTCTCAGTCTATGTCTTGACTTTTCACTCTCCTACCAGTTTTTTTGGCAGTGCAGAAGTTTTTTGAGTTGAACGAGATCCAGTTGTAGACTGAATTGCATTCCACCACCTGCCCCCATTCATGAACTAAAGTCCCAACAGCTAGTACTTCAGAATATGACAGCATTTGGAGACAAGGTCTTTACAGAACAATGAGTTAAAATGAAGTCACAAGCCTTAACTAGACCATAATCTGTTAAGACTAGTGTCCTTATATATAGAGAAAATTGGACAGAAATACAATAGAAGGAATGCAATGTAAGAAACTGGTACAAGACTTCCAACCATAAACCAAAAAGAGAGGCCTGGAATAGATCCTTCGCTCATGGCCTACAGAAAGAACTAACATTGTTGACACTTTGGCTTCTAGCCTCCATCACTGAGAGAAAATTCATTTCTGATGTACAGGCCACCCAGTCTAGGGTAACCTTTTAAGTTAGCCCTAGCAAACAAACAAACACCAGTTTATTCAATTTTTCTTTCATGGATCATGCTTTTATTATTATATCTAAATCACCACGAAGCCCAAAGGCAGCTAGATTTTCCCTAAGTTTTCTTTTTCCCTAAGTTTGCTTTAAAAATACTATGAACTCCCTTTTTTCAGGTTGATATATATTTCTACAGGAAAGTTCTTGGAATAAATTTCTGACAACAGAATGTCCAGGTAGAAGGATATACAATTTTTGTCAAATATTTTTCAAACACTCTATCAAAAGACTATAATTGAGCATTCTACCAAGCTTAGTAGTTTTCAAATATTCATTACAATCTCATAGATAAAAATATTTGCATTGGTTCTTATTTCTATTTCTCAAAAAGGAAGGAATTTAAGACTATTTGAAAATACTGACTGGTCATTTTAAGTTTTTTTTTTAAATGAAATCTCTTTATAACTCAATTTTTTATTGTATTTTTCATCTTTGAGTGATTGTTTTCTTCCACAGGTTAATTTTTAATGTTATTAAAACATGTTCCTACTCATAAATTTTAAAACATTGAATCCTTAAAAAGAAAATTGAGGCCAGGTATGGTGGAGCAGTCTATTATCCTAGTGGCTAGGGAGGCTGAGGCAGGAGGATCACGTGTTCAAAGCCAGCCTCAGCAAAAGTGAGGCTCTAAGCAACTCAGTGACACCTTGTCTCTAACTAAAAATACAAAATAGGACTGGGAATATGGCTTAGTGGTCGAGTGCTCCTGAATTTGATCCTTTGGACCACCCTCCCCCCCAAAAAAGAAAAATTGAATTATGACTATGTTTAATTATCATTTGAAAGCATTTATATGTTTTTAAAAGAAAATGTATTATCTGTATTTTAGATGTAACATTTCACATGTGTAAATCTGGTAAGATTAATATTTCTATTAGATTAATATTATTTAGCCTTACTTTAGCCTTGACCTTTTCTGAAAGAAATGTATTAAAATTTCCACAAAGGTGGTAGACATCTCAATTTAGAGTCTTTTGAAGTCTCTTTTGGTGGTGTTGCTAGCAAACGCTCTTTAATTTAAGCCATTATTTTTGTCAACTTTATACTTTAGGTTGACTTTTTTCCCCCAACAAATTTGAAAAGTTTTCCTTTGCATAGCAAAACTTCCACATGGCTTTTGATTTGAGGACCTCCAGAACTCCTATTTTGTTAATTCAGCCCATAGACCCATGTGTGGACAGGACACTCTGCAATTATACAGTACCAACAGTTTTTGTTTTTTTTTTAAGACTGTTAGTTTTGCCTCTCAAATTCTCAGCAGTTTTAGTGTTGTTGTCTTTTTTTGTAATAGGTTCAACAACATATGAAATTGCACCTATTTCACTATTTTTAATTTGCACTATTTTCACTATCAAATTTTGCAATTTAATATGCTTTAGCCTAAATTGTTATTTAACTTTTCTCTTTGCCTACTTCAGAGATCAATTCATACACACACACACATACACACACACACACACACACACACCTTGAGATGTATTTGAGAAAATTTCCCTTTATTTCTCCTTTATAGAAATGTATTATTCTTGAGAATCCGGAAGAAGATGGCGGCGAGGGGAGTGCATTGCCCCCGTGTGCCGCGTCACTGTGTGGGAGAATGACGAGTCAGGATGGCTAAAGGCTATCTTGTTAGGAATTTCCAGCAATAGTGGGGTGCTCCGGAACCTGGAGGAAGGATTTCCATCGCACAAGGATCTGCTACGGGGACTCAAACACGAGAGATTTGTCGCACGGAGGGTAACACTGCTTATTCAGCAAATCGCCCCTCGGCTAGAGTCTGTAGCGCGCGCTGGGAAACGAGGAGATGGCGACGCAGGGATACAGTGCTGCAGTTTCTGCCAGCCGTGCAAGCACCGTAATCAGTGCTGAATTCTGGGTTCAAGACGGGGGAAGGAAGCGGTCCAATTCGATTCTCCACACCGGTCAGACCACAGAGGAGGCCAGCGGCCACCATCTTGGAGAGCTGACGTCACCATCACTGTTTTTGACTGACCGCAGCTCATTCAGCCATAGAACAGGTAATTTCAGGCTGCCATTCGCCTGCGGCTTGCAGACAGATTACTCAGGCTCAGTGCTAAATAACCCGCGGAAACTGCTTCTTGGAGCCTGCTCTTATCAGAGCATACACGGAGCACGGAGCGGCCGAGTTACAGCTCCCGGAACTGCTCTGGCCCAGGGCTAAGGAGCCCGCGGAAACTGCTTCTCGGTCTGGGTCCTGCTGAGTACTGTGGAGGTAAATACCAACCGAGCCTTTGTGGGCAGTGGCAACAGGACTTAGACGGGGCCTGTAAGGGCCGGTCAGGACCCACCCGTTGCTTTGGTCACCCGGCAAAGGGAACGAAATGCTGCCATTAGCATAGGATACCAACATGGCAGAGATCTGATGTCATCAGAAAGCGGCAGAGGAGAGAACTTCATCAATACCAGCGGCGACAGAAACAGTTGGTCTCCTGGTAGGGAGGGTGAGTCACAGACACCTGAGTCTCTCTCGTTTTGTCGTCGAGCCAGAGGGGAGGAGCCGGGCCGCCACCAGTGCCTGGAGCAGGCCCAGCGGCTCGCCGACATGGTGGACGCGTGACCCCAATTGGAGAGGGGGCGGAGCGGAGCCGCCACCCGCGCCCGCAAGGTGGGCAGACCTGCGACCCAGTGGTACACGGGTGTGGTAGGAGGGGCAGGGAAGAGCCGCCACCCGCTCCTGCAAAGTAAGCAGACCTGTGACAGACTGGTGGGTCAGGCCCAGAGGCCTGCCAGCGTGGTACACATGTCACCCCAACTGGAGTAGGGGCAGAGCACAGCCTTCGCCCGCGCCCGGATCAGGCCTTGCCGGTGTGGTGGTCACGTGACCCCAATTGGAGTGGGGGCGGAGCGGAACCACCACCCGTGCCCGCAGGGTGGGCAGACCTGCGACCAACCTGCAGATCAGGCCCAGCGGTCCGCGGGCGTGGTAGGAGGGGCAGGGTAGAGCCGCCACCTTCGCCTGCAAGGTAGGCAGACCTGCGACAGACTGGCGGATCAGGCCTAGCGGCCTGCCGGCGTGGTACACACGTCACCCCAATTGGAGTAGGGGCAGAGCAGAGTCGCCGCCCGTACCAGGAACAGGCCCAGAGACCTGCCGGCGTGGTAGTCACGACACCCCAATTGGAGTAGGGGCAGAGCAGAGCCGCCACCCGTGCCCGCAAGGTAGGCAGACCTGCGACCGACCAGTGGAACAGGCCCAGCGGCCGGCCGGGGTGGTAGGCACGTCACCCCAATTGGAGTAGGAGCAGAGCAGAGCCTTCACCCGCGCCCGGAACAGGCCCAGCGGCTCGCGGGTGTGGTAGACAAGTCACACCAATTGGAGGGGGGGCACAGCAGAGCCGCCGCCCGCGCCTGCAGGGTAGGCAGACCTGCAACCGACCAGCAGATCAGGCCCGGTGGCCTGCCGGCGTGGTACACTCGTCACCCCAATTGGAGTAGGGGCAGAGCAGAGCCGCCGCCCGCACCCGGAACAGGCTCAGTGACCTGCCGGCGTGGTAGTCACGACACCCCAATTGGAGTAAGGGCAGAGCAGAGCCGTCTGCCGCGCCCGGAATAAGCCCAGCGACCCGCCGGCGTGGTAGACACATCACCCCAATTGGAGTAAGGGCAGAGCAGCCGCTGCCCGCGCCTGCAAGGTAGGCAGACCTGCGACCGACCGGCAGAACAGGCCCAGAAGACCGCGGGCGTGGTAGACACCTCACACCAATTGGAGGAGGGGCAGAGCAGAGCCGCCGCCCGCGCCTGCAAGGTAGGCAGACCGCCGCCCGACCCTGCAAGGGAGACTTTTCAAATATACAAGAGCAATATAAATATATAGGGGAAAAAAACATTTCAAAAACACAACAGTTTCACCAAGCAGAAAGAAACACAAGCAGTATGAAAAGACAAGGAAAGAAAGGACCACAAGCAATGCAGGTCAACTCAACTTTAGAAGAGGTAACAGCTGCAGCAGATGGAATGTCAGATAAAGAATTCAGGATATACATGCTTCAGATGATCTGGAGTATCAAGGAAGACATTAGACAGCAAAATCAGACAATGAAAGATCACTTCGACAATGAATTACACAAACAAATCCAGGAAGCAAAGGATCAACTATACAGGGAGATAGAGGTTATAAAAAACAAACAAACAGAAATCCTAGAAATGCAGGAAGCAATAAACCAACTTAAAAACTCAATGGAGAATACTACCAGCAGAGTAGAACACTTAGAAGATAGAACATCAGACAATGAAGACAAAGTATTTGAACTGGAAAAGAACATAGACAGCTCAGCAAGACTCTTAAGAAACCATGAGCAGAACATCCAAGAAATATGGGATAACATTAAGCGACCAAACTTAAGAGTCATTGGGATACAGGAAGGTATAGAACTCCAAACCAAAGGAACGAGCAATCTATTCAATGAAATAATACGAGAAAACTTCCCAGACTTGAAGAATGAGACAGAATCCCAAATCCTAGAAGCCTACAGGATGCTGAATGTGCAAAATCATAAGAGATCCACACCTAGACACATTATAATGAAGATGCCCAACATACAGAATAAGGAGAGAATTTTAAAAGCTACAAGAGAAAGGAAGCAGATTACATTTAGGGGTAAGCCAATCAGGATAACAGCTGATCTTTCAACACAGACTCTGAAAGCTAGAAGATCCTGGAATAACATATTTCAAACACTGAAAGAAAATGGGTTCCAACCAAGAATTGTGTATCCAGCGAAATTAAGCTTCAGGATGGAAAATGAAATTAAAACCTTCCACGATAAACAAAAGTTAAAAGAATTTGCAGCTAGAAAACCATCTCTTCAAAACATCCTCGGCAAAACATTACAGGAAGAGGAAATGGAAAATAACAATGAAAACCAACAGTGGGAGGTAGGACAGTAAAGGGGGGGGGAAATAATCAAAGAGGAAAACAAACCATGTTTAGTAACAGAAATAAACAAATATGGCTGGAAGAACAACCCATATCTCAATAATAACCCTAAATGTTAATGGCTTAAACTCACCAATTAAGAGACACAGGCTAGTAGAATGGATCACAAAACAAGACCCAACAATATGCTGCCTACAGGAGACGCATTTGATAGGAAAAGACATACATAGGCTGAAGGTGAAAGGTTGGGAAAAATCATATCACTCATATGGACTTCGGAAACAAGCAGGAGTGTCCATACTCATATCAAATAAAATAGATTTCAAGCCAAAGTTAATCAAAAGGGATAAAGAGGGACACTACATACTGCTTAAGGGAACCATACACCAACAAGACATAACAATCAT
Source organism: Marmota flaviventris (assembly GCF_047511675.1). NCBI lineage: Eukaryota > Metazoa > Chordata > Mammalia > Rodentia > Sciuridae > Marmota > Marmota flaviventris. Next base: position 43,755,837 of record NC_092500.1, on the reverse strand, counting down.
AAATATATATGCCCCAAACAATGGTGCAGCTATGTTCATCAAACAAACTCTTCTCAAGTTCAAGAGTCTAATAGACCACCATACAGTAATCATGGGAGACTTCAACACACCTCTTTCGCCACTGGACAGATCTTCCAAACAAAAGTTGAATAAGGAAACACTAGAACTCAATAACACAATTAATAACCTAGACTTAATTGACATATATAGAATATACCACCCAACATCAAGCAGTTACACTTTTTTCTCAGCAGCACATGGATCCTTCTCAAAAATAGATCATATATTATGTCACAGGGAAACTCTTAGACAATATAAAGGAGTAGAGATAATACCATGCATCTTATCTGATCATAATGGAATGAAACTGAAAATCAACGATAAAAGAAGGAAGGAAAAAGCATACATCACTTGGAGAATGAACAATAGGTTACTGAATGATCAATGGGTTATAGAAGACATCAAGGAGGAAATTAAAAAATTCTTAGAGATTAATGAAAACACAGACACAACATATCGGAATCTATGGGACACATTGAAAGCAGTTCTAAGAGGAAAATTCATTGCTTGGAGTTCATTCCTTAAAAAAAAACAAAAAAAAAACAAATAAATGATCTCATACTTCATCTCAAAATCCTAGAAAAAGAAGAGCAAAACAACAGCAAAAGAAGTAGAAGGCAAGAAATAATTAAAATCAGAGCTGAAATTAATGAAATCAAAACAAAAGAAACAATTGAAAAAATTGACAAAACTAAAAGTTGGTTCTTTGAAAAAATAAACAAAATCGACAGACCCTTAGCCATGCTAGCGAAGAGAAGAAGAGAGAGAACTCAAATTACTAGCATACGGGATGAAAAAGGCAATATCACAACAGACACTTCAGAAATACAGAAGATAATCAAAAATTATTTTGAATCCTTATACTCCAATAAATTAGAAGATAGTGAAGGCATAGATAAATTTCTTAAGTCATATGATCTGCCCAGATTGAGTCAGGAGGATATAGACAACCTAAACAGACCAATAGCAATTGAGGAAATAGAAGAAACCATCAAAAGACTACCAACTAAGAAAAGCCCAGGACTGGATGGCTATACAGCAGAGTTTTACAAAACCTTTAAAGAGAACTAATACCAATACTTTTCAAGCTACTTCAGGAAATAGAAAAAGAGGGAGAATTTCCAAATTCATTCTATGAGGCCAACATCATCCTGATACCTAAACCAGACAAAGACACTTTAAAGAAAGAAAACTACAGACCAATATCTCTAATGAACCTAGATGCAAAAATCCTCAATAAAATTCTGGCGAATCGGATACAAAAACGTATCAAAAAAATTGTGCACCATGATCAAGTAGGATTCATTCCTGGGATGCAAGGCTGGTTCAATATACGGAAATCAATAAATGTTATTCACCACATCAATAGACTTAAACATAAGAACCATATGATCATCTCGATAGATGCGGAAAAAGCATTTGACAAAGTACAGCATCCCTTTATGTTCAAAGCTCTAGAAAAACTAGGGATAACAGGAACATACCTCAATATTGTAAAAGCAATCTATGCTAAGCCTCAGGCTAGCATCATTCTGAATGGAGAAAAATTGAAGGCATTCCCTCTAAAATCTGGAACAAGACAGGGATGCCCTCTCTCTCCACTTCTGTTCAACATAGTTCTCAAAACACTGGCCAGAGCAATTAGACAGACGAAAGAAATTAAAGGCATAAAAATAGGAAAAGAAGAACTTAAATTATCACTTTTTGCAGAAGACATGATTCTATACCTAGCAGACCCAAAAGGGTCTACAAAGAAACTATTAGAGCTAATAAATGAATTCAGCAAAGTGGCAGGATATAAAATCAACACGCATAAATCAAAGGCATTCCTGTATATCAGCGACAAATCCTCTGAAATGGAAATGAGGACAACCACTCCATTCACAATATCTTCAAAAAAAATAAAATACTTGGGAATCAACCTAACAAAAGAGGTGAAAGACTTATACAATGAAAACTACAGAACCCTAAAGAGAGAAATAGAAGAAGATCTTAGAAGATGGAAAAATATACCCTGTTCATGGATAGGCAGAACTAACATCATCAAAATGGAGATATTACCAAAAGTTCTCTATAGGTTTAATGCAATGCCAATCAAAATCCCAACGGCATTTCTTGTAGAAATAGAGAAAGCAATCATGAAATTCATATGGAAAAATAAACGACCCAGAATAGCAAAAACAATGCTAAGCAGGAAGTGTGAATCAGGCGGTATAGCGATACCAGACTTCAAAATATACTACAGAGCAATAGTAACAAAAACAGCATGGTACTGGTACCAAAACAGGTGGGTGGACCAATGGTACAGAATAGAGGACACAGAAACCAATCCACAAAACTACAACTATCTTATATTTGATAAAGGGGCTAAGAGCATGCAATGGAGGAAGGATAGCATCTTCAACAAATGGTGCTGGGAAAACTGGAAATCCATATGCAACAAAATGAAACTGAATCCCTTTCTCTCGCCATGCACAAAAGTGAATTCAAAATGGATCAAGGAGCTTGATATCAAGTCAGAGACACGCCTTCTGATAGAAGAAAAAGTTGGCTATGATCTACATACGGTGGGGTCAGGCTCCAAATTCCTCAATAGGACACCCATAGCACAAAAGTTAATAAGTAGAATCAACAAATGGGACTTACTCAAACTAAAAAGTTTTTTCTCAGCAAAAGAAACAATAAGAGAGGTAAATAGGGAGCCTACATCCTGGGAACAAATCCTTACTCCTCACACTTCAAATAGAGCCCTAATATCCAGAGTATACAAAGAACTCAAAAAATTAGACAATAAGATAACAAACAACCCAATCAACAAATGGGCCAAAGACCTGAACAGACACTTCTCAGAGGAGGACATACAGTCAATCAACAAGTACATGAAAAAATGCTCACCATCTCTAGCAGTCAGAGAAATGCAAATCAAAACCACCCTAAGATACCATCTCACTCCAGTAAGACTGTCAGCCAGTAGGAAGTCAAACAACAACAAGTGCTGGCGAGGATGTGGGGAAAAGGGTACACTTGTACATTGCTGATGGGACTGCAAATTGGTGCAGCCAATTTGGAAAGCAGTATGGAGATTTCTTGGAAAGCTGGGAATGGAGCCACCATTTGACCCAGCTATTCCCCTTCTTGGTCTATTCCCTAAAGACCTAAAAGTAGCATGCTACAGGGACACTGCTACATCGATGTTCATAGCAGCACAATTTACAATAGCAAGACTGTGGAACCAACCTAGATGCCCTTCAATAGACAAATGGATAAAAAAAATGTGGCATTTATACACAATGGAGTATTACTCTGCATTAAAAATGACAAAATCATAGAATTTGCAGGGAAATGGATGGCATTAGAGCAGATTATGCTAAGTGAAGCTAGCCAATCCCTAAAAATCAAATGCCAAATGTCTTCTTTGATATAAGGAGAGTAACTAAGAACAGAGTAGGGACGAAGAGCAAGAGAAGAAGATTAACATTAAACAGGGATGAGAGGTGGGAGGGAAAGGGAGAGAAAAGGGAAATTGCATGGAAATGGAAGGAGACCCTCAGGGTTATACAAAAGTACATACAAGAGGAAGTGAGGGGAAAGGGAAAAATAACACAAGGGGGAGAAATGAATGACAGTAGAGGGGGTAGAGAGAGAAGAGGGGAGGGGAGGGGAGGTCAGGGGGGATAGTAGAGGATAGGAAAGGCAGCAGAACACAACAGACACTAGTATGGCAATATGTAAATCAATGGATGTGTAACTGATGTGATTCTGCAATCTGTATATGGGGTAAAAATGGGAGTTCATAACCCACTTGAATCAAAGTGTGAAATATGATATATCAAGAAATATGTAATGTTTTGAACAACCAACAATAAAAAATTAAAAATAAAATAAAAAAAGAAATGTATTATTCTTTATCTGATTACTTTTCTATTTTCAATTATAAAATAGTTTGAAATATTCCCTCTCCACATTGTATTATATTCTTCTAGTCTTCCATTTAGATGAGAATTAGAATTTCTTCCTCTGTCCTCTATGTATTTTAACTTTTATATTTTTAATAATTTAGTCTTATTACATTTTGTGTGGTTTCATTAAGTTTATCTTCCAATATATGAATCTCAATTTTTAATGTTTAATTTATATTTCTTCCTTTGAGGGGTATTTTCTTGCTAGTTATTTTCATTTTTTAATGTTATAAGTTTTATTTTAAATATTTTATTGATGTTTAATAACTGTGCATATTTAGGGATGTGATAATTCAATACTTGTATAAAATATGTATCATCAAATCAGGGTAATTAGCATTTCCTTCTCCTTAAAGCACTCTTTCATTTCTTGTACTGGGAACCTTCAAGCTCATCTCTTCGAGTTCTTTATAAAACATAGTAAATTGTCGTGGCCATAGTCACCTGCTGTGCTATAGAACATCAGAACTTGGTTCTCTCCTCTGTTACTGCATTTTGGTACCTAATGTTCAATGTCTGTCTATCCCCATTCCCCTTATCCTTCCTATCCTATAGGATCCACTGTCCACCTTTTCAGTTTTATTTTTTTTTTCTTTCTAAGAGCTCTTGTTTTCTTTGTCAATGTTACCATTTTTTTTGTAGCCACATGTTCCCATTCATAAATTCAAAGGTATCTTTTGTCTGTTTCTATGCAAATTTATATGTGGAATTTCATGATCGTAATATACAAACTCTTTGTGGGTGAGGTTTTTGTATATTGGTTCTGCTGGCTCTTTTTTTAATGCTTTTATTCGTGTGTTATAGTTATATAATAGGGGTGTTTATTTTGACATATTCATACATGTGTGGAATATAATTGACTCCATTTCAATCCCCAGTTCTTCCACTTTCTATCCCCTCCTGCCACCTTATGTTCCTCTTTCTCTATTCTACTGATCTTCTTTCCATTGATTTATTGCTTTTTAAATCAGTGCTTCATAGATATACATAAAAGAGTAATTCACTGTGTTAATATATACATAGCATAATTTGGTCAATTTCATTCCAGAATTCCTCCCTTTTCCCATCCTTCCTCCCTTCCCCTGCATTCCTTTCCTCTACCTACTCTTCACCACTCTATTTTACTTGGATTCCCCATCCCATGTTTTATTTGTTCCCTTATTTTGTTCTAGCTTCTGCATATGAGAGAAAACATTCATTCAACTTTTTAAGTTTTAAGTCTGGCTTATTTTGCTTCAAATATGATGATGTGCAGTTCCATCCATTTACCAACCAATGTCATAATTTCATTCTCATTTATTGCTCAGTAAAACTCCATTGTATAAATTTACCACATTTTCTAGATCCATTCATCTATTAATGGGCACCAGATTGGCTCCATTACATAGAAATTGTGAATTGCCTTGTTATAAACATTGGTGTGCATGTGTCACTATTGTATGCTGTTTTTTGTTATTATTTCTTGGGCAGGGGGGTGTACCACTGAGCCACATTCCCAGCCGTTTCTTGTATTTTATTTAGAGATAGGGTCTTACTGAGTTGCTTAGGGCTTCACTAAGTTGTTGAGGTTTGGCTTTGAACTTGAAATCGTCTTCCCTCAGCCTCCCAAGCCACTGGAATTAAGTGTACACCACTGTCCCTGGCCATTCTGAGTTATTTAAAGAATTTCCATACTTTTTTCCAAAATGGTTGTACTTATTTGCAGTCCCACCAACAATGTATGAGTGTATTTTTCCCCTTGCATCCTGGTCACCACTTACTATTATTTGTATTTTTGATCATTGTCATTCTGGCTGGAGTGAGATGAAATCTCAATATAGGTTTTCATTTATGTGATTGCTAGGAATATTGAACACTTTTTTCATATATTTGTCAGCCATTTGTATTTCTTCTTTTGAGAAATGACTGCTTAGTTATTTTGCTCGATTGGGTTACTTGTTTTTTTAGTATTAAGTTTTATCAGTTTTTTATATATTCTCCCAAAATACAGTGGCCCACCCTTTTATCCCTGAGGTTAGTCCCCAGTATTCTTGAGGGCACATCGGGTTACATTCTATGCAAAAAATATGGAATTTAGATGAACATAAAATACATTGAAGATCAAATTCTAAGCATGATAAGTTTTTAAAAACATGCTTGATTACTTCATTTGTATTTTGCTTTTTATGTTTGAATGAGAATGATGTATGATAAAAATATGAGTATAAATAAGTCCACAACCATTTATAAGACTAAATCTAAAAACCACAGAATAAGTAAGCTGAATTGGCAATTTTCCCCCTTCATGGTTTCTAAAATTATGGCATTTCTTCCAATCATAATATCTTAGAGTAAAATATTACACTGTTACATTATACAATTATATAATATTATATATGTATTACAATATTTTAGCTTATCATTTTGTATGTCTTCTCTATGACTCCATAGGGAATGAATAGATATATTCATTTACATATATGTGTGTGTGTGTGTGTGTGTGTGTATGAAATTTCAATGTCTTTTTATGTTGACAAGTACCAAATTTCCACTGGAGATTTTAGATCAATGTATCAGTGATTTTCAAGGGTCCAAGTATTTCAAAGGCATCCCTAGACCAGACAGCTGGAGCACCATTACTTAGTAACTTCTTAGAATTGCAAATTCTTAACCCGCACCCAGACACACTAAATCTGAAATACTAGGCTGGAAGCCCAACCATCTGCAATCCAATAAATCCTCCAGGTGATTCTCTAACATTTGAGAACCACTGGCTGAGACTATCAGAATTAAGCAATCTTCTTTCTCCTTTTATCTCTTTTCTAATAAGACAAAGTCCCTGTACTCTCCCAGCCAGTCATCCAACCTCTGGTGATAGAGGGAGGTATAAAGCCTCAGATTCCATCATGTTTTAATGCAGCTATCTCTCTCAACAGAGTAAGTATAAGTGCTCTGATCTACCAAATAGTAATGCCCCTTGAAAGGAGAAGCTTTGGAGCTAAATGAAAGAAAAGACCATGACAATATAGAGTAGGGCCAGAAATGTCACCTCCCCTAGTATATGGTAAGCAATGTTTTAAAAATTCACAAATTTATATGTTCCACATGATCTCTTACTCTGACAAAAATCCTACAAGGGAGGTGATATTGTTATGAATTTAATTAAAAATAATTGAGCCTCAGAAGAAACTACATCTTAATATTTACAATTGAATGTGAGCATAATTTAATATTTGGGATTATACTGCTAGGAAAAAATTAAGTAATGCTATGAATATTTGCCTGCGTTGGAACTCAAATATTATTCACATTCTTTATGCTAACTTTCCCCCCTTCTTTTATCCTCTCTGGCTTTGTAGTCAAGCTATTGATAAATGAAGTTACTTTTCTTTGTCTTTTATTAAGACTAACTACATCTCCATGTAGATAAATTGAGATAATTTTGTTGTAAGCAATAGAAATATACTCCGCCTAACTTAGCCAGAAAGAAATTTATTGGAAGGACATGGACCTAGTTCACATAATCAAAGCTGCATTTAAAGAAATATGTTCAAGAAAACAGCCTCAGGCTTGCAGGTGGTGAGAACTAATTGACTTCTTCATGTGCACTTACTTTGTCTTTCTCTGCTCTTGTGTCTCCCTGCTTTTTGTGCCAGGACAGGGAATCTTCACTGACAGCCTCTCCTAGGTCATAACAGAAGGGGAGAAGAAAAGAACATGAGGAAAATCTGGTGTAATGACAAATACCTGTTGAACAATATTTTCTTTCCTTTTTATCCAGCTATAATTTGAGTACTTTTTGTGTGTTTACAAGAACAGATGATGAAATTATACTCTTTTCTTTATTCAATAAACATTATTGCAATCAGATAGCAAGAAAGATGAACAACTTCAGATAAAAGAGGAACGCACCTCAGTGATTTCAGGATCTAAAAGTCTAGTTTACAATGATAATGACATAATAAATCACTGTATTAAATTGATGAATGAAATCAGTTAAATTAATGAGTTAAATAGTGCTCCAAGGGAAGGTTTTATAGTGTTAGGCAGAGAATGTGAGTGTAAGAAACTTCCTGACACAGTTTGTCTAGCAAAGGGTTTTCTAACTAGGAGAGAGCAAACAGAAATTAAACTTTTCTTCAATTTAATGTTATTTCCTAATATTTACTATATTTGATGTAGTAGGCCAGGGAAAGAACATGACTTGATTTCACAAAATTTCTTTCTTTCCAGACTGACCTATAATAGCTGTCATATGCAGTTTAATGATCAACAGAGCAGAATAGGTAACACTGACCAAAAAAGCACATTTCTTGCCCATTACTTTTATAAACTTTAAATCAGGCTTACTTTTATAGTTGCTAGTGGACTCAATCTCTATATTATATAGAGTTTTGACTGATGTTAAATAAATATTAATCCTAGGGAAGGATTTTAGGTAATTTTTGAGACACTACCTCTACTTTTTTCCCACACTTTCTTATCAATTCAGATATTTCTTCCTTATAATTCATCATACCTCACTAATTTGGGTATGTCTTGCTTCCTTCAAATGACCTTATATTTGCTCTTACAATACATATTTAGTAGAAAGTAATAGGTTAAAAGTATAAAGAACATTTCTTTCAATTTCTACAGAGAGCTGATGATCTATTGATAACCGACAGTTTTGCTGTGCTGTAATGTCCTTTTGATCCTGGCTCTGTAGTTTCTTTCAGTCAACAATGTTTTAATGTGATGAAATACACCAGTACCCAGAGAGTTTATTTCTTAGAGGTTTTGTCATTCTTGAAACCCTGTTTGGAAGTCAAGTCTTTTCTTGTAAAGTGACACAGTTCCCTAAGGGAAATAAGTAGGTTATTCTACCAAGGTAAGCACAGAAACTCTAGGAAAAAAAGAAAGAAAAAGAGTACAAGAAGCAAGAGAGGGAAAAAGAATCTCAAAACAATGCAAGAATATCAGACAAAAGTAATATATTATTGATCAAATTTAAAAAAGGATATTAGGAATCAACATAAAATATTCTTCCTCTGAAGCCCAATGCACTAACAGATATAGCTTGAAATAGTGACTGATAAGAGGCAGCAAAGTTTCCTATTTTCTAGGAAGTTCTACTCTATCCAATGCAAAGGGTTAGTCCTGATTGAATAATTAGGTTTCACCAAACAACATTTTTCTCCTATATCTAGTATTATTTACAGGAAAGGTAAAATTAGAAGAAAAGCAAATTATCAGCTTCAGCCAAGAATAATTAGAAGGTGGGAATTATAAACTGACCCAATGAACCAAAGGGTAAACTTTTAACCAGTTTCTCAACATAGAATCCATCACCTGCTAATTTTGAAAATCCCTTAACAAAGAAAAACTCTTCTTTCTAAGGAAGAGAACAAGCCCCAAAGCAAGTACTTATAACGGGAATTCAAGAAAACCAGAAAGAATTGAGAAGAAAAACTCTTAGGTTGTAGCATAAAAAAGGCAAAAGTTCTCTCTGCCAACTTAAGAGATGCCATCAAAATTAAAATAAAAGTAAACAATTAAGCCTCTTTAAATGAATATTTAAGGATAACCAACTACATATACATAAGGAAGGGAATTAAGGAGCTCTATTTATGTTATATAGAGACTAAAGGGATATATATCCCTTATAAAAATGAATAAACATGAAATAATAAAATTTATGTTATAAAATCTGCAGGAAAACAACATAAAAAGGAAACAACATACAGTATGGATATGTAACTTTGAGTTACCCATTTCATAATTCACAGACATGTAGATTATTTGAAACTTTTATTATCACAGAACGCTGTTTCCATGAATATTCACATTCAAATCTGTATGAATGAATATTTTCATTTATTTTGAGTAAAGCTCTAGGACTCAATAACTGAGCTTCATGGGAAGTTTGTATTCAATATTTTAAATTAAATTGGTAAAATACTTTGAAGAACAGATGTATAATTAAATATCTCACCAATAGTATCTGAGTATTCCCATCTTTTACATTATCAGAGATCTGTGGGGTCCCAAATCCCTTTCAAGGGAACACTCCTAACTTCCTTTCACAAGGCCTCACCTCCTAAGGGACCTTAGGAGGTGGGGCCTCCTAGTAGGGAGATCTAAGATTCATTCAAACCACAATACTGAGTAAGAAAGAACATTCCCAGCTATGCTAGGACAGTCCTAGGGAATATATAATTTAGTAAAACAGAGTCCTGCTTTTTAGAATGAAAGCAAGAAACTTCATATCACAGACCTTTTTTCAAGGATACGGGTCAGCTTCATAAAAGACATGGTTGGTTGAACTCTCACCTTCCTCAAAAAAACCAACTTAGGAGAACCATTTCAACGAGGTCTTTGCTGCTAAGCTCCTAATACAAAAAAATCCTCATATCAAATAGTACATTACCAGGGCTACAATGCAATGATAGAATAAGTGTCTTTGGTTTGAGCTGTTACAAACTTCTTGAAATATAATAGACTTCAATTTTATAATTGAACATACTCTGTATAATACACTTTAATTGTTTTTCATACAGAGGTGTCCATTTCATCTGGTAATAGTGAAAATTACTTGAGTCACACACGATGCATATTAAATGAACTGAATAAAGAGATCACAAATCAATAAAAATTATTTTGGATATCATATATACAATTGAGACATGTTAAAATGTTGACGAATATAATCAATTTTTTAATAACTCAAATAAAATGAATAGGCTAACTATTTAGAAAATAAAATCTAAATCTTTGGTTTACCACTCATTGCCAAATTTCATATTTGTAAAATATGAAAATGATCAAAACATCAGAAGAAAATGTTGGTGAATATGTTCACATCAATAAATAGTGAACATTCTAAAATGGAACCAGAAAATGCTGGTATATTAATGATTTATAAATGAAAGACTCTGACTGGCACAATAAATATATAATAAATGAAACTAAATTGCAAACAAAATATAATAAGACCTTTGGAACATCATATGCATATCAAAGAAATGATTAACATATGATTATAAAGTGTTTCAAAAATTACCAATCTAATTTAGAAACATGATAAAAATGGATAAAATAAGAACAAAAACTTCTAACATTAAGACAATTAGTCAATATATAACAGTAGATGTTCATTATTAATACTCTAATAGTAGTAAGTAAAATTGTTAGTAGAAAGAAAAATTAGTACCATCTACTTGGTAGGTATTTTGGCAATTTATCTCAAAATTTAAACTACATAATTTTTTATTCTGTGATCTCATTATATGACTATATTTTAAGGATAATAAACACATTAATAAAAAAGCATATATCACACTATAGTACAGTTTATTATAAAAAGTTAGAATAGAAACCTAATTTCCATGAACAAAGTAACTGATCAAATAATTATGGCATAAACATACCTTAGATACTATGTAGCCACTGTAAATAGACCCTATGTAGGAATTCACAATCTTACTGACAAATTAAGAAAAGAAAACTTGGGCTAGGGTTGTAGCTCAGTGTTGGGGCAGTTACTTAGCATGCATAAGGGTTCATTCCCTAAGCTCCACACCCACCCACAAAAAAATAGAAAAGCAAATAATTACAATGACACATGCATTAATTTCTGCCAAGATTCTGACTTGCTAGTTACTTTTTAGGACCTATGTGTGAAGCTTTTATCTCAGTGTAGTTTTTCTTTTCCTGAGGTTTTAAGCAAACTTCACAGGAAACCCCCCATATTTTGGAGACTGTCCAGATTTCTTTCTAATAAGATAAGTTAAGTGCAGCAAGCTTGTTTCTCTAGTGGCATTTCTATAACCCCTATATCTCACAGGCTTTTCCTACTTCCATCATCCGTGTACATTCATGTACATTCCTACATTCCTACTTCCTACATCCATCAGGAAGGATGTAAAATGTATCAACTCTGAAATTTTCAAAAACCTAAACTGCAATGAGTCTTTTGAAAATTTGGCAATTTTATTCAAGATTTGCAAGTTCACACCAAGAGGTCACATTTTTCAGGATTTGTATCTGAACTTCTTTGTTAAGAAGTGAGAAACTTTCTGTCATACAGAATAGACTGGTCCCCTTTCCTTGTTATCTAGGTATAAATTACCCATTCCCCAAATAGACTTACCTTCTTCAAAAAAAAATCCTCCCATCAAAATTATTTTCTCCATAACAGAAACTATTCTATCAAATGTGAAATTGGTGACTCAAGCTCAAGAAGCTGATAGAGTGTGGATAGCTCATAAAAATGATAAAGGATATTATGAACTTGTTACTCCAACCCTAGACACAAGTCCTTTCTCTCTTGCTTTTCTCGACATAGTTGGAAAAAAGTCAATACTTATCTTTCTGTAGTTCCTGCATTGAGAGGTAACCCTGTGAGATACAAACATAACATTTGTACTTGAGTGGAGATTCTTTTGGGAAAGCAAAGTGATGGGATGGAATGGTACATTAGCCATAATCTCTATCAATTTTTGCTCTTCTTCCTGCTTGAAAAGTAAATGCAAATTCTAGAAGTACAGCATCAACTCCATTTCTAGAAAGATAAAACCCACACACAAATAATGGCAGGTAGAACAGTAGACAGAAAAAAAGCCTCACATTAACCAATTAGCATAATATCTCAGAACTATATAGCCCTGACTTCTTAATGAAGAGGATGAATAAATATATTATAGTCTAAAATCATTTTATCTCAAGAGAGATTGTAGATTTTAATAAATATGTAATGGTTATAATATGACCATTGTATAAAATGCTTGTACTTTTTCTTTCTTCACAATTAAACTTGATAATCCATTTGTGAATATTAGTTTTAACTTAATTTTCCCTTTACATAAGTAAGCAGTCTTATTTTAATAAATGTGCTTACTTATCTATGCCTTAATACTAGCATATAAAGTATTGAAAAACACAACATGAGGTCATATGTAATAATTAAATTATGATGAATTTCATTTTACTCAAAATTCAATGAACTTCAGTGACTTGTACCTCATAAAAATGTTCTCGATAGTGAAAATACTATACACTACTCTGAAATAGCTTTGCAACAGAAGCAACAATAAAACCTAGTTTATTGTAAGATTCTGATGACTTTTTTATCTTTATCTTCTCAAAACCCTAGTAATATGAATTATATTAGGGATATTGTCTCATTTGAAAGTCTGGTATCCTTTTGCCTCTAAGAAAAGAAAAGATCCAGAGTATTCAAAGCAATCCTGAGCAGCAAAAGTATATTTGGAGGCATTATGATACTTAATCTCAAATTATACTAAGAGCTACAGGGATAAAAACAACATGGTATTGGCATAAAAATACATGAAGACCATTGGAATAGACCAGAGGCAGATAAACAAAAGAACACACATACTGCCATCTACTCCTTGACCAAGATGCAGAAAGCATATTTTGGAGAAAAGATGGCCTTTAGAGCAAATGGTGCTGAGAAAACTTGATATCCATATGTACGGAAGTGAAACTAGATCCTATTTATTACCCTGCAAAAAATCAACTCAAAGTGATTAAACACATAGGATTAGAACAGAAACAGTAAAACTGTTAGAATAAAACATGTGAACAGTATTCCAATATGTTGGTGCAGATAACAACTTTCTTAATATGACACCTAAAACTGAATAAATAAAATCAAGAATAAATAGTGGAATAGCATTAGGTTAAGGAGCTTCTCCATAGCAAAGGAAATAATTCAATGTGTGAAGAGAGAGTCTACAAAATGGAAGAAAATCTTTGTCAGCTACTCTCCCAAAAGGGGATTAATAACCAGAATATTTAAAGAAATCTAAAAACTGAACACCAAAAATGCTAAAAGCCCATTCAATAAATGGGCAAAAAACTAAACAGACAGTTCTCAAAAATAGAAATACAAAGGGCCAATAAATATTTGAAAAAATGTTCAATATCCTTAGCAATCAGGGAAAATCAAACTACAATGAGATTTCAGTCATCAAGAATAAAAATAATTATAAATACTGACACTATTTTCGAGGGAGGGATACATTTGTACATTGTTTACGGTACTTCAAATTTATGCAATCACTTTGAAAAGCAGTATAGATATTTCTCAAAAAAATAGAAATGAAGTCATTATATGAACCAGGTATTCCACTCCTTGGTATTTATTCAGAAAACTAAAAACTGCATACATAGTGATATGTGCATACCAATGTTCATATCAGCACAATTTAAAATAGCCAAGTCATGAAACCAGACTAGTACTTACCAGTAGACGAATGGATGAAGAAAATATGGTATATTTATGCCATGGAGTTTTACTCAGCTATGAAGAAATACAAAAAAAATGTAATTTTCTGGTAAATGGAAAAAACTGCAGAATATACTCACTGAAATAAACCAGACTCAGAGTGTCAAAGGTTAGATGTGGTCTCTCATATGTGGAAGCTGGAGAGAAAAAAAGTAATAATAAAAGGAGAGATTTAAAAAATAGATGGACTATCAATAGAGCAGAGACAGGACATCAGGTGTAGGGAAGGTAGGGTAAGGGATAAAACTGGGGAATAAGGTTGACCAAGTTATACTGTGTTTGTGTACACAATGTATATGTATGTATATATGTGTGTATATGTATACATACACACACACACACAAAGATGGATAGGAATGACTATTAGCCATATTCATATGTATATATACACATATACACAGTATATCACAGAATATTCCAATTTTATATATAACACTAATGTACCAATTAAAAAATAAATAAATTAAAGAGAAATAGATTAGAGGGAGGAGTTTAAGGGAGGGAAGAAAGGAGGCAAAGAGGAAGTACTGGGGATTGAAATGGAGCAAACTTTTATGTTCATTATGAATATGTTGAAATGAATCCCATATTATATATAGCCACAATGTTTTAATAAAAACATGAATAATTAGATTCTGCAATCTGTATATGGGGTAAAAATGGGAGCTCATAACCCACTTGAATCAAAGTGTGAAATATGATATATCAAGAACTATGTAATGTTTTGAACAACCAACAATAAAAAATTTAAAAAAAAACATGAATAATTATCAGAACATAAAATTATGTTATAGGCATATATGTGTACGTCATAACAAATCCCACTATTTTCTATAATTATAATACAAATTTATAATTAAAATTTTTAATTAAAAAATATAGCCAGGCATGGGGGCACAGACCTGTAATTCCAGTGACTCAAGAGGGTGAAGTAGGAAGATCAAATTTCAAAGCCAGCTTCAACAATGTAGAGAGGCCCTGTCTCAAAATAAGAAACAAAAAATGGTTTGGGATGTGTCTCTATGTAAGTGCCTCTGGGTTCAATCCAAAATAAATAAATAAATAAAGTTGATGTCACATTGTAAACCAGAATATATAGTAAATTAAGTGAGATATGCAAAGTGTCAACCTTAGGCATTTTATGTCCTTTCATTGTGTGATATGATAATGGTTAATTTTTATTTATTGGTTCTTTCTAGTTATACATAACAGTAGAATTCATTTTTATATAATTGTACAAGCACAAAGAAAGGACATACACAAAATATTTTTAAATAGTAAAGATTTCTTGGGTATAAGTTCCAAAATAGTCTTGAATATACCTTTCCACATTTGCATGCAATAAGGTGGGTGACTATTTTCTCTCTAGAATTAGATACTTGCAAAATAAAATAGTTGTTTGGGATTCTAAAAGGTTGCCTTAGAATATCAAGAACAAATTTTCAACAAATTAGATCATAAATCTTATATTGTAAACCATACTTTTTTAAAAAAACAACTTTTGCAGCAGCACAGTAATATTCCAAGAATGGATCATTAATATGTCAAGAAATATTTGTGGCTGTAAAAATTTTAGAAAGATAAATTAATAGTGATTCAAATTTACTTTAACTATTCAAAAATTTTCAGATTAAAATAATAATAATAAATCTCTTTATGTGGCAATTCAGTTCCAAAACATCAGTGATGACTGATATTTGACTTACCTTTCCACAAGTATGAAATTGAAAATGATATATGAGGTGATTCATTTTGCATGGGAATATAGGCAAAGCAGGACTACATCCTTACTAGAAGCAATAAAATAGAGCTCTGGTTAGGGATACTTTCTCTACTTTTCTTAGGGAAATTGATCTCAAGCAAATCAGTAGCATGACTGAACTATAAAACTGGAGATAAGAATTCTATATTGCAGAAGTAGATGAGATTTTCAGGGCAGGTTCCTGGAAAGAAGAAAATTGAACAGAAGAGCCTCAAGATGGCTAGAAGGGATAACTCTAGGTTTTATTTGGTTGGCAAGTTTACTTCATCACATCAACCTGTCTCTCATAATGAAATATAGATTGTGATTAAAAACATCTAAATATTTTTAAATGTGTGATATAATATAACTGTAGGATATGGACTAAAAGAGGTGCTGACCAAAATAATTTTGGCAAAGATAGGACATTGAGACTGTAAACAAAAGATAATGTAAATAAGTATTTTCCTACATTGTAAAGTTGGTTATAATGGAACAGTTTCAAAATTCTGGAAACATTATACATGTATGCTGAAATTTAATAAACAAGTAAATGGACAGAGCATGGGATGAGCTTGGTTTTGATAAATGGAGAAGAAAACTATAGATAAATCAGGGACAAATGTTAAAGTGAGCCAACTGGTTCTGGAGTATGTTGGAAAAATTAGTATAAACTGGTGCTTAGGTTAATAGATGTAGAGACAAAGAAATGCATACAGGTATCTGTTTATGCATGTAATAGTACACATACATATATGTTCTAGCACTTTTCACAATCAGGGCTGAAAGCAATAACATCTCAAGGATTGTGAACATCCAGACCTTAGAACTTGATTTTTAAACTATTCTTCAATAAAAGGAGCTAAGACTCCTTAACACCAAACTGAGTCTAAAACTTTGACAGGGATTATATACAGAAAGCCTGGAGTATCTTACAGTACCAATAAGTAAGTGCATAAAAAACAAAATGATCATGTCAAGTCAAAAGTTCACCAACAGCCCAAGATGGAACAATTGAAGTAAAAAAATAAATAACATAGTACTGTATCAGAATATAAAGCATAAAGTAAATATTCATGAGAAGGAAGGAAGGAAGGAAGGAAGGAAGGAAGGAAGGAAGGAAGGAAGGAAGGAAGGAAGGAAAGAAAGATTTTCCTTTCAAGTGAAGTGTAACTCCTTATTATTATATGGGTTAAGAGACTTATTTACAAAGAGTAACTATGGAAAAATATGTGTCTGGAGGGAAAAATGTACAGTGGAGAAATCTGATAACTTTTATATAGCTGATCAATATTATATAATCATGTTGACAGCATGCATCTTTCACATGCTATTCTATGATATTCCTTCCCCAAATTCATAACTCTTATGTAAATATATAACCCCATCACATAAATCCCTGTTAAGACACATTCTCCAAAATACCTGATCAGCACCCTTCACAACAGTCAAGTTCATCCAAAAGAGGAAAGCTTGGAAAACTATCATAGTTTAGAGGAAACTATGGATTCCTCAAGGACAATTAAATGCAAGGTAATTCTAGATAAGCTCTTAGGGGAAAATTAATGAAATCTGAGAAGGAGTACCATGCTTTTAAAATGTGAATATTAGAGGAAACTGGGTATGAGGTACATGGGAATTCTTTTTTTCAAATTTACAAGTTTTCTGCAAATAAAAATGGATATGTAACTGGAATAGTGACTGTAGATACTATAGTACACACAGAATAAGACACACCATAGCTGAAAACAAGGAGAGTGAATAATGGCCTAAAAAGCACAATCCACACTTGGGGTCACTTCCTTATTCCCAGTCTGGAATTAGAAAGCCTTTGGAGAGAACAGAAGGATGAATATGAAAGAATCAGACACATATCAAAAATCACCATTTTATGCATATTATACATTTCACAAAGCACTGGAAGAGAAGGACTTAAAGCTCTAAACCTTACAGAAATGATAAGTAACCTGATTTGATCAATGTCTGCTGTATGCTTATGTTGAAATAATCACACCAAATCCATTAATATGCACAATTAATTCATATTAATCAAAAAATAAAATAATATGTTTAAAAATCATTGTTTTAAACTGGAAGAAGCTAATTTGTCAGCAAGATTATTATTTCAACAACTAAATAAGGAATTATAAGCTGTTGAAATGTATTTGTCCTTCCATGCCTGGCTTATTTCATTCAATTCATTGTCCATCTATGTTTCCACAAATAAATGACAAATATTTCATGTCCTTACTCATCTGTGGAGGCTAAAAAATATTACATTGTAAAGAATAGAATAGTTTTCACTGCGGGGGACAAGGGAGAGAGAGAAATTAGACCACAGTTACCAAAACATAGTTAGATAGAAGGAATTGATTCTATCGTTTTATAGCACAACGGGGAAACTATAATCTACAATAGTTCATTATATATTTTTAATGACTAGAAAAGTACATTTTCTCCCAAAAGGAAAAATGATAAATATTTGAGGACATATAAATACTAATTACCCAGAATTGATCAGCGTATGCTTGTATTGCTTATCAAATGGTGCCCTACAAATATATAAGTATGAATATTAAATATGTATAACTATACAATTAAAAGTGAAAAAAACAACTCTGCAATGAGTTAACAAAAGAAGAATTATTTTAGATTTTTGTGGACAATCATGAATTTTCAAATGTTTATCTTCTTACATAGATATAAAGGGGAAAATAGATGTGAAAAAGGGAAATGAGAAGGTACTATAGAATGAGAACACTGTGTCAACCCATCTTTGAGATTCAGTAAAGATCTCTCATATTTGCATGGAAGAACATGCGTTTAGTAACAGATGCATTACATCATTGGTACAAGCAAATAAACATAGTGCAGTGGCTCAGGAAAACAGAATTAAATACACATACCAATATAATTTGAAATAATGGCCTGCTGATATGCAACATCAGGAATCCAAGACAGCAGTAAGGGAAAAATAAAACTGTTTAGAATTATTTTATGTTAAAAGTGAAAAAGTGTGTTAAACTGCAGAACAGTATTTCAGAGTAAGTGAGCATGTATGTGTGTTTACTGAATAACCATAGTAGTTATTTCAGTATACCATCTCTAGGACCCATTGTGTTTCTTTTGAGGGAGATTAGTGCAATGCAATAAATTTCCAATATATTAATATTGCTTTATTTTAATATCATGTTTCCTTATACTTTTAAGTAGCATCATGTTTTGCCACTAATTTAAAAAAAAACTATTTTACATGATTACTTTATGGATATAAAATAATTCCTCCAGGAAGGATCAATAAAAAAATCAAGCGTCTTTGATGTACATCCCATTTTCAAGTAAACTAATGCAAATATGAATCCAGCAAACCTATTTGTACAGGAAATGATAATAACTTTATTTCTCAAACATTCTACTTTCTCTAAATAAACTGAGAAAGTGTTAGAGATGTTGTTAAAGACCAAAAAAAAAAAAAGTTTAATTGGAAGACACTTTTTAAACTGAGGACATTATTAGGAATGTATAGTCAATCCCAACAAGAGACAGTCCTTTCACTAGGACAAAATCAAAGTCCATGGGGAAAAAATTGTTGTTCCAATATCCATACCCATATTAAGACCACATTCTACAGATTTTTTCAATTATTTGAAAAAAGCATTTTTCAGAATACTTTTTCTTAAAAAAATCCTAATTTAACTTTTACATGTAGATGAGAAAATTGTCTCCTGTATATCCCAATAAATTAAGACACTTGTTATTCTATCATTTAAACCAACATTTATGGTATATTTTTAGTCTTATACAAAGACTAGGTTTATTGGGTAACTATTACCAAAGAATCAATCTTTATTTAGAAAGCTGTTTTTATTCACATCACATCTTAAAGGCTGAGAAATAAAAGGCATAAAAATACCAATGACAGATAAAACAGAGAAAATTGCTCTGAACAAACTCTTCTAGAATACTGTGGTGCATATAAATTATAAAACACTAAAACTTGATCAAAAAGGAAAGTCTTTAACTTTCATTTAAATGCATGAACAGATGTGGCAGAACTAATGTCAATGGATAAATGGCCCCAAAATGTGAATATGAGAACAAGATCTCTGAATGTTTTTAAACTCATGCCAGGCATGGCTGGATTCCTCCAACAATAAATGAGTGAAAGACCTAGAGTGCATGTAGGGCAATCGTTTGTCAAGGTTTATAGGACTTTGGCCACCAAAGACCTTATCTGGCTCTGTGGAAATAATTATTATCACTTAAAAATTAATCTGCTGCTTCATAGTCACCTGTGCATATAAAGACGAGTTGAGACTCAATTAAAAAATGCATGTCATGAAAGTCTATTTTGAATTGTCCTATTTTGATTCTTTAAATTTTACATGTTAACCTATATTTTAGCAAAATAGCAAAAAAAAAAAAAACTACAAAATCTACTATCTCAAGAATTCCTTTATAATAGACCTAATGGCTTTTGTGTGTTTATGCATGTTGTATCTTCCAGTAAAATTTCATCATTTACTTAATCTGACCAGATGTTTATTACAGTAATCCCCACTTATCTATAGGGTATAGGTTCCCAGACACTGAGTAGATGTCTGAAAATTCAAATGCTACCAAACTCTGTGCCTGCCATGTTTGTCCCCACAGACAGATAATTATGATAAAGTTTAATTCATAAATTAAGCATAATAAAAGTTTAAATAATGAAGTCAAATTATTATAGTAATATACCACAATAGCAGTTGTTTGACACTTATGAATTGTTTGTTTCCAGAATTTTTCGCTTAATATTTTCAGACTATAGTTGACTAAGCATAAATGAAAATGTTAAAAGTGAAACTGCAGATCAGTAGAAACTACACTGTATAAGAAAGTTGAATTCTATGGAAATACAACTATCACTATGGCATATGTGTTCCCCAAATACTGTAGAATTATTAGAATGGTCCCCAGAGAAAGATATAAAGGTTTTAATTAGTATTACAAACTAAAGCCCTAAAATTTTTAAGAGCAGACAATAGTTATGCTTTATATAATAACAAAGAAATTGTGTATTTAAAGACATTGATTATACTTTCTTGAAAGTGGATAAATGAAAATTATATAGCATTCTTTTTCTTATAAAGCTATTTTATCTAAATCATTTCATTTCATTTCTCTGTCATTCTATGTAATTTTTATTATTGTGCTCAATTATATCACTTTTACTTTATTTACCATAATTATTTCCTTTCTTCCATTTCCAGTATTGTGTTTGTTCATGAATTTATGATCACTTGCCTGGACTAGAATAATCTATGAATTATTCTTCTGCTGATGATTTCACAACATTACAAATGTATACCTTTATACCCAGATGTTAAAGGAAAAGGTGATGTGGAGTTGCAAAAAAAGACAAACTGAAGATATTATAGAATGAACATTCTGCTCATGGTTTCATAACTTTCCGTTTCATCTTCCACATTGATGCCAGATTATCTTTCTAAAATAAAATCTCTAAGAATTATCTGATGACAACAAGCATATTTTCCCAACCTCTCATCCATCTTATCCTAGTTCTGAAGACGTTTTATTCTACCATAACCTTACAGGAAAGCTTACATATAATGAGCATGATGTGTTATTTTTTTTAACTCCATATTCTTAATCATGTTTTTCTCTTCATCTAAAATATCCCTACCTGTATATATTGTCAAACAATATGCCTCTTCCAAATCTTAATAAAAGCTCATATCCCCATGAAACTCACCTTTTTCTGCACATAAAACTGACCTCTTCATTTTGAGTGTGGTTACTGAATTCTATGCATAATTTTTACAGTTTTTATAAACTTCAGTAGCATAACTTTATACTGATCCTTCTATCTTTACCAAGTAGCTCTTTGAAAGAAATACTGGACATCTTTGTCCCTATACCTCTAATTGCAAAACACTTACACAATCCTTAGTGTTTACTGAATTTATGAATAAATTATTGAAAACTGGGATTGCTTGAATTTGAAAACTAATATTTCTCCCACATCATTTTTAAGCAATGAGATATGCTGTTTTCTAATACTAAATGCTAAACATTCTTTTAAGCAATTTACATTTTATTTTATTTCATAGTAGCCTTATAAGGAAAGCACTATTTTAGCATCCATTTTACAGATGATGTAACTCTGAGTTTTTACCAAAATTGCCAAGAGTTATACAAATATTTTTTCCAGGATTTAATTATTTATTTATTTGTTTGTTTGTTTGTTCATTTATTTATTTATTTATTTATGGTGCTGGGGATTGAACTCAAGGGTACTAGTCACTGAGCCAAATCCCCAGCTCTATTTTATTTAGAGACATATCTCACTGAGTTTCAAAGCGCTTTATCATTGCTAAGGCTGGCTTTGAATTCCTGATCCTCCTGTCTCAGCCTTCCTAGCTGCTGGGATTACAGGCATGAACACCAGGCCCAGACTCTAATTTTATAGTCCATGGACTTAACTGTTATATGATGTTTCTTTTGCAAAAGCAGAGATGAAAAATTAGAGATCTACTGTCATGTATAACTAAAAAGAATAAAAAAGAAAAAATAGGGACGAATGAAACCAGATGGTAGATATAAAATCTTATTTCTTTTGAGACCTCAATATAGGGTGCTATTGCCATCAAGCCAGACACTAACAAGATCTCTCCTACATTTCTCTTTGTCCTTATCTTCTTCCATGGTGCTACCCCTCCCTAGAATATGCTCTACAGAAAGAGATATATAAAAAAATGTAATGAACTCTAGGCGGAGAAAAGTAAATCAAAATGAGAAAATACTTGGCAGTTTATACACTGTCAAATTTAAGCCTGAAGTTGTAATATACTTGTATCACCGTGCCACTGGTGTCAAAATGCACAGTGATTTTTTTGCATCAAGTGTAAGAAAAAAAGTTTTAAAAATGATGCTGTGTTTTCTATTTGCTCATCTTTATAGTAAAAGTATTTTTATTTCACCTTTCTATGCTGTAAATGTAGTGTTCACGAGGGCAAATACTCCAGAGTTACAAATAAAATCCTCCCCTCTGCTAACCCCCAAACTACCTTGTTTTATCATTATAAAGCTGAGTCTTTCTGAATAAAATTAAAGGAAAAAGGCAGGCACACAAGGGGGGAAAATGCAAAATAAATAAATAAATAAATAACCTCAGGGCTTGGCATTTGATCTGTAGAAGGGTGGAACAGACAACATCTGGTCTAAGTAGAATAGAACTTCACTGTACAGAAGTGTTTCTAGGGTATATTTCAATTGTGTGTTGTTAAATACAGCTCTTTATAAAGTGACTTTATATGTGGATTCTTAGTATTTTGGGGTGGGGTGCAAACAAGGCATACCTTGTAGAGAAAAACAAAGTTTGAAATAACATACAGAAATATTATAATAATTAAAAAATATGAACTAAAACCAATAATTTTACTTTGCCTAGGTTTATTCCTTCTATAAGTTACTTTTCTTCTCTCTCATTAATACTTAACTATCAAACATATCAAGAAAATCATTATCATGATTTGACATCTGGGTCTGATAGAATACTTTTCAAAATATTACATTTTAATAATTAATAGAAGTAGGAATAATGTTATAATGGAAAATAATTATTTCAGATAATTTAAAGTTAATTTAACCATTATAAACCTCCATATAACAAGTAAATTTTGACACACAGACACCATAAAAGACAAAATATAGTGTCACATCTCTCTTCAGCAAAACAGTATAATACAGGTTATTTGCTGTAACACATTGCCTGATGAATGAAATAGTCTTCTCTATTTAATGACTAACTAGACGAAATCATCATGTTTTCTTTGACCCTTGGATATATACATGGTTTAGTCAGCTTTTTCACTGCTATGACAAAAAGACCTGACAAGAACAACTAAAGAAGAGAAATTTATTTGTGCTCACGGTTTCAAAGGTCTCAATCTATAGACAGCAGGCTGCATTCCTCAAAAGGCTCAAAGTGAGGTACAACATAGTGTTAGAAGAGTGTGGTGGGGGAAAGCAGCTCAGAAGATGACAATAAGAAATCAGAGACTGAGAGGGAGCTCTGTTCCAAAGGACAAAATATCAAACCAAAGGCAAGCCCCCAAAGACCCACCTCATCCAGCCACACCCTACCTGCCTTCAGTTACCTTCAAGTTAATCCCTAATGGGATTAAACACACTGATTAGGTCAAAATTTTTATAACCTTATCATTACATCTCTAAACTTTCTTGCATTATTTCACACATAAGCTTTTAGGGAAACACCTCATACCTAAACTATAACAATACTGCTCACTTATAGATAGTTTAATTTGAGAAAATTCATATAGATATCATCCTTTAAAGATGTATTGTCTCATTGTCTGAGATTTCATTTACATATCCATTTCAGCACCATCATAAGAATATTATTACCTGTTATCTTTGTTATCTGTCACTTTGAGTTCATCTTCTGATTCATTAATAATTGTAATGCATTTTCTCAGCCAATTTTCCTCTCTCTGTCACCAAGAAATAAAATGAAAAATTTCGGATTCTCATTGTGTTCAATGATACTGTAGAGATTGTGTCCCCAGACTTCTTTTATACATTTCTCAAAGATAATGTAATATCTGGGCAACAGAATAAGGAAACAGGGGATAATAATTTATTCACTATTACTTTATCCTTCAAAATTAACTGTAGCATAAGTAAACTTTTTCTTAAAGAGCAATGTAACAAAAATTTTATTCTTATAGGTCACATGTTCTCAGTTGCAACAACTCAACTCTGCAACTGAAACAGTAACAGCTCTGTACAATATATAAATAAATACGACTATTTCCCAATAAAACTATCTGCTAAAATCTGTATCAGAGGTCTCCAGAGAAACTGAATCAATTGAGTGTCTGAGTATACACATATATTGTACATGTATACTCAGATATAATCTATTGGAAATGTATATTAAAATACTACCTAAAGAACTGGGATTTGGCTCACTTGAAATGGGAGGGTGAGAAACACAGACCCAAGAGAATCAATGGTATAGTTCAAGTTTGAGTCTAAGTCTAAAGGCAGGAGAAGATTGATATCCCAGCTCAAAGGCAAGCGTAATTGAGGCCTTCAAGAGATTGGATGAAGCACACCCACATTCAGGAGTACAAACTGTTTAAGTCACTCTACCATTTAAATGTTAATATCATCCAGAAACATCTTGTCACACACACACAAAATTACTCATGACAAAACATCTGGATACCCTATATCCTGGTCAAGTTAACACACAATTTAATGATCACAAATCCACCCTTGTCAACTTCATCCTAAAAGGCATATCTTTAAACCATATTTAATTTCCCAAAACACAGTAATAATGTCATCATTTCACTTAACATGATATAACTACCTTGCGTGATACAACTGTTCTGCCCAACATGGTATAACCAAAAAAACACAAATCCCTAGATATACTCAATGCACTCATTAAATAGACATTTCATTATATTTTAAGACAATGATATTTTCACTTTTTTCTTTGAATTACTTATAAATAAAAATACAAAGTGTCAATTTTATTAAAGTTGGAGACACTAACAGATGAAATTCAAATATAAAATTTACTTCATGGACTGGGAACATAGCTCAGATATAGAGCATCATTAAGCCCCATGTTCAATCCCTAGCACTGAGAAGAAATAAAACAATTCAAAAATCACTGCAGACCATGATAGTGTGTTAAATATTAAAGATATCCTAAGTACATTTCATTGTGCTTAGTAACAATGATGGCACACATATTTATTATGATTGCAAATTTTCCATAATAGTCAATGTCTAGGCACATCAAGTTAAGTAAGAACCACACTACAAAAAAACTCCTGAAGGTTATATAAGAGATTTATTCATATTGAAGGCTCAGGATGTGGCTCAGTAGTTAAGCACCCCAGGTTTTAAACCCTAGTACCCGTCCCACCCAAAAAAGAGATTTATACTCATATTGACTAAAATAAATTTTTATTAGCAAGGAAAACTTACTAAGAAATCAGTGGGAAAGTATATGATAATATTAATACAGACTGATGATTGATTCATCATTATCAAATAATGATAAAGCAAGATAGCTAAGAAGAGTGTTTTCAAGAAAATATAAAAATGTAAGGCTAGAAGGCAAAAAATAATCTCTGAGAATGGGAAAAATCAAAGATTCTACAACTCCTAAAATTTATCCAAAAGAAAGTCACCACATTATAGCAATATTTTCATGGTAACGTTTATAATAGCACAATTCATAACATCCCAGTTAAAAATGAGCCTAGCTGTCAGTCAACAGATAGATTTTAAAAATGTAGTACAAATACATGATGGAGTTTTATTTAGCCATTAAAAATAGTATCATTTAGAGAAAATAGATGGAACAGGAGAGCATCATTTTAAGTGATATAAGCCAGACTCAAAAAGTTCTATGTTTTCTCTCCTTTGTGAATGCTAGGAAGAAAAAAACAATCTTATGAAAATAGAAGGGAAACCAGTAGAAGTAGAGGAAGACCAGTATGGTGGGGTATAGGGATTAGAGTGAGACATGAGGGGAGGGAAAATGATGTACTGGGGGAAAAAAAAACTTGATCAAATTATTTGCATGTATGAATACATCACAATAAATCCCTTTATTATGACTAATTATAATGCACCAATTTAAAAAAATTCTAAAAAAATTTCCTTTAAGAACTGAAAGCAATTGTCAGGCTCAACACAAATGAAGTAAAAGAACAATTAAAATGATGTGAGGTTACCTCCCAAAAGAGAAAACAGAATTACTTTAATAAAATATATTAGTGATTAATCAATGAGAGATTCTGAGATACTCTCATGTTAGCACCTAAATTTACTCTTAATTTACATTCACCAAGATTTTTGTAAGAAAATTAATCTCTCACTTGGTGGCATTCACCAGATGCCTATCTGTGAAACATAAGAAGTAAAAGCAGCCCACCCACCAGTTTAACAGCTTGACTTAAGAAAATATGAGACAGCTCTTGATCTGAGAAGACAAACAGAAACAATCTTAATGGCCATTAGTCAAATTAGAAAAAAGTATCTTCAATTAATTACATGAATTCTTCCTTAAAACTTGAAGGCAAAGAGCTATGAAAAAAGAAGAAGAAGAAGAAAGAAAGATACTTAATTTTACACCAAACTACAAAAAATCAACTTGGCAAAAAGTTTGTAAAAATGATACCACTTTTGGGCAGTAAGGAATTCTGGGTGAAGATCTGATTCTTAAAACAAACAACAAAAAAATGCATTCCTAAATTAAGTAGGTGATCGTTTTGTGGAGTAGATGGTTTGTTAATCTGAAAAATGCTGCTTTTGAATCTCTAGTGTAAAAATTAAAAGAGCACATTATGTAAAGTGTTGAATAAGCTGTATTTCACGTCCTCAGTCACACGACTTTCATTTAGTAGATCAAAATCTCAAATTGTCATAAATAACAAAATTTTAAAAATTTTCTTGATTTCAAGAATTAGTAGGGAAAATGCAAATCATAAATTTATTTTAGACTTGCAATTTTAGCATGACACCTTATTCTAATATCAAATTGTGGCACCTCTGAATCTAATGCAAACCATGATAATCAGTATTTTTTTTCTTAATGTAAATTCAGAAAAATAGATTTAACCAGGGGATGATTTGGAAGCTTCAAGCTAGTTATGCCTGAAACTCATAAGCCTTTTTGTGACATAAATCATAGCCTGGTGCTGGATGTGATGGTGCACACCAATAATCCCACCAACTTTGGAGGTTGAGGCAGGAGGATTGGGAGTTCCAAGCTTGACTCAGCAACTCATAAAATACAAAAATGGGCTGGGATGTGGCCCAATGGTTAAGTGCCCCTGGGTTTAATCCCGGTACCAAAAATAAATAAATAAACAAAAAATAGTCTGATGAAATTATTGTTTATAAGGTGATATAACAAAATGTTTACTGCTTCTTTGATTTACTATTCTTATCCTACAATGCCTGGGTAAGTTAAGAAAAATAAAGTTTTAATGAGTAGTGTCTCAGTGAAAGTAGACTTCATAGGAGTCAAAAATCTCCAGATAAATTAAAACTTTTAACTAAAAATAAATTGATATTTTTAACTTATTGTTACACACAAGCAACATACTTCCATGTTAGGCAAGCTAATGATAATACAGCTTATATTCAGGAGCTGAACAGTCTTCTTAAACCTAAAGTATGTGGGTGCTTCAAAATGCATTTGGGAGGGGGCTGGGGTTGTAGCTCAGTGGTAGAGCACCTACTTGGCATGTGTGAGGCCTTGGGTTTGATTCTCAGCACTGCATATAAATAAATAAAATAAAGGTCAATTGAAAACTAAAAAAAAAAAAAAAATCACTAGGGAGGATAGCAGATTAGTTTGTGAAAAGAAAACCCTGAGACATCCCACGTAGGAACCAACATTTGAGCTTCGTGGAAAATATATAAGAATTAACTGGATGGAACAGATTTCTGACAGTTCAATTTATGAGAATTTTGTTTCGAAAGAAATATTTGGAAATATGAATTTGTTTGTGTTTTACAAAAGTTAACACACCTTCCTGTCCAAAGTTGCGTGGTAAATTAATGAAAGAAATATGATAATCATTTGACTCTTGGATCTATCCCTAATGCACTGTGATGTTATCATTCTATTTTATATAAACACACAAAAAATGAGACTCCTAAAATATGTGTTCTGTGGACTTGCTTTCTTTAAATAAAAAATTTAAAATGTTCTCCTCTTTGAAATAGTTGATTCTCTCAATGAATCAATTATAATCATTGAATGAGAAGAGAAAAATAGCTGCCAATTGAAATTTTCAATATATTATTTTCACTTTCCATAGTATGCACACTAAATATTTTAAAATATTTTTTGAAGATTATATATGAAGACACAATCCACCTTACTTGCATTGTATTGAGAAAAATGAATAATGAAAATTTTCTAGTTTTTAGATTTTATTTTGAAACCAGTTGTAAATAAAACTATCAACAATATTGGTTGAAAGATAACAAAAAAAGTTATTTTTAACCTTTTTTGATGGTATGTTATTTAACATAGATGGTTTCAGTACATTGCAAACAAAGTAAGGTAATCTAGTTAATAATAACAAGGTAGAAGAGGAGACAAGATAACAATTTTTTGTTATCACAACAGTGTTCCTTTTAAAGGGCAAATGAAATAAAATATTGGTGGGGAATTCAAATCAAGCCAAGATTCTGTTTATTTGATTAATTTCTGTTTGTAAATATTATGAAGAAAATCTTAGGTGATTTTTCTTGCTTACCTAAATTGAGGATTTGAGTTCCAGCTCTCACAATAAATACAAGGATTTTACAGGGCAGAAAACAACCTAATATTTTTTGTCAAAATCAGTGAAGAAAGTTTCCCATGAAAATTTGTCAAAAACATATTACATAAGCCAATCTCTACAAAGAACTGGTATCCACTATCAAGCTCTTTTAATTCCTTAGGATTTAAATTATGGTCCCCAGCACACATGGAAGTCTATTAGAAATTCAGAAATCCAGTCCCACTCCAGGCCCACAAAATTATGATCTATGTTACAAAAGATTATCTGAGTGGTTCACAGGCATGGTTTAAGAAGTACTGCTTTAAGCTAAATTTGGAGAAGGGCTGAAGGCAAAGAAGTGAGTGGAAATGATTATATTTGTATAAGTATTTTCTCACCTTATAGACATGTCATACTATAAACAATATTATATACTACTGTCCATCAGGCATTGTGTGAAGATTTATATTTATTGTGAAGTTTAAAATTCACAAGTCTGTTTGAATTGTTATTGATATTTTACAATGAAAAAATAGATTTACATAAGTTATGTAATGAGTTGGCAAGTTCATACAGATAGTAACTGGTAGGAGGCAGTCTAACTCAGAAAACTGTGCACTTAATCACCAAGTTATATGGCCTAGCATATGGCTAAAGGGAGATTCCAACTTGTATGAAGATATGATGCCAATTTTTCAATAGAAAACATAAATTGTACAACTATAGCCCCTAGATTTTAAAAAATGTAGTACATGAATCTCACTCTAAGCTTTCAAAAATGCTTCATTTCTGCCAAATGGTGGCTTTTAAATGAAAAACATGCAAACAGAAAAGCTAGATTTGGTGCACTACTGGCTACTCCTCAGCCAGATAAATTTAACTTAATTCTCATGAAAACATAAGAGTGAGATATGGAGAATGAATTTTAAAACCAAGAGTTCCTATATATTTCACTTATTTGTACTTGTTTGGAAAGATGCACGTCTCTCTTTTATTCTGCAAAGTATTGAATCAGAAAGCTATGAATTGGTATTTGTTTTCATTTCTCTTTCTTTAGCTCCAGCCATATTTTGATAAATCATGAGGATAAAAACAAGACTTCTATTTCACCATAGTTGTGATAAAGATTCAAAGATAAACAAAAAAATCAAGGAATACTGCAGTGATTTTCTTAAACACAGAATCATAGCCAATGCATCAAAAAACAGCTGACATTTACTGAACCCTTTTACATGTATGGCACTATCACAAGATGTTTACTAATATAATTTAACCATAAAATAAATTCAAATGAGGAAAGAACCATTAAGTGTTGGCTACAGGAACTGAACCTAGGTAGATTGGCTCTAATTGTCACTATTCATGTTATATAACTTTAGGAAAAGGTTCCATTCTGATATTCTGTTTTTAAGACTAAAATATACACATAAATTTTATCTTTGAACTCTTCTAGAGATGTACATAATCATCTCATACTGACTTAATGGTTTTATAAGTGAGATAAATATGCTAGGTTTACTTGATCAATATATATGAATTGTGCCTTCAGTGCCTAGTTTCTAGATTTTTCATTTTAAAAAAGATAAAGTATACTGTAATTTGTTTCCTTGCCCCATCTAGTGGATTTAAATGACAACTGCGGCAGTACTATAAATAATTACAAGTCAATCATATAAATCAAATTTTCAAACGTATGTGGGGAACTGTTCCTAAGATGATATTTCGAATTATCCTACAATAGTGCACGTAATTATTATTTTTCGGAGGAAATCAATTAAACATAGGTTTTAAATCCATTAGCGAATGTTTAAATGTATAAATAACATAACGTAAAACATCATCCTTGCAACCTTTTCACACGTAGAGATGCAGACAGACTGATCATTTCTTCCCATTCATTTTCATAAACTCAAACGCTCCCCAGGCAGCTGCGCGTCAGAAGCGCGGCGTCTGCGCAGAGTCAGTGCGCAAGCGCGCGAGGGACGGAAGCTAGTAGGCGGGGCTAGGCCCGATCCGAGAGCGGAAGAGGCCCGGGCGGCTGACTGAGGCTCCGCGACTGTCTGGCGGCGAGTCTAGGCCCAGGGGCTGCCCAGAGCTCGGAGTCCTAGAGAGCCAAAACGAACGGAAAGACTTGGAGTTCCGGAGCAGTCTTCGCTGCCGCCACCGCTTCTGCTGCTATCGTCTCCACCGCCTCCGCTGCCGGAGTACGCGGCCCTGAGAGGCCCCAGGCCTAGGCGCGGCCCGCGGAGCCCGACGTGTTGCTGCCGTGAGTAAAACGAGCGCCCTCTCCACAGTCGTTTACAAATTAAAATGGAGGAAATTTCGTTGGCTAACCTGGATACTAACAAGCTAGAGGCCATCGCTCAGGAGATATATGTAGATCTGATAGAGGATTCTTGTTTGGGATTCTGCTTTGAGGTGCACCGGGCAGTCAAGTGTGGCTACTTCTACCTGGAGTTCGCAGAGACTGGTAGCGTGAAGGATTTTGGCATTCAGCCAGTGGAAGACAAAGGAGCATGCCGCCTCCCGCTTTGCTCCCTTCCTGGAGAACCTGGGAATGGGCCTGATCAGCAGCTGCAGCGCTCACCTCCGGAATTCCAGTAGCTGCAACATGAGAGAGTCTTGAGAGTGACCAGGACAATAATATAGACTGGTCCTGTGGCTTGGAGGAATAAGTTAAGTAGGGAAAAAAAAAAAAAATTCATACAAAAGTCCCAGTTCCCCTTGAAGATCCTAGCATTTAAAACCCCAAAGTGGAGAATTTAGAAATTTGGATCCTTTTTTAAGTGTACCTGGGATCAGCTCTGAAACCCTGAGAAGGAGAAGGTGCAAGTCTGGGCACCATGCAACTTGTGTTGATCTCTAAACACACCTGGATGTACACAAGATCCCTGTATTGCCCTCAGTCACAGGTGAGCAGTTGTTGGCCCAGCATATAAAATCCTTTTGTTCCTCAAGACTGTCTTGCCTGTTTGATGTCCGGGGTTTCCTGGACAGTTAAGACATTATTGATGGTCAGACCATAGTCAGTGGGACTGCTCATCTGGTGTCTGACCCCTTGATTTGGGCTTTTCTGATGCAAATGAAAGGAGAACTGGATACTAACATTATCAGTATGGACAACCAAGAAAAAGAATCTCAGTTGAATTTGGTAGGGAAGCTCTGTGGCCTTGACTGCAAGAAGAGAAAATTCAAAACCACCTGTTTTCCAAAGGTCTGGCATTTGCAATGATTTCAGCGGACAAAGCTTATCCTGCAGCTGAGCAGAGCCCTCTTTCTTTTACCCCCCACCCAGTGACATAGGTTTGGGGAAGAGCAATTTGGTTGTCCAGTCAGGCTGAGGATTCAGTTGTGAGCCTGTGGGGAGGTAGTAGGTACCTTTGCAAGTATGCACCATCTCAAAACTGGAAGATTATTATCTGGACGGATTGTGCTGTGGACATAAGTTTGGTTAGGTAGTCCTTTCCTACTCTTCTTGGTTAAGTAGCAAGTCCATGGTTCTGACTTGGTTAATATGCCAGGTAACTACTTGCCTCCTACTCCAGGTTTGGGACTGAACTGTAGAAGAGCGTCATGGCTGTGCAAGAGGCTGTTTGAAAACCGAGACCAGAAAGGACCTCTTCCAGCTGCCTCAAAAATGTGAATGGGTTATTGCTAAGAGCTAAGGAGCAGGACTGGGTAATCTCTCATCTGACCATGTGCAAAATCTTGTTGAATGCCCCTGTTCCTTTAGTTGGGCAGTCAGCTCTGCTATGGTGAACATCCAGTCACCACCTTCTCTGCCTCTCACAAGGAAGCAGTCCTTTCCACTTTGTCCCCTTTGGACCTTCTTGACAGCAAAAGCTGTTGTTTTGTTGTTTAAAGATAGGAAAGGACCTCCAGAACCCCCTGTCTTTAGGGAATTAGATAGGGGAGGATGGGAAGTAAGAGCTGCATATCAAAACTGCCTTCTATTTTACTCCCGGGGCAAGGGTTTATAAAGTATAGGAGGGTGGGAGTCCTGAGGTGAGCAGAACGGTGCTGCTTTATTTGAAATGTTTTCTTACCTCATTCTGTGCCCCACTAACAGAGCCCAGCCTCATCTGTCTGGCTTGGGTCCATGTTCCTGTCCACTGCTCCACTGCCTATCTGGTGCAGCTCATGATTCCAGGTGCTGCTTGCCATGCCAGCTTCTACATTGACCGATTTCAGTTCATCTCTCTAATTCTCCTGCTTCTGAAGTCTGCCCATTTTTCTTTTTCTTGATCTCTTAAGTTTATATGTTGTTTCTTTTACTTTCTCCTGTTTTCGTGGAAGACACAGAAGAGACCCTTTCTTTAAAACTCCCTCTATTTTGATCGGAATCAAAAGAGAACATAATTTTTTGTATTTACAACGCAATGCCATGCCTAAGCATTTCACTATAGGACTGCCTTGCTAGTATGCCCACTGCTTTGTCTTCATGAGTTATTAACTTCCCACCTCCACTTGGATACTGCCTCTTAGGACCTCAGCAGAACAATGAAGGCTGACTGACACAGGGATGGAGTTGGTCCTGATTTTCTTTCTTTAACCCTTCCTGTGTATGTATCTCCCTTATCCCAGAAGAACTTGAACCTTATAGAGTTAAGGAAACCACAATAATTGGAACTTGAGACTCTTGCTTTCTTCCCTTGGAATTGCCCTGATAGGGATTGGGACCTAGTTATAGACTGATCTTTATTCAATAATGGTGAATATTCAAAAAAATTAGATGGCAGGAGTAAAGGAATCTGGAGTTATCTTTGCCCTTGACTTTTTGTGGACATCTCCTAAGAAAATGCAGAGGGAAAGGAGGGTCTAAGTGAGACTCTGGCCTATTTCCAAACTGTTTTGGAAACAAGATGAATATAAGGGAGAAAGGCAGTGATCCACTCACTCTTCCTTTAGGTAGGGAACTCAGATCCTGACTTTACTATTTCCTTTCTAGCTTTTTGTGGTTATAGGAGGAAGATGTGGGAAGTAGTTTTGAGTAATGGTTTGTTCACATTTACTTCCTTCTGTTTTTTTCCTTGTCCCCACTACCACCATAAGGGGAATAGCCCCCTGCCCTGGATAGGTATAAAGTGGGCTCAGTCCAGCAGGTGCCCTGAGGGGATAAACTACTTTTTAGGGAAATAATGTCCCCTACCATATAGTTGACAGTGGCTAGGAACTCTCCCTTTCCCTACCTTCCTTCCCTGTAACAGCAGAATTCCTATTCTTCCCTCTTAATTAATTGTATTGATCACCCTGCAATCCTGTTATGTATCTGAGTGTGTGTGTGTGTGTATGTATGTGTATGTATGGGGGAAAGGGGTTCTTTAAAATTTCTGTGGTTTGTGGCTTTTTCTTCCATACATTAGTTCCCACCACCGCATGCCCAGGGGCCACACTGCCTGGCATTATCGCATGCTGGGATCATTGGGGAGGGTAGTGACAAACTCACCACTGTCCTTTGTTTCGGAGATTCTTATTTTTGCATAAGTAATCCATCCTATACAGATAGCTGATTAATTCTCTGTGTTCCCTTTACCCCTATGGCTGCTGGTGTAAATAATCTGCATCTCCCCATTGCTAAACAGTAATAATAAACAAAATTTTAAAAAATGACTAGTTGGGCTCTGTTTATTTTTTTAAATTGTATTTTTTTCAGATATTGACATAGCAAAGTAAATGTTGAATAACTTTTGAAACAGTTCTTCCCTGAATGGAGTTGTATCAGAATAGAGGAACATGGTTCATCCTTCAGTATCAATCTAATCCTGCAAACTTAGCTCTCTGTAACATCTAGTGAAAGAAACAAACTGGATAACAGTTTTCCATTTTTCCTTTTCCATATAAGGCAAGACTGTGGTAAAATAAATACAATCCAGACCTGTTGCTAAAAGTTCACTGTGATAGTTCAATTTGAACAGAACTCAGATATTTTAATATATATATTTACCATCATTTCAGCTAATCTCTTGCTTTCAAAAGGCAAATGGTTTGTTCATAGCAGATGTTCTTGCCATTCTAAAGACAACATTTTTCCCATTTTTTAAAATCCCATTTTTTAAACATGCTTTTAAGTTTTTCATTTTGTTAAAGTAATTCCAAGGTTTTTCATTTAACTCAATCAAGAGTTTCAATGTTTCTAACAATTGTATATAATGCTTCTTAGTACCTTTCAAGATGACTTTTTTCTTTTTCTCTCCTTTTTTTTTTTCCTAAATGTCCTAATTCATTAAACAATTGCGAATTAGAAATAGTTTTTAGAGGAATGAAATTGTCATGGAAATGGAACCAGAGAAGAAACTCTGGCTCAGTAGTATTACTCAGGGAAACTTGTAGATATGTAAATGGTATCTACTCTTATTTCCTTCTAAGAGGGAAATTTAAATGTCATTGCCCAGTTTAAACATAAGACAAGGGTAGTGATAATTTGAGAAAATAAAATTTTGACTTCTGAAAGAGGACATAGTGCAACTATAAATCATAGCAAGATAAGTTCTTAAAATTTCATCAGTATTAATCATTTTTGAGTTCACTATAGGGATCTACTCTCAACTAGCATTCAAATGCAGCTAAGGCAAAGTATTGTAGATTCGATTTTCTAGGTTATAACCTTATAATTCCTCATGTCCAACTTCCTAGGTTTAGCATCCTAACTACACACCAGTTGAGGAACCTGATGAATGGTTACTTGATAGTTACAAAGATAAAAGAAGTGTGCTGAAGTAATTAAGGATTCAGGAAGAACTTATTTTTCATGTATTTATAGTTAATAACATTCCTTTCTGCTAGAATCTTCTTGAGTTGTTTTTTAAAATTGTTTCCTATAAATTTTCAGAAAGGTGTTTAATGAAATGACAGCATGAATTTGGTGAAAGCACATTTACTAAATATCTTTTCACACTAGTGTTCAAAATGGTAATGGTTAGCAAAATATCTGTTCTCAGGTCACCTTGAGATAACATTAGACTTTGGAAGATTAACTCATGTAGAGAGTATAAACTCTTGGATTCTTATTAATGTTCCAAAAGATGCCCTTGGTGTTGATTTTGGAAAATCTCTAAATGATGGGCTTATTTGAAAATGGCTTGTGGATAAACCCTTAAATCCTTAGAGTTTTGATTTTGTTTATTCATTTTTAAAATTTATATCATTTATTCATTTCCATTCCTATTACTTGAGCCATATTTAAGATATGTGGACTAAAATAAATATTAAATTACTTTTAGGAATAAAAGTTCAGCAGTAGTGACTTGCCCAATAGTAATAGGAACAAAAATAGAATACTGGTGTTGTGAGCCTTAGGCTTTTTCTTGAAACCATATAAATATGAATTTAATGAATGAAAACTAAGAAGACTGCATGAGAATAAAAAAATTATTGTATTCATGAACAATTTCAAAGCAATGAGTTTGAAAATGATATAACTCCTCAAAAATGACTTAAGGAATGTGTAATATTTTTAGATAAATGAGCATCTAAAATTCCAAGAGAACCTATCCCCTCATTACACCTTCAAAGGGGTTAAAAAACAACAGAATTTTACGGTAACAGCAAACCACCATCTAAAAAAGCATATAGGACAAATTTAGACGATAAAAATGAGGTTAGCAAACCAACTTTTAACATGCCCAAAGTAAACATCATAAAGTTAATCATGGGAGAGAAAGATTAAAAAATGATATTACTATTAGAGAAAAAATGGAAATGTCAATAGATAGAGAAAATAGTGAAATTTAATGCCCACTATTGATTATTTAAAGACTAACAATATAGAGGCAAAAGACCACAGTTGAAGGATATGTATAAAAATCTACAAAAGTTATGCTTAATAAAAGTTTCTAGGAAGCATTTTAAAAGCAGGAATGGATGAAAAAAATTCTCATTGACCTTATTTATATGAATACTTTTATAATCACTATAGATATACCATTGGAAATATTAAGATAATGCAGTAGGGATATGGATGTGGCTCAAGTGGTAGCGCGCTCACCTATCATGCGTGAAGCACTGGGTTCGATTCTCAGCACCACATAGAAACAAAATAAAGATATTGTGTTCACCTAAAACTATTTAAAAAAAAAAAAGATAATGCAGTAAAGTTGCTGAATAAAGCTCAGTACCCAAAATCAGAATTTTGGCATCTTAAAAATGTTATATTTGGGAACTAATACAATAAAGTATAATTGTCCTATGAAATGATCTAAAAGAAAAAGATATAAATGCTATAAATATCCCAAATCAACAGAGAAGGGTAGGATGTTAATAAAAAATATAATATCCTTGAAGCAATGTATGAATTGAAAATAATCTTGACTAAGATGCAAATTGACATTTTCATGAACCCTGACAAACTAAGATTTATGTGAAAGCTAGATATAAGAATATGAAATTTCTTTTGTGAAAAACGTCTTACATGTGACTTTGATATAGAAACATGCACATTGATGTTATTCTGATAAATAATTAAATTGGTATTATAATCAGTGGATCATTAACTAATATTCTGGAACATTATCAATGAATGAAAGTGTGCTCTAGATACAAAAATTCATTCTCATGAGGATTAAAGATAACTTGAAAAAGGTAAAATTTTGAAACTTATGTTTATATTTGCGTGTAAGGAAAGAATTGAAAGTATCAAACACCCAAATCATTGTAACACTGGACCATCATAAAATTAAAGCTTTGCTTATTAAGTCATAGAAATAAGCAAATAATCCGATATGCTAGTAGTTTTGTAGTTCTTCCAAGTGATAAAGATTTACTTAAATATATAGTCAACACATGCACAAAATGGAAGAACAGCTCATGCTTAGAAGGAAAAAATCTAGATGGCCCAGAAAGATGTGAAAAGTTCTTTTAGATTCAGAAAAATACAAAATAAAAACAAATGACATGCCAGTTTACACAATTCAATATGGTTAAAATAAAAAATGATAATGAATTTTGAAAACCATATGGAGCAATGAAAACACATTGCTGGTACACTGCAAATTGGGAAAAGGTTTTGGAAAGCAAGTTTGAAATACCTATGGCAGTTGAAAGCAAGTATAACCAATATTTCCACATCATGTAGCATTGTGTATAATATGAAAATATTAAAAATGCATACTCACTAAATAGAAGTAAAAATAAATTAATTGCACAAATGAAATCTTTAGTATATAAACATTTTTATAATTTGCTGTTTTTTATTTGAAGCTTAATAATAGGCAAATCAATGCTGTCTATTAGGATGGAAGACATACACAATGAAAAGTATGTAAAAAATATTTGACTAGACTTCTACTTTTTAAAACGTATGGTGCACATGAAGCCTGGTACACATCTGAATTCTGAATAAACTGAAACAAAGATACTGTTAAATGCATTGCTATCCTCCCAAGTATGTAAGGGAAATGCACCGAATACTCAGTTCTTTCTTTTAATATACACATATCAGAAATACATGTGAAGAAAAAAAAAAGATGGCACTGGGAAAAATATACATACCACATGGGAATCGTAAAATAGGCCCTGATCATTAAAAATTGAAATTATATTTCAAATGAAATAGTATTTTCAATCTTCATGAAAGAATGTGCAGGCAGAAACTGATAGGTAGGTAGGTAGGTAAGTAGGTAGATAGTCAGACTCGCACCTTCCCAACTTCAGAGAACAAATGATAAAAGTGAGAAAGACTGTCATAGCCTGATTTGAAATAAATTAATTAATCATAATGACATCATTATCACTTCCTTTGGGAATTTGTGCCCATATACTTGTTTTTACAGGATTACCTCTTCCTGATGGAGAAACATGACTGAGAAATAATATATTGAAAATGAAATTATATTTCTTCACTACCTGACAGAATTTTTTTCAGTGAGCATCTGCACAAAATGTAAATTTGCATTAAATGAAACATTTATTCCTTTAAGGTTTTATTTATGCCCGTCACACTCAAAACCTATTAATTCTATTTTAAAAAGGGAGTTTTAATTCTATTGTTTATTATTTCTGCTGATTCTATAGAATTAAAACCTCTTTCTTGTACGTAAGATTATTATATACAGAATATAATAGCTATGAATGATGCTTTTAAATTAAAAGATGAAATTTTAAAGAATAAGATACATTATTGAAAGCAAAAGAAATAGAACTTCTAGAAATGCAAAACAAAGTATGCCAAAAAAGTTAAAAACTTGATTTACAGGTGATAATCAAACTGGAAAAAAAAAGAAAAGGAATGAATTAGAATGAAACAGTTCACATAGACATCAGAGTATATAATTGTTTGGCCTCCTCGTTTCTCAGTGATTGTCTACATGCCATTTTTAAAATAGATAATCAAAAGGTGAAAGTGCGATAAAGGGGGAAAAAAAAAAAGAAGTGTTAACACTGACACTGTGATTGAATGCAATTAGAGGATGGCTAGTCCTGGGAATGGACACTGCCAGCATTCTATAGACCCAAAATTGGCAGGCAGAGACACTGAGTAAAGGAGAAATAACCAACATAAATGAGGAAATATGTTGTAATGGGAAAAGATAAAGATGCTTCCAATGAAGGGAAGCTACCTATAAACTTGGCATTAAAGGACATGCCAAACATATTTTAAATTATTGAAAATGCAAATGTTAAAATATGATAGGCAGAATTCTAAATATGGTCTTTCAGGAATCCTGTGGCCTGGCTATTTACCAAACAGAAATCTATATTCCATTGTGAAAGGACTGTACAAATATAAGTAGTGTCTCAAGTCTTTGGCCTTAAAACATGTATGATATTTGGTGGGCTTAATCATGTGAATATTTTAAAAACAAAAGCATTTTGCCATCTGTTAGTAGAATAAAACAGGGAGATTTGAAATATGGGAAGGATCCAGTGTACCACTGCTGGCTTTAAAGATGAAGAGGGCACACCTTAACGACTGTGTGTGCATCCAGAAGAAAGTGATCTCCAGCAGACAGCGAGGAAATGGGATCTCAGGCCCCCAGTCATAGGATGGGGCATAGAATTCTGTGAACAACCTGAATGGGTTTGGAAGCAGATTCTTTCCAGAAATATACAAATCAGAACCCACCTTTGTTGGCACTGGCTTCAGTCCTATAAGAATGTAAGTAGAAGTTTCAGCAGAGCATGCTCTGATTTCTGACGTAGAGTACTATGAGATAATGAATGAGGGTTGTTTGAATCAGCTGTTTGTGGTAAGCTATTATACAGCAATAAAAAACTTGTATAGTTGTGAGCTTATCTAGATTTAAGATTACAACAATGCACTAAGGCAAAGACAAGATGCTCTGTATCATGATTTATATATGAGAAGAAGGCAAACACCCTGGAAAGTATTCCTGATAAGTTTTGTATGAAAAAAACATGTCTTCTGTCAATGTTTCTAATGTTTAAAATTACAATGAATTTAATACTATTGTATTATTTTTTATTTCTCCATATAGCTAACAGTGATAATGAGAATTTTGAATATTTTAACAAACATTTTTAAAAGTCATTAAGTGATCCTTATTCTTCCCATTTATTAAAATGGCTTTGCACAATTTCAATTTGCATAATTTTCATAATCTCATCAACTATGCAAAGCTAGGGCTGCCTGTATTTTTTTATAAAATATTTCCAGAGATATTAATACTGTATCTCTTCTAATAATATGTATTTATAAAAATATATTCTAATTATATATACATATGTGTGTGTGTGTGTGTATATATATATATATATATATATATATATATATATATATATATATAATTAGCAGTGAAGAAATGAAACATTGACTTTTTATAGATAACTTGAAAGGTTATCTGTGAGTTCCCTGGTTAGCTCTTTGTGGAAGTTTATATAACAGAAAATGGAAAAAAAAATAAGGAAAGCAGTTTCTAGCAAAAGGGAAAAATAATAATATGAACTCCATGAAATAAATATATTTTAACCAAGAATCGCAGAGAGGATGTAATATTTGTATTAACAACAAAAACAAAACAAAAAAAATCTCAGAAGTAATTGCATGAACTAGAAAGAACCAAGTGTAAAAAGAGAGAAAGCATAATCAAAATGTGTTTCTCATGTGAGTTGGAATATGGTTATTCTTATCAACTTCAACTTTCCATTTATAATAACAAAGGTATAATGTACTTCACAGTTATATGAGCTAAATAAGTCTCAACTTAGTTAGGAAAGTGTGTGGTGACAAGCAAGGGTTAAACAAACCTTTCCTCAGAAGATAATATTAAAACTGAGAACTAAAGAATAGTTGCCTAGAATGAATTTGTCATTTAAATGGAGAGTTAGTTGGAAGTGAGTAACAAGAGGGGGATAGAGAAGAGGACAAGGGATTGAAGTTAGTATGTTAAAAATGAATAACCACCAAATGAGAAGTTTAAATCTCTGAAGATATTGTCACTTTGTGCCTCTTGAGGATGGAAAAAAAAATGTTTTTAACATAAAATCATGTCTTCTCTATTCTTATCAGAAGCTATAATGGCTTAGATATTAGGTGTCCACCAAAAGCTCTTGTGTAAGACAATGCAAGGAAGTTTAGAGGTGAAAGGGTTATGAGAGCTTTAACCTAATCAGTGCATTAATCTGCTGATAGGAATTAAATGGGCAATAACTGTAGACAGGCAGGGTGTAGCTGGAGGAGGTAGGTCACTGGGGGTATGTCTTTGGGGAATGCATTTTGTCCCATGTCCCCCCCACAACTCCCATCCTGTTTTTTCCTGGTTCCATGTCCCTAGCTAATTTCCTTGACAACAGTCTTCCTACATGCTACTCTGCCTCACCTTGTTCCCAGAGCAATGGAGCTGACTATCTATGAACTGAGAACCAAATAAATGTTTCCTCCTCTAAAGTTTTATTTGCCAGGTCTTTTGGTCTCAGCAGAAAAAGCTGACTCAAACAAAAGGATTCAGCATACTATTGTAGATAATATTTGTTGTTTACATAAACCCCTTCCTAGGATCTTGTCAGGTGAATAAATAAGTCACAATTAGGAATATTATTCTACAGAGCTCTTAGAAATAATCTTTCATTAATATAATAACACCTTATACTAGCAACGTTAATCTTACATTTGCAAGATGAAGTGCTTTCTGAAATACAAAGCTACCTCTGCATTTTGAATGTGCTTTTATTTCCTAAATTTACTCTTCTTCCACTGCATGTGTCTCAGTTTTCCAGCTCTTTCTGTTTTCAGACACACACACACACACACACACACACACACACACACACCCCAACATGAGCTATAAGTTTAAATCAAGCCCTGAGGTACTCATTTCAAAGTAAAGTTAGGTAATGTGCTTTTTCTCTTGCTATTTTGTCAATTATATAGTTCAAGTCCTTACTTGCAAACTGGCTACTTTTATAGTTTGAAGGTAGATTAGTGTTGGCCTGGAACTTATTTCCCTTACAGCTAGATTTTCTTTATGAATGAAAATTGCTTGTGTTTTTTCCTTGGTATTGAATTCAACAATTGATCCAGACTTTATGTAATAAAGTAAATAATATTAATATTAATCTTGGCTCTACATCAAGCTTTGTGACCTCAATCAGATCACTTCATCTCTCTGGAGCAAGCATTTATTGATAAATGGAAAGGTTT
This sequence comes from Marmota flaviventris, assembly GCF_047511675.1. NCBI lineage: Eukaryota > Metazoa > Chordata > Mammalia > Rodentia > Sciuridae > Marmota > Marmota flaviventris. The sequence goes on along the minus strand of NC_092500.1, from coordinate 43,712,879 downwards.
GGATAAAATGATATCTTGGTTCCCTTATATGTGCAACACTCTATGATACCATGAACAAAAAGTTGAAAAATCACCACCAAGCACAACTTATTCCTAAGAGCAATTTTCCATCTAAATATAAGGTAAATTGCACAGATAATGGATTCTACCATATCAGTTTATGACTTTCTATTTTGTGAATTGTTCTAGGGATTTCCCCTAAACCTATCATTACTTCTTTCATTTGAAATATGTCTTTCTAAAATTATAATATTATCTAAAATTTTATCTCAGTTTTACATTTACATATCCAAGGGCATGCTAGATGTCTCAAGCTATAGGTTTCATTTATGCAAAATTGAAGTCTAGGAATCTGAGTTTTCAACATGTGATCCAGTGAATTTTACATATTCTAAATTTTGAGAACCACATACCTATATAGAAAACAGAAAATAACTATATTCTTTCTTTTTAACAGCTTTCAATAGGACATCCTTAGGATGTTTGAGGCCTAAACAATGGGTTTTCTTCTGTATATATTAACCATTCAATTTATATATAAATCACAAATTTAATAACACAGGTGAGAAATAGTGATTTATTGATTAATATACAGAATAATAGGTAGAAATGGGATATTTCTTTATGGCCTAATCAATGCACATGAAAATATGTTGTCTATGGATAAGAATTGTATTCTATTTGATCCGTAGTCTCTGATTCCTCTTCTTTATTTTCAAATGTGATGTTCCTAGCTAATGTCATGTCTCCCACTGCAATAAAAATGTAGTAATGCTATTTTTACTCACAATGACATTGTTCTTAGGAATGTTGTTCACGTTGAAATAATATAGGTTTCTTGTTTCTAATGTTTCCAAATTCCCTCTACTTAATGCTTATTACAGTATACATAATGTGACGTCATCCACTGTACCTCTACAGATATTCTATCCAAATGACTTTTTCAAAGGTTTTTTAATATGTTTCATTCATAACAATCATTGATATAAGTCTTATCAACAATATTCAAAAAAAATATTTATGTAATTTGATTTTGGGATATATTAAATTTATCAAAAGGTAATTTAAATAACGTATATATGGAATATTTGGAGACTTCTCAACCTCTTCAGGCCATAGTCACTGCTTTCCACAGATGTGATCACTTTCAGTATTCACCAGAACTTGCTTCCCATAAGTTTGCCTGCACAAATTCATTTTTTAAAATTGGTTCTAGTTGTACATGACAGTAGAATCCATTTTGACAAAAAAGCATGGAATACATCTTGTTCTAATTCAGTCCCCAGTAACTTCCTTTTCCTCCCCTCTCCCCACATTCTGTACCCTTAACTCTACTGATTTTTCTGCAATTACACATAGGCATTTTTGAATAGTGTGGATAGACAGTACTTCAATAGAGAAAAAAATACCGCTTTCATTCATATAAGAATGTCAATCTCATGTACTAAATAAGTATCTCATGTACTATATAACCCTTAATTAATACCATGCCAAGGGAACATGAGGTCAACACACAGACAACTGCAGACATTCATCAGGCCGTTTTTGTGGTAGTTTAAAGATTGTGAAATGTCCTTGGAGACAATATGCTCAGCCACCTGTCGAGAACTGAGTGACATGTTATATGGAGTATATACAGGAGGTTTGGGAAGCTAGTTCACTCGCCAACAAGGGGAACCACACAGGATGCCACAGGGTAAAGGACACCTGTTGCTGTTCTACCAATGTTTGGTGGTAAAGAAATAACCCTGTAATTGAAACAGACACCCAAAGGGGCAAGATCTAATACATGAACTCACACATTTGGTTCAAGTCCAAGGGCTGGCTCGGACATACACTATACTAGATCTTGAACTCATACTGTATCCACAAGTATTGGTTTTAGAGAGAACTTCAAAAATTTTAGGGGAGGCACTCCAAAAATGCCAGAAGTGCCCTGATAAGTGAGTCCAGTGCAGAATGTGGTACAAAAGATGGTATTGAACCACCATATACAAAAGCTGTTATCTTCTTTTAAATTTAAATGTTGGCTTCATTCTCTTTCCATTCAAGCTTTTCTGTCATAAGCTGTATACTACATATTCCTAAGTGTGTGTGTTTGTGTGTGTGTTATGAAATTTATGACTTTGTTAAAACCATCCTATTGGTGAAAGATGCACTATCTTACTTTCTCTTAAAATTTGTCACAGATCAATTGACTCAAGGAGTTTGAATGCATTTCCAAACTTCCAATTCTGTTTCATTAGTCAATGTCAATCCTTATACCAATTCAACAATATTTTGATTATTGTAACTGAAGTAAGATGCAAAAGCATTAAACAAGAGTTCTTCTACTTTGTTTTTCTACTTCAATATTTTCTTTTTGGTTATTTGGGGTCCATTTAAAGTTAATATGAATTTGAGGATCAGCTTGACCATTTCAGCAAAAAAAAAAAATTGGAATTTTTATAGGGATTGCACTGAATCTGTATATCATGAGGTAACAAATAGTATTTTTAATAAATGGTGGTGAGATAACAAGATAACCATATACAAATAATAATATTAGACTCCTAGATCATTTCATACAAAAATTTAACTCAAAATATCTCAACAACCTAAATATAAAAGCTAAAACCATAAAATTCTAAGAAGATAATATACATGTAAATCTTCATGACCTCAAATTAGTGATGAGTCCCAGATTTAACACCTTAAAGTAACAAATCAGAAAATAAATAAATTGGACTTAAAATTTAAAATGTGTGCATTAAAATACATTATTAAGAATTTGAAAATACAACCTAGAGAATTTAAGAAATTATTTGAAAATCCTAATTCTGATAAGGGTTTATTATCCAGAATATATATGTGTGTGTGTGTGTGTGTGTGTGTATATATATATATATATATATATATATATATATATATATAAAATAACTATTATAACTAAATGACAAAAAGACAAACAACCAAATTAAAATATTGGCACAAGATATGAGCAATCATTTCTCCAGTGGAGGTAATAAAAGGCTAGCAAGCACAAGATATTTCACCTTAATGGTAACTATTGGAAGTGTTAATCCAAATCACGATGAAGTACCCCTTTGTGTTCATTAGGATATTTTTAATAACAAACTGGAAAATAACAGATGTTGGCTAGCATGTGGATAAATAGGATCCATAGTACATTGTAGATGGGAATGTAAAATGATATAAGAACTATGGAAAATAATTTGGTGGTTTTCAAAAAGATAAACATGGAATTTCCATATGACCTGGCCTAGATATATTACAAGAGAAATGAAAATATAGATACACACAGAATATTAGACATAAATGTTCAAAGCACCATTATTCATACCAGAGGAAAAAGGAAAACAACCAAAATGTCCATCAAAATGGATGAGTGGATTTAAAGTTTTATATATATAAAATGAAATATTATTCAACCATAGACACAATGATATACTGACATCTTGGACAAAACTTTAGAACATTATTGTAAGTGAAGGAAATCAGATTTTAAAAATCTATGTATTTTATGATTACTTTGATGTGCTATCACAGAACAGGCAAAAAAATAAAGATAGCAATTTAGAGGCTACCAATGAAGAGGAAGAAGGGAAAATGGGAAGCGATTGCTTAATAGGCACAAAGAGTTTTGTGAGGTAATGAAGTCTTGAAACTAGAAAAGAGATAGTGGATCTACAAGATTGTGGATATACAAATACCTCCAAAATGCCACTTTAAAATGGTTAATTGCGTGTTATGTGAATTTTACCCTAATAAAGCAAGATAGACAGGTCAATCACAAGTAATCTTTTCTAGACAGCACATCCAGAAACAAATCCAGATTCAATGGTCCTACTCATTCCATAATACCTTATGTGTATCTCTATTTTTACACCCTCATAAAATTGTGTTGAAAATTTATCTTGATATATCAACATATAATACTAAATTATAAATTTTTGAGACTAGAGACTATATCATACTCTGGAAGTAATCCAATACCTGACACAAAATAATTGATTTATAGTTGTTTTAATTTGATGGTAACTTGACTACTATCCAGAATATTTGTATAACAGTTTGTCTAATTTTTAGGTACCTAATCATCAGTCAAATATATTACTTGCATTCTGTTGAGATTCTTGTAATTAGTGCCTCCAGTCTGTTTTCACTACTTATCATTTATTACCAGTTGCCTAATTATTCTCTGATAATTATTATATAATTAAATTTTATATATGATTCCTCTGTATCACTTTGATACATGCCAATTGTTGCTACAAACTCTTGAATGATGTGCCTTTAAACATTTGTACTTTGTAATATATGGTAATGTGATTATGCTGGTGCTATAGAACTTCTTTTGATGAATTAACATCTTCTATGTTCCACTTTCATTAATATGTTTGAAGCCTAAAGACCCATCTGTCTGTGCCTTGTGACAGACAATTTAAGTCACATTGTTAAGCATACTAACAGAAAATTTTAAATTTTTATTTGTAGTTGACAGAATGCAAACTGAAAATATTATATCCAAGTGGATTGTCATTTTTCAAAAATTTCTTCAAAGGCAAAACTCAAAACATATCTTATTCAAAAATATGTTCTTTAAGCATTACTCCCAAATCTCTAGCTCTCTGTTTCTCTTTCCGTCGTGTTGTATACAGTGTGTAACCAATTAGTAAATCATAATAGTTTTCCTAATATGCCTTATGCATATTTATTTCTTTTTCTCTTCCTGTATTATCCCATGCTAGCATGAGAACTCATACCCAAATTATCAATATCTATTTTTTCCAAGTCATTCTAATCATTCTGTTACCCATTGTTCAAATCAGAAGCCTACTCTATTTCCTAAAGGATAAATCATATATTTCAAGTTTACATTTAAAACTTCCCACAATCTGATTCTTTCCTATCTAATCTTTTCTAACTTCATCATTAATTTTATTTACTCAATCTACTATAAAATGTCACTTTCTTCCCTTTCTAAGTAATATCTGTTAACTTCTAGGATTCTTTTCCACCTTCCTAATTCCTACCTGGAATTCCTCTTGTGTTTTAGTTTTGGTGAGTAGGAATTTCAAGTTACTAATCTTATTATGACTGAAACTAAGTTCCTCCACTTTCTCAACTCTAGTGATAAGTCATAGATGCCATGCCAATTACTCATAAGCCAACAATATGGTGATCTTCATCATCATTCAAAACTCCTCAATCTTCAATGTCCCACAACTTTAAATTCTGATCACTTTCTTTTATCCTTCCTCATCTTCCATATAATTTGATTCTTACTGAGGCAAATGGCCAGATAGCAGTTTCATCTTTCAATTAATTGGAAATGTGAATGCATCTCCTCTATTCCTGGACAGTAGTGACCAACAAACACACTGTACATAAGGACCCAATATTGGGATCTGAAGATTAAGAAGATGGCCAATAGTTATAACAGTAGATGTGCAGGTTGAACTTGTTTAACTTTTGAATTAAATCTGTTCTATCACCTATATGGCAAAGATAGGTCTCATTAAACCAGACAACTAAATGAAATTTACCTTCTATTATAAAGTCTGATCATATACATTTTTTCAGTAAACATATTAAGATACTGTTGTGGTTTGCATCTGGAATTGTCCCCCTTAAGAAAGCTCATATTTTGGAAGCATAGTCCCCAATGCAGCTTTCCTTTGCCATATTCTTCTACCCTGAGATTTGCCTCAGCTCATTCCCAGAGCAATGGATCCCACTAAACATGGACCAAACCCCTGAAACCATGGACCCAAAATATACTTTCCTTCCTTTAAGTTGTTTTTGTCAGTTATTTTGGTCATAGTGATAAAAGTCTGATCAACACAGATATATTTTGATAAACATTATGAGAAACACTGAGAAATAAATTATGAAATCCCTTTTGTACTCTAGATTCCAAAAGCAATCAATTTAAGAATATAAAATAAATCTTAATTTTTCTATTTCTCAGTTGAATTATAAAAATGAGATAATAGATGCTACACTAACTAAACTTTAATTGTACAATGTAATTTGTAGATAATATGGTAAGTTATTTATTAAGTGAAGTAATTGATAGAAAGCAGAGTATCTTTTGAGCATTCATATGATTTCTTCTATTTGATAGAAAGTAGCATAAAAATTTCTACATCACAGCAAGTTGTTTTAGTTTGAAGCAGTTATGGGACAGAAAAGCACTCTATCAAAAATAAATTTATAAAGAAAGCTTCATCATAACAGAGAACTTGTCTTCATCCTCATAGACCTCTTTTTCACCCACATACAAAAAAAATAATTTTTGTTAGCACAAGACTGTATTATTTTCTTTTCAATTATATGTTGAGATCATTTTGAATATTATAAAAGCAAAACAGCTAAACATGGAAATTAAAAATATTTCCATTATTTTGCAATTGGTAAACCACTCTATTCATGAAAACTTGAACATGAATATTTCTACCACTGTTGAACATACTTTCAGAAGTAATGATAACTTTTGGGTGAAATAGAAGACATTTAAGCAGGTCTAATAAAAAGAGGATTTTGTTGTTAAGAAATACAAAAATGGTTACGATGGCATGAGGTGTTGGATTTATAGTATTTTATTGCTCTATAGTTAGTTCCATATATAGTGATTTATTTAGCATTTTGCAAATATATTTCTGCAAATATTTATGTATACACATATCACTTTATTCTTACCATTTGTTACTCTTAGGACAGATGAAATTTAAATTCATGTAAACACTTTCATACCCTCTATTAGTATTGAAGAAATACTCTGTGGAAGAATAAAAGTGAAAAAGGATATATATTATTTGTTTGCTTACATGATAAAGACAGTTTTATTACTCTTTAAAAACATGGTTGTAAGTCAGTTTCAATTCCATAAAACACCTGACATATGTAACACTTTTAATGACTAAAACTTTAAAATTTCTTTTAGGACTATGGATATAATATCAATTTTCAAATCTTTGAGATATTTTATATAGCATACATTATACATCTGTGCAGTTACTGGTTTAATATTTGATACATGTTAGCATAATATAATAAATATAGTTTTATAGGAAGTATAGTTAGATTTTTTTTCACATTTTAACTAATGAGAATTACAGAATTTTAATTGATGGGATAAATACCTAGGATTTTTCCATAGAAGTTATATTTATTTCATGTGAAAAATGAATAATTAGTTGCATTTTATGTTCTCCTTTGTTATTAAATTATAGGAATTATGTAGTTTGCCTAAAGTAAGAATTTATTGCTTTACTCTTATTTCATAAAAATGCATTGTATAAAGGTGACTAACATTTCAATAAATTGTATGGCATTTTGTATTAACATTGAGTGATCTTGTCATTATGTAACTTGATTCTCATTTTCTGAGTTTTTAACAAAAAAAGTTATGCAACATGACAGGTTAAATTATAATAATTATTTTTTAAATTGTAAAAGCCTAACACATTGTATTATCTATTTTTCCCATAAATCTCATAGTTATTCCATAGAGTAATTATTTTATAGCATGAAAAATACACACTAAGCAGTGGAACTTAGCTTTTATTAATTTGGGTTGTAGAGCTTGAATAAATAACAATTATTTTCCCTGTTCAATTACTTTCAATTTCATTCTTATATTTGTGACTTTTTTCTTAGATCATAGCAAAATTGTGAACTATAAAACTGATAAGACAGAAAAATTAAATGCCATTTTATCATAATAGTAACTTTTTCCATTAGTTCAAATATTTATAGACAAAAATGATAATGCTGTAATTTTCTCTTAAAGTCATTATCTTCAGAGAGTCAAAAGTCAAGATAGTCACTCTCTAGGAGTACCCTGACAAGGGAAATTTAGAATTGCATGTGTGCAGCAGGTAAGACAATGAGAAAATTTCTGAAACAAAAACTACATGGAGATATATATATATATATATATATATATATATATATATATATATATATATATATATATTACTCACAGGTCCCAGAGCTGTTAGGAGCATTGAACAGAAGCCAGTAAGAAGTCTGGAGGTGTTCGACAGGATTCAGAAGTGGGCAGAGAGTGAAAGAAAAGAGAGAAAAAGAAGAGAGAGAGAGAGACAGGACCTGTGGAACTTTGCCTTTTCAAAAGTCCACAGGTATGTTAACCCTTAGGCTTTTCAAGGAGGAGTGGCTAAATTTAGTGAAAACATGCAAAAAGGAATGGATTTATTGACATAACCCTGATGTTGATCATTAGGCTTTACTGTGTTCAAACACTGTGGGGTATGTTGGCTGTTAACTCAATAAGATGAGGAATAAACACGCTATATCATGAATAACCACAGGAGGAGGGGAAGTTTTAACTAGTTCCAAGATGATGGAATAACACTGGGTTTCAAAAATGGATGCAGGGGCAGTAACTGTATTAAACAAATTTACAACATCATCTCTATTGAAATAATATCTACTAATGAAGACTATATAAGAGTAACACTCAAATTAGTCTAACTACTATTAATTACAGGATATCAGTTATTATCAGGGAAAATAATCTACAGGTTAATGATGTAAAATTTTCCAATAAAAGCAATGTTAACTGATTTGTAATAGTTACAATTTCTGCTAACTGAAAAGATAAAGGCAGACCTAAGGAGATATTGGAGAACCCAAAGATGGTATAGTACATCATACGTGTATTAGTATAGATGGTAAAGAGAATTAAGTAACATTTTTTTTTTTGTAACTGGTATTGAGCCCAGGGGAGTTTAACCACAGAACCACATCCAAAACCCTTTTTTATATATTATTTTGAGACAGGGTCTCACTAAGTTGCTTAGGGCATCACTAAGTTGCTGATACTGGCTTTAAATTTAAGATCTTCTTGCCTGAGCCTCCTGAGCCACTCAGATTACAGGCAGATAGGTGGTACACAACTGGCAAGAACTAAGTTAACTTTATCTTACAGATATATGCAAATAAATGATTGGATCTCCTGTCTTAACAGAATCAAAAGTGTCAGTAGTGACCACACATCCTTCTTTTCCTGTAATGACTTGGCTAATAGGTATGTTATTGGTAATGCCTTCTTGTCTTTTGAAAGTGTTGTTTTTCGATGGTAAAATATATTTTATCTTAGTAAAAACTCACATAAGAATGGGATGTTTTTTCAGATATTGAAGGTCAAATTTTAATAAAATTTGAAAGATCAAATCTTTAAGGGAAGTATTAAATATTCATATAAAATATTTTGATAATAGTACATAACTATCAGTTAGAAATAAACATTTTTTGCATTGACAGTCAAAACAAATAATAATTAGCTGATGGAGTAATTAAAAATATGTGAGAAAATAGAAGAGACAAAGTTATTTGAAACAGTGATTTCCATGATTTATTTCATTTGGAATAAGAATGGACCAAGGACAAACTATAACAATGAGAAATTAAAAGATTGTAATATGCTCTAGGAGTTACATTTGGAGCAGTTGTAAGTGAAAGCAAATAGTTCAAACCTCAACTTCTATCTTTATGTCTCAGTCACAGAACTTTGGAAAGTTTACAATATGAGAACAAATCTCGCACATTAAGGTGAAAATCATACATAATTTATATGGAAGGTAACATCTAGCATCTTACAAGTGTTAGGAGCTTTCATCAATGAACAGAGGTGGACAGGAAGAATTCAGAGTAAATTGCTGCTTCCAGTAGGTGGGTAGTTGTGGTTCTTGGGTGGGAATACTGTCTTAGGCCTTAAAAGTCATGTGTTGATAGACATAAAATACAATAGAACAGTGCTAGTCAATAGAGTTCTCTGAAAATGGCAGGAAAGTCCTGTGTCTAAAACTATGGAATACTGAAAATGCAGGACAAAGGTAATGTTATGTCATGTAAATGGACAAGAGAATCTTTCCTGGCAGAAATCAGCCTTTTTGTCACTCTGTTTCTGGCTCCAAAAAGAGGGGAAATAAAAGTCAGGTGATATATACCTAGGATTTCAACCTTATATAGACTCATCTCTTTATGCCTCTAATAGCCACTTGGTTCATTATAGCCCCAATAGCTTTCTTTCTCTCTGGATCCATTTCATCCCAATTTCCTGTGGGATGAAGAAAAAGAATAATTAGTAATGACCCTAATTTATTAATAACAACTCATGTACCTAAATAATCCAGGTATAGATACTAAAAGTTTAGTCCCCACAATTTAGGGATTGGTTAGTTCATTGTACCAATGGTAAACATCAGAGTACATATCTTGAGTTGGTTATCAGTAAACTCTTAAGAAATAGCATAGAGAATTAATTTTTCTTTCAGTAATGATAATCATCACTATACTTATACATAGAGCAAGAAAAAAAGCACTATACCATATTGATGAATTCTTTACACGTTTTACAGTTCCTGTCACTGAAGGATTTTAGTATTCCTCTGAATATTTAGTATTCCTCTCAATGCTAAAGATGTTGAGTACTTTCAGTGTACCTGTCATTGAAGTATGTGAAATTAAAGAAAAAAAATGCTAGGCCATTTCCTGTGTGTGTGATTTTTAAAAACTGTGTAAAGTTTTTAAAAATTACATATGTCTTTGTGTGACATTTTGTCAGAAATATGATTTATATATAAAATTTCATGTAATGATTTGTATATTATTTTGTCATATATTTACATAATGTTAAGTATAATATTATTTTGAGTATATTCTCAAGGAGAATCAATTTTATCCTAATCATCAAAATTAAACTGTAATATTTTTGTAGGGTATAAACTATTTCACTGTATAAATGTGGGGACTGAGGCACAGCGATATTTAGTTATTTGCATGTGCACACATGTATTTGATTCATCCATCAAATCATATATATTTTTTTATCATCACAGCAAATAATCTCACATTTAGAGGACTTTAAATAACAAAATTTTAACTCATGGTTTCTGTGAGTCAAGAGTCAAGGTAGAGATTAACTGAGTGTTCCATTCTTGACTTCACCAGGCAGAAACTGGTGTCAGCCACAGATGTTATGTCATTTGGAACTCTCAAGTTGATTGTTGGCATAATTCAGTCCCTTGTGTTGGAATGCATGAGGGCCCTGTTTTCTTACTAGCTCTCAACTCTCAGCTTTTACAGGTTACCCTTTGGTCCTTGCCACAAAACTACCTCTCTGATGCTTTTACCTCTTTCAAGGACTCATAGAATTGGTTATATCCATCCATCGTAATCTCCTTTTGCTGAACTCAGAGTAGAAGAGTAACTAAATCACAAGAGTTACTATCATAGTAACCCCCTGCCCATACACACATTTAAGAAAAGTAAGTTATTGATGTGCATACCAGAAGACGGAAAGATTAGGGACCACTTTAGATATCTGCTTACAGCTACTTGCCCATGAGCTTTTGCTTTACTCTTCTACTTCTTAATGCCTGGAAAGCTACACCATTATGAGGTAGAGGGCATAGTTTCACTCACTGTCATTTCTTGTTTACTCTCTTGTTTGGTCTTCAGGGAAAATAAGCACTGAGATAAAACTTGGGAGAGGGTTATTCTAAGTTCATTCTAAGTTTCAAATAAAAAATGGACAAGAAGCCCCATCTATCTAATCATAGAGTTCTCCAGGTTGTTTAGTTCATTCCAATGGATATTCAACATTGCTCATCAACAGGAAGCCCAATTACTACTTAGCAAATCATCATCTAATATTTAGGGATCTTGGTTGGCAATTTTTATTCCCATTTACAGTGAAAACCTACTGGTATTACATGGGATGTGTATAACAGAATGTCAGTCGCACTTGTGGGGGCACTGGCTTAAGCAACCTTTGTCATCCAGGTCTTTGAGCACTTTTGAATTATCATTCCTATCCACCCTTTCCAACACCCTAGTCTCAAGCACTCTACCCAGACAGAGTGCTTCCTTTACTACAAGAGATATGCAGAATAAGCACATTTCTTGAAGGCAAGGATCATTTACCTTAACATAGTTCCTTACAGAGTGGAGGATTTTCTATTAGAATTTAGGTTTCATGAGAACTAACCATGATTGTCTCATATACTGTTCAACACAATGTTTGACACTCAATAAATACTGATTGAAAAATGAATTATAGAAGTAAATGTGCATTGATTTGAATAATATTCTGTTATGCTAATTCCAAGGAAAAGCAGTGGATTCATTCTGATCTTGGTGAGGAGGAACAAAATTCTCTTATTGTTATTTGGTTATGAAATCTACTTGCTAGGTATTTGTGTATGACAGGTTTATAATCTATAGAAATTAAGAATTATTTTTAAGTCCACTTTTGTAAATAAATACGTGATCTCATACTTTAAAGAAAATTCTAAATCTCTGATAGTTATGAACTTTTTTGTCCTTAAGAAGCTTGGCAGTTTATTTGTCCTTTTCTGTCTACTGCACTGTGACTTTAAACAATGAAACGTGAAATGCTCTGTCCAGTTTCAAAATACAAATAAGATGAATTAATATTCATCTCAGAACTCCCATTTCCCAGAAGACCTTTAGCAATTAAAGTTTGATGAATTTATTTTTTGAGGGGGCAGCATTAATGATATCATCACAACTTTTTTAAAGGCCAAACCTCTAGGCTAGAAGATGGACAATTACATGATGATTTAGTCACAAAATTTATATTTTAATTTTACATGGAGGAAAAACTTGTGATTTGGTAGCTTAATACAGAAAAAAATGTTTATAATAAAACATACAGTGCCACAATAAAAGAATTTTAATGAATTTCAGAGTGGTACAATTAAATTTAACCACTGGAACAGAGAAAACCCCTCTGGCTTTAAAACATTTCTTCATTTGTCTGCATTGTTCATATATCCTATTATTTTACTGTTATGTTTGCTAAAATTAATTCACCCTAAGGTTTTATGAACTCTGGCTTATCTTTTCATGTTATCAAGAAAACTGAATAAAAATTTTAATCTTGATTATTTTTTTTCACTGACCAAACAATATTGACCAAACCTCAGCTATATTTAGGGTAGCAAATGATTTAATACATCTGATGAATGTAATGTTTGAATTGAATTTTTGAACAACCACTTTTCCAAAGAGTTCACACATTGGAAGCATCATTTTTAGATTTGAGAACAAAGACTATTTATTAAGAAAATAACAATCTGATAAATAACTGAAGCTATAATTTTAAATGCCACCCACTATCACCCAATGATTTTGTCCTTTGTTTTTAATTCTCTGGTTTTGCTACAGGTCAACCAATTACTGAATAGTTCAGCTAGAGAATAAGTAAAAGAGATTCTGATCATCATTTAATACAAAGGGTCACTGATCTAAAAAACACCTCAACTGTGATCTCACAGAGTGATCAAATATATTTATTTATTTATTTTTTAAATTTGTATTGTACTTTTATTCTTTTCAAAGTATTTTTCACATGTATTACTTTATTTTTTTTATTTTTTTTTATTGGTTGTTCAAAACATTACAAAGCTCTTGACATATCATATTTCATACATATTTATTAGATTATTTTGAAGTAGACTTTTGGGATTGAGGTAAAGAGCCAGACTAAGAATAAGGAGGCACGCATGTTCCTTCTCTTTCCAACACAAAGATGGATTGTGATCATTGGCGAATCATTTCTCAAATTCAAGTTTTCTCACCTCTAAAAGACCCTTGCATCCTCACAGTGGTATTGTAATATTGAATTAAGTTCTCAAATATGGCATGTTTATTAAATAGCGGTGCATTTCATTCTTGTTTGCTTCAGACCAGTCAATGCATATAGTTATTGAGAGTATACACACCTGAAATTTTAGTAATATTTTTAGTAGACAGTTCTAGTAGAACATTCATGAATTTCTCTCTCTCTCTCTCTCTCTCTCTCTCTCTCTCTCTCAGAGAGAGAGAGAGAGAGAGAGAGAGAATTTTTTTAATATTTATTTTTTTAGTTTTCGGCGGACACAACATCTTTGTTTGTATGTGGTGCTGAGGGTCAAACCCGGGCTGCATGCATGCCAGGCAAGCGCGCTACCGCTTGAGCCACATCCCCAGCCCGAATTACGCTCTTTTTAATGTGATATTATCTGATTTTGAATTTTTATTCTACTTAAAAATAAACTTATCAATCTAGAGGAGTAATGTTTCTTGTAATTTATTTGTCTCTTTGGTAATTGAACCATGGATCCAAGTACTCCAGTTATATTGTGATATGATTGTCTCGTATTCTTTGAGACAAAATATACTCTCAAATTCTCTCAAAACTAGGAATCTTCTAAGGCTCACTCTGTTTCTTCTTTTAAGCTATGACATATGCAATAGAGCAGCTATGTCAAGGAGCAATTACTCAAGAATCAGCTTTATCACAACTTTTCTCTTAATTGCTTACTTCATGTGTTCTAAAGTCCTATTTCATGGTCACCACAGGATTGCCAAAATCTCTGCTCTTCTTGGTGTCTGATTTAAAATAATACTAAGCTTTCTTCAAAATGTAACAATTTGGCTACCTCATTCATCATAGCTTTTTGTTCATACACACATACACACAGTATATATATATATATATATATATATATATATATATGGAGAGAGAGAGAGAGAGAATGTTTATATTTAAATTGAATATGGAGCTGAGGGTGTATGTAGTTTAGTGGTAGAACATTTACTTTGCATATGTACATACATATGTATGTATGTATATATAAAGTGTGTATGCACATAAAACAATTGCATGATTTATGTAGCTTCTCTCTTCTCTGTTTTTTTTTTCTATTTTTCTCTAAAGACTTGAGGCATATAATGATTTCTTTTATCAAAATCCCACTCCATTATCCCTTAGTAATAAGGGAAATAAGTCGTCAACCTGAGTATGTAACTATCATCAGGTTTGAGCATCTCATTCAACATGGTGGACAGAATATGTGTGATATGTTTTCCTGCTACATTATGTTTCATACTAAAGAATCACTCAGTTTCCTAAAATAATTTCTTATACCACCACCTTATATTTAATAACAGAAAATACCTTTTCTGCTTTCAGGTCTTAATATACTTTATTTTAATTATCAGAATTATTTTTGTATTGCTGCAAGATACTGGGTTATTATATAAAATAGGAGAATTGTGTAGCATATTGTTTTATTTAAAACGTCTGACCTATCCAGCATAATTGAAGTTAGCAACTATTGTTTAATAAACTTTTGATGCTATGAATATGTTAGGCCAAATAAAAAGCATTTTTAAATTCCCAGTTTGAGTCACTAAAACAGTATTTGTAAAAATGCATGTGTCTCAATGACTATTGATCTGAGGATTCTATCTAAAATAATGCTTAGTTATTTACAGCATCTTAATAAATACTTTATGTCTCTTTATACAGGTAGTCTGGCAGCTTCTATTTATAGTTCTATTACACTACAGATAAATATCTTATCCCTTGAGATTTCTCCCATAGGTCCCAATATGAATTTATGTATGCCAAACTAGTACAAATATATTTTCCAATTTTGGGAAAACACACTAGCTTTTTTTTTTTTTTTTTTTTTGGTACTGAGTATTGAACTCAGGAGTACTGAACTACTGAGCCACATCCCCAGCCATATTTTGTATTTGATTTATAGACAGGCTTTCTCTGATTTGCTTAGCACCTAGCTTTTGCTGAGGCTGGCTTTGCATTTACAATCCTCCTGCCTCAGCATCCCGAGCTGCTGGAATTACAGGCTTGTGCCACTGTGCCTGGCCCCACTGGCTCCCTTTGCCACATGTGATTTATAGACAGAATTTAATATTTCAGAGAGATTATATTTAAATTGGATATGGAGCTGAGGTTATAGTTCAGTAATAGAACATTTACTTTGCATCCATGTGGCTCTGGGTTCAATCCCAGCACCAAAACATTTCAGTGGTTATAAATTAATGCAGCTTAAAGAAATATGTGCACCCTGATATTACAATCTATGGTAAGCCTAGACAGTCTAAGTTGCTACTGTCTTGATGGGATTTAAGGTTTAAAAATCACTTGACTCTCAGCCTATTTAAACTGCATTTCTCAACATGAGTCACCTACATAAGTTTAGCAAAAGCCCTGAATTATTACCTAAAAATACAGCATTTAAGTATGTCTCATCTAATAATTCTCATCAGCTTGTTCAAAACCCAATCCAAACCCTAGAAAAAGCACTATACAATGTGACAGTGCTAGGTTTGAAAATTATAGAGAACCTAGATTTAATACCTATAATCTTGCCATTTTAAACATATTAGATAACTTTGGTTTTTCTCATGTGTACAATAAATTTTAAATGTAACTTTTTATGCTTTTTGTAAATACTAATATATTATACACCAATATACAGTATGTAATTGCTTCATTAAAGCTTATCCTCTGGAGTAGCAAAACTATGTACTTATTGTAGGTATCCTCACTTTATCTGCCCTGCAAATTGCCTGAGTCAATAGTTTGTAGTAGGACCCTTCTTTTGAATTTCAGGTACCATGGATATGTCTGGACAAAGATTCTTTTGGGGGTGTGTCAAAAGGAAATACTATGGGTATAGGTTAAATTGTGTCCTTCCAAAACTTATATGTTAAAGCTATAATCTCCAGTGCCTCAGAATGTCACTGTATTTGGACAGAGGGGGTCATATGAATGAGTTCTGATCCAATATGACTGGTGTCCTTAAAAGAAGAGGAGATTAAAATACTGACAACATGATAGAAGGATGAGCATGTGCACACACACAGAGAGAAGATGGCCATCAAGAAAGATGCCTCAGAGAAAATCAAACCTGCCGTTGACAACTTGACCTTGGAATTCTAACCTTGAGAAATGTGAGAAAATAAACTTCTGTTCTCTAAGCCACCTAGCCTGTGTTCTTTTGTTTTATTAGCCTTAGCAAACTAACCCCATGAGGTTTTAAAGCAAAGAGATTTGGTGTGAGGTTGAGAACTCAAAATCTGAAGGGAGGGAATATTCTCAGTAAAGCTTGATGCTTATAAATCAGATTGATACTACCAAGTTCCCACAGAATTATAACCAGTGTTCATTATTATATAAAATATAAAATAGAATAAAAACTGAAAAAATGTTTTGGTGTATTTTATGCAAATAGTCAACAGCTTTAATACTGTCAGCATACCCCAAAGCAGAACTCATGATACCATAGACCAATGATACCAACATATGACAGGGAAATGCAAGGAAATGCAAATGGCTAGCATATTGACTTGAGAAGCATCAAAAGAAGAGATAGAACATCGTGCATTTTACTTATAAGCATAAAACATATTTGTAGTTCTAATTTCTTAAAGAGCACACTTATATATAATAATAGTTTATTTAAAGAGAGATTGAGATATAGCGTATTAAGACTTGAGTTGACCAATGAGCATGTCTGTAGAATTAGTCACCAGGAAAAAGAAAGTTTCTAAAATGTGTCTGCAGCCAATTTTCCAGTGATTTGGTTTTGACTTACTTATCAATCCAGCATATATTTGGAAATAAATTATCTTAATAACTCACAGAAGAACAGCCTGATGAAATGAAGTTGTCAAACATTGGCATTATTCCCCATCCATGAAAAGCTTGAAAAGACATTTTAATGAACAGCATGGTTGTAAAAACACAACTTCTCTGAAGCCAAATAGCATGAGGCTAATAGGTAAAACAAAATGTAAACAAAAAGAGCTAATCAAGAACAAATCTGTGACTTGAGAGATGTTTTCTCATTTGCAATGCAAATATTCACTGAGGTTTCTTCTATTGACATTTGGAGACATCTGACTTTCTTTCACCAGTGTCCATATATTCTTCAATTTTCATTCCTTTACTCATTCAACCAGTGATTACTGAGTCCTCTCTAAGAATCAGTCACTTTCAGGGTTCTGAGTGTTAGAGGATTTGGAATAATAGAAAGAATCTCTGGTAGAAAAGAGCTAAACTGGCTTTTCTGCTAGGACTAGAACCTTCCAGCCTCATTCCTATTTCACTCATGGAAGTTTTTGTCTGTACCACTCAGCAGTCATGTTTTCACATCTCATTTTCATTTTACAAGCCTCTCCCCACATTATTTTTGATACTTCAATGGATAAGGACGCCAAACACCTATGCACCACAGGAGGATCTCATGGGAGAAAAGAATGTTTCACAACCTAAATTTAAAGGCCTGGAATAGAGTTTGAGGGCTTAAATGAGCATGCAAAGTAGAATTGATTTCAGCTGAAGTAGCAGTTACTTACTCTCCAATCTGATATCTTTATGATTTCATTATTTTTCAACTCTTCTTGCACTACTGCAGTATTTACTGATGTTAATATAGGGCCTAAGGGTGTGAACTCTGGAGCCAAAGAGGTGGTTGCAATCAGTCGAATGATCACGGACATGTTTCGTTCTCTCCTGTACTTCAGTTTTCATATCTATAATATTTTGAAGGATCTATTATAGAATCCTCATAGAATTGTTATAATAATTAAATGAGATGCTTATGAAATGATCTTTGGCCAGTGTTTGCCTACATATGTGTATGTTAATAGTATGTCAGAAATTCACTTCACACTCTATAATTTGCTCTGCCTCTGTTTTATATTCATTTGCAGCCACTTCTGCTTCATGGATTTTACTTAACACCTTCTTTGTATATTTTTAGTCTTCCATCTACCTTCGTCCTGCTCCACTATCTGAGTGTCTTTATTCACCTCTCTAAAACAGAGAATTTTCATTTAGTCACTATGTTCCATGTTTGCCCAAGGTTTTGCTGATAATGAGGTCTGTGCTTGTTTTCCCAGTCCATTGCTGGCCTGTTGTGTGACTAGGAAGGCAAACACACATGGATTCCCCATGATTAAGAGTACTTCTGCAATGAGACCCCAGAAAGAGCCTCTCCCATGGGTCCAGCACTCATGAGTGGTGCTTGTTCCCTTAAATCCAAACAAAGGTTACACACATTGACTCTTTGATTCCTATTACTAAGAGAAGATTATGAATATATTGGAGATCTTTCTAAAAGGGAGAAGTGTCAACAAATAATGAAATAAAAATGAATAACTAGGAAGTTAGATCAAAATAAAATAAAATGGAAAGCCTGATGTTTTTCCCCCAGAAAAAGCAAGTTATGTTTTCCACAGCTGGAGGCTAAAAACAGCTGTATTATCTGTATGTAGCCCATTGAATGGAGCTCAGTCATTAATATTTTACTCATGTACACATTTCATTTTGATGCAATTTTCCTGTATAACCAGCCAGAATCATTTGCAGAATATTTAACAAAAATGATGAAAATACTCAGCTGCATCTGTTCATCATTTGGCTAACCACATTTTTGCATAAATTTAGCATGGGTTTAAGCCACCACTATTATTTTTCTTCACTGTTTAAATCTGCATGCCAAAATTTATTATTATTCAGGTATCCAATCACCCTACCATCCTAGCAATCAAGTCAAAAGCAGCAAAGCAAAATTGAAAAGATGTTGTTTTCTAAAACCGCACGCACGTACAATACCTCCCCAAGACAACAACTAGTGGTTGTTGCAATGACAAACAGCTTTAATAATGAAAATAGACTCTCGGTTTTACCTATACAGATGCAGTTTAATTTTCTTCTTCCTTATTAGAATCCTCAGTAGCTTTCCTCCTCCACTCTGCCCCTAGTTATAAAAATGAGTTGGCAAACACACCAGATCTATTCATTCTCAGTTTAATATACAATTCCTTATGCACACAAAGGGGTGAAACGGTTTCTAAAAACATTGGCTGGTAATGATGACAGGAGAATCTAATTCCCTCAGGTACTCACTTAATACTTATCTCTCCGCTGGAGAGTGTAATAAGGTCGTCAGGATTATTGAAGTTGACAGAGCACCAAGCTCAGATTAATTACATCATAGGATTCAGAAGGAATTAGAAAAAGCAACAAAGCGGCCCTTGGAAAATGCAGATATTTTTTATACTCTCTAAGGATTCTCAACGTAATATAACACAAATGAATGAAGAGTAGCTAATACAATTGTTTTGAAGGTTTTGCAGTACAGATACTGAAAGATTAATTATTCTGAGAATAAGAAATAGCTATCACAAACTGAAAGAAAATTTCTCAGAAATAAGGGAAGAATAATGGAATGGTGAGTAAAAGATATTGACGTGTAAATCTCCTATTATGTTTCAGTAGATTTACATTTGTTGCATCATTTAATGTTCACAAACATGTAGCATATACATTGCCCTTTAAAATGAAAACTGAGGCTGGAATCAGAAGTTTTTGTTAAAATCTCATATCTGGTGAAGAGCAAGCATCATTTCAACATATCACCAAATGTCAATCTCTTTCTCTGTAACATACAGAACACAAAGCATTGTTCTTGAAAAGTTTGTGTTAGGTAGTAAATTTTTTACATAGAAAATGCATATGATTAGTAAATAAATGCATATTGAGTGGCTTCCTTAAATAATGCTGGGGATTGCATAGATTTATTTGTTTAAAAGATAATAATGTTAAGTTAGAGTCACTTGTAATTACCATAGGGAGATGTGGCATAAGTCTAAAACTTTATAAAATCAGACACGGCAGCCTATACCATCACACGTACAAAAACTAGGAATATATAATTACTGCAGGTTGGAAATTTAAACTGTACCAATATATGGAATAAAACAAAATTTTAAAAACTCCTGGACAGGTAAAATGGTTATTAGAAAGCATGGCTCCTCTGTTCATGTAGTATGCTTATATATGGAAATGATCCTGTTGTCTATGTTGAGAAGGCGAGATGGATGCCTAAAAGCTGAGAACAAAGAATGAAAAGCACAGATCTGATTTCTAAGGACTGTCACTTACACACGCCTGAGGGTTTACTTAGAGGTGGCCATGCTGGTCACTGGTAGTGCCCATCTTCAGCTTCCAGTTGCTATTAAAATAGGCAAAGAATCATTAGAAATCTAGGCTGTTAGGGCACTTCCCGTCCTCCCTCTCCCAAGGAAGCAGAAAGGCATTTCTTTATCTGCTCCTTGAAAAGGTGAGGAGGGGTCCTAAGAAGAATTACCCATTCAACTGTGAGTTGTCTGTAGTAGAAGAGTTACAGCTGACCTGTACAAACTTGAAGGAAAGAATGAAAAATTTCTCTGGAAAACATTGGGGATGTGTCCCTTAGGAGCTGGAAGGAAAGAAAGGCACCTGCACTTCTTTGCAACAATTCCCAAGTTGAAAGCTTGCTTGGTGAACCTGAAATAAAAGGTAAGGAAAGAGAGGAGAAGGGCAGGGATGCTAGCAGATCTACACTTCTCCTTTCCATGGGGCAAGAATTTATAAGTTTTGCAATAGGCCAGAAAGAAACCCCGAAGATCCCCAAAAGAGCACCTCTTGGGATTAAGGGAAACCTCAGGTACAAAACCAGGGTAGTATCTCACGAGGTTCATGTTAGCAGACTCTTAGAACACCAATAAGATCACCCACCAAAAGAAATGATGTAAGGCTGATGGTCTCCAAAGAAACCATTAATGTGTTCCAGCATATATGTCAAATATGGACACCTGCCAAAGCTAAGAGAACTATTCATAGAAAATTGTTGAGGGTGAAGATGAGAGAAGGACATTTGGAAAAGAGGGAAGCGGCATTCTAGATTCTGTAGCCCATCCCACTCTTGCCTTTCTGGTGGGCCTATAGCATACGGGTAGGCCTGAACTGGGGAGAGATGAAAGCTTCAAATTGAATGCGAGATTAAAGACTTGATTTAGATTGGATTGAACATTTTCATATCTGAAAGTGACCTCCAAATAATAGTATATTCCTGAAATTCCATACAAAGGGCAAGAAAGGGACTTCAAGAGAGTGTGGTTCAGGCAATAGAAAAAATTACACCTACTTCTATATTTAAGTCCTTTAAATGGGTTACATATGCTTACAAAAGAGTCTTCGGCCTACAATTACAGAATATTTGCTCTAATTCTGCAAAGAGTGTGGTCATTTTTATAATATTTATACTTTTTACAATATGACTATATTAGACAGCAAGTGAATAGCTGTTACTAGCTGTGAGCAGTGATAGCTGCTAGCCTCAAAGCAAGGGAGAAAACAAAAACCATGTAAAAAGCAGCTTTGAAATCTGTATAGTCACATCGCTATTCACCATTTTGTACTGGAGTAAGCCTCCCTTCCCTCTTCCTTGCCTCTACCCATGTAGTCAACAGGATTTAAAAAAGTTCAATTCAATAGGCCTACACACAGCCCAGGAGCATTAATTTTAGTTATTCTTATAGTGAATTTGTCCTGATTTGCCACATTGAAGGGAATTTTTTTTTTAAGTTGGAGACTTCCTGTTCATGGTGTTAGTAAAAAATGTCCTTATTTCCCAATGAGTCTTCAATTTTAGTATCTTATCAGGAATAAGAAGAGCATAATACAATTTAATGATATCCATTCAAAACTAATTTTTAAATTTTTCTGCTTAGGATGCATATTTTTAGCTTTTCAGAAAACTCAGTTAATTAGAATGATAAGTCTCCAATATATAACAACTAGTCAAGATTTTGTGCTATGAATATAATAAGGGCCATACAAGGACTCATGAAATGAGAACCACAGAGATCTGAGGAAAGGACAGGTTGTTTGGGCTGGTGTGAATTCCTCAGGAGCTTGGATTTAACTCCTGGACTCAAAGACTAGGTAATGAGGAGAGTTCATAAATATTAACCAGCACAGAAGGCACAGCACAAAATGAATTCAAAGGGGGAAGTAATTGCTCATCTAGTCCCCAGGGTGGGGTAATCTTGTGAAAAAGAAATTTGCACATTTAGCTCCCAGCATGTGTCTGTGAAGGGAGGACAAGCTGGGGGAAATGGCTGGGTTTATTTATGAGATTGCTTAAAGGATACATTACACAGAAGATAAACTGGAGAAATTGTATGGTCATATTTGCCCATATACAATCAAGTGCTCTGCACCATTGATGTATCCAATAAAATCATGAGATGCTGCATAGATTGTACAAAATAGCACAATGAGGGCATTCTGTTTGGAAGATTTTCAGGAGAGAGTACATGAAACAATTTATTGCACTGCCTCAATCCTGAAATGTCAGATGTTGGATGGGGGAAAGCAAGGTAGAAATATATAAGGAAAGCCGGTGAGAGAAAGTTATGAAGGAAAAGTTCTCTTCCATAGAGAGGTTGTAACTTCTGTTCATTGAGCATTCCTGCCTCATACAGTACTCACTGAACAGTGAATATTGGAAATGTTGACCATGGCTGAAAATTAAAAAAATATTTATTCAACTTAGAAAATTAAATTCAGTTCACTGAAAAAAAAAAGAGTAGCAAGAGTGATTATTTTATAAATAAATGTGAGTTGAAGGGAAGGCTTGCTTCATTATAGGATAACTTTACATAACAGAAAATGAAGGTTGTTTAAATATCATGGAGCATCAATGTTTCTATAAAGCAACATTATTAACATAGATATAAAATTAAAGAAAAGATTAAATATATCATTATGCCTAATACAAATTCCACTGGAACTTCTTCCCTTTCCTAACCAATGTAGTCTTTTTGTTCTTGTTTTCTACTTAATATATGACCTTGAATGGCTTGCTCCATTGACTCTACTTGCCACTTCCAAAAAATTATCCCCACACTTAAAGTATCCTGAAATTCTTTGTTTTTCTGATCACTCCATGTTCCTGTAGATGAAGCCTCTTCTACATTTTTCCCCATGTTATATATTACCTTCTTTGCATACATACTTGTTAAAGATACAGTATATCCAGGCATTGTTGCAGATCATGAGCACCAGAAGTGAAAAAACTCTGCCCTCTTGGAACTTATAAACTATTAGAGTTAGAAAAGACAGATCCACAGCTGCAATTGCCTAAGGGCAAAGGCACGAAGGAACAGAAAACATAATAAATAAAACCAGAAAATTCTCTCTCTTTCATAGAGTCTATGTTCCCTGCTTCTCTGTCTAGACAGAGAGGACTTCTCTAGGAATCATCTCTGTGTGCAACAGGGATAGAGTTCCAGCTTTCAGGCTTTCTTTGATTCCAGGTTTGAAAGTGAAAGAATAAAAGAAAACAATATGGAAATAGGAAACTCACCATTGGTTCACTGTTACTGGAAGATCTCCAGTCCTCCCAGAAGCTTCTACTTGGCACAGTCCTGGCATTACTGCTTCATGAATGTTGACCAGTTTTTCAGGTTTATTCAATGGGAAAGTCAGGATTCCACTCCCTTATTCCATTTAATACAACTCAAAATCCCAAAGAGAACAACTTTTATTTTCTCCAGCATCATATTTCTCTCTGAAAGATACAAGTCTCTCTTAGAGGGACATTCCTACTTTTATGAAAGATATTTATGTTGACATCCCTGTACTTTATTGATCCCTGCAAATAGGCCACAGTTTTAGAAATGGGGAAGCTTATCAGTCCTCCTTAAATTTCTTTGTTGGAGAGACTAGAATTCCAGAGTATCAAAGCCTTCACACTTCACACAGCCTCATCTCTGGCTCCCCACCTGACACACTTTGTGGTGGTGGTTATTTTTGCTTGGCTTACTATGTGGAGCCCAAATAAGAGGACACCTAAGCTACTTTTACATTGAAAACTATATAACATCCTTCTAGAAATATATCATAATTTGTTTATATTTTCTGGGTCAAATAAAGAAGCATGAAATTAATTATCCCCAGTGTTTTCAGAGACCTACCATCAAAGCTGAATTGCTGCTTTCAACAATTCTATATTCATCTTTTCACATTTGTTCTACTATAAGAGTTGAATATCCTAAAATTGAACTGATTTATACACATTAAAAATGAAAAGATGAGCTGGGTGTGGTGGTGCACACCTCTAACCCCAGCGGCTCAGGAGGCTGAGACAGGAGGATTGCAGGTTCGGAACCAGCCTCAGCAATTTAGCAAGATCCTAAGCAACTCAGTGAGACCCTGTCTCTAAATAAAATACAAAAAGCACAGTGTTTAAGTGCCCCTGGGTTCAGTCCCCAGTACCCTTCCCCCCAGAAAAAGAATATGACATTGGAAAAAAGAAGACTTCTTTCTTTCTTCAAGATGGAAAAATAGAGAATATGAATGAAATTTGGAGAAATGTTTGAGGTGGTCAGAGATACGGGAAGAGACATGAGGAAATAGCAGTGACACTACAGTATAAGGGCTCTTGCAGTGCCTCAGGAATAGGTTCTCACATTTTAGATGTACTAGTTTGTTAAAAACTTCAAGAAACATATGTGAGGTATATTATTATTTCTCCTTAATTTAGAGATGAGGAAACTAAAGGATTAACAGAAGAGTCAAAGAGTTGCCCAAAAGCATAAAGCTCATAGTGGTGAATTCCTTGGTCTACAGAGCAAGAGTATTATGTCTGCTGAGAAAAATAGATAAAAATTAGGAGTGAGGTCATGAAGGATTGTGAGAAATTCCTGAATAGTCACTGCAAGGAATAAATAAGGCAGTAAACCCTCTTGGGTTTTGTAAGAATATGTCCTTTCACTCCAGTTTTTCTACTGAAAAATCAGTAACTGGGTGAAGAAATTTCAGCAGAGATAGAAAGGCTCCTGCATACAGAATTAAATGAAGTAACTATTGTTTCTTATGTTGGAACTGATTGTTGCTTGTGGAAATTCCAATGCAACCTGTCTCTTTTATTTCAACCAACCAGGTTATTTTTATTTTTTTAATGTTACATAATAATAATGCTTGAATGGATGCATAATAATAATTTAATGAATGCATAATAATTGTGAATATTTATGATGTACCATGCTATTTCAACACATGTATGCACTGTGCAATAGTCAAATCAGAATAATTAGCATATCCTGCAACTCAAATTTGTATCATTTCTTGGTGCTGAGAATATCAACATCAAAAGCTATTTTGAATATACAATAAATTATTGTTAAGCATAATACCCTAGTGTGCTACATAGCACCAGAGCTCACCCTTCTCTAACTATAAACTTCTACTCTTCGGCATGTCTCTTTTTTTCATTGTTACTTTTAATCTCAATTTAGGTAATGATCAGTTCCACAGGAAAGTGAGCCAGAAAGTAACACTATGTAGTAACTATTTGGTTTTCTTAACTAGTTGTTCAAATTATTGCTATTTTTAACAAAGTTGCTAAACATTTGATGGGTGAAGAGATAGATATAGATATACCATTTGTGTCTTATTTGTTGATATTTGGGTTCATTGTAACTCTGATTATCTGCGCACCACTGCCATGGATAATTGGAAGTCAAGGGTGTTCGCCACAAGTCAAAGTATATACTTTGCAGTATTTTCAAGGATTACAATATTTCTTCCTTCTACTTATTGTTATTATTAATCATAACATTATTTATTTAACAAACATTTCTGGAGAATATAGAATGCTAGTTACTGAGAAGATATAGGCCCTTCGGTATAACATTTTGTTGCTTTACAAAGTCAGTGAACAAAGTGAAAAAAGTGAAAAAAGTCTGACAATTCAAACACATTGTGTCACATCGATTATTTGCAGGGTAGCCATGTATTTTGCTAACAGATGACATCTGTGGAAAATCAAATAATCCAAGACAAAAACTTTGAAAGTGACGTGAGTTTTCATTCATTTTGTAATGTCATGTTTTTCAAATTGCTTTATGTTCTCATTCCAGCTTTCTGTGTGTTGCTATTTTGGAAATAGAAATTAAAAATCAAACTATGTTTTGAAATGTTACCTTGACAGATAAAGAAATCGTTGTTATCCTTATGACCAGAACTAGTATTTATCTACACACTGATCCACTGATGATCCAGGCACTAAAGGGAGGCATTCTCAAGACATGAGTGTCTTTGCTTTTCCCACAGAGAAAGGGTTCTTCACAGTTTTCTGAAGTATTCACATGGTTGGTGACTTTGATATGTGTGTGTGTGTGTGTGTGTGTGTGTGTGTGTGTGTGTAAAGAGAATCGTATAGGTGCATTTTTTGTCCTAGAGAGGGTTTATTGCAATAAGATACTCAGTTTGTCTGAAAATACTTGCTTTCTTAAAATTGTTTGCTCATTTTTCCATCCTCTTTTCTTTCCATAAACAGTTAAACTCAAGAAGACTGTTAATGACTATGAGCAATGGTTTAAAAAAGTTTTGTTGGACAAATGTACTTTAGTTATACATAATATTGGGATCAATTTTGACATAATTGTAAAAGAATGGAATATAATTTGTTCCTAATTAGTCCCGAGTATTTCACCTTTTCCCACCTTCGTCTGTCCCTATTCCTCTTCCTCTACTTGACCGGTCTTTCTTCTTTTGATTTATAGTTTTTTTTAAAAAAAAAATTAGTGCATTCTAGATACACATGAAGGTGAAATTCACTGGTGATGAATTTATATATGTACATAAGATCATTTGGTCAGAATCATCTCACCATTCTTCCCTTTTGCCATCCCTTCTCCCTCTCCCTCAATTCTCTTCCTCTACTTCATTGATTTCACTTCTATTTTTAAGGGATTTTCCCCACCTTCTTCCCCCCTTTCCCTTTATTTTGTTCTAACTTCCATACCTGAAAGAAAACCTTGGATCCTTGACTTTATTTAACTTAGCATAATAGTCTCCAGCTCCATTTAACTTAGCATAATAGTCTCCAGCTCCATCCACTGGCCAGCTAATACTGTAATTTTATTCTTCTTTACAGTTGAGTAAAACTGCACTGCATAAATATATACCACATTTTCTTTATCCATTCCTGTGTTGACAGACATCTGGGCTGCTTCCATAGCTTGACTATTGTGAACTGCACTGTTATAAACATTGATGTGCCTGTGTTCCTGTAGTATGCTGATTTTAGTCCTTTTGGATAAATATCAAGCAGTGAGATAGCTGGGTCATATGGAGGTTCCATTTCTATTTTTTTTTTTTTTTTTTTTTTAGGAATCTCTATATTTCCAGAGTCAGAGTGGCTGTACTAATTTACAGTCTCATCAACACTGTATAAGTGTATCCTCTTGCCTAAATCTATCCCAATACTTATTATTATGTGTACTCTTGATACTCCTCATTCTAACTGTAGTGAGATAAAATTGATTTGCATTTCCCTAAGGATTGCTAAGGATGTTGAACCTTTTATATATACACATACATAAATATGTCATTTTTATTTCTTATTTTGAGATTTGTCTGTTTAATTCTTTTGCCCATTCTCAGAAGAATCAGCAGAAACTCTGAATTAACTAGGTAAGAATGTAAGTTATCTTATACTAGGGAACATGGAAATTATTTCTCAAACAGGGAGAAACTGATTATCCTTTCAATAGGAATTCACTGGTATTTGCTTTCAAAAGATTCAGGTTCAAGAAAAGTACAATATGACTTTTAGTGTTCACATATTTTTGTTGTTACATGGAGATAAATGTAGTAGATAAGAAGGAATGTAAACAGGAAGGAAAAACGTGTGTGTGTGTATGTGTGTTACCCTTGCAGGAGTTTATTACTGGAAGGAAGACACCATTCCTGCCTTGGAGTCTTTCACAATAATATTTCAAATGCAAAAT
Source organism: Marmota flaviventris (assembly GCF_047511675.1). Lineage (NCBI taxonomy): Eukaryota > Metazoa > Chordata > Mammalia > Rodentia > Sciuridae > Marmota > Marmota flaviventris. The sequence continues at coordinate 43,684,394 of NC_092500.1, read as the reverse complement.
ATGTAAAATTGTAAATTTTGTAGTTAGTTCTAAGTCATATATATATATATATATATATATATATATATATATATATAATTTATTATCTAATATAAGTGTCTTTTTTCTTTTCAAAAAGAGAATATTATATATATTTTTTCTTTAACATGCAAACTAAAATTATTTCCACATATTTCAGTGGCTCATAGAAGGAATATTCTTGAATCTTATTATTTTTCCATTGATTTTTATACTTTTATATTTGTCATAATGTGCATTATCCTTTAGGCATGTTCTATAGATAATCCATAATGGGTTGTGTTTTGGTCTCCATTAATTTTTAATTCCAAAATCAATCAATTTCTTTATATTTTAGATGAAGTTTTTTTAACCTACTTTTTTTCTGTAATTGTCTTATGGCCAAGATAATATTATTTTGGAGTTGAAATATGTTTAATGGTACACATCCCATAGCCAGGAGGAATAAGTGGGCAGAGCTTTCAGTATATCTAGATAATCTTGGGGAAATACATACTGTGGCCCACATTTCAAATTTTCTTTGTGTCTAAAATGGTCAAAGTGAGGCAATTTACTGGAAAAGAAATCCCAGGAATGAATTTCTCCTTGTGGTTTCTTATCATTAGTAGGAGATCTCTTGTTCCAACCTTGGGAATGCCCAAGTTCTACCATGAAGACAGCTTTCCTTCAGGCTGGGGACAAAACTCACTGTTTGCTGGACTATATGCTTCTATAAAAGATAAAAAGTTCTTCTACTTGATCAATCTTCATAGATTAGGACTCTGTCTTAGGATTTAAGACCAAAATCTTATATATTATACTTTGTTCTAAGGACCATGCAGGGTGAGGTGAAAGGTTAAAGATAGGATTGTTTTATACCTGTGTCTGTAAATTCAAATACCATTGAATCTCACATTTATTCCCTGGCATTAGTCATCTAATTTGTGTGAATTTGTGTCTTTTTTACTCACATACTTTTCGTAGTCAGGTGTCTTAATTTTTCTAGAAACCTAATGAGAAATATACTCCTATGTTAACAGACTCCGCGTACTTCCTTAGCACTGTTATATACCCATAGTATGCTAAAACCTTGGGAATCTGAAAATGTTGGAGGATCAACCTTATGGCGTTTGGGTGTTTGGAGGTCTTAAGAATTGTGGGGTCCTCAGTCATGAGTGACAGCTGAAGCAGCAACCAAAAGGGCAATCGCAGAAGTAATTTACAGACTCTCCTCACTGCCCAACTCTAGCCAAAGGCAATACAGCTGGAAAACAGACACTGTGGAAAAATTCAATGAAGCAGTGCCGTAGGGCGGAGGAAATATTGTTTCAGCAATAAAATTCTTCACTAACTAATAAAATTGTCTCCGGCTTTTCTGTGAGTCCTGGTGAAACCAAGGTGTGTTGAAAAATTCATTACTTCCAGCTTTCTCTACCTTGCTTTTCTCATTTTTACTTGGTTTTCAGGCAGGCAATCATCTCATTCATTCAGCATATATTTATTAAGATGCAAGTATTATATTTAGACTCTGGAATTTTAAAATTAAACTCCCTGAAGCTGTTTCTACTTGACTCCAAATAGCCCTAGACACCAGTAGACAGTGAGAAAGATTCTGCTGTGAAAATGGATAGCAAAGAAATTTGGGAGGACAAGAGAGAGACATAATATTCAGGAGACATTGAATAATAGACTCAAAAACCTAAGTCCCTTATTGTAAATTTGCATCCTGGAACTTGAGACAAATCTTTTCAAGATGTTTTGTGTTCAACCCTGTATTCTAGAAGGATCTCTGAGATTATATTTTGGAAACCCAATTTTGTATACTTCAATATTGGAAGGTATGATGGTATCTGATAACTGTCCTGGCTACCACTTGGGAAATTTGGCAGTATTCTTATTCAGAGGACTTGAAGTTGTATCACAACTGCTCAACACTAAATGCAACTGCGGAAAATTATAAAACCCTCAGTACTCTCTGTCCCTTAAGAAATGAACTATTTCAAGAATGAGAACAAATGAAGTCATAAATCTGCACTTGTTGTACCAAATCTCTATTTAGAATTTTTATTTTATTCTTAGAAATAGAATGTACATAATGTAAAGTTGCATTTGCTCCAGAATATTTTTGAGGCTTTCCCCAAATCTAGACATTAATTGGGAATTAGATTATTATTAATGACCTGAAATTATCTCATAGAAGTGGAAACATGTTTTTGAGTGAAATATATTAATATTCTCCAAAATTATTTCTTGTTGAGTGTTATGGTTTGGATGTGAGGTGTTTCCCCAAAGCTCCTGTGTGAGATAATGCAAGAAAGCTTAGAGGTGAAATTATTGGGTTATAAAAGTTTTAACTTAATCAGTGCATTAATCCCTTGCTAGGGATTAACTTCATGGTAAATGTAGATTGGGAGAATGTGGCTGGAGGAGGTAGGTTCCTGGGGAAGTGCCTTTGGGTTTCATATTTCCTCCTTGTGGAACAGAGCTCTTTCTTGGCTTCCTGATCATTATCTACTGCATGGCTTTCCTCCACAACATTCTTCTGCCATAATGTTCTGCCTTATCTTCAGCCCAGAGGATTGGAGCCAGCTGTCTATGTACTTCCTGATACCTCTGAAACCAGGAGCTCCCAAATAAATTTTTCCTTCTCTAAAATTTTTCTAGTGACATCTTTCAGTCACAGCAGTGAAAAAGCAGACTAAAATGTTAATTAAATCAGTCTAGATTTAAAGGGACATAATTCTTAAAGTTTTTCCCATGTAATTTGAAAAGAAACTAGAAATATTAGGCATTTGAAAATTACTAAGACTTTTTTCTGGTGAATTCGTCAGTAAAACTCATCCCCCATATTTATTCTACTCTAATCAAAGATTCAAATATTTTGTAAGAATTTGAACACTTACAAATGGAGAGTTCTATGTAGCTAAATTTCTACTGTTCCAAAATTCTTACTTTTTTTCTACAATCATATCTGCATTCCTAATTATGTTTTTTATTTCACAGTAAAGGGTTTGGGATTGAACCACACTGTTCTCTCAACTTAAATCTCTCCTGCACATACCAATTTATCCTACAAGTACTACTAAACGATATTCACAAATCATAACATTTAAGCTATGTTTACATAACTCTACTAATCAAAGTGTACCTGTATGTTATCCTTAAAGGAACCCAGGTCCAGAGTCTTAAACTTGCTTTTGAGAGTTTCATGCTTTGGACCTAAACCTCTCCAAGAGCTTTATGTCTTCTCTCTAAAAGAGCATACAGCCTGCTCTCCAGAAATGTAAACACTTCTCCTCCTATATTCTTCACTTTGTCTTTTCTAGGGTATCTTTTTTGTAAAAACTCTAACCCTTTTTACAATACATACATACAAATGTATATATATATATATATATATATATATATATATATATATATATACATATTATTTGCTCCTTGATTTTTATGTGACTTATCAGGGAGAAATTATTTTATAAAATATTTTTCTTATGCTTATTTATGCTTTAATATCCTAAAATGTTTGTATTTCAGTGAGGGAAGAAAAAATTTACTTCAAACATAGGAATTCAATTAAGTTTTGGAATGTCTGGCCTATAACTTAGCAATCAGTTAAGAGTGGAGCCTAGAGTCTAACTAAGTTGGTTTGTGTCCAAGCCTTTCCTTGGACATGTTCCTTCATCTTTCTGAGCTCCAAGTATTCTAGTTGAAATTGGCTTACTATCAGTCTATATCACATAAGTATCTTAAATTTCATTGATAAGTACATCTAGCATGCTTAGTACCGTGTCAGCACACTGTTAATCATGAGGAAATCTTATTGAATGATGAAGTGAAAGATCACAATTCTTCTAGATGAGCTCTCCTGGGACATAGTTTACTTTTAGTTATAATTGAGAACTCTGTCCAAATATTTTCTCAGTTAATAATACTATTATATTACCTACATAATTTTGCTGTAGAATCAAAGTAAAAACATATCCCTTTCAAGGCCTTTGTTCATACTCACTTGAGTTATGAATTTTGTGCCCTTTCAACAGTCTGCTTCTAAATCATTACTCTAAAATAAAAGTTCTGTAAAGGTCCCACATCAGTGTTTTACGAGTGTCTGACTGCAGCTTTATTTCCACTTTTCAGACTCCACCAAGATAGCAACAATTTAAAGGAATCATATATGGAATTTCTACCAATAAAGTACAGGGACAGTTCCTTAGACCCTTTAGAAAGGTATAGGTGTCATGTTCTACCCACCTGGCCAGATATTACTATTAACATGGACAATAATTTAGAGGTTAACAAGAAAACAAATAGTTAGCAAAAAAAGAAAACAAAAGAATTATTAATGAAATTTGAATATTAGTTACTAATACAAATGAATGGCACAAAAATTTGGAGAAAGACTGAATTTTTCTCAGAACAGTTATAAATTGGTTCTTGTATATAATTTCTTTGCTTTCTTCATTTTATCCATTTATTGAGTATTATAATCATTTTACTTATATTCAAGTTTTTTATGGTTTTTATCTTTAAGAAACTTTTTGTAAACCTCCATTCATACTTTAAATGCCTATACTTTGATGACAATTATGGCATTCATGAAAATACTAGATTTCTTACTCTTGTTTGTTTATGAACAAATAGACTTGTCATAAGCTTTAAAATTGAGCTGAAGAAAAACTTGTGTCCTGTGTCCACAGAAAATAAATAATAACACAATAAAATATTATTACACATTCTCTGAACCTTGAATAACCAATCACATTGAATTCGTCATACTATCTACTTAATTCATGGTAATGTTAAGATATAGTATTTTTCAGAATATGATACTATTTTAAGAAAGAATACCATCACGGTCTGTGGTCTGAAGCACCCTGTTGAAACATCTTGTCTCCAGTTTTGAATGATGCAATGATGTCTAAAATGAGCAAACAGAGTTATGAAGCATGGCTATAGGTCACACTGTGAAGAACTTTTCTTTCTTAATTATAGAAAAGAAATCTCACATCCTCAGTCAGTACACAACTCTAAGTATCATTCCTGTAGGATTTGATTTGTTCATATCCATATCTCTTTCTGTTTAAATATTTTCCATTTAGAGGAATGAAGGTTTTGCTTTTCTGTTTGTTGGTTGGTTTTCTAAGAAGGAATTGTCTATACCATCAACCAGGTCAGTGAATGGACAGTTGAAATACATTCAATTGGCATTTCAAGTCTATTTTATTTTTTTAAATGAGGAACATTTGGGCTAGAGCATTGCACCTTTAAATTCAGTGACCTGCTACATCTCATACGTTGTATGACATTATTAAAAATAGTCATACTTGCCCTCTACTTAGAACTTGGCTCTTGGATACTTGCACATTCAGTTAAATTCCAGAGGATGACAGAATATTCTTCATTAAATTATACTGTTCAAGATAGATATCATGTCCAGGCAAATGTGCATTAGAAAATGCTATAATGTTAATGATTTCTTTTGAGAATGAGTAATTATGTGTCACTAGTTTGGTCAGAAAGATAATTTTGCTTTCTACTTCTAGGTGGAATGCTAAGATACTGATTAATATCAGCTTAATAAATTCCACAGAAGAAAACATACCTTGCATTTTCAAAAAATGGAAATTTCCAGTCTTCAAATGAAACTTTGTGCTTCCCTATGAAATTAGATTTTTAACTTACAGTTGTGTTGAAGTTTTTCTAACAAAAGTCATTTAATTTTTTTATTTTTTCTACTTTCTCAATTACTTTTCACTCTCACTTTCACTGATATTTTCTGGAAGGCATCAAAAATTGAACATAGGGTATTGTATATTAATAGTCAGCTTGCTACTCTGCTAGTGATTGGATGCCAAGTCGGTCTTGGGCTGCATACTGTGAACTGTGTGTGTTGTGTGTGTTTCACTGACCAATACTTGTCTAAAGTTATATATATATTTACTCGAAAGCTACAGCTACAAATAAAATACAAGTTGCCCCATTTCAATTGATTTTTTTTGTTTGTTTGTTTTTTAAGAATGAAGGAACATATCAACCTTTTTCTCAAAATGCTGGGAGCCATTAGCCAAGTAGGTATGACAATTTCCTTGCCAGCGTACCCCATGTTGCTTAGTGGAAGGACTCGTGGAAATAGGACATTTTGCAGTGACATTGAATGTAGGTGACCTTGCTCAAGGACCAGGGCGGATTAGGGTGTTCCCAGTTTAGGATAATCGGGTTTAGGGCGTTCCAGGTTTAAGATTATTCCTGCTGGGAATAGGGCGTATCCTGCTGCCTGAGTTCCCCTTGAGTTCTCACGGGATTCAGACAGTATTTTTTGGGAGATAGAAGCCCAGTGGATGTGGATTTGGGCAGAGAACGTGGATTTCCCCAGAACGTGATTGTAGACGGGCTGGTGTGAGTTCGGGAATAAAGAGTTGCTGTTTGAATCTACAAGCTGTGTGGTGGCTCGTGATTGTGTGCCCAGCCAGACTGCGGCATCAAAAAACAAATAAGTCAACAAAATTCAAATCATCCAAAGTCAATAGCAAATAAATCAAATCATTAATTAATTTATATACTGGCATTATTTGAAATTAGGATACATTTTTGGAGAGAATCATTCTTACTAAAAAAGTGAAAGAGTTAAACAAAGTAAAAAAAAAGAAGAAGAAGAAGAAGAAGAAGAAGCCAAAACACCAGTCTAATGTTCCTTTAAAGCCCAAGGCAAGTAATGATCAGCTTACACACTATGGATATTTGGGATGGTCTAGTGGATTGCTATAAGGCTATTCTCCTTTGTCATTTTCGACAAAGAATAAATTCGACAGTCAGGACCATCAATATAACTACTAAAAACTTCCCCTATCAGCTCACTGTTGTTGTTGCTATTGCAACTGCAATTTACCTTTTATGCCTCATTACTTTATTTGGAAAATGAACACATTCTGTTTAACCTTTGGAGAAGAGACTATGTCATTTTCAAATTTGTGATAGCTAGAAGGAGAAATACTGGGCATGTAATAAATGTACCTGAAACTTGAGAAAGATGTACTACCAGGGTTGAGAATAAAGATAGACACTGACTGGGACTATAAAGGAAATGTCACAGTGGTGTAACTGAGTGAGCTCAGAGAGATCTGAGACATCCATGATGTAAACCAATTAAGAAGATAAGGACAAGTAAATAAACTGCGAGGTAAATATTAATTTAGAAAAAAAAAAGCTGAATTAAAGAATAATGTATTACACTATAATATTGTTTTAAACTAAGTAGATGAGTGTAATGTTGATATGCATAAATTCTCGAGTTGACTTTCTCAGTTGGTGTATCATTTCTAAAGATAAGGAGTACAGTAAAACACCATGTCCCTGAATGTCCCCTTTCTTTTACCATAAAAACCTAGCCAAGTTAAGGGAATAATGAGAGCAAGCCTGGATAAGAACATCCAGATACATATATCTTGAAGGACACCGCTTCCTTTTATGCACACTGGGAACTAGGGCAAGTTAGTGTTATGTGCAAAAAGTTACTTTCTTGCAAGTGCTCCAGGGTAATTGCTCCTTGGGATTCTGGTTGTAAAGCAAACTGAGCAAGTTGATGGTGATGATGTCATTGCTTCTGCAGACTAATATGTAAACTCCTCTTTGAGTGGGGACAGGAAAGGATATGTGCCACTTGTCCAGCCAGCCTCCACTGGACTAAACACTGCAGAAGAGAGAATGTACTCTTTGTAAAACACCATGAGGGACAGAGGTGTCAGTCTGTTGTCAGTGATCTCTTGGAACAGTCACAGATCTTGGGTAAGCTGTTCCCAAGAAGTCATGTCTCCCATACTGTCTCTGGCCACTTTCTTTGGCTTCTCTAGGAACTATCCCACTGCCCTACCACAATGGACTGTGAATGAGACAGTTGTCATCTTAGCTTTGTCTCTTGCCACAAAATCTTCAGCAAGTTAGTAAACTTCTGTGAGCTGTCTGCTGACCTGAAAAACAGGAGCCACACTAGAACTTTCCCTTTGGCATTATTATGAAAGCAATATGAGAAAGAACTAAATCTGCAGTCTGGCAAACAGTACACAGTTAAAAAAAAAAAAAAAAGTAGTAGTAGTAGCCTAGATAATGATGTCAATGAAAAATGACACCATACATTTAAATAGGAAAGGAAGACTTTATTCAAAATGATTGCAAAAAAGGATAGGGAGATTGCATTTGACTCCCTGAAATGAAAGTAAGGGAAGTGCTTAAATGAAAAACTATTGGAATACTTTCAAAAGAAGCTTGATCATGGTGATAAGGTGTTTGCTAATTAACTCTCACTGAGTTAGGCTCCTACTCCCCACTACAGAGCTACAGAGATTGGCAAATAGAAGTCAACATTTTTTTTTTTTCCCCTTAGAAGTCAACTCTTTATTGATTTCAAAGGAATGGCTCCTAGGACCTTGAGAAAGACTTTCCTACCAGATAAAACTGACAAGATACTGGGAGAAAAATTTGCATTACAAAGGGACTGATAAATATTTGCAAATGAAAGATTTCTAAATACTGTAAGAAAATGGGGGTTAGAGGCATTCATTCAGGAAGAATCCTGGCTAAAATGGTGAAGCTAATGGGAAAGTTAAGTCCACCTTCAATAAAAGAACTAAGAGTAATAATTACAGAACTGATTTTCAACTCTTATTTTCTAACTTTTCATCTCTCTGGAATGATAACATGCAGCCATATTTAATCTGAGGAAATATTACTCAGAGGGAATCTGTGTGTAGGATTGTAAGACCTATCTTAGCTGTTTTAAATGAAGTTTAAGTTTTCTGGTTTGACGCTATTAAATTTCAAGGCACTGAAAACATTGGATATTTTTATAATCATGAGGACTAGAGTAGAAAAGGTGGAATCACTTTTCAGAAAGATAGAAAAATCAGATTCAAGTTTTGGAGGCTTGATTTTGAACAAGGGAAAAAATCCAAGAATTAATTTTCTAGTAGCAGTGCATATGCAATTAGAATAGAGATAACTTGCAAACCCAGGAATTTACAGGCTCATGAGGTTTGTGGATTAAAAAGCTGGTAGATCAGAGGAATGATGTGATGGTCTCAACCTCAAATACTTTCAGGGGTTAGACCAGGAACATGAATGTATGAAAGAATAAGTGTAAATCAAGAAATACAAATTCTCATGGAAAGTGAAACATAGATGCCTCTCCTAAAGTCATTGAGTCTCATTGTATTAAAAGCCTTAAAGTCAAAACAGCATATGAATTTCAAAAGAGTCCACAAGTTTGATATCAATCAAAAACTGGATTTCATCAATGATTATACTGGTTTATTAAATATGATAAAGATATTTTAATTAGAAATAAAGTGAGAATTTATAATTAATGCAATGTTGTATGAAAGCATTACACAGTAATGTACTTAAAGTAGTAAAATTCATCTACTTATATATCCCAAAGTGACTGTTAAAACATCTAAGTCATTTAGAAGACTAACTTGTGAAGCAACAAAAACACTGTTTGGATGGGATAAAACAATCATATTATGTTTGAATCATATTATGTAAGAAGTAATTTAATATTGATAAATATAAAGTCCTGACATTAGGTCTGAAAATGAACTGACAAATACAAAATAAGGAGATATAGGTTGACTTCATGGAAAACAGATAAAAAAGTTGGCTTTATTGTTGTTTGTGAGGTTGGTAAAAGTCAGGAATAGACCATTTTCAAGAATGCCTTCATAGACTTCATCACACAAACATAGTTCAGGAACATACCAAGTAGGCGGGCATAGTGACACACACCTGTAATCCCAGCAGCTCCGGAGTCTGAGACAGGAGGATCACGAGTTCAAAGCCAGCCTCAGCAACAGTGAGGAGGTGCGCTAAGAAACTCAGTGAGACCCTGTCTCTAAATAAAATACAAAATAGGGCTGGGGATGTGGCTGAGTGGTTGAGTACCCCTGAATTCAATCCCTGCTACAACCACACCCGCCCCCCCCCCAAAAAAAAAAAAAAAAAAAAAGAACAAAGCAAGTTACTGAACTCCTCTCTTTCTGCTGCACACAACCCAAAGCCATGTTCAGGCACAGCAACAAAGAAACAGATGGAGAAGAGTTAATCAGGAGGATGTGATAACTCAAGCTCATATTAAATGAGAGCCCACTGAGTAAACATGAAATGGAAAGTTAAGAAGTAGCCAATTCTTGAACAGATAAAAATTATGAAATGTTGATCTTCAAATATTTAAAGACTTCATGTGCAATAAAATATAGTTTTTCTCTGTGTTACTTATTAAAGCAAGCATTCAGAGATGGGAAAAATTTCACTGCAATAACAAAGAACTGTGTTTTTAATAAAAATACTTTTTACTAAGCAATGCACATGAAGAGAAAAAACAACTTCCTAACAATGGAGATGTTTATAATTTAGATATTCAATTCTGTGATAGTCTGAAAAAGGTAGTACAGTATCAGATTAGGTCAGGTGACATTGTCTTCTCTGTGTGTGTGAGATTTATGCAGTTTCATCAGTATCAAGAGATACACACAATGCACAAATTAAAATAACTAAGAGAAAATTTTCAGCAGATTTTTTCATAGAAAAACAGCTTCATTTTGATTTGGAAAATTGAGGTTCTTTTTAATTGTCTAAGCATAATAAGTACTAAAAAAAGCAAAGCTGAAATCAACTTATCAATTGCTCTTTAAACAAAAACATGGACTTTTTGTATGGATATCAGTTCTGCTACTTGTACTAGTCTACACATATTATTTATCTATTGTTTTAGGGATTAGCTTAATTAAATACTATATAGAAATAAAGCATAATACATACTGTATTTTATGATTATTAAATGACTAAAAACTGTAGCATATGTTATGCTGTCCTTGACATATTATCGACTCTCAGTAAATCAAACAAAAATTTTGTATACATGTCATGTATGTGTTATGCTGGTAATAGAGAGTTACATGAGATAATATCTACAGTGTACTCTGCCTGGCATTAAGACATGCTGCATCTTTCAGAGAGATATTTTCTACTGTGTCAATGTCTATAATTCTTGGGGATTCCTTGAGTTCAACTTTCACAATAAGACTTATTATAATCACCTTATTAGAAAACTAAAGAGGCACCAAAAATTTCAGATCTAATAAAAATAAGCAAAAATAGAACTTGGGGATCTTGTTCTTGACTTTTCTTCCTTCCATATCATCATACACTTTTCACTCGGAAGAAAGAATAAAGGAAACAAAAACAAATGAAGTAAAAATGGAAACAAGTGTAGTTTGTAATTGGAGTAAATCACTGCTTTAATATCTCTGTGTTATGGAGAATTAGTGAATATTTGCAGAAACCATTGTTCAAAGGGTGAATCTCATCTAGAAAAATATCATGATCATGGCTTCTTCTCTGCCAGTTATCTCTTTTCTCTATGTGTATTCATTTATTTTTTAAATACACAGTGTCATTAAGGTGAACATTGAACCAGTAAATTCCTTTTAATCCTTGGTTCCTTTGCTGTTTCACTGCTATGCAACTGTGTTGGGCACCAATCTACCTTCCAACATAATCCTGTCCTAACTTCTTTTCCATTGAATGAATTTTAATGTCATTGTGCTAATCACTGAAGAAGGAGTGGGAATAAATGTGATATGGTCCTTGCACTCATTATAAATTCAATTATAATGACAGGGATGGTAAAGTACACAAATACTTTGAAGATTGATAAATGGAAGGATGAGGATAGACAGAAAGAATATACAAAATAGGACAGCAAAATTTCAGTTAGACAGGAAAATAAGAACAACAAGATGACTACAGTTAATACCAATTGTTGAAAATAGCTAAAAGAATAGATTTTAAGTGATTTCGCCATGAACAAAAATGGTCAATATGTGAGATGATTTAATTTATCCATCCCAAACTGTGGATGTACTTCAAACAACATTTTGTACACAATATATTTAATTTTATTTGTAAATTAATATAAATAATTTTAAAACGACACATAGGGGAGAATTAGTTATTGATCTAACTATGAAAATCATCACAAGTTATGTTCTAAACTATAACAGCAGCAGCATTATATGCAAAACATTTTTTATCTCATATGCTATGGACAAAAGAATGATAATGTACTTCAGAGTAATCTGATGCTTACAAACAATCTTGTGTCATCAAGTATATGGTATTGATACTATACAAGGTCATTGCAGTTATTCTACAAGAGAGCAGAGTGGAATAAACATGAATTTTAAAGGAAGATAATTATAGTTATGAATCCTGATTGTGGTACTCATGAAACATGAGAACTGGGGAAAAGTCAGTATAATCTCTTAGCCTTATAGAAAAAAAATATGTGTTATGCTGGTAATAGAGAGCTACATGAGATAATATCTACAATGTACTCTGCCTGGCATTAAGACATGCTGTATCTTTCAGGGAGATATTTTCTATGGTCTCAATGTCTGTAATTCTTGGGGATTCTTTGAGTTCAACTTTCACAATAAGACAAATTATAAAAATATACTTAATGTGAAAATTTATTTCTAATTAAGAATGCCTTATATTAAAGGTCATAGAAGAACCCTTTTTGCTGGTTACATTTATAAAACATATTAGTACATTGGGTCAATTAGCAGATTTCATCTTATAATAAATTATCTTTATCATGCTTGCATCACTGTATCTGTAATAGCCAATATTAATTTTTTACTACTATGTTCATATAAGAACTTAGAGCCAATTCACAGAAATCTGTGGGAATGTTGTGTTTCTAGTTATAGTCTTGCTTTGGTTCTAAGATTTTTATAGAAGTCGTAAATAATGCTCACATTAATCACAGTAATTTTTAAATTTTCAATTTCTCTTAATAAAATCATAAAATTTCCTATAGTGAATAATAAAACGGTAGATTCATACCTAGCACCTCCATGCCAAGCTGTTGCTTCTACAAGTCATGTCTCAGTGGCATTTGAAGGACAGAAGCTTTCAATATTCATGACACTCATTTGACAAAATGAATTAAAGACAAGATAAAATGAAGATATGTGATAAGCCTGGAGGTTTTCTGAGTGGCACAATCTGCAATCAAGTAAATGACTAGTCAAAGAGAAGACAGAAGCACAAGAAAGACCTGGTTTACAGCTTGTTCTGTGCATTTCCTCCAAGTCTGGCAATAAACCGAGACTATTGCTTCTGTGTTCATTAATTATTTATCACTAGCTCGCTGAACTTCAGAACAATTTCTGTTGAGGAAACTACAATACACATAGAGTTATTCATCAAATGCAGATGTTAGCATGTTCCCTTTAAGGCTATAAACACAAATGCCAGCTGTCCAGAGAAAATCAGCTGAGTTCTGATTTATTGAAAGTAATGAATTCCTCCATATATTGAAAAGAACAAAAATATCAGATTCTGGCAAATTAACAGGGATAAAATATACTTATCATCACTTACAGAAAAAGCTTTAAAGGTATTATAGGTAGGATGGACAATGTAAAACATATCTGACTACTAGAGAAATAAAGAGAGATAAAAGAAAATATATCCTAGTGTTTACATTGCAGCATAACTCAAAGTGCTACTCCTTTGACTTAATATTTCAGAGTCATTTTACCAGTGTACAAGATCAAGTTTAAAAAATAAAAGTACTCTGTACTCAGGGCTTAAAAGGTAAGATTTTCTAAATTTGTATTTCTTAATTAATTAATGGAAGATACTCAGATGCAGCTTTTAGTTATTAACATATTAGTGTCTATTTCTTTCATCTTTCCACACAATTTCCCCATTCAACAGCTTACATTCTGCCCCAATAATGACTACATTATTCACCCTTTTATGTAATACAATTTATTTTACTCCTAGATCTGTACCAAAACTGACCTATAAAGTACTAATTTTTCTAATTTAGTGTTCACGAAAAGAATAGTTGAAAGCTTGATAAAATAAAGATTCCTGTTAGACTCTGATTAAGAGGGTGGGTATAATGGGGAAGAGATGATGAGGTAGAATTAGGATTCAGCATTTTAAATCTAGGCTGGCAATATTTCATATAAAATTAACTTCAACTTTTAAAACAATTTCTAAAAGAATACACCTTTTATTTTTAAAAATTAAAGCAAACCAAAGCATAGAAGGAAACTTTGAAAATTTTTCCTCTAACTTTTTTCTTATTCTCATAATAAAAGTAACCCAAATTGACATTTGGCCAAGTATTCTTATCTATATTTTATTTTAATTTGCAGATGTGCATAATATGACTTTCTTTATGTGAATCAAACAGAAGGTAAATAATCATCTGTATTGCTAAGTTCTTTGATTAATATTAATAAATAAATTATCATCTTGACCTCACTAGATACTTGAAAATTTATAATTTCCTCTCCAAAACAGTGACCTTGCGTTATCACTCATTGAAAAGTATACATATTAAGAATTTTCATGTGGGAACTACATTTATGTGAAGACTCACCAAGCCATCACTGCATTTCTGACAGTCACAGAAGTTGAGGATTTTTCGCTTTCTTTTTTTATTTTCTTTTGACATCATCACATGCATGTTAGATCAATCCAATCCTCTTCATAAATCTAAAATGGAACTTGTCCTTGTCCTTCCTGGGAAGGCTGAAAATAGAATCATGTCTATATTTGTTCACAGGTAGACCAAAATTGCTCTTCTTATTTCTTTATACATTCAATAAGTTCCTTATTTTCTGTCTTCATTAGTTTACTTGGAAATTTGTAATTCCGGAGAGACCCTATAGTTGAGTCCACTGTTGCCAGATGCTGATAAATTGAAGCACTAAAATCTTTATTAAGTTTGAAGCCTCTGTGTTGAGTGTATTGTCACCCTAGGATAGCTATGCAGATTTAGGATCTTATAAACAAGATTACCATCTTCTTTGTCTATTCCTTTGGCTCCCATACATAATTTAGTTTATCAGAAGAAGTTTAGTGGTTATGGAAAAAGGACTGAAGACAATGCTTACCAGTCTGAGTTTGTGTGAGTTACATAACCTCAATTTTCTCATTTTTTGAAGTTAATATTACTAATGACCTTTCTAACAAGATTTACATAAATCTAAAGAATAATGTACATAATGCTCTTAAAATTGTACCAACCACAGAGTTGAACATGTCTTTACTGAATGTCTATTGTCCTAGACATTGACCATAATCACTAAAGCCCTCAAAAAAAAGAGAAGAACCAATGATCCTAACTAACCCTCGCTCACCAATATAGTGAAAGCAAGAAATGTCAAAGCACATGGAGTAAGAGAGTGTTGAAAGTGATACAGATTATAAGTATTTTTAAAAACTATTATATAACACTAAGATTATGAAAAGAAAAGTTAATTATTAGGACAGACATGTCCAAATTAGATTATTTGTTAACATCATGGTAATATTAAAATGAGAGACTCAAATTAAAAATTTCACATAAAAGAACATCCTAGATATTTAGCATTAAGATAAATAAACAAAAATGTCAACATAATAATACTCAATATATTTGATTTTAGAAGCAATGTAGATGAAAATACAACTGCATCTTTAATGATACTTTGTAAACTCTTTTATTCCCTCTCAAAAGAATTAAATACGTTTAATTAGTTTTCTCTAGCAGTACATATTAAATCAAGACATAATATGAAAAAATAAATTTCTAAAATAATCCTTTCTGCCACCATGAATAATTACCTGGATTTGTTGGAAAATGTAAATTATCTAAGGAATAATTGTAATGTAAGTACTGTACCATTTATTTGATTTTTTTCACAGTTAATTACATATGTCCTCATGAACATTAAAATCCATAACAATTTTGGATTTAGTAGAAATTTAAGCTTTACTTTATAATAACTTATAACCAGCAAAACAAAATGTTACAACTTGATCTAAAATTAAGCATTAGTTCTTTAAATTCTTGATAAAAAAACAAACCTTTCTTTCTATTATGCAGACATTAGCATTTTTCAATATCTTTGGAGCTACATATTTTGCACTGACATAAAACAAAGTTAAACAGGGCTTAAGGTGGCTATTGTCTTCTACTAGTTCTATTTGATTAACTAGAGTACATCAAGAGCTCTAGAATTAAAAAAATAATAATAATGGGGGAAACATCTTTGAAATTTTTAATAAAAATGATTGAAGCATAGAAAATTAGATATGCTTAATATAAAATAAAATAAAATCATAGGCAACAACAACATAAAAAAATTTACATACGCTCTTCTGCCAAAACGATGAGGAATATCAGTGCAAAACTTCTTACCAGTTCATGAAATGAAGTTGGGGGTACTAGAAATTAAACTCTTGTCATATGGCTTAACTTCCAAACTACTGAATTGAAACTATAATGTTGACAATATTATATTAGTGAACAACATCATCTGTAAACATCCCTGGGAATTCTCAGCAATGCTACCACCATTAAAGTTACTAGGTGACAAAGAGTTAGAAAACCACTAAATAAAGCCAAGAATTCAGATGGAGCTTTGTTTCCCTTTTTCTCTTAAAGATGAAACTAACTTTTTCAAGCGATCCATGATGAGTCAAAATAGATTTTTTTAACCGTGAAAAAAAAAATGAATACAAATACATACAGTTGGGTATAAATACATAAAGTAATGGAAAACACTCTCTCATTAATTCCTACTTATAGTAGATTTTTGTAGTCACTTCTACTATATATGTCCACTCTACTTCTCCATCAAGTTCTTAAACATGTCACCAAATGAACTCACCATGGCATTGCAGGTCCTGTGTCATTCTTGGGCACTAACTAGGGTAATGTATTACCTCTATATTCAATACTTCTTTAACTCAGTATTCCTATCTTTACAAAAAGTTTGCTCAGTATTTCTTTCCAAACATTTTTCCATAGGTCATAATGATCTCTGTTAAAAACAACAAAAGCTGTTTCTCATTACTTTCTAATCATGAAGTGACTCTATCCTAAATAGTTCTATAATCGGACATAAAATAAAAGAGTTTCTTTCCAAACTTACTTGTGTCATTCCTTCCTTTTAAGTTTTTCTAGATTTAGTATGTTTATACTTTTTACTACTTTTAACATTTTATATTTACATTTTACATTATGATTTTATATTTCATATTTTCTTTGTTATGTTAAGACAACATCATAGTACTCAAAATCTAAATGTGTGTCTTTAAAAGTCTTGGTTTAGAAGATTAGTGTAAAATAGAACTGTTTATGGAGTAGATTTTCACCACAAATCAAAAGATTAGTTTGGTATGATATGACATGAAACACTGACTACCTCAAAAACTTCCTTTCTCTTCCATTTCTAGAGATATGATGACCAGAAGATCTGTGTTAGATCAGTTAAATATTTGTTCACATGTGGCTTATGAAGACAAAACCTAAATCATATTTTAAATTGTTAAAAATATATTTTATTTGAAATATATGTTATAACTTACATAATATTTCAAAATATAATGATATTTATAATATTTTATATTATTGGAGATGTGTAAAGGCATGGTTACAAAGATTGTGTGCCAGTTTTACTGAAAAAGAATAATAATGCTCATAGTTAATAGTAGCAGATTTAGGACCAGCTCCAAATCTTCATATTTACTCCCTATTACTCCTCTCCCCAAAGTGCACAACTTGGCAAGGTGTGAGACTTTTGCATAAGTTGATTCATATCCAAATGGAATTGAGTTAAGAATGTTAAAATGTTTTTTCAGCATATATATATATATATATATATATATATATATATGTGTGTGTGTGTGTGTGTGTGTGTGTGTGTGTGTGTAATTATATTACATTTGTAATACACTTGAGGATAATTTTTAAAAGTAGAAAGTAAAAACAAGCCACCCCCCAAAGGGAGATTGAAACTTAATTTCTTGATTTTCCAAAGATGCAGGAACTGGAAAACAGATATATTAATGGATTTTCTCCAATTTATTTATTTCAGCTGCCACATGTTCCATAATAAAGGAAATAAATTGAAAATTTCTCAATTATCTTTACATCTTTCCCAATGGAAAAATTAAGCTATTATCAATGAAAAGAAAAAGTCCCTCAGCAACAATAAGAATTAACAAAATTATGCAATAGAGCTATAACTATAGATGTTATTTGTTGCACTTGATCAAATCTTCTGAGAGAATGGGATGAATGCATTGAGAAACCATAGCTAACCACACCTCAGATATACAGAGTAATTGACTTAAAACACTAAATGTAGATTCAAAGGAATAAAGAAAACAACTCAACAGTGATTTTACTTTCTTTTATAAGTGAAAATACACAAAACCCAAAAAACAAACACCCACAGTCAAGATTACAGAGAGGAATTGAGCCTGGATTCAAGTGCTTAACTCTGGATCCTGAGCTCAACTATGTTTTCTTTTCAAAGCACCGTTACATTTCAATTATTTTTTCTAAATATATGACCTAAATTTATGGCATTTCATTTGAAAATATGGAGCCAAGAAACTTATCAAGCATAAGCTCTTTCTTAAATTACAAAAGAGACTAAGAAAACTGCAATTGTGTTACTCTAATGGTATACTAAAAACTTTATGAAAATCTGTTAAACTGCATTATGCAATACATTATACAAAAAAAAAAAAAAAACTCCCTGAAAATAAGATAAATACCTTAGTCAAATTCTGTCCACTTCCAGAAGGATTATAAAAAAATCTTGTGTTTTACAGAACATTATAAACAAAACAACTGTGATATATACTATTTGTTGACACATAATTTATTTCCTCATATTGTGGATGGAAGAATAGAAATGGATGATTCAGGTGCTTTTTTATCTCACTAGGCTTTAGATTTAATCTAAGAAGATTGCTTTGTTAATCTCCAATTCACGACATTGTGAAATTGCTTATAAGGGTATCTTTCAATTTTAATCACTTCCCATTGTAGAAAGGCTCACACATTTAGCAAAAGGACCAGTGATATGTTATATTTTTGAGTTTCCCAGTGAATACATTTCTAAAACAAATGTACCATTCATATTGAATGCAAAACTATAATGCTGATTTATTATGTGTAGTTTAAAATGAAGAAATAATAAAATTACGTTAAAAGTGATTGACAGCTTTGCTAAATAGTTACTAATAGGAAGGAAATATATTTGCTTCTTTGACTTGTCAAAATACGTTTTCAATAGCACTGTGCTTGACGAAATTCTTGTAACTTGCTGTTAATGTCTCCGTCCACTTTCTAGATTCTCAGCCCATTCTCTTCTCCCTTTGTCATAGGTCACTGGACACAATGTACTTGAAACCTATATTTATGTGAAAAGATGTTCTATAACACATCAACACATAGTATATATTTATTTTGATCCACAAAGGAGGACAAAAGATTTTTGATGGAAATAATAAAAAGTATATATATATATAAAGTAATACACAGAGAAATTTTCAGATTTTCCCCATAATTTAATCTTCTTATCTTCTTTTGTTTCTCAAAGCTACTAAGTACAAATTATATTTCTCTCTACATTGAATAAAGCTCACTGTTGATGGCCACTCATAAAATTATAGTAATTTGACCAAAACATTATAAGAATTCTGTGATTTGGAATCCTCTTCATAGTTTTTTTCCTTTAATTTGGATGCATATTAAAGCAAATGATTTTCTGAGAAAAAAAATGCCAAAGAATGATAGCATGATAGCTAGCACTTTTGAGCACTTGATATAATTCCACAAATTTGACCCAGATCATAGGAATTTGTAAACATATTATCTCACATTTAATGTACACAACATTGCATGTTAGGCATTATTATCTCCATTGCATAGATGATGCAACTGAAGCATAAATATAAATAATTATCTCCAGACTATATAGCCACCAAATGATAGATCTAAGAGTCTAGATCACATTTTCCAATGCTAAAAACTCAGGAAATAATTTAAAATCAACAGATAATTTAAAGCATATTAATGACTAAGATTAACTAATAATTTCTTCCAATTAAAAAGAAATATGTGTTATCATAAATGGTTATAAAATATAGAAAAATAGATGGCAAGAAAAATTATCAGCCATAATTTCATAATCCAACATCAAACATTAAATACTTTCTGATTTTTTATTTTTCATTTTTTATTTTTATAAAATTTTAAAATTTAGATTTTAGAAATTGACATACAAAATATAAAATTATAGATATTTATGAGTAATCATTTGATGTTTTGATATATGTGCGCATTGGGCAATGTTTGAGTCAGAGTAAATAATCTGTCTCTTCAAACACTATTTTGTTGAGAAAGAACATTCAAAATTCTATCTTCTAGATTTTTTAAGTATACAGAACATTAACTTTACCTAGAGTCACTGTACTGTTCAATAGCACACTGGAGCTTCCTATTCCTATCTGTAGCTTGGTACCTTTAATCTACCTTTGCATAGCTTTCCCTCTTTCCTTTTCTTCACAGCCTCTAGTATTCACCATTCTATTCTCAACTTCTATGAGTTCAACTTTTTATATTCCATTTATGAATGAAATCATGCTGTATTCATCTTTCTATTACTGGCTTCTATCACTTACCAATGATTTTCAGTTCCACCCATGTATCCTAAATGTTAGATTCCATTCTTTATATGAAAGAATAGTATTCCATTGTGTATCTATACCTCATTTTCTTTATCTGTTCATTAGTTGATGGTCATTTAGACTGTTCCCATTTCTTTGCTATTGTGTTTAATGCAATGGTAAAGGTTGCCCCAATCTGGCTGGGCACAATTCACAAGCCACTTATCAAGCAGAAAGGAACTTTATTTTTAGAGCACACAGGAGGGACCACATGAGCTCTTCAGGAATTCCCTCAGAGCCCAACTGCCACCACCAGCTTCCCACAAGCCTCTCAACGCCCCCCCCCCCCACTCCTCCTGCTCTTGAGGCCGATTAGCTGGGTCATGTGGGCGGAGTCAAAAGAGTCCCCCAATGAGCAGCTCTGTGGTCTGAAAGGGCGGTGAAACAGCCCAATGAGCATCACCGCAGAGGAGCCAATCAGCTGGCAGCTGGAAGTTTGCTGGGGCCCCTTTGGCTGTGGCTCTCAACAAAAGGTGAGAGCACAAATGTCTTTTCAACTAAGCTATTTCATTTAATTTGGTTATATATTCAGACATAAGATCGGTAATTAATGTGTTATTCTATTTTTATTCTTTGAGGGTCTTCTATATTGTTTTCCACAATGGCTGTACTAATTTACATTCCCAACAACAGGAAATGCAAGGCCTCCTTTCTCTGAATCTTTACCAACACTTGCTTTCATTTTGTTTTTATAATAGTCATATTTACTGAAGTGAAGTGATATTTCATTGAGATTTTTATTTACCTTTCCCTGATAATTAGTGATGTTGAACTAATTTTTATATTACTGTTGATAATTTGTATGTCTTCTTTTGAGAAATGTCCAATTGAGACTGTTGCCCATTTTTAAATTAGATTATATGTTTTGCTATTATGTTGTTTAAATTACTTACATATTTGAAATATTAACCCCTTATCAGCTGCACAGTTATAAATACTTTAAAGGTTGTCTCTTCAATCTATTGATTGTTTCTTTTCTTGTGTTTGGTGTTCTTATCCAAAGATCCTTGCCTATTCCAACATCCCGAGGAATTTCTCCTACATTTTTTTCTAATACTTTCATAGTTACAGGTTTTAGATTTGGGTCTTTAACCTATTTTCAGTTGATTTTTTTTAATAGTGAGAGATAAGGTGTAATTTCATACTTCTGTGTGTGAATAGACAATTTTGCCAACATCACTTATTGAAAAGATTGTCCTTTCACCAATGTATGTTATTAGCACCTGGGCCAAATATCAGTTACCTATAGATGCATGGGTTTACTTTAGGCTTTCTATTCATTTGTCTAGGAGGCTGTTTTCATGCCAATACCACTCTGTCTTGATTACTAGTACTCTGTAGCATATTTAGAATCTGGCAGTATAATGTCCCCTGCTTCGTTTTTTTGTTTTGTTTTTGTTTGTTTGTTTTTGCTTAAGACTGAAGCATTTCTGTGATTTCACATGAATTTTATGATTTTTTTTCTAGATCTATGAAGAAAGTCTTGGTGCTATGAGAGGGATTGCATTGAATCTGTAAATAGCATTGTGAATATCATTGGTAGTATAGATATTTTAATAATATTGATCCTGTAAATCCAAAAACATATATTTATTTCTATTTTTTTATCTTCTTTTCCAATTTCTCTTAAATTTCTTTCAAGAATGTTTTATACCTTCAATTATAGAGTATTTTCACCTCTTTGAAAACTTTATTTCTTTTGAGAAATATCCATTTGTGACTTTTTGCTTTTTTGTTTGTTCTGGGCTTTTTTTTTTTTTTGTAGATTGATTGCTTTCCTCATCTAGCATTTAGTGTATAGCAGCATGACAGATTCCTTATATGCCAATTTTGTACACTAAAACTTTGCTGAATTCATTTATTGATTTCAACAGATTTTGTTTGTGAAATCTTTGTGGTTTCCTACATTTAAGATCATGTCATTTGCAAACACTGACAAATTGAATTCCTTTTTTTCTTCTAAGATATCATATTGTCAGCATAAATTTGTTCATAATAGTCTCTACTGATCCTTTTGTACTTCTTTCAGTGTGTCAGGTATCAGCTCTAATTGCTCCTCTGTTATTTTTGATTTTACCTGTCATTTTTATTTATTTGAGATCTTCCTTTAGTCTAGCGAAGTGTTCATCAGTTTTGTTTTCTTTTTTAAAAAAAAAAAACTTTGCATTTTGTTAATCTTTGGCATTTTTATCTTTATTTTGTTTGTTTATTTTATGTCTTTTTTTCATTTATTTTGCTGAAGGCAAAATGAGTACATAGTGAGTAGTTGAGATTGTTATGAATACCAGCTATTACCAATGTGACCAAGTACAGAAATGAGGCCAAAAGTTGTGATAAGTACTTCCTCCTTATTTTGTTATGAATGCATTTATGTAAGTTCATGTGTGTTTATGTGTGTGTGAATATTCATATTTAGATATCTTATTTATTTTATCTTATTCCCTTATCAAGTAACATAAAATATATTGATTATGTAATTATATTTAAATATTATCAATTATCAATTCTGTATGATCATATCTAAGATATTTGGATAAGAGTAAACATTACAACAGAAGTTTGCCTACTCTTCTGAGGAAGGGACTAGTGGCCTTGCAAGATAGGTACCATGTTATGTGCAATTATAATTTTGCTAGTGTATTCATTTGGAGGTTGAGTATAGTATAAAGAGATGTGGATATGTGCCACATTGACAAAGAATGGACATTTGGTGGTTAATTTTAGGCATCTATTTTGACTGGGCTAAGGGATGCATTGATTATAATATCCACTTATTTTTATTTATAATATTATATAATAAATATATAATCTTTACTGTATATGTTTTTTGAACACACACACACACACACATATCCTTTTAGGTTTGCTTCTCTGGAAAACTCTAATACAAACAAGTTTCTCTCTCTCTCTCTCTAAATTGATAAAGTAGAGAATGCAATTTGTCTGTTAGTGGGAAATTATGGGTCCAAGTTGGCAAGGGCAAATGGATAACAGACCAGGAAGTCAATTGGGATGTAATTAATTGCAGTCATGAAACTTAGGGTTCAACCTGATGATCATTCAGTTATGTACTAAAGAGAGAGAGAGAGAGAGAGAAAGAGAGAGAGAGAGAGAGAAGATGAAAAGAGAGAGAAGATGAAAACAAATTGATTTTGTCCCAGATAGCTAGCAAAAAAAAGGTAATTATGTCTTAAACTGCTAAGACAAAAATTCATGAAAAATCATAATAATGAAAATGGTAAATATGCATTTTGTTAGTAAATTTTACTTGAAATTATTTTTGCAAGTTACGAAAGGATAATTTATTAGTGTTCTTCCTGGTTCAGATCTATAGGAGTTTCCTTTTACATTCATGAAATAGTGTTTTTAAAATGGCCAATTAGGTCATAAAAGACCATCCCTATACCAAAGCTACTGGGATAGATAAATGTTAATCATGAATTTCTACAAAACATAGCAGTGATTAAGGTTAGGATCTGGAATGTCTTCCCAAAAGCTCATGTTTTGAAAGCATGATCTCCAGTAAAGGAAGGTTCACAGGTGGAGCTTGTGGGCAATGATTAAGGCTCTTACCTCATCAGTGGATTAATTTATTTGCTGAATTAATCTATTGATAGCTGAATGGATACTGGATAGTAATTGCAGGCAGGTCAAGCATAGATGAAGACATAGGTCACTGGCAGCATGATCTTGGACCATATTTGTCCTTGGATCCTTCCTTTCACTCTCTGCTTCACAGCTGCCATGAGCTGAATGACTTTCATCACCATGCCCTTCAGCCAAGATGTTCCGCCTGACCTCAGGTCCAGAGCAATGGAGTTGGCCAGGCATGGACTGAGACCTCTGAGGCCATGAGTCACAACATACTTTTCTTCTTCTTGGTTGCTCTTGTCAGTTATATTTGTCACAGTGATGAAAATGTGACTAACACAAGTCCCCATCCACTGACTGACTTCAGAGCCCCTTCTGCAACCCAGTCCAACTGCTACATTTACAGTGAGTGATACCTCTGACATGTGATGAACAAGATCAGAGGCAACTCTAGTGCTTATCTAGCAGCTTACTCTAAGCACAGACATTGGCCTGTAGTTTTGGATTGCAGAAGCTAGGCAACTACCCCACATATATTGGGAGCAAAGGTAGAAGCCAAGCCAACTAGAGAACACAGAAGTTAACTCCACTGATACATTTGGAATCATAGGCCAAACTAAGTAGCAAAAGGGTATTCTGCCAAAGAATACCTATAAAAACCAGAAAACGTGGCTGCAAATGTGCCAAGACCAACATAAGGACATAAAGATTACAAAGATTCATGAAATCATAATGCCTTCAAAAAACACCAGCAAATATCTGACAATGATCTTCAAGGAAAAGGAAATGAAAGACAAAAGAGAATTCAGAGTAATTCTCTTCAAAAAGTTCTATAAAATCTCTAAGAATATTAGCATAAAATTTTTTGCATGTTTACTTGAAATACTTCCAAATAGACATTTTTTTTTGATATTTCTCTAAACGGGATGAAACTCCAATCTGAATACACAGATTCTGCTTCATTTCAATAATATTCAGTCCATCTTACCTTGGATTTTATTTCTTTTCACTTAGAATATTGTCTCTCCCATTTTAACATAATCTCTCATCTTGTTTCTCTTTGTCCTATTCCTTGGCAATCTTAAAAGAACTCTCAAACATGACCTTTAGATCAGTGATTTTATTTTCATAATGTAAATTTTACCCTTTATTGTTTTCATTGTGTTTGTTGTATTCTTGTAACCTGTCATAATCATGTCAAATTTCTGTTTCAGGTCATTCCAAAAGCATTCTTCTTATCATGATAACTTTTTAATCTATGCTGTTTCATTTTTCCTAGTTATTTTGCTAGCATTTATAGATACAAAACTGTTCTGCAGAGGATGCAAATCATGTTCCTGACAGTTTCTTCTAGATTCTGTAGTAAATTATTTTTAGACGTATATTCTCCTTTCATTTTTAATTTGTTTATTTCCTTTGCCCCCTTATCTCCCACACCACAGTGTTTTCTCAAAGATTCCTTCCTTCCTTCCTTCCTTCCTTCCTTCCTTCCTTCCTTCCTTCCTTCCTTCCTTCCTTCCTTCCTTCCTTCCTTCCTTCCTTCCTATTTTTCTATTGTAAGCATTACCATTAGGACACATGCACCCTTGTTTTGGGTAATGTTCACTTGTCATTTTCTGGTATTCAAGAACTCTGACTCAAGAATATATAGGGACTTGCAAACATTATATTTCCCAGAAATATTACAATCCAAGATTTACCATGTCTGCTCTCTATGTATTCAACTTTTCTTAAAATTTCTTATAATTACCTTTCCAGTATGTTTTCAACCACATATAAGGTAGTACATGACTATTCACTTTCTGACAATTATTGTTCTGACAATTATTGTTCCTTCCTAGATATAAGGAGACATTTGAATCAACGGAGCTGATATGCCAGATCTTTTACTTATCTCGGAACAGGAAGACACCAATGGGATATATCAGCATACCAAATTAGTTATTTTTCTATGCATTAACAACAGGCTATCTGAAAAAGAGAAAAGAAAACAATCTCATTTAACAGTAGCTAAAACAATACTTTGGAATTAATTTAACAAATAGGGTAAAAGACTTGTACACTAAAAATTTTAAAACATCAGTGAAATAAATTAAAGACACACAAATAGATGAAAAACAACCCTCAAAAAATTGAAAGACATTTTAGTATTGTTAAAATGCTCATACTACACAAAGTGATCTGCAGATTTAGTATTGTTTATATATAAATTTCAATATCATTTTCAACAGAAATAAAATTAACAATCCTTAAATTTGTATGGAGTCACAAAACACTAGAAAAGATCCTGAATATTCAAGACAAGCTTCAGTAAAAAGAACAAAGCCAGCAGCATCATTTTATCTAACTTCAAAATATACTATCAACTGTAGTAATCAAAACAGCATGGTATTGGAATAAAAGAGATTCATAGGCCAATGGTACAGAATATAAAGCCAAGGGATAAATTCACATATCTGTAGTAAATAAGGACATACTCTGGGGAAAGAACAGCCTCTTTAACAAATGATATTGGGACACCTATATATCCTGTCCAGAAGAGTGAAAGTACACCCAGTCCCAAATTGCATACAAAAATTAATTTAAAATGCATTAAGACCTGAAACTGTAAAACTACAAGAATAAAATAGGGTAAAAAGTGACATTGGTCTTGGGCAATGATTTTTTTGTATGTGTAAATCCAAAGCAGAGAAAAAAAATAGACAAGTTGTATTACATCAAATGACAAAACTTCTTCACAGTCAGGAAAAATTAACAAAATCAGAAATAATGTTTGAAAACTATGCATCAGATAGGAGGTTCATACTCAAATATATAAGGATCTCAAATAACTCAATAATAAGAAAATAGACCAATTTAAAAAATGATCATAAACCTAAATGGACATTTCTCAAGAGAAGATGCAGAAATGACCAGCAGAAATAATAAAAGATGCTTAAATTACTAATCACTGGGGAAATGCTGATTCAAACTACAATGAGATGTGATCTCACACTGTCCAAAAGTTCATTATCAAGAGACAAAAGATAATAAGATTGGACAAAGATGTGGAGGAAAGGTAGCCCTTGAATAATGATGATGGAAATGTAAGTTACTATAACCATTATTAGCCAAAATAGAGTATCAATCTAAGAATCTGTCAATGGATAAATAGGTAAAGAAAATATGGTACTTATATAAAATGTCATACTATTAAGCCATGAAAAAGTTGAAGATACGTCATTTGCTACAACATGACTGAATCTGGAGAACATTGTATTAAGTGAAATGAGGTAGGCACTGAAAGACAAATTTAACCTGATCTTACTTACATGTGGAAACTTTAAAATTGAACTCATTTATAATAGACAGAATACTGGTGTTTACCAGGGGCTGAAGGGATGCAGGAGTTTAGAAATATTTGATTGAAGGACACAAAATTTTAGTTTAGGAATAATGAGTTCAAGACATCATGGTAACTATACCTAATAACTCTGTTCTTAGGTATACATTCTAAACGTAATGTACTCTGTTCTTAAAAATTATTACAAGGGATGATTTTAAGTGTTTCATCACAAAAAATATATAGGAAGAAATGCATATATCAATTATCTTGTCTTCATCATTACAAAAAAATACACATTTCGAAACAGCCTTTTCTACATGATAAATACATATAATATTCATTAGTCAGTGAAATAACTAATATTATATAAATGATAATAAGTGATACCTGCACAAATATGTGATTTTTACTAATCCCAATTCTATGAATCAAATGATGCACAGTAAACTATTTCTGAAATGACTTCCTATCTATATTTAAGGAATATATATTTTATAATTAATATCTTACATATATTTTGGTGAAAATAGTTGGCCAAACTATCATAATAAACATTCTGTGCTAAAAGTTAAGAAGATATTTCCAAATACTTTCTCTCATTTAGTTAATAGTATTTGGCATTAAGAGTACAGTAACTTAAAGTCTACCTAGATATTTTGGGGTATTTTGATAGTACATTTAAAGGGAGATATGAGCCAATGTTTTTAAAATCAGTAATATGATCTTGACTTCTGAAGTAGAGTACATTAAATATGCCATAACTTTTTCATTAGTGAATTACATATATACATAATATTTGTGTAAATTCTGATATAATTGTACAGTCATGGAATATAATTTGTTCTAATTCAGTCTTGAGTATTTCCCCTTCTCCCCCTCCTCTCATCCTTGTTCTCTTTCCTCTACTATACTGATTTTTCACCATAAATTTTTTTTTAAATTGGTGCACTAAGGATATACATAAAGGTGAAATTCACTGTGATATATTCATTTATGTACATAGGAAAGTTTGCTCAGATTCATTTCATTCTTTCTCCCTTTTCCCATCCCTCCTCCTTCTGCCTCAATCCCACTCCGCTACTTCACTAGTCTCTCTTCTATTTTCATGAGATTCCCCCAATCCCCTGCTTTATTTCACTTTTTTTTTTTTGGTCTATCTTGCACAAACATATGAGAAAAGACATTTGACCCTTTACTTTCTGGGTCTGATTTACTTCACTTAGCTGTATTCTCCAGTTCCCTCCATTTACCAAAAACTGCCATAATTTTATTCTTCTTTATGGCTGAGTAAAACTCAATAGTGTACATATACTACATTTTCTTTATCCACTCCTCTCTTAACAGGCATCTGTGTTGGTTCCATAGCTTGGCTATTGTAAACTGCACTGCTGTGACTATTTCTGATTTCCTATAGTATGCTGATTTTGGTTCTTCTGAATAAATACTAAGTAATGAGACTACTGGATTATATAGGGGTTACATTCCTAGTTTCTTGAGGAATCTCTATACTGTTTTCCAGAATGGTTATTAATTTTAATAGTCTTATACAACAATGTATTAGTATACCTTTTTGCCCACATTCTCCCCAACACTTATTATTATTTGTATTCTTGACAATCGCCATTCTGATTGAAATGAGATGAAATCTCAATGTAATTGTTGTTTTGCGTTTTCCATTGATAGTTAGGGATGTTGAATGTTTTTTCATCTATTTTTTGCCATTTGTATTTTATTTTTTTGATAAGTCTTGTTTTAATTCTTTCACATATTTATTAAATGAGTTATTTAGCTTTTTGGTGTTTACTTGTTTGAATTCTCCATATGTTCTAGATATTAATATTCTATGTGAAAAGTAGGTGGCAAGTATCTCCCATTCTGTACACTCTCTCTTCTTGCTCTTAGTACACCATAACTTTTTCAAATGTATTATCAAGAGCACTTTTGAAAGTGCCTAAAAATGTTATGAAATTTAAGCTGTCAGGTAAATCTACCATTCATGCTTATGGGCTGAGACCATGTGAATACTATTGGAGTAATTTTGTTGACTTCAGGTTTCACTTCTGTAAGTGAAACTGTGTTTCCCAAGAAATGAGAATGTGTGTGTGTGTGTGTGTGTGTGACACGATGCACATATATCATTTATTACTTTAATCATGCTATAGTATATATATATATATATATATATATATATATATGCATACATATATGTTTATAAAAATACAATTAAGTCTATATAAATAAAGTCAAACTGAACTTATGATAATACCTCTATGACACAACATTTTAATAGAGACAATGTTATTTATTCTCTCAAAATGTAGCTAATATATTAAAATGAAAAACACTGTGGAACTTCTTTTAAATTAAGTCAGTAAAATAAGTGACTTTTGTTTTGCTAAAGTGAATGTGCCTTAAGACACCAGATATCTAAAATATAAAAGCATACATTTGTTGGGGCCTCCTAATTTATTGTGGCCATTACAAGAATACTCTGCAAATAGGCATTGTTGTGTATTTATAAGTGATACGGATTTGTGGAATCCTCCTCCTAATTAATGTTAAAATCCTGACTCTCAAGGTGATAATACTAAGAGATGAGACCTCTTAGGATTAGGCCCTGATGGCAGTGTTCTCATGAGACTGGTGCACCTGTAAAAGAGGCCTGTGAGAGACCCTAACCAGCTGCATCATGGGAGGTTTCAGTGAGAAGATGGCGGTCTTTGTCTGTGAGGAAGCAGAGGCTCACCAGATACCAAGTCTATAGCATCTTGGTCTTGGAACTCACAGCCACTAAAATTATGAAAAATAAATATTTGTTATTTATAACCCACCCCAGTTTGTGATGTATTTGTTGCAACAGGTTGAATAGACCAAGACAGTAAGGACAGTTTTCCCATTTGCAGAGATTTCAGGAAATGAAAGTCACCCCCGAGGCAATTATTTTCTTTGCCAAGCTCAGAGCTGCTGACAGTCATTTCTATGAGCATTTATAACAGCACAGAAATGAAGACTTTAATGAAGATGTGTAAACTATAGTGGTTATGGAAATATTATATTGATATAAAATTCAATGAAATATAATATAAAAATTACTGTTTAAATTTGTTGATCCCTTCAACTACTAAACTCAGTTTCTCCAAACTTCATTTACCTGAGTAATATGACAACCTGCCATAAATATCTTGACACTGTGAACAGCCATTGCCTACAGAGGTGTTTTGTTGTTGTTGTTGTTGTTATTTTAAGTTATTACTGGTTCTAACATTTCAGAATTTTTTTAATAAGCAGAATAATAGCAAATATGACATTTGCTTTTAATATTGTACTAATAATCAGATTACAATGCCTCTAAATTCATTCACTTCTTTTCTTCTAAAATTGTATAAAATATGTCATTGAATGTGTTAAAGACAATATAATAATTATTTAGATACATAAAATGGTGTAGACCTTTATCTCTAGTCATTTTATTCTATTTGATGAAATATTAAATGCTCTTTTCTAAAGTTTGATTGAATAAATCATGGTATGTGGTAATTACAATGTCATTCTTAGTTCAGTACTTTGTACATAATGTCCCATAAATAACTATCAATTATTGAATAAAAGTTTGTTAGATATTCACTTGAAACATTTCTATTCCAAATGTATTTTATCATATGTTAATTTATTTAATCATCATAAAAACTGAAATTCAATAAATTAAGCATCTTAGATCTTACTAAAGATGGCACCCCTCACAGTTGGCAAAAACTGAATTCCAGCTGATTCACTGACTACCACAAAAAGTATTATTTTTGCTTTGCCTTAGCTGACAGAAAGAACTATAATCATAATGCATGACAGCAGATGAAAAGTGATATATGATGAATATACGTGAAAGGGCTATGGGGTACTAAGGAGAATGCATAAGGCTAAAGAATGCACAGAAGACTTTACAGAAGAGATGAAATTTGAATCAAATCTTCAAATAGGAGTAGGGTGTAGGCATGTTTAAGTGGTTTTGGAAGTCCTATCAAAGTTAGTTTGAGCTAACTTTGAGAAACAATAGATATTATTTAAATATGAGCTGATTTAACTTTTCTTTTGAAATTCAAATAAAACTGAGCCAAATTCCATCCCAGGTATGATGATGGCTCTGCATGCACCCAATCTCTCTAGCTTTATTTTATGTTGATTCTCTCCTGGTGATGATTAATGGCTGCCAGTATTCCAATTTAACCACTGGCTTAACTACCCTGATGGAAAAAAATCTTTCCTAATGAATGAAAAATAAAAGCACTGAGTAAGAGCTTCATTAAATTGACTTGGATAATATGCTGATCCCTGACATCTGAGTTAACAGAGTGAACTGTGGCTCTGAAAATCAAGCTGTTCTCCCAACAGTGTAACCAAGATTGAACTACATCTACTAGGCAGATGTATTCTAGGGGTGGCAACTCCCAAATGAAACTTGGGACTGACAATAAAGGTAAGTGAGTTGCTTTGTAATATACTGAAACAGATGTCCAGTGGATCCCTATTAGACACATTTTTTTTGTTTTAATTTTTTTATTTGTTTTAATTAGTTACACATGACACTAGAATGCATTTATGCACTTTGATATATCATACATAGATGAGATATAATTTATCATTTTTTCTGAGTGTACATGTTGCAGAATCATATTGGTCATGCAGTCTCATATATACATAAAGTAATAATATCTGTTTCATTTTCTATATTTCCTATCCCCACATCAGCTCCCTTCCCCTACCATCACTTCCCTCTACCTAATCTAAGGTAACACTCTTCTTCCCTAGTGCCCCTGCCTTATTGTGAATTAGCATTTGTATATTTGAGAAAACATTCGGCCTTTGGTTTTGTGGGATTGGCTTATTTCACTTAGCATGATATTCCCCAACTCCAACCATTTACTCACAAATTCCATAATTTTACTCTTCTTTAAAGCTGAGTAATATTCCATTAAAAAAATATCTATCTATCTATCTATCTATATGTCTATATCTATATCTATCTATATATATATATATATATATATATATATATATATATATATATATATATATATCACATTTTCTTTATCCTCTCATCTATTGAGGGATACCTAGGTTGGTTCCATAGTCTAGCTATAGTGAATTGAGCTGCTATAAACATTGATGTGACTGTGTTACCATAGTACACTGATTTTTAAGTCCTTTGGGTATAAACCAAGGAGTGGGATAGCTGGGTCAAATGGTGGTTCCATTCTCAATTTTCTGAGGAATCTCCATACTGCTTTCCATGGAGGTTGCACCAATTTGCAGTCCCACCAGCAGTGTATGAGTGTACCTTTTTCACCACATCCTCACCAACATTTATTGTTGCCTATATTCTTGATGATTGCCATTCTGAGAGGAATGAGATGAAATTTTAGAGTAGTTTTGATTTGCATTTCTCTAATTGCTAGAGATGTTGAACACTGTTTCATATATTTGTTGATTAATAGTATTTCTTCTTCTGTGAAGTGTCTGTTCAGTTCCTTACATCATTTATTGATTGGGTTATTTGGTTTTTTGGTGTTAAATTTTTTGAGTTCTTTATATATCCTAGAGAACAATGCTTTATCAGAGGTGGATGTGGCAAAGATTTTCTCCTAATCTATAGGCTCTTTCCTCACTTTATCAATTGTTCCTTTGCTGAGAAAAAGCTTTTTAATTTGAATCCATCCCATTTATTAACTCTTGATTTTACTTCTTGAGCTTTAGGAGTCTTACTAAGGGAGTCAGATCCTAGGCCAATGTGGTGAATATTTGGGCCTATTTTTTCTTCTATTAGATGCAGGGTCCCTGTTCTAGTGCCTAAGTCTTGATCCACTTTAGTTGATTTTTGTGCAGGGTAAGAGATAGAGGTTTAATTTCATTTTACTAAATATGGGTTTCTAGTTTTGCCAGCACCATCTATTGAATAGATTATCTTTTCTCCAGTGAATGTTTTTGGCACCTTTGTCTAGTATGAATATAACAATATTTATATGGATTTGTCTCTGTGTTCTCTATTCTGTACCATTGGTCTACATGTCTATTTTAGTATCAATATCATGCTGTTTTTATTATTATAGCTCTGTAGTATAGTTTAAGGTCCGGTATTGTGATGACTCCTGCTTCACTTTTCTTGCTAAGGATTGGTTTAGCTATTCTGGGTCTCTTATTTTTCCAGATGAATTTTATGAATGATTTTTCTAATTCAGTGAAGAATTTTATTGGAAATTTAATAGGAATTGCATTAAATCTGGATAATGCTTTTGGTAGTATGACCATTTTGACAATATTAATTCTGCCTATCCAAGAGCATGGGAGATCTTTCCATCTTCTGAGGTTTTCTTCAATTTCTTTCTTTGGTGTTCTGTAGTTTTCATTGTAAAGGTCTTTCACCTCTTTTGTTAGATTGATTCCCAGGTATTTTATTCTTTTTGAGGCTATTGTGAATGGAGTAGTTTTCCTAATTTCTCTTTCAGTGCATTCATCACTGATGTATAGGAATATGTTTGATTTATGAATGTTGATTTTATATCCTACTAGTTTGCTGAATTAATTTATTAGTTCTGGAAGTTTTTTGGTGGAATTTTTTGGATCTTCTAGATATAGAATCATGTCATCAGCAAATAGTGATAGTTTGAATTCTTCTTTACCTATTTGTATCCCTTTAATTTCTTTCTTGTGTTTAATTGCTCTGGCTGGAATTTTAAGGATGATGTTGAATAGAAGTGGTGAAAGAGGATATCCTTATCCTGTTCTAGATTTTAGTGGGAATGCTTTCAATTTTTCTCCATTTAGAATGGTGGTGGTCTTGGGTTTAGTATATATAGCTTTTACAATGTTGAGATCTGCTCTTACTATTCCTAGTTTTTCCTAGTGCTTTGAACAAGAAGGTGCTATATTTTGTCAATGCTTTTTCTTCTGCATCTATTGAGATGATCATGATTCTTGTTTTTAAGTCTATTAATATGATGTATCATGTTTATTGATTTCCATGTGTTGAACCAACCCTGCATCCCTGGGATTAATCCCATTTGATTGTGGTGCACTATCTTTTAAAATATGTTTTTGTGTGCAATTTGCCAGAATTTTATTGAGAATTTTTGCATCTAGGTTTCATCAGGGACATTGGTCTGAAGTTTTCTTTTCTTGATGGTCTTTGCCTGGTTTTGGTATCAGTGTGATATTAGCCTCATACAATGAGTTTGGAGGAGTTCCCTCCTTTTCTATTTCATGGAATACTTTTGAGTAGTATTGAGGCTAATTCTTCTTTGAAAG
Organism: Marmota flaviventris; assembly: GCF_047511675.1. Lineage (NCBI taxonomy): Eukaryota > Metazoa > Chordata > Mammalia > Rodentia > Sciuridae > Marmota > Marmota flaviventris. The sequence goes on along the minus strand of NC_092500.1, from coordinate 43,649,596 downwards.
TCTTGTAGAACTCAGCTGAGAATCCATCTTGTCCTGGGCTTTTCTTAGTTGGTAGGGTTTTGATGGCATTTCCTATTTCATTACTTGAAATTTATCTATTTAAATCATATATGACCTCCTCATTTAGTTTGGGTAGGTCATATGTCTCCAGAAATTTGTTGATGTCTTTGATATTTTCTATTTATTAGAGTGTACATTTTCAAAATAGTTTCTAATTATCATCTATATTTCAGATGTGTCCATTTTGATCTTCTTCATCTTGTATTTTAGTAATTTGAGTTTTCTCTCTTTTTCTCTTTGTTAGCATGAGTTATCTGTTTTGTTTATTTAAAAAATAACTTTTTGTTTTGTCAATTTTTTTTCATTGTCTCTTTTGTTTTAATTTCCTTGATTTCAGCTCTGATTTTATTTGTTTCCTGTCTTCTGCTTTTGGTGTTGATTTGTTCTTCTTTTTCTAGGGCTTTGAGATGTAGTGTTAGGTCATTTATTTGTTGACTTTTTAATTATTTTAATGAATGCACTCAATTCAATACACTTTCCTGTTAGTACTGCCTTTATAGTGTTCCAGAGATTTTGATAATTTAGACTTAATAGACATATATATAGTATATTTCATCCATCAACAAGCAAATATACTTTCTTCTCAGAAGCAATGGCTCTATCTCTAAAACAGACCATATTTTACGCCACAAAAGCAACTCATAGTAAATACAAAAAAGCAGAAATAATACCCTGCATTCTATCAGGCCATAATGAAATGAAATTAGACACATGTTTTAACCAAAGAAAAGATTAGCACAGATATTCATAATTATAGGTTAAAGCCTTAAATTTTGGCACCGTGAAATTAGCAGTTAGTAGTTAGGTAGTGGAAAGTTGTTCAACATTTATTTTAACTAGAAGATGACATTATAAATAATTAGCCCAGATAGATTAATTGGGCAGAGTTTAAACAGTGTATGCAAGGGAAGAAGAATAGGAAAACATCTTTGTGGAAAAAAAATCAAGATGATCTTCAGGGAAATGTATTTGGGGATAGGGAAATAGAAGACAAGTTATGGAAAAATCATCTTAACTTGATAACCAGTTAGTATTGGTAGCCAGAAAGAGAAGGTATTTTTCTGTTTGTTTGTTTTCATTGTTTTTTTTCCTAATGTAAGAAATTTAAACTTGAATGTTCCTGATTTTGTTGAGCTACTTATATCTTCACTTTATACACTGAAATTGGACTCAAAATTATGAGTTCTTTTTTGTTGTGTTGTGTTGTAAGTGTCTATGGAGCATGTAAATTGATATTCTCAACAATATTTACATGAGTAAATAAGCAACTCAGAGAGAAGCCTGAGATAAATACTGGTCTTGGAATCATTAGCACTGGGTAGTAGTTGAAATCTTGATTATTTTTGTACTATGCACAATGAGGAAAAGGCAAAATTCTGAGGAAAAGTAACATGTCAGGGGAAGAAAGTAAAAGCAATAATTCTAAGGAAATAAAGAAAAATGAAAAGAAACATGGAATAATATTGGCCCTGAAGCCAAGAGAAGAGACTCTTTTTTTTAAAAAGAAAATCAAACCAAGAGTACAAAAAGAGAAATAAAATGAGATAAATATAAAACATTTTATATTATTTTAATGTTTACTTTTATTGATGTTGCTTATATTTTTACCAGCTGAATCTATCTACTGAGGGATTAAGTCCCCAGTTATAATTTTGGATTTGTCTATTTTTCTATGCAATTCTGTCTATTTTGACAATCTATTGTCTGGTATAAACAATACAAGGATTATTTTATTTTTTTAAAGAAATGACTGGTGCATAATTATGTAATGCCCCTTTTTTAAATACCTGATAATTCTCCTTATTCTGAAGTCTGCTTCATCTGAAATTATAGAGTTACTGGAAATTTTGTATGATTAGCTCCAGCATGGTATGTTATTTTCCATGACTTTTCTTTCTTATTATTATATTTAAATATCTACACACACACACACATACACACACACACATACACACTGAGTTCTACATGAACATAATAACTTTATTTTTGCTTATTTTTTTAATGTGGTGCTGAGTATTAAACCCAGTGTCTCACATATGCTAGACAAGCGCTCTACTACTGAGCCACACCTCCAGCCCTCCTTTCCTAAATCTATCTGTGCCTTTCCTTTCTTAAATCTGTTTCTCACAGGTCTATTATTGTGGGGTCTGAGAACCAAAGATTTAATTTAACTAATTCAATCTACAGATGAACAAATAGTTGGGCTTTGTTTTTGTTTGAGTTTTATCCACTCTGTCAGTCTGTCTGCTTGAATCAGAGTATTTAGACTATTGATGTTTAAAGTGCTTATTGGTATAGCTGGATAAATATCTACCACATCTGATACTGTTATTAATTGCCTTTACTCTTTTTTATTTTCTTCCATTTTTTTCTGCCTTTTCTGTTTTAATAATAGTACTTTTATGCTCTATTTTCTTTTGTCTTTTGGAATATCAATTGTACTCAATTTTTACACTTTTAGTAGTTGTTCTTCAGTTTTCAGTATAGAAATTTACACTAGTCAAAGTCCTCCTTCAACTGACACTAATCCACTTTATGCACAGTGCAAGTATTTTCTGGAGTTGTATGGGTCAAGTTTGTCCACATTAAACCTCTAGCAAATTCTCTTACAGGTTAAATTTTCCAATCCCAGTACTGGCTCCTGCATAGTTTCCTCCTGGACTTTTCTTTACATTTATAATCTGTTTGTCTTCACAATTTTTAAAGCTATTTGCTTTGTGATCTCAATTCTCTAATGAATGTAAGACAAGTTTTTGACTTTCAAGTTTTATTTCTATTTTCTATTGGTGCAAAGGTGAAATTTTGCACAACTTCCAAGGTCCTTACATCCTGAAAGAGTGACTAAAAGCGCAATATTTATTATTATTCTGCATCTAATCCCTCATCAAAAATTTTGTTACCTTGGTTTCTAGAATATTACACTCTACTGGATTTTGTCTTTCAAGGACTACTCTTTCATTGCCTTCTTTTCATCTTCTGAAGGTTGCTTGTTCCTGGGTTCAATCTCTGACCATGCCCTTAGGTGTGCTTTTTCTGTGTGCTCTCACTGGTGTGGTGCACTCCTTCAGTTACATGGCTTTCAACATTATCCTGTGTTGATGATGCCCCAGTGCATATATTTATATATTTATCCCAATCTAACTACCCACATACACACATTCAAATAAATGTTCATTAACATCTCAGAGTTAACTTAACCCAACACATTTTGAATTTTAATCTTTGTCCTATGCCTTCATCTCACTCAGTCTATCCAATTTTAGTAGATGCTTTATTGTTATTTTCATGACAGGATCCCAAAACTCCATGACAGGCTTCTCAGGCAGTTGATGGCTTTATTTCCCTCCCTTCTCCTGCTCTAGTGAGTTTCAATAGGAAATCCTATCAGGACTTTCATATTTGATGCACCCTGGAATGCTCCCCAATTATTTCTATGTCAGTCAATTTTCATTAGTTTGTGACTCAAATGAGACCTCTCACAGATTTCTTTCTCAGCCTTCTTGATCCAACATGGCCTTGCCAATGCTGGCCCATTTAAAACCCACAAAATCTACAATAATAGGTTTTCAGAAGGTATTTAGGAGCAAAAGAATATTTCCTTTTAGATAAAAGTATACATTGTTTCTATACTTTTGCAACAACTTTGCTATATTTATATTCATTGTATAATGTTTAAAAGATAAGTTTGGTTTCTTAAGTAAACTTTCCTATAAAACAACATTCCAGGGTAAAATATATATACATATATTTTTTCCAGGTTCAACCATGTATAAGTGTATTTTGATTCTTTCCTAAAAGTAAAAATGACTGTCATTTCACCACCTATTTTCTTTCCTATTTATGTTCTCTTTACACTTGGTGCCATACACTGATAAACTAGCAGAAAGTAAGCATACAAAAGTTTTACCTTCATGGAAATCAGAAAAATGAGAATAAAAAATAGAAAACTATATTTTTCTAGAAGCCAAGTGAAGAAAGTATTTCTGGAGGGAGTGGTCAACAGTGTCCAAGTTTGTTGTACATGAACTCCAATGCGAGTTCTGGGAACCAAAGATTGAATTTAACAAATTAAAGGAATATTTTCACATAGATAGAGTACAAACTTTGAGGTAATGTAAATCTAGATTTGAAAAATCCCATGTATCTTCATTCAAATTGTTTATGTTTTCTGTACCTAGAATACTCAAGGTCATGAAGTAAAAACAAGAAGGCCTACATCTAAGCTTCTTCATGAATCAAAGATGATAATAAATGTAAAGAGTCTCATGAAGTAGCATGAAAAATGTGAATTGTTAGTTAATTAGAATATGAATAAAGTTTTGCTTTGTTTTAAAACTGATTTATTTAACTGTAGTGAAGAAGACTACAAGAAAGTACACTGGCCATGGACTGTATTTTGTTAGTTGCTGTTCCAGATAGCCAACTAGACAGATAGACAACTAGAACATGATCCCCTTAATACATTTTTTATTATATTTTTAAATTTCTTGGAGAACTTGATATTGAGGATTTTATTGTTTTGGAATTGAGTTTATTGGAACTTTTTTATTCTGTATTGGTTCTGCTTATTGCCCATGTTTTATGTGCCATTGCCCAGTCGTTTGAATTTTGTTTTTTTATAATAATTAGTTTTCCAGAAAAAGATCAAAAAGTCATGTTTATAATTCTATCAGTGCTTAATTTCTGATTGTCTGCTATTTCAATAAATGAAACTAAAATTAATATTTCAGAGTTTGCACAATCAATAAGTATGTGACTGATTCTAACATCTGTCATGTTTTTCAGTATAATTACTGCCACCAATTATTTAAGTGCCTTTTTAAGTGTACCTGGAGAAGAAAATATTTATTATCTATATATTCATAAAGGTGAAAAGATATCTGAAAATTGGAAGGTACAGGACAATTTGTCCTGGGGTGTTTTAGTGTACATTTTTACTCTGTTATTCTGAAAATACATAATTAAATTCAGCTGCAGATCATTCATTTAAGCTCTTCTATATATGAAATAATTAAACTTGTGCATTATTTTACAGTTTACTGTGTTAGGAATTGGCACCCTTGCTGAAAGGAACTGCTTTGTGGAGCATTATTATTATTATTAATAGGGTTGGAAACAACAGACATTACTAACATTTCCAAGTTTCCCAGAATGAATTTTGATTCTGAGAGATAAACACCTGATTCCAGATGCAAAAAACTAAAAAGAGAACTTTTCCATAACCATTCTCTTGTCTCTTCCTGAAAGGCAATGGCTCCTCCCAATGGACAGAACAACAATTGAAGTAAGGTCATCTTAATGTTCATGCCTGTTATAAAATAAATCAGCTTTGGTTAATCTCAGCAGAATGTACAAGGTTTGGAGTATTCTACAATAGTTAGTAAATTTTACTTGTATATTAATTTCTTGAAGGAAACAAATTGTGAAACCTCTTTGAGAACAAGTTGAACATATGCATTAATTAAACAGGAAACAAGGCAGTGTTCTCTGCCAAGTTTGAATGTGGCATAATTAAGGTTTTTTAGAAAAAGCAGGTTCATGAAAATGGTCTATCACATTTAGTGATGGACAAAAGCAAAATCCCACAAATCATGGGAAAATTAAAGCAAAAAGCACTTCCTTTCTAATTTGGCAGGCTTATGAATGTTTAGCAATCTATGAAGGATCATTTTAGCTGAGAAGGATGAGAGGAAGATGCACATGCGATTCAGAATCTTTTTCACACAAATAAGCAATTATTGTGGACTTGAGAACTTTGTTAGCTTTGTTTGAGAAGCTTATTAAGTCGTAGTCATTTTTACTAACATCTGCTAGTTCCATTTATACTCCCCCCAAGGACATAGTTTTAAGCACAAATTCAAGAAATTCATCAAGATGCTTTAAAAAATTGTGATTTATTTTCCTTTAGGCAAACATCAATTTCTATATTTTTAAATAGAAATCATATGTATTAAGTATTATTGTGGTTTTTTACTAGTAATAGGTACCAAGTTATTTTCTTTTGTTGTCTCAGTTTATATTATTTTCCTGAATTTGCAGAAGGATCTTTTCTTCTACTTCCTTTAAATCTTCTATGCCACATAGAAACAACCTAGAATTAAAAATATTTTTATATGGGACTAGTATCTAAAAACCCTTAAGAGAAATGTTCAAATTGATTCTTTAAAAATATTTCTCTCAAATAGGCCCCTTTTATATCTTACCTGTCTAATTCTAATCTCCATCCACCTCATCTCAAATTTAGATAATTTTCAGAGACTTCGTATTGCCGTATTTGCTGGTATCGTTTCTGTCCTGTGATCTATTGTGGAATCATAGTACCCACACTAAAAATATATTACTGCCATTGTATTTTCCCCTAAAATGATCACTTGACATAATTAGGCTTATTATATATTTGAGTGTTAATTTCTACATATATTTTATTCAGAGGCCTTTAAATACATGTTTCAGCTAAGTCCAGATATTCCATAACCAAAATAGTTTGATATTAATTTCACAGTTATGATCATTTGTGTTAATGTGAGATTTAATTTGTGCTCACATTCACAAGTATAAAATCACCTTGGTTTGCAGGAAGGATGTAACTGAAGACAAAAGAGTTGAAGCAACTAAGGCACACATGGTTGATCTTCATTATTCCCAGATTCCATTTTTGTGAATTTTTCCGCTTGTTAAAATTCATCAACTCAAAATCAATACTCAAGGCTTTCTGGGGACATGAGCATGCTTAGTGCAATGAAGATTTGGGGTTGATCATGTGCATGATCTAAGCAGTGGCTGAAAAAGGCATTGCTCTGCCATCTTACTTTAGCACTTGCACTGCACAAAAGTTATTTTTGTGCTCCATGTAATGCCATGCTGTTCTTTTTTTGTACTTTTCCTTGATGATTTTCTGTGAAATATCCCCTAAGTCTAGTGCTGTAGTGTTGTCTAGTGTCCCTAAATGCAAGAAGGTAGTGATATATCTTATAAGCATATACCTATGTTGGATAAATTGATTTCAGTCATGAGCCTTTGTAAACAAATCCAATGACACTTATTAATCTGCAATATATATTAATAAGTTGATTTGAAACAGAAATGTACATAAAACAAGTTTATCTATTGGTAGGTTAATGAAAATGTGAGCTGAGGTTCGCCCGAAACATTATCTCATCTTTATTTCACCAACAAGCAATGATTCAATACTTGCCAATTCAGTGATCACAGTGACTTTATAGAACATAACTGCCATGAATAATGAGAACTCAGTGTAAATACATCTCTCACAGTGACCATTTCTGTGAAATTTACAACAGCTAATTACTGTTTCTGTCCTGGGATACATTCATAAAGGAACTTTCTTAATAAAAGCAAGTTTTGAGACTGGTCTTCTTGGAACTGTGCAGAGGCAAAGAAAAGAATACAGAAAAGGGGCTGGGTCTCAAGCTCAGTTGATAGAGCTCTTGCCTCAGATGCACAAGTTCCTGGATTCATTCCCCAGCACCATCAAAAGAAAAAAAATAAGAAAACATTGAGAAAAATGTACAAGTGGAGCTATAGGTATGGTGGGATGATTCAGGACTAGAAATGCAAGACCCTGGGTAGTAAGATGAGACCTTGTAAAGTAAAACCTTGACATTAGAGATACTATTTTCAAACCTTGCATAAAGGAAGAGTCATTTAGGTCTCAGATACATTTATCAATATTATATAAAATGTAATCATTGAAATAATATGTTAATTACATTGATAACAAACAAATCAGTTTGATATTTATCCCAGTTCTAGTATTAAATCCAGATCCAGAGAAATTTAATATTCATAACCTAAATCCCCAAATGACATTTTTTCTAAATAATAGCTATTGAAAAAGATTTTTATAAACCATATATATTTCTCACCTTACGATACTGATCCAAAAATTCAAAATAAATAATTAAGTAAATATTAACCTCCTAATTTTTCTTCTTCTTTGTTTTATTAGTAATTGTTCTATATTAAGTACATTTCAAGCATACATGGAATTGATGGCTTGGGGTTTTATTTAGCTGACTTTTATTGAAAGGATTAAATATTTTGTTTTTATATCACAAGAAAGGAAAACTAAAGGGCTACAATTAAAAGTTAACATTTGTTACATTTTCTTTTATTTTATTTGCATGACTTAAATTAATTCATTAAAGATTTATATTATTAATTTAAAAAAATAAAACATTATATAGAAGCCATATCTTAGGACAAGCTGTGTTTCTCTGTGACTCATTACCAGAAGGACCATCTGGAGACAAGAAAAGAAAAATCTATTCTCTAAACTCCAATGAAAGCATGATTATCCACTCCATGTGAAGAGAGATTTGGGAGGTCTTTCTAAGTGCACACTTCAAAGATTGAGGAATTGTCTATCCCACTGAAGAGCAGGAACAACACTTAGGGCATGGCAAAGTTAAATGAATTTCAATTACTAAAAGCAAACATATAAACATCTGTAATTCTAATGGCCATAATAAATCTTAGCAGTTGAAAAAAGAAGGAAAAAAGTTCTAGCTGGCTTGATAATTGGATCAATTTTTCACTTATGGGCTGTCAATTACTTGACATTTTAATGCATGCCAAATACGGCTAAAAGTATTTTAATTAGAATAATGTTGCAAAAACTAACCCTACAGCTTTAATTGTGATTCTGATGCACAAAATGTGCATCTGAATATCTATTTACTGAGCAGAAGTTAATTAAAAGCATAGTTTTATATCGAACATGCACTGGGAAGAAAGAGAGGAAAAATAATTGGCAATTAGGACTATATAAGAGTCCAGTCTATAAGGACAAACAAGGTTGTTACAAACTTTAAACAAATTGAGAATTTAATTATTATTTTGGATAGTTTCAGAAGGTGTAACAATTCAATATTCTTTACATAGATATAGACTACATTAGGGGATTGAGAAATGTGATTGTATTATGTTAATAAGTTACATTTATGTGTTGAGTTATTATTTTCAAGCCACCATTGCATAAATGATTTTATTTGACTTTCAAAAGTAGTGAGGTTAGTTAGAATTTCTTCCTTTTCTCATCTAGCCAAATAAGCACTAAGACGAAGGTAGAAAAAGAATCAAAACATCTCTTATATTCTCTTATATTTCTAATTAAAGTAGTATTTAAGACATAGCATGGAGCCCAAACAGGACTAGAATAATCAAATAACAGATTGCTTTTACAAACCCTACCTCTTCTAGAGATTTTATACAATTGGGAGAACATAATCCTCTAAGAATTAGAAGGTAGAATCCTAAACTGCTAATGATTCTTTTAGCAAAGTCACAGTAAAGAGAACAGAAAAACTAGTGAATCCCAGTGGACCATTTTTCCAAATATCAATGCTGTAGCCATTGTTCAGCTGCTATATATTGGTCCGGAGTGGAAAAGAAATGATAGCTTAGATATCCATAACTTTTAGAACCATTTCTAGATCAGTCTCATTCCACCAAAAGTCAGAAATTAATGACTATCACTCACTATCAAAGAGAACTCATTTCATGCTCTCAGGAGTTAAGGGTGGAGAATACATAGGATTGATTATGGGTAAATCTTACAGAAATAAGATAAATGGGAAAGAGGTTTCTCTTCTAATGTGAAACAGCCAGAAAAGTTAGATAGTCTTTGAGAGGGGAAGAGCTTATGCTCCATGAAGAGGCAAAATTAAGAACCAAACTGGAATGTTGATTTCCAAAATAAGGAACTTATCAGGTTTGGTCATCATTTTCTCTACTGCTAGGCACAATGGCAGTCAATGCTAAACAATGTAGATTTTCAGCAGATTTGTTTGAATGAATTAACAATGAAAAGATAGTTGCTAATCACCCTCAAGAATGTGGCATATACTTTTCACCCTTTGAGAGTTAATAACACATTGTGACTTACACCTAAAGTTTCACCATAGACAGGAGTAAAGAACTACTTGATTGACAAATCTGACAAAAACTACCTCAGGTTATCAAGGACAACATCAACAGAGAATACGCATATTAATAATATGTACCCTAGATATGATATGATAAAATGTGGCACTTTTTCTCTATGATCTTCCTCCTAAGAACAGATGACTCCAGATTAATAATGAGGAAAACAAAAGACTAACCCCAATTGAGAGACATTCTAGAAATTACCTATCAAGAAATTCTTAACATTGTCAAGTTCCTTTTCATATATTTGTTGACCATTTTTACTCCTTCCCTAGAGAAATGTTTATTCAGGTCCTTTGCCATCTCTTTCAAATCTGACTATGTGCTTTTCTGGCAATTGAACTAGGATTTCCTTATATATTTGGGATAACAACTTGTTCTCCAATGAATCATTTACAAAAACTTTTCTACCATTCTGTAGATTGCCTTTTCACTCTGTGGATTTTTTTTCTTCCTTTGCTGTGTAGAAACTTTTTAGTTTAATATAGTCACACATTTGTCTTTTGCTACCTGTGTTTTTGATGTCAATAGAAATCATTGCCAAGATCAATGTTATGAAGATCTATGCAATCTTTTCTTCTGGGATTTTTACAGTTTCTGCTTTTATATTTAAGTATTGAATCCATTTGGAGTTGATATACATGTATAATATAAGGGATTAATTCCTTCTTTTGCATGTGGATATCCAGTTTTCTCAACATCATTTATTAGTCTATCCTTTCCCCATTGTGTATTCTTGGCACTGTTTTTGAAAATCATCTGGTCATATATGCATAAAATTATTTTCTGGGATTTACGTTCTGTTCCCTTCATTTATATAACTATCTTTATGCAGTACCACAGCTACTTACTATAGCTTTGAAATATATTTTGAAATCAGGAAGTGTAATCTCTCCAGCCTTGTTTTTTCTTTCGCAAGATTTCTTTGGCCACTTGGGGTTTTTATGGTTCCATATGAATTTCAGGATTTTTAAAATTTATGTTTAAATGCCATTTGAATTCTAATGGATCTGGCATTGAATGTGAAGATCACCTTAGTTAGAAAAGGCATTTTAGCAATATTCTTCTAATCCATAAATATAGGATGTCTTTCCATTTATTTGTGTCTTTCTTTACTTCTGTTAATATTTTGTAGCTGTTGGAGTACAAAACTTTCACCTTTTTAAGTTTATCTCTATTTACTATTTAATTATCTTGTAAATGGGATTATTTTCTTAATTTCCCTTCCATATAGTTGGTTAGCGTATAGAAACACAATTCATAATTGTATATTGATTTTGTATCCTATAATTTTACTGAATTCATTTATCAGTTCTGACAGTCATTTTGTGGCATCTTTAGTGTTTTCTACTTATAAAAATCATGTCGTATGTAAAGTGGCCAACAGGTATATATATGAAAAGACACTTGATATACTCATTATAAGGTAAATTCAAAATAAAAACAAGAAAACATCACCTTTTACCTACCAGGATAATTATTATTAAAATATAAACAATAACACATGTGCATAGGGGCCTCTGTGTGTCATATAGGAGGAAGGTTTTGGATGAAACAGCTACCAGCAAATGTTTTCTTGGGGTACTATGTAGTTTTTGGCCTTCTGTATGATTTCGTTTTTGTTTTAAATTTTCAAGGACAGAACAGATGTTCAAATGACAAAATAACATGTTTTAAGACGACTAAGCGTAAACATGGAGCTTGATAGCAATTCTTTTACATTCAAAAGTTCTCAGTACAATGAAATAACCAGTCTTCTGTCACTTTCTTTACAAGCATACTATCAGTTTCAAATAGGTAGGAAATTTAATTTTAAAAAGTTCCAAGTTTTGTATGCACTTTTTAAGTTAACATTATTTTCATCATTCTTATCTTCTTTCTTTATTTGTATACATTTGCAAAAGTGAGGGAATTATTGAATATTTGCTCTCAACTTGACATCCAGATTGATAATTCTTCCCTCATTCCTTCTTCATTGCATCGGGCATAGAATCAGCAGCCCTTAATTAATTGTAGTTTCACAGGGTATTTAAGTGTTTGAAGCCATTATTGTTGAAAGTTTCCTTAATAATTAGCCTAGACCCAAATCAAAGACAAATTAGATTTTGATTTCTTTTCATTTGTTCTTGAAGCCAAACTGCCAATTCCTTTCATATCAGGAAACACACACACACACACACACACACACAGCACACCCATATGTTCAGACAGACATACTGGATTTCAGAAAAACACATATTGCACACATTACTTTGAATCTAAACTGTCATGAACAGTGTTTGTCCACGATGCCACATAATGAAAAGGAACCAATACACTTTGGGAAAACTCTTTGAAGCAGAAATCAATTTTCTGTAACCTCTTCTCAGATCAAAGGTAAAGTAGAACAAAGCAAAATGATAAAATATAATAATAAAACTTAGATGTAGAAGTAAAATGGTGGTTTCAGGAAGCTGGTTGGGAGGAGAAATAGGGAATTGTTCATTGGTAGTAAAGTTTCAGTTATGCTAGATGAATAGGTTCTAGAGATGTACTGGTTTTGTACTAGACTTGCTCACCTTCAAAAATTAAGGAAACAGTGGGGGCTGAGTGCTATGGTAGACCCCTCTATTCCCAGCAGCTCAGAGGCTGAGGCAGGAGGATCTAGTCAGCCTTAACAACAATGAGGCACTAAGCAACTCAGTGAGACCCTATGTCTAAATAAAACACAAAATAGGGCTGGGGATGTGGCTCAGTGGTTGAGTGCCCCTGGGGCATGGTGGCACACACCTGTAATCCCAATGACTTGCTAGACTGAAACAGAAGTATCATAGCCAGTCTCAGTTATTTAGTAAGGCCCTAAGTAACTTAGGGATACCTTGTCTCACAATAAAAAAGGGTGGGAATGTGACTCAGTGGTTAAGTGTCTGGGTTCAATCCCTGGTATAAAAAAAAAGAAAGAAAGAGAAAGAAAGATATTAAGAAGGCAGATTTCATGTTAAGTGTTCTTAAGCTCACAAACCACAGGACTTGAGAAAACTTATGTAGGTTATGGATATGTTTGCTGCATTCACTGTGATGGTTATATCATGTATGTATGCATATGTCCAAGCTATCAAGTTGTATACAATAGATAAGTTAGTGTTTTCATAAAGCAATTAAACTTCAATAAGCCTGTCTAAAAATTGTAAAACCATCATAAAAACAAGAAGAGTCTTTTCATAGCTGAGAGGACAGATTCTTTAAAAAAAAAAAAAAAGATTGAATGCAATGTAGCTTAGATGGGAACCCAGAACAGAAAAAAGGCTAGAGGGAAAACTAAGGAAATCTGAATAATGTATTAACTTTAGTTACTAACAGTGTGTCACTAAGGATTCACTAATTGTAACAAATGTTCCATAATAATGTTCCCCCAAATTTTATATCCTAGACAGTGCAAGAACATTTAGAGGTGAAATGATTAGATTAAGAAAGTTGGTAGCAATGAGTGGATTAATCCACTGATATAATTGGGTGGTAACTGTAAGCAAATACGGTGGAACTGAAGATGACAAACTTTGGGGAGGCCTGACTTCAGGGTTTATATTTTGTCTCTGGTAAGTGGAGGTCTCTCTCTGGGCTTCCTGGATGCCATGTCTTGAGCTGCTTTACTCTGCCATGCCCTTCCACTATTTACTGCCTCACTCAGGGTCCATAGCTATGGGGTTGGCCAATCATAGACTGAACCTCTGAAACCATGAGCCAAAAATAAACTTCTCTTCCTCTACATTGTTCTGGTCATCGGTTTTAATCACAGCAACAAAAAACAATTAGGCTTTTAATTTTTCAAAGATTCTCTGGTTTATTTCTAACTACTTTTACTTAGAACATTTTAACTGAGTTAAAACAGGGCAGGAAAAAATGTTGTGCTTTATAGAAATGCAAAATAGAAGAAACCTAGTTGAAAGCCTTGGGGATTACTCTTAGAGAAAATCACTTGTACTAATTTTGTAAAAAGAGTTAGTTCTTAAGCTTCTCTACCTATTTTTCAGTTCTGAAAAGTATTTTTAGCATTTTTGTTTCTAAAATTTTTTCATGAAAGCCAAGGCCAGCTTAAGATGTAAAGGGTAACTGCTTTCCTGAGCCTTGGTTATCATAAAAATAAAATTATATCACTTAAATACTAATACTAAAATAAGGACTAAATTTAGAGTTAGCTTCAACAAGTAATGTGATTGGGACTATAAGCATGTTCTCTTGGAAGAATTTCTGTTTTTAAATTGGCATTTTTTTGTTAAAAATTGCCTCCCTTTTTTTGAAAAAAAAAAACACATACATTTCTTTGGTTTATATCAGCTTCAAATTTACAGAGAAATTTCAAGATTAATAGAGAATTTTTATTATTCCATACTTAGTTTTCCCTGTTATCAATCTACTAAGAGGTATATTTTTCAAAATTAATGAACAAATAATCAGCCATTGCTAATTAACTACTGTTTTCTCATGGTTAGTCTGGCATTGTGTGTTCTTTAGAGGAAAATCGGAGAGAGGTTAGGCACCCTTCTCCTCCACCATACCAAGGGGGCAAACTCCCAGCTGTATTCATTCCTGCTGGTATTCTCCTCAATCACATGGCCCAGAGGTGTTTTTCACTTACCTTCAGAGTTACTCTTTTAAGGAGTGGTGAGTTATGCCTTACCTTGAAGACAGTATCTACCTCAATTATTATAATTCTTCCTCAAAAAAAAATTATACGTTTACTCCATCATTTTATTTAATAGGAATGGATTCACAGACATTTATATTATGATTTGGTTTCTAATCCTTAATACTGTATTTATTATGCTATTCAAATTGTTATAGTTTTGGCCACTAGAAGTCCTTTCGACTTGGCCTCTTAAGTCCCTTTGACACACCCCTTTCCATCATTGTGGGTGCTTTGTTCTTGTTTTTGGTTTTTATTTTTTTCCCCTTTTCCCTGAAGAATTGAAATACTTTCTGACATCCTGCAACTATGAGATGCTCCAGGCTACAATTTCTGCTAGATTTAAAAAAAAAAAGAATAAAATCAGCCTTATTTCATTCAACAATGGATTGAGGACATAAGTTAATTTTTAAATGAATTTGTATATGACTAAGGGTATTCTTGTACTTATTTTATTTATCCAAATTTCTAAAATTCTCAAAATTAACTATTCAACTTCAGTGCTACTTAGTTGATTTACGGTTGTTTATTTTAAGCCTTAAAAAGTATAATTTTTTGAGGAAGAATCCATCAACGTAAGCATATACACTTAGCTGCTGGCTATTTAAATCCTGAGGAAGAGTTCTTCTCCCTATTTCCAACTCCACAAACCTAACAATTTTTCTTTACTTTCTTCCCCTCTTCCTGTTTCTCCTCCTCCTCCTCTGCTATTTGTACTCTCAATTCATTTGACTTAGTAAAATAAAAGCCTTCATTCGGAAGAAGTGTGACCTATGTGAATCAGTGCATTTTATCTCCCTGGCTACATTTTAAAGATGTAGATTTTTGTCAATTTTGTCAATAATAGGGCAACAGGATATGATGAGGTCTTTTGTTGGGGAATATCAGAAAAAAATTAGACATCAGAATTTGATTGGCTGATAGGTCAAGAGAAGGCTTGTTTCTGCAGCTAAAAATGGAGTCAACACAAAGGTAGCAGAGATGCAAGAGCTTAAGTCTAAAGCTGGAGTCCGAAGATATCTTTAAAGTTCTATATCCAGCTGCATTTGAAGCTAGTCTTACTTCTTAAACTTTTAAATGCCTGAGTCAACAAAATCGATCAAGTAACATTCATGTATGAATTCATCATAATGAAACCGACCATCCTGTGTAATTAATATGCATCCATAAAAATAAATAAGCAAAAATAAATTAATAAAAAATCTAATTCTAAATAAAAACAGCTGTTTTATCAATGTCCTATGTTAGCTGTAAAGGTTAACACATTTTTAGCAAAATATTGTTGTTTAGTTTTAAACATAACAATTAGTCTAAATGATTTAGCATAAAGTGTAGTATAGAGATTATAGAAATTGGATAAGACAAACCCTGCTCCAATTTTGTTACTAGGTAGTTGTAATGAACTTAGCGAAGGTACTTAACCTCTTCACATGTGTAAAGTAAATGCCTAATTTGCACAAGATTCTTCTTTACATAATCATTGGTATTCTTGAATTTGCATTGTTTAAGACAGTTT